>NW_027142438.1:1192173-1771671 GCF_026170545.1 Melanerpes formicivorus
AGTGATGGATAAAAAAAAACACCAAGGGGGATTAAAAATATTAAGTGATTGATAAAAAATAAGATATTAATAAATAATAAAAGAGTGGTCAATAAAAAGATTAAAAGAGTGATGGATAAAAAATAGTGATTAATAAAAAAGCTAAAAGAGTGATTAGTAAAAAAAAAAAGTGATTAATAAAAAAAATTATTAATAAAAATTAAATGGGTGATTAATAAAAAAATTAATGAGTGATTAAAAAGAAAATGAGGGATTAATAAAAAAATAAAATAGTGATTGATAATAAAATTAAGGAAGTGACTGATGAAGAATTAAGAGTGATTAATAAACAAATTAAAAGTGACTAATAAAAATATAAAATAGTGATTGATAAAAAAAACTAAAGGAGTGATTGATAAAAAGTTAAGAGGGATTAATAAACAAATCAACAGAGTGATTAATAAAAAAATAAAATAGAGATTGATTAAAAAAAATAAAGGAGTGATTGATAAAAAACCCAAGAGTGATTAATTAAAGAATTAAAAGTCATTGGTAAAAAAACAAGAGAGATTAATAAAAAATAAAAGAGTGATGAAAAATGAAGAGGGATTAATAAACAAATTAAAAGAGTGATTAGTGAAAAAATTAAAAGTGATTAGTAAAAAAATTTAAAGAGTGATTAATAAAAATTTTAAACAGTGATGAATAAAAAAATAAAAGAGTAATTAGTAAAAAAATTAAAGGAGGGATAGATAAAACACCAGGCCAGGCAGAGAGGGACCTGGGGGTACTGGTCAATGGTAGGCTGAACATGAGCATGCAGTGTGCCCAGGCAGCCAAGAGGGACAATGGCATCCTGGCCTGCATCAAGAACAGTGTGGCCAGCAGGAGCAGGGAGGTCATTCTGCCCCTGTACACTGCACTGGTTAGGCTGCACCTCGAGTACTGTGTCCAGTTCTGGGCTCCTCAGTTTAGGAAGGATGCTGACTTGCTGGAACGAGTCCAGAGAAGGGTAACAAAGTTGGTGAGGGGTTTGGAACACAAGCCCTATGAGGAGAGACTGAGGGAGCTGGGGTTGCTTAGCCTGGAGAGAAGGAGACTCAGGGGTGACCTTATTGCTCTCTACAACTACCTGAAGGGAGGTTGTAGCCAGGAGGTGGTTGGTCTCTTCTCCCAGGTAGCCAGCACACAGTCTCAGGCTGTGCCAGGGGAGGTTTAGGCTGGATGTCAGGAAGAAGTTCTATACAGAGAGAGTGATTTCCCATTGGAATGGGCTGCCCGGGGAGGTAGTGGAGTCACCATCATTGGAGGTGTTCAGGAGACCTGATGGGGTGCTTGGTGCCATGGTTTAGTTGTTTAGGTGGTTTGGATTGGTTGATAGGTTGGACGCGATGATCTTGAAGGTCTCTTTCAACCTGGTTTATTCTATTCTATTCCAATAAAAAAATTAAAAGTGATTAATAAAAACATCAGTGATTAATAAAAATAAAAGTGATTAATAATAAATGAGAAGAGTGATTGATAAAAAAATAAAAGCATGATTGATAAAAAAATGAAAGGAGTGATTGATAAAACATTAAGAGGGATTCATAAACAAATTAAAAGAGTGATTAGTAAAAAAATTAAGAGTGATTAATAAAAAAATGAAATAGTGTTTGATAAAAAATGAAAGGAGTGATTGATAAAAAACCAAGAGTGATTAATTAACAAATGAAAAGTGATTAATAAAAAAAGAGTGATGAGTAAAAAAATAAAAGAGTGATTAATAAACAAATTAAAAGAGTGATTAGTAAAACAATTAAAAGAGTGATTAAGTAAAAAATAAGAAGTGATTAGTAAAAAAAAACAAGAGTGAGTAATGAAAAACTAAAAGTGACTAATAAAAAACCAGAAGAGTGATTAATAGAAAACCTTAAGAGTGATTAATAAACAAATTAAAAGAATGATTAGTAAAAGTTGCAGCAAATGAATGAATTAAATAATTGAAATAGTATCATAGTATCAGTCAGGGTTGGAAGGGACCACAAGGATCATCTAGTTCCAACCCCCCTGCCATGGGCAGGGACACCCCACACTAGATCAGGCTGGCCACAACCTCATCCAGCCTGGTCTTAAAGACCTCCAGGAACGGGGCCTCAACCGCCTCCCTGGACAACCCATTCCAGTGCTTCACCACTCTCATAGTGAAGAACTTCCTCCTCACCTCCATCCTGAATCTCCCCACCTCCAGCTTCATTCCATTCCCCCTAGTCCTATCACTACCTGAGATCCTGAGAAGTCCCTCCCCAGCCTTCTTGTAGCCCCCTTCAGATACTGGAAGGCCACAATTAGGTCACCTCGGAGCCTTCTCTTCTGCAGACTGAATAGCCCCAACTCCTTCAGTCTGTCCTCATAGGAGAGGTGCTCCAGCCCTCTGATCATCCTTGTGGCCCTTCTCTGGACACCTTCCAGCACCTCCAGATCCCTCTTGTAATAGGGGCTCCAGAACTGGAGGCAGTACTCCAGGTGGGGTCTCACCAGAGCTGAGTAGAGGGGGAGAATCACCTAATAATATATAATATAACTGACTCAACGGAATAAAGTAATAAAACCCAATTTAATTCATGAAAAGGGTATCAGTAGAAACAAAAACAATAACAAGTAATTAATCAGAATTGTACTTTACTGTGGCCTAGAATCACAGAATATTAGGGGTTGGAAGGGAACTTAAAGATCAGCCAGCCCAACCCCCCTGCCAGGGCAGGGGCACCCAGGGCAGGGCACTCAGGGCAGGTCATACAGGAACACATCCAGGTGGGGCTGGAAATCCTCCAGAGCAGGAAACTCCACAACCTCTCTGGGCAGCCTGTTCCAGGCCTCCAGCAGCCTCACACCAAAGAAGTTTCTCCACGTGGTGAGGTGGAACCTCCTGGGCTCCAGTTCCTGTAGGAGAATCTGCTTTAGCAGAGGGGTTGGACTCTGTGACCTCCAGAGGTCCCTTCCAACCCCTACCATTCTGTGAGTCTGTGACTGTGGTGCATTAACCAACCCCCACCTGGCTCCAACCTCCTTTCAGGGAGCTGTAGAGAGCCAGAAGGATTCTCCTCAGCCCCAGGTCCCTCAGTTGCTCCTCCCCAGCCCTGTTCTCCAGATCCTTCCTCCAGCTTTGTTGCCCTTCTCTGGACCACCTCCACCCCTTCAATGTTCTTGTAGTGAGGGTCCCAAAGCCAGGACTCAAGATGTGGCTTTATCAGTGCTAAGTGCAGGGGAACAATCCCTTCCCTGGCCCTGCCGGTCACACTATTGCTGATCCAAGCCAGGATGCTGGTGACCTTCTTGGCTACCTGGGCACACCCTGGCTCATTTTCACTCTGCAGACAGCTGCTGTGTGTGCAGTCAGTGCTGATGAGTCTGTGAAGCACACAAGATAGCTGCAGGCATGGACATTCCTTCTCTCACATTTTCTTGATGCCAATGACACCCTGAAATGTGAGGTGACAATCATATCCAAGTGACCAGCGCAGATCTCCATCCCTGGAGGTGTTTCAAAGACATTAGAAGACAGGGCAACCTGTGCCAGTGTCTCCCCAGCCTCACTGGCAAGGATTTCTTCCTCATCTCCAGTCTCAATCTCCCCTCTCCCAGCTCAAAGCCATTGTCCCTTGTCCTGGCACTCAGAGCCCTTGTCCAAAGTCCCTCCCCAGCTTTCTTGTAGCCCCTTTCAGGTACTAGAAGCTGGGGGTTGGTCTCTTCTCCCTCAGTAACAAATAGTAGGAGGAGAGGAAATGGCCTTGAGTTGTCCCAGGGGAGGTTTAGCTTGGACACAAGGATAAACTTGTTGACTGAAAGGTTCTCCAAGCCTGGCACAGGCTGCCCTGGGAGATGGCTGAATCCCTATCCCTGGAGGTGCTTCAAAGAGGCAGAGATATGGTGCTGAGGGCCATGGTTTAGCCCCAGCCTTGGTAGAGTTAGAGAATGGTTGGACTGGATGAGCTTCAAGGGCTTCCTCAGCCCCTTTGATTCCATGTGGAAAAGACATTCCCTCCATCCTGCATATTTCATGCACACAGCACCAATGAAACAAGGAGTGGATGATGGTGGCAGATCAATAGAATCAGAGAATCAATAAGGTTGGAAAAGACCACAAAGATCATCAAGTCCAACCTCTCACCCAGCACCATCTAATCAACTGAACCATGGCACCAAGTGCCTCATCCAGGCTCTTTTAAAACACCTCCAGGGATGGTGACTCCACCACCTCCCTGGGCAGCACATCCCAATGGCCAATCTCTCTTGCTGGGAAGAACTTTCTCCTCACCTCCAGCCTGAACTTCCCCTGGCACAGCTTGAGACTGTGGAATCATGGAATCATAGAATTGTTAGGGTTGGAAGGGACCTCAAGGATCATCCAGTTCCAATCTAGTTCCAATCTAGTTCAAGTCATCAAAAGCAGGAACTGATGGTACAGATCAGTAGTCATCAAAAGCAAGAACTAAGGGTACAGATCAATAATCACACAAAGCAGGAACTGCTGGTGCCAGCCAGGTACCTGGAACTCCTGAGACCCAGTTCCATGTCTCACCTGCCTCTTCTCTACAAGCAAACACCCTGAAGGAGCAAATCTTTCCAAGGGAGAACACCACCCCCCTCCACCTTGTCCAAAGTTTCTCATCTCAGCACAGAGAGGCTGATCCTTTCCCCCCTCCCCTTGCAGTATGTGAGGGCACATGAGAGGACAATTAACAGTGAAAACTCAGCAGGGCTGCTGGATGCAAGTATGCAGAGCCTGGTCCCCTGTTGCTTCTGGACTGCCACCAGCCTGTCAAAACGCCTGGAAATGAAACTTTCTGGAGCCTTTATTAAGATTCATGGCAAAAGCAGGCTCCAAACCCACAGCCAAGCAGCAGCATGAAGCATCCCAGCCCTCCTCTCTCCCATAAGCTCTGCCAGCACATCTGGCTCAGGCTGGGAGGGAGGCTGAAGTGGATCTGTCAGCGTTTCCTTGCATGACAAGCGGCCATGGAGAGGACGTACCATGCACAATGCAACCTCCCCAAGCCCCTCCATCCTCTCCTACACCCTGGCTGTAGACTACTGCACTCCCATTTCTCCCATACATACCAGAGGAGGACTGCAAACCTCCATACAGGGCTTCACAAAGGGCTGTGATGCACAGAGAGGGAGGAGGAGATGACCTCTTTGGGGTTTTTTTTTGCCTTTCTGCTCTGCTTCAAGACACAGAATCAGAGAATCAGAGAAATGGGTAGACTCAGACAGGATGTTAGGAAGTTGTTCCCCATGAGGGTGGTGAGAGACTGGCACAGGTTGCCCAGGGAGGTGGTGGAAGCCTCATGCCTGGAGGTTTTTGCAGCCAGGTTGGATGTGGCTGTGAGCAACCTGTTGTAGTGTGAGGTGTCCCTGGCCATGGCAGGGGGATTGGAACTGGCTGATCCTTGAGGTCCTTTCCAACCCTGACAATTATGTCATTCTATGATGCAGCCAAAGCCTGGTCCCAAAAATATCTGCTGCCATCCTCATCTTAGCATGAAGAAGAAAAGGAACCATTCCATTCTCAGTTTTTCCTGCTGTCTCAAAATAAATCTTTCAGCTTTATTATCCTTTTATTTGTTTTGCAGGCTGAGGAGAATGGCCCAGCTGGAGCCCAAGGTGAACGCTCAGCCTGCCTGCATTCATCCTGCCTGCAAAACTCACTCCTTGCATCCAGGATGCAAAGATCAGATGAATCAGACAATCACAGAATTGTCAGGATTGGAAGGGACCTCAAGGAGCATCCAGTTCCAACCCCCCTGCCATGGCCAGGGACACCTCACACTACAGCAGGTTGCTCACAGCCACATCCAGCCTGGCTGCAAACACCTCCAGGCAGGAGGCTTCCACCACCTCCCTGGGCAACCTGTGCCAGTCTCTCACCACCCTCATGGGGAACAATTTCTTCCTCACATCCAATCTCAATCTCCCACTTCTAGGTTTTTTCCATCCCCCCCAGTCCTATCACTCCCTGACACCCTCAAAAGTCCCTCCCCAGCTTTCTTGGAGCCCCCTGTAGATACTGGAAGGCCACAATTAGGTCTCCTGGGAGCCTTCTCTTCTCCAGACTGCACAGCCCCAACTCCCTCAGTCTGTCCTCACAGTCCTAGCCTGTGTGCATCCTATGAGTTCCAAACATTTCCTTCATTTCATGTGGGGCCAGGCTTGCTTAATGTCTTTATCAGTGGTCTGGGTGAGAGGATTGGGGCACCCTCAGTGAGTCTGCAGATGACCCTAAGCTGGGTAGCAGTGTTGATCTGCTGGAGGGGAGGAAGGCTCTATATTAAATGCATTAAATTTAATAATGCTGCGCCAGGGGAGGTCTAGACTCGAGGTGAGGAGGAAGTTCTTCACGGAGCGAGTCATTCGTCATTGGAACGGGTTGTCCAGGGAGGTGGTTGAGTCACCATCCCTGGAGGTTTCATAGTTTCATTCAGGGTTGGAAGGGACCACAAGGATCATCTAGTTCCAACCCCCCTGCCATGGGCAGGGACACCCCACACTAGATCAGGCTGGACAGAGCCTCATCCAGCCTGGTCTTAAACACCCCCAGGGACGGGGCCTCGACCACCTCCCTGGACAACACATTCCAGGGTTTCACCACTCTCATGGTGAAGAACCTCCTCCTCACATCTAGCCTGAATCTCCCCACCTCCAGCTTCATTCCATTCCCCCTAGTCCTATCACTACCTGAGATCCTGAGAAGTCCTTCCCCAGCCTTCCTGTAGGCCCCCTTCAGATACTGGAAGGCCACAATTAGGTCACCTCGGAGCCTTCTCTTCTGCAGACTGAACAGCCCCAACTCCTTCAGTCTGTCCTCATAGGAGAGGTGCTCCATCCCTCTGATCATCCTTGTGGCCCTTCTCTGGACACGTTCCAGCACCTCCACATCCCTCTTGTAATAGGGGCTCCAGAACTGGACACAGTACTCCAGGTGGGGTCTCACCAGGGCTGAGTAGAGGGGGAGGATCACCTCCCTCGACCTGCTAGCCACACTTCTCCTGATGCAGCCCAGGATCTGATTGGCTTTGCGGGCTGCAAGTGCACATTGAGAGCTCATGTTGAGCTTTTTGTCCACCAGCACCCCCAAGTCTCTCTCTTCAGGGCTACTTTCCAGCCAGTCACTGCCCAGCCTGTATTTGTGCCTGGGATTGCCTCGACCCAGATGCAGGACCCTGCACTTGCTCTTATTGAACTTCATGAGGTTGGCTTGTGCCCACCTCTCCAGCCTGTCAAGGTCCCTCTGGATGGCCTCCCTTCCCTCCAGCGTGTCTGCTGCACCACACAGCTTGGTGTCATCAGCAAACTTGCTGAGGGTGCACTCAATGCCACTGTCCATGTCCCCCACAAAGATGTTGAATAAGACAGGTCCCAGGACTGATCCCTGAGGGACTCCACTTGTCACTGGCCTCCACTGGGACATGGAGCCATTGACAGCCACTCTTTGGGTGCGGCCATCAAGCCAGTTCCTTATCCATCTAGTGGTCCACCCATCAAACCCATGTGTCACCAGTTTGGAGACCAGGATGTGGTGCGGGACAGTGTCAAAGGCTTTGCTCAGGTCCAGGTAAACGACATCAGTTGCTCGCCCCTCATCTATTAATTTTGTCACCTGCTCATAGAAGGCCACCAGGTTGGTCAGGCAGGATTTGCCCTTGACAAAGCCATGCTGACTGTTCCCAATCACCTCTTCACTATTCTTTTGAGCGAGTAGTGACTCCAGGAGGTGTTCAAGAGGAGATTGGACGTGGCACTTGGTGCCATGTTCTAGTCATGGGGTCTGTGTTGATAGGTTGGACTCGATGATCCTCGAGGTCCTATCCAACCTAAGTTATACTGTGTGATACTGTGTGAAATATAAATATTTATGTTAATATTAGTTATAGTAATCTTTACTGTAATGTTTCTATTTCTATTTGTACTTGACTTTAAATGTATCTTCATGTTTATGTTTATATTTACTATAAATATATTAATATATTGTCGTAGTTTGGGCTGGGTGCCCTCTGCTACAGGGGTGTTTCCTGTGTCCAGAAGTCCAGCCCAGTGGGTGGACACAGGAAATTAGGTTATTTCCTACCATGATCCCTTGCACCACTATAAGTTTCACGGCGGGGTCTGGCACTTCCTCTTTCCTTCCTCCTCGCCACCCGGTAACTGGGGGAGAGATCTCCCGGCCATGGGCCTGGTTAGGCCCAAGGCCACGGGGGGATGGGCAGTCTCAGATCTGGCCAGCTGAGACTAGCCTAGCAGTGGGGGGGGGGGGGGGGGAAGGAGGAGCCCTGGGGGTTTGGGTGCACCCCCAGGTGGGGATGGGATTTCTCTGGGTCTGTTTTTGGGTCTCTCTCTCTTGTCACTGTGTTTCTAGGTTTTTTTTTTCTGCACGCACTCACTGTTCTATTTAAATTTTCCATCACTTTTGCAATCCGTTTGTCTGAGTTGTTATTTCTGCGCGTGGTGGGGAGGGGGTCTGCCCCAACCCATTACATATATATAAATATATATTACTTATTATCTATTTATTACATATATTTCAGATCATATTAGTATCATAGAATCAGTCAGGGTTGGAAGGGACCATGTTATAGATGACTCCAGGTAAAAGTTTTTGGTAACAGATTTATTGGCACTAAAAGATCGTAAAAAGGCAATAAAAGCAATAAAAGCAAGCAAAGCAACCGGTTGGGCATGTGAGGGTACAAAACTTCACCCAAAAAGCAACCTTACAATAGTTTTCTTCATCTTATATAGTTACATCATCTACATAATCAAACTTATGCTAAATAGAAGGCAGGCATATGATAATTAGTCTTAGAATAGATGGTCAAATCCCTTCTCCCTACATTCAGTGTGGTAAGGGTCAAAGTATCCACTTGCACGCATGCTCAATTGTGCAGGCTTCTTATCTGAAGAAAACAAATTCCCAGTTCTGAATGTTTATCTTTAAGCAGCTCCTTCTCAGCCGTGATGTCTCCAATAAACCAGACAGTGTCCTTGCAAGTCTGCAAGATAGGTTTCTTTCCCTTTACCCTCTAAACAGGCCTCACAAGATCCTGACCCTTAATCCCAGTGCACTCTAAGTCTTACAATTTTAACACAAATCACCAGTATATTCATCACAATCCCCTATTTTCTTTTTGTCACCATTGATTTGTGTTAAAATTTCCAGATATTTCAGAACCTTCTTAATTGGATCATAACCATCTGCTTGTAACTTATTGGCATAAACAATTTTACCTAAAGGTCTTACCATTTTAAACCAACAATTACAATGAATTACACAGATCAGTATTACAATTAGTCCAACAGGTATTACAAACAATTTTTTAAAGCAACTTATATTCGATAAGCAAGAAGTTAACTTATCCCATATTTCTTTAAATCCAGAAGAAGTATCATCCAAAGAAATTTGATGTAATATTTGATTGTGATGGACAATCACTTAACAAAACTACAGATTAACATAACTACAACAGCTTACATTTATGTCTACACATACAACATGTAAGAAATCCAAAGCTAACCTGTTTTGAGAGACTATTGACTTCAAGCTATTGAGCTTTTATTGCATCTATGCTTGCATTCATCATAATTTCAGCTGTAGCAGAAAAATTTACCATCGCTTTTTCAAGTTCACTAACCCCAAACCAAGGTAGAAAACTCCTAGCAAAACTATGAAACTTGCTATGCCTGGTTGGTAGTGGATTTGCTCCCTTTTTGGTGGTTCTTGCAAAGCTCCTGAGTAATTCCTGTGGCTGATTTACTATAAAGATATGAGGACAGGCCAGTCCTATAGCACATCTTCCTTACCATCTTAAGGGTAACACCTTATAAGCATTTTTATCACATATCCAATACCATCCTGACCCAATAGGTATCAGCCATCCTTTAGGTATGTGTTCTTTCTTTCTGGTCTGATCATGGCTCCCCATAGTTCCTTCTTCCTAACTAATAAATTGTGAACACTTTGATTACTGTCCTATAAAAATTACATTCCCACATCCAGGGTACAGGTATATTTACATCCAAGGGTTCTTCAAATTGTAATCTCCCCCTTAACTGAAATTGTGGAATCTTGGTACAATCCTCAAGTTGCTGGGCTTTTGGAATGCTTTTTGTATTTCTGTTACATCAGGAAAGACTGTCCCTATCAAAGGAAACCTGTATGCTGAATTCTCAGGTAGCTGGGAACATATCCAACAGTAAAAGGACACTACTGCCTGTCTGATGCAGGCTTGAACCCACAACCCTGAGATTAAGAGTCTCATGCTCCACTGACTGAGCTGACTGTGCTCCCTTTCAACAACTGCAGATAAGTGTTCTGTTTTCATACTTTTACTTCAGATGATGTTATAATCTTAGCTCCATAATGGCCTTTCAACCTACCTGTCATTACTAATATTAGAAGAGAATTTATCCACACATGGGAACATGGTCTTTGATTTTGATTGGACTCCTTATACAAAAACAGGGTTAGGATCAAGATTAGGCTCCACCAGTAGATGTTAACTCTGCCTCCTTAGCCTACTGGGTGCAACCAGCAGCCAGGTGTTATGTCTTCTTGGCAGAAGTTACATTCTTCAGGAGCCCCACAGATTCCTTAACCCACTTTAAGATTTCATTCGGAGTCTCTTCTCTGCTTCCTCAGTTAGCTTGTTTACCATTTCCCATTGTGCTTTTGTTATTTCAATTCCTCTTCCCTCAAAATCCTGTACAATACTTTTTCTTATGTCTTCCTTACTTTTTTTCCTTCTACTAACCCTTTCAATTTCAAAAACCTGATCTCCTCCTATGATCAGGTGACTGCCTGGTGGATGTGGGGAAGCCTGTGGATGTAGTCTACCTGGACCTCAGCAAGGCTTTTGACACTGTCCCCCACAGCAAACTCCTGGCCAAGCTGTCAGCCCATGGCTTGGACAGCAGCACGCTGAGCTGGGTTAGGAACTGGCTGGAGGCAGAGCCCAGAGAGTGGTGGTGAATGGTGCCACATCCAGCTGGTGGCCAGGCACCAGTGGTGTGCCCCAGGGATCAGTGCTGGGCCCCATGCTCTTTAACATCTTTATTTATGATCTGGATGAGGGCATTGAGTCCATCATCAGTAAATTTGCAAATGACACCAAGCTGGGGCAGGAGTTGATCTGCTGGAGGGTAGAGAGGCTCTGCAGAGGGACCTAGACAGATGGGCAGAATCCAACGGCATGAGATTTAACACATCCAAGTGCTGGGTTCTGCACATTGGTCACAGTAATCCCATGCAGTACTACAGGCTGGGGTCAGAGTGGCTGAGAGCAGCCAGGCAGAGAGGGACCTGGGGGTGCTGGTTGATGGTAGGATGAACATGAGCCTGTAGTGTGCCCAGGCAGCCAAGAGGGCCAATGGCATCCTGGCCTGCATTAAGAACAGTGTGGCCAGCAGGAGCAGGGAGGTCATTCTGCCCCTGTACACTGCACTGGTTAGGCCACACCTCGAGTACTGTGTCCAGTTCTGGGCCCCTCAGTTTAGGAAGGATGTTGACTTGCTGGAGCGTGTCCAGAGAAGGGCAATGAAGTTGATGAGGGGTTTGGAAGACAAGCCCTATGAGGAGAGACTGAGGGAGCTGGGGTTGCTTAGCCTGGAGAAGAGGAGACTCAGGGAAGACCTCCTTGCTCTCTACAACTACCTGAAGGAAGGTTGTAGACAGGCAGAGGTTGGTCTCTTCTCCCAGGCAGCCAGCACCAGAACAAGAGGACACAGTCCCAGGCTGCACCAGGGCAGGTTTAGGCTGGATGCCAGGAAGAAGTTCTACACAGAGAGAGTGATTGCCCATTGGAATGGGCCACCCGGGGAGGTGGTGGAGTCACCACCACTGGAAGTGCCCAGGAGGAGACCCGATAGGGTGCTTGGTGCCATGGCCCAGTTGATCAGGTGGGCTGGATTGGTCGATAGGCCGGACACGACGATCCCGAAGGCCTCCTCCAACCTGGCCTACTCCATTCCATTCTATTCTATTCTAATTGTTCTTGGTATCCCTAACTAAAAATTTCTCTAGCCTTTATTTCCCACTTATGCCAATCCCTTTCAAGAATTTTCCATGGGGATTTAAATCCTTTTTCGTTACCACAAAATAAGATCTCTATATTTGTCAATCCAAACTGCCTATTTTTGGGCCTACTTTTACAGTTTTACAGTTACAGCATTCAGGACAAAATACTCCTCAATTATAAGAGATACAAGACCATTTCTTACAGCATTTAAAACATTTACAAGTTACCCATCCCCCATGAGTTCTATGATGTTTTACACACAGAATGAAATGGGGATATTCCTCAATGTTCTCTTGCAACACAGATTCAATATCACACACTATTGCATATATTTCAGGAGCTGGGTCTGTCTTGTAAGTTCCGGAGCTTTCAGACTGAGATGTTACAGTATTGCATCGAGTACTTATCTGTCAGCACTAACTGCAGTCTCGGAGATGCTTCCAATCATCTGTATAAGTGGTGTGGAATTCATGCTGATGTCAGTTTTGCTTTGTCTGTAGAGTCACTCTAATCTCTCCAGGATCAGAGGTTACTGTCCTTTCACTCGCGACACATGCATCCACCCTTTTTCTGCAGTCCGGACAGCTGCAATCTGTTGTTGACAAAACAAAAAAAGATCTCTCCCAAGAGAGTGTATTCAGTCTCTGAAACAACTTACAAATCATTTAAACAAATCCTTTTCCAGATTCTATTTCTATAGTTTTCAAGCAGGGGCACCTTAAAAGGTTCCCCTTTAGCTTCAATTACTGTTGCTGGGGTTTTTCCTTTTCAACCCTCTTAGGAGTCTTAGGAGTCTTTTGTATAATCAATTTTCTGCTCCCATATCTACCAAAAAAAATTACCTCCTCCTTCTGGGGACTCATTTGATATTCTTGTCCCCAGAATATACAGCCCCTGACACCTTTATCCATGATCGATAGTACCCCAAAGGTCCGAGCAGCTACCTGATTTCTGACTTTCCCTTACAGCAGTTACAAACAGTTTAGCCTCTGCTTTTTGTTTCTCTTCATCCTGCCTTACATATACTTTCTGAGCTTCCCGTAGTAACTCCTCTAATCCCCTGTCTTGCCAGTCCTCGATCTTTTCCAGTTTCTTTCTAATATCTCCCCATGATTTTACCACAAACTGTGTCCTGAGAAGTATCACTCCAACTGCAGGATTGGGGTCTATTCCAGAGTACATGTGCAAATCTTTCTTTAATTTTCCCATCCACTCTGTGGGAAATTCATCTTTCCTCTGTTGGTCACTAAAAGCTTTATCAAAATTCTGTCCTCTAGGAACAGCTTCCCTAATTCCTTGTATTATTATAGTTCTCAGGTCACTCATATTCTGTCTCCCTTGGGGCTGCTGATGGTCCCACCCAGGGTCTTGATTAGGCCACTTTTGATCTCCTGGTGGCCCCCCCTGGTTCTGCCTTTCCCATATTCTCATACCAGCCTGTCTAATCCTGTTTCTTTCCTCTGCAGTGAATAGAATACTCAAAATAGACTGCACCTCTTTCCAAGTATATATATTGGGACCCAAAAATTGGTCCAGTCTCTCAGCTACACCTAAGGGATCATCCAGCAAGGTACCCATCTCTTTCTTAAAACTGCAGACATCTGATGTACTGAGAGGTACAGTCACAAACCCTATTCCTCCTTGCTGCCCCCCCATAGGCACTTCCCTGAGTGGATGGAATCCTACACTGTCTCCCTCTTGTTCATTCCTATCATTCCTCACTCTGCTTCTTGTTTGGGTGGGTGAAGGAGAAGTTGGTTGCAGGGCTATTTGATGTAGGGGACTTTGACCCCTGTTCTGCTGAAAAGGTGGTGGTAGGTTATCTAGGGGTTCCCATTTCTCCTTCTCCTTGTCTTTGTCCTTATCCTCAGTTCTTAATATTGGAACAGGAGAGGGCCGTGAGACCCTAATCCAAATAGCAACATATTCAGCTTCTTCCTTACTAAAACACTTTTTAGAATTCACATGATGGTTCAAAGCTTGGCAAATCCAATCCTCAAAAGATCCAAAAATAGGCCAAAACACATGTGGTCTTAATGATTCTTTTGGCCATACCTCCATACAGTAGTGAATCATTCTTTCTTTTGATTTCCCTTTTCTCTGTTCATCATCCTCCCAGTATTGAATGAGCATTCCTAACGGACTCTCTGGAGGAATAGAAGGTAAAGCCTTCTTTCCATCCTGCCTTGATGACTTACTCTTCTTTTGTCCCATTTTCTCCTGACTACCACAAATATTACAAATAATAAACAAATAAAATAAAACTAAAATAAAAAACTAAAAAAAATCCAAAGAATTCCAAAAACTCATGCGAGTGGAACAGTCTAAACAATTCCTACTCACGAATACAATTCCTGGCTACCACAAATACTTAGGCAAGTGGAATAAACCACAAATACTCATTCAAGTGGAACAATACCACAAATAATCATGCAAGTGGAATAATCAAAATAATTCCTACTCACGAATACCCCTCTTCTTTATCAGCCAGAGCCACCGCGCCAGATCCACCGTACCTCCCCCCTTGCAGAATCTGAAACAGCAGACTCAAACACTCAAACTACGGTAGCCGAATACAAATGTAGCCGAATCCTTCCCCCCCCAAGCGGTATTCTCACCACCATGGTCGTCGTCGCTTGGATCTCGTATACGAAGTTTTACGGGGTCCACGTCCTCCAATTGGACGTCAAACAACAAAACAACACCAAATAAAAAGAAAAAAAAATAAAAAGGAAAATAAAATAAAAGAAAAAAAAAATTAAAAGAAAAAAATTAAAAATTTCTTTGCTTGCCTCTATTGAGTTCTGATCGTGCTGACCATTCCGTCTTTTGACTACAATGAAGCCACAGAAAATGCTGTGGGGCGCCCCTTCATTTGCAGTTCAAAAGATGTGAAGGTTCAGACGATTCCCGGCCAACGCACCATTTGTTATAGATGACTCCAGGTAAAAGTTTTTGGTAACAGATTTATTGGCACTAAAAGATCGTAAAAAGGCAATAAAAGCAATAAAAGCAAGCAAAGCAACCGGTTGGGCATGTGAGGGTACAAAACTTCACCCAAAAAGCAACCTTACAATAGTTTTCTTCATCTTATATAGTTACATCATCTACATAATCAAACTTATGCTAAATAGAAGGCAGGCATATGATAATTAGTCTTAGAATAGATGGTCAAATCCCTTCTCCCTACATTCAGTGTGGTAAGGGTCAAAGTATCCACTTGCACGCATGCTCAATTGTGCAGGCTTCTTATCTGAAGAAAACAAATTCCCAGTTCTGAATGTTTATCTTTAAGCAGCTCCTTCTCAGCCGTGATGTCTCCAATTAACCAGACAGTGTCCTTGCAAGTCTGCAAGATAGGTTTCTTTCCCTTTACCCTCTAAACAGGCCTCACAAGATCCTGACCCTTAATCCCAGTGCACTCTAAGTCTTACAATTTTAACACAAATCACCAGTATATTCATCACAGACCACAAGGATCATCTAGTTCCAACACCCCTGCCATGGGCAGGGACACCCCACACTAGATCAGGCTGGCCAGAGCCTCATCCAGCCTGGGCTTAAACACCTCCAGAGATGGGGCCTCAACCACCTCCCTGGACAACCCATTCCAGGGCTTCATCACTCTCATGGTGAAGAACCTCCTCCTCACATCTAGCCTGAATCTCCCCACCTCCAGCTTCATTCCATTCCCCCTAGTCCTATCACTACCTGAGATCCTGAGAAGTCCTTCCCCAGCCTTCCTGTAGCCCCCTTCAGATACTGGAAGGCCACAATTATGTCACCTCGGAGCCTTCTCTTCTGCAGACTGAACAGCCCCAACTCCTTCAGTCTGTCCTCATAGGAGAGGTGCTCCAGCCCTCTGATCATCCTTGTGGCCCTTCTCTGGACACATTCCAACACCTCCATATCTCTCTTGTAATAGGGGCTCCAGAATATACAGTAACTATTTATTATATAATAAAATTAATATCTAGTGAATATATTAAGTATAATTATTTATATTAGTTATATTTACAGTAATATTTCTATTTCTATTTGTAGTTGAGTTCAAATTAATCTTCATGCTTATATTTATACTTATAGTTATATTGATTGAGTATTAGATTCAGATATAAATAGAAGAAAATATCTACTATTTCGTTATATATTGTAATGGGCTGGGGCAACCCCCCTCCCCACCACGCACAGAAATAACAACTCAAACAGATTGCAGAAGTGATGGAAAGCTTAAATAGAGATCAGTGAGTACGTGCAGAAAGCTAGGAACACAGTGACAAGAAGAACCCCAAAACAGACCCAGAAAGATTCCATCCCCACCTGAGGGTGCACCCAAAACCCCCAGGGCTCCTCTTTCCCCTCCCCCACTGCTAGACTAGTCTCAGCTGGCCAGATCTGAGACTGCCCATCCCCCCGTGGCCTTGGGCCTAACCAGGCCCATGGCCAGGAGATCTCTCCCCCAGTTACCAGGTGTCGGAGAGGAAAGGAAAGAGGAAGTGCTAGACCCCGCTGTAAAATTTATAGTGGTGCAAGGGATCATGGTAGAAATACCTAATTTCCTGTGTCCACCCACTGGGCTGGACTTCTGGACACAGGAAACATCCCCGTAGCAGAGGGCACCCAGCCCAAACTATGACAGGAGCCACCCCTTATTTCATACCATAATACCTGCACCCAAACATATCTTCAAATCAGAAAACTTCTGATGACATGTCCGGCGAAGTCCGTATCTTCATCTGGGCATCCACCCAAACAGTCTCTCATTCAGGCTCAAGTGTCTGTCCATTCCAGTTTTTCTTCCTTCATCCAATGGAACCTCCCGGCGATGCAGAACTCATTCTCCTGCGGTGCAAGTTCTCCATGGATTCGTTGGACATCCTGGTCACCTTGAAAAGCCTCACAACTTCTCAGCCAAGCCTTTATTCTCATCTGTGTTTACTTGGCAGCATATTCTACACTCCTGGGGCAGGCCAGTTGGAACAATTAGGCTCCACGACTGCCTTTTTCAATCCATCCAGGGTGCCGCAACGAACCGCTTCCATCTGCAGTCCAAAACTACACAGATGCATGTCCGAGGCACTCCGCCCCCCCACTAGGCGTTTGCATACCGAGGGATGACAGCATCCGGATGCACAACCCCCCCCGCTCTGGAAGAGGGAGGGGCTGTACCACAGCCCACTGAGAAAAAGGGAGGTGGAACCAGGCACTCGGCGCCATTTTTGGAACTCATCCGAAAATCGGGGAAAGAGATTGGAGCCGGCCCTACTGCAGCCCGAGCACACGGGCTCCCCCAGTTACCGGGTGTCAGAAAGGAAGGAAAGAGGAAGTGCCAGACCCCGCTGTAAAATTTATAGTGGTGCAAGGGATCATGGTAGAAATACCTAATTTCCTGTGTCCACCCACTGGGCTGGACTTCTGGACACAGGAAACACCCCTGTAGCAGAGGGCACCCAGCCCAAACTACGACAATATTTATTAAGATAGGATAGGATAGGATAGGATAGGATAGGATAGGATAGGATAGGATAGGATAGGATAGGATAGGATAGGATAGGATAGGATAGGATTAATCAGGTTGGAAAAGAACTTTGAGATCACCATGTCGAACCTCTCACCCAGCACCATCTGATCAGCTAAACCATGGCACCAAATGCCTCATCCAGGCTCTTCCTAAACACCTCCAGTGATGGTGACTCTACCACCTCCCTGGGCAGCACATTCCAATGGCTAATCTGTCTTTCTATGAAGAACTTCCTCCTCACACCCAGCCTAAACCTCCCCTGGCACAGCTTGGGACTTGCTGCTCTTACTGAGATTTTTACATTTAAATTTAAGGTTGGATTTCAGTTTGGATTTCTCTATAAATAACCATGTGAATATCTTTAATTTATTGGTTTTATGGAATCATGGGATCCTAGAATGGCTCAGGCTGGAAGGGACCTCAGAGCTCCTCTGCTCCAAGCTCCCCACCATGCCCAGGGACACCTCTCCGCTAGACTCAGCTGCTCAAGGTCTCATCCAGCCTGGTCTTCAACACCTCCAGGCAGGAGGCAGCCACAGCCTCCCTGGGCAGCCTGTGCCAGAGGCTCAGCTCCCTCCTCCTGAAGAACTTCTTCCTCAGTTCCAGTCTGACCCTGCTCTGCCTCAGCTTCAAACCATTCCCCCTTGGCCTGGCTCCAGACTCCCTTAGGAAAAGTCTCTCTGCAGCCTTCCTGGTCAGCTGCCTCCCTGGTGCCCAAGTAAAAGACATTGTAGATAGAATTCCCAACCTCGTGAGTCCTTCAGACTACTAACCACTTCTGGTCTTTCAGGTGGGTAGTGACGATGTAACAATGAGAGGCTCACAATCAATTAAAAAAGATTTCAGAACCTTAGGGCAACTGCTAAAGGGATCAGGGGCTCAAGTTGTGTTCTCTACTATCCCTCTAATGTCAGCAATGGATGAGGAAACACTGAGGAAGGGCCAACAGGTCAATTCATGGCTCAGGGGCTGGTGCCATTGACAGGGCATTGGGTTCCACAATCATGGATTGGTTTTCATGGCACCAGAGCTGAAAACAAGTTATGGGACACACTTGTCCCAGAGGGGGAAAAGAATCCTGGGGCAGGAATTGGCAGGGCTCATTGATAGGGCTTTAAATGAGATTTGAAGGGGGAAGGGGTTAATAGTCTCCTGCTGGCCGGTGACAAACAGAGGGGCAGCTCACCAGCAGCAGAGAGAAGGAGAGCTGGTAAGGGCTCTCAACTTGCTGCCCTGAGGCAAGCCACGAATGATCCACCAGGACATTCTGTGGAAACCAAGGGGAATTGGCACAAGAGTAGGACAGGGCCAGCCCAGCTGAAGTGCTTCTATGTGAATGCGCGCAGCTTGGGCAACAAACAGGATGAGTTAAGGGCCACTGTGCTGCTGGGATGCCATGACATAGTGGCTGTTACTGAAACTTGGTGGGATGATTCCTATGACTGGAATGTAGGGATAGATGGGTATAAACTCTTTAGGAAGGATAGGCAGGGAAGGAGAGGAGGAGGTGCTGCCCCCTATGTCAATAGCCAGTTGGAATCAGTGGAGTTCCACCTGGGGAGGGATGATGAGCTGGTTGGGAGTGTATGGGTTAAAATTAAAGGCAAGACAGGGGAAGGAGATATTACTGTGGGGGTCTCCTACAGGCCACCTGACCAGCAGATCCAAGCAGATGAGGCTCTCCACAGGCAAATAGAAGCGGCTTCCAGGTCACAAGCCCTGGTCCTCATGGGTGATTTCAACCACCCTGAGATCTGCTGGAGGGACAACACAGCAAGGCACCAGCAATCTAGGATGTTCCTGGACTGCACAGAAGACAACTTCCTCCTCCAAATGGTAGAGGAACCAACAAGAAATGGTGCTATGCTGGACCTTATTCACACCAACAAGGAAGGGCTGGTAAGCAATGTGAGGCTCAGAGACAGCCTTGGCTGCAGTGACCATGAAGCAGTTGAATTTAATATCCTCAGGGCAATCAGAAGGAAGTATTCCAAGCTTACAACCCTAGACTTTAGGCATGCAGATTTTGATGGCTTCAGGGATCTGATAGCCAAAGTGTCGTGGGACAAAGCCCTGGAGGGAAGAGGGACCCAGGACAGCTGGTCAGTATTCAAGGACCTCCTCCTCTGTGTCCAGGAGCTCTGTATACCAACAAAGAGAAAAGCAGGTAAGAATGCTAGGAGGCCTGCCTGGATGAGCAAGGAGCTACTGGACACACTATTACTTAAAAAGAAACTCTACAGGAAGTGGAGAGAAGGACAGGTAGAACAGGGGGAATATAAGGAAGCTGCCCGAATAGCAAGAGTCCTGGTTAGGAAAGCCAAAGCAGAGTTCGAATTGAATCTAGCCAGGGAGGTTAAAGGGAACACTAAGAACTTCTACAGGTATATTAATGGGAAGAAGAAGACTAGGGAAGGTGTGGGCCCCCTCAGAAAGGAAAATGGTGACATGGTCACAAGTGATGAGGAAAAGGCTGAGGTACTTAATAACTTCTTTACCTCAGTCTTCACTGCAAGGGCCTCTAGCCACACTCCTGATGTTATGGAAGACAATGCCAGGGACGGGGAGGAAGAACTGCCCATTGTAAGTGAAGATCAGGTTCGTGATCACCTGAAGAACCTGAAAGTGTTCAAGTCCATGGGACCTGACGGGATACACCCACGGGTACTGAGAGAACTGGCAGACGAGGTTGCTAAACCCCTCTCTATTATATTTCAAAAGTCATGGCAATCTGGGGAAGTCCCCACAGACTGGAAAAGGGGAAACATTGCCCCTATCTTCAAAAAGGGTAAGAAGGAGGAACCAGGGAACTGCAGGCCAGTCTCACCTCTGTGGCCAGAAAGATCATGGAGCAGATCCTCCTGGAGTCACTACTGACTCAGAAGAATAGGGAAGAGGTGATTTGGAACAGTCAGCATGGCTTCGCCAAGGCCAAATCCTGCCTGACCAACCTGGTTGCCTTCTATGAACAGGTGACGAAATTAATAGATGAGGGACGAGCAACTGATGTCGTTTACCTGGACCTGAGCAAAGCCTTCGACACTGTCCCGCACCACATCCTGGTCTCCAAACTGGTGACACATGGGTTTGATGGGTGGACCACTAGATGGATAAGGAACTGGCTTGATGGCCGCACCCAAAGAGTGGCTGTCAATGGCTCCATGTCCCAGTGGAGGCCAGTGACAAGCGGAGTCCCTCAGGGATCAGTCCTGGGACCTGTCTTGTTCAACATCTTTGTGGGTGCCTTGGACAGTGGCATTCAGTGCACCCTCAGCAAGTTTGCTTATGATACCTCTGTTATCCCTCTCCTCCCCCTGGCGGGAGGCAGGGCACCCCTAGTTATGTGGAACATGCCCAAATGTGCATTGCGCACAGTGTGCAGTTTTATAGCTTTGCATGTTATAACTGGAGCCACTGTTGGAGCTACTAGAGTTGCTCTGGGGAATTGTGGAAGTGACAGCTACCCTTCTGGTATTGCTACGTCGGGTTCTGCCACTTTGCAGTTCTCTCAGTCTCCTGAAAAGATTAGAAGTTGGTTGGCCATCCCAGCGGTTCATGTTCTCACCAAACTGATCACGCAGAGTTATCCAAATAGTCCTACGTGATTGCCTTGGTGATCTGTTTTGATTTGATCTGTTTTGGAATTACCTCCTTGGAGGACGTGTATTGCTCACAGATGAAACTTGTACCCACCTGGAGGGAGAATTGAAATTATCCCTTTGTGCCAATTGGGATATGGAATTTCTAAATTCATCCTTTAACTCTCTTATGCAATTCTGTATATCACCAGACATAGTTTTAATGGATGAAACCAAAGAAACACGTGTCATGCTATCCTCCAATTGCCTCATTTGATCACTGAATTGGCCAACCGTAGGAGAAGCTCCACCATAATTTCTTGACACAATTCTGCTTGCCAGAATGTTTGCATAATTAGAAGGAGCAAGTTTGATGATCTTTTTAGCAAGACCAATACCCACAGGAATGTCATGAGGATTCAGAGTTTCATGTTCACCATAGAGTAGCTCTCTAACAGCAAATTCTCTCAAGCGCTTAATTCCCTCATCTATGGTAGTCCAGGGTTTAGGATTCCATGGGAGATCATCTCGGGAAGGGTATCTCGGGGCAACTGCCATTAAAAGGCGTATCCACAGATTAACCTTACCGAGAGCTCTGCCTAGATGTCTATCTATTCCATTATCCCTCGAGAGAGTTCCTAACTGAGCTGCTGACTTGTCTCCAACTGTTTGAGCTGGAGCACCTGTATCATAACACCTACTAAGCCAAGCTAGAACTGGCTCCTTATCTGCCCTGGTGTGATCTTTACGGACATTTCTCAGCTCTTTGCGGGGTGACGAACACTCAGTTATGTCATCTTCTTCTTGCCCCTACCCCTCAACTTTTTGTCCTAATAATCCTGCTGTCATTTTCTCAAGGATCTCTTTAAGCTGAGAACCACCTTTGCCAGCTCCTTTCCTATCTGCATCTCTATCCTGCTTTGCTCTCACTAGGTCAGCTAGATCTTTAAAACAAATCTTCTCTTCCTCCTCAGCAGGATTTCTTAGGGTAGAGGGCCCCTCACCAGGATCAGTCTCCTGCTCTTCTTCTTCATCAGCTTTGGTCTTTCCACTTCTAGTCTTTAAAACAGCCACCTTAACTGGAGCTGTGTTTGAATTTACAGCCACCTTAATGGAAGCTGATAGGTCCTGAGATAAATCAGCTGCTGGGGCAGTGACTTCCTGTCCCACCGAGAGAGTGGGCGGAAATGATGTTGCTCTGTTAATAGCCGACGGAGAAGAAGGGGGAGGAGAAGGAGAAGACGCCATGCTGATACCAGCCACCGCCCTTGGCAGCCTGCCAGAATCAGCGGCAAAGTTGTTCTGGGCTGCTTTACCAATTAACCTTTTAGCCCTCTTTTTAACTGACACAGATTCCCCACACTCCTCATCACTAGATGTCTCTGGGACTGACCCAGAGCCACGGCGTTTTCTCTTTGATCTAGTTTTAATAACAAAACACAGTCTGGATATCTTCCTCTCCCGTCACAAAGAAGTCAGCAGATACACGTTAATTATCACCAGCAGCAGAATTACACCCATAAAATAAATCACCTTTGCATCCCAGCCATCACCTAAAGTTACTCTCTCCTCCGGCGGAATCTTAAAACCCTTTAGCTCAATTGGGACGTTAGTAGAAGTTACATTTCTGTATCTCACTGGCCATAAGAAATCCACGCATTTTCCATTCCATACCATAGTCTAACTCTATACATAAACCACAGATAAATTGTCCGCACCAAATATTTACCCAGGTAATCCAAAATCAAACCCAAACAATATCTGTAAACCAGAGCCCCAAAAATTTAAAAGAATAACCGTTCTAAGAACCACAACACCTTCATGTTTGCTAATCCGGCTATAAAACACTAAACCAAGAAAAAAATAAAGCAATAAATCGAGCTAATTATCTGCCGCACATTGGGCAAGCCAAGAAAAGAATGTCGTAGGGTTGAGGGAAAGAAAGTTGAAAGGGAAAAAGAAACTCACCGCCGGATTAGCAAAGGAGTGGGTGCTGTATATTTGCAAAGCAGTTTAGGAAATGCAGGTTTATGTACAGAATTTACAGTATTTACAATATATACAGAAATATACAATAAAGTCACACAGAAATGAGGGTTCCCTCCTCTGCTGAGGGGGGTTCCCCACCCCTGTATCCCCCTTCTCTCCCCTTTTCCCCAGAGAGGGTTAGAAAGAGAGAGAGGAAAAAAAACAGTTGTTAATTGGAAAGCAGTTAATGCAGGCCTTGCAGTTTATCAGTTTCAAGGTCAGTTTGGCCGAAAGCCCAGAAAGCTGCGAGCTGCAAGCCATCGAAGGAGGGGAAAACAGACTGAGCAGAAAGCTGCTGTACTCCCAGTTCAAAAGGTGCTTCCCCCCAATCTACCAATGAAATTAGTTTAGATCCGTCTTCTGTTTACAAACATTCCACCACAATGTCCCCTTCCTTAAAGGGACAGCCTCAAACGGTCACAATACCAAGCTGTGTGGTGCAGCAGACACGCTGGACGAAAGGGAGGCCATCCAGAGGGACCTTGACAGGCTGCAGAGGTGAGCACAAGCCAACCTCATGAGGTTCAATAAGAGTAAGTGCAGGGTCCTGCATCTGGGTCGAGGCAATCCCAGGCACAAATCCAGGCTGGGCAGTGACTGGCTGGAAAGTAGCCCTGAGGAGAGAGACTTGGGGGTGCTGGTGGACAAAAAGCTCAACATGAGCTCTCAATGTGCACTTGCAGCCCGCAAAGCCAATCAGATCCTGGGCTGCATCAGGAGAAGTGTGGCCAGCAGGTCGAGGGAGGTGATCCTCCCCCTCTACTCAGCCCTGGTGAGACCCCACCTGGAGTACTGTGTCCAGTTCTGGAGCCCCTATTACAAGAGGGATGTGGAGGTGCTGGAAGGTGTCCAGAGAAGGGCCACAAGGATGATCAGAGGGCTGGAGCACCTCTCCTATGAGGACAGACTGAAGGAGTTGGGGCTGTTCAGTGTCGTGGGGTGGAAGGGGTAAAGCCGAGAAGCCTCCTCCCTTCCCCCTTTGTAAAGTAAAGGGAAAAGAAAATTGAAGGGAAAGGAAAAAAAACCTCACAAGCTGAATTAGCAAAGCAGTGGAGCTATATTTACAAAGCAATGTAGAGAATGCAGGGAGATATTTACAAATTTACAATATCTACAATATATACAAAGATATACAACAGAGTAACACAGAAATGAGAGTAAACCCCTCGGCAGAGGGGTTCCCCACCTCCGCTCTCCCCTCTCTCCCCCCCTTTCCCCAGAATGGGATAGAAAGAGAAAGGAAAGAGAGGAAAAAAAAGTTAGAAACAGTTCGTGTTAATTGGAAGGGAGTTAGTATACAGGCCTGTTATCTGGTTTTCAAGGCCGAGGCCTTGGCAGAAAGCCCAGCACAGGCAAAGCTGCTGCACGAAGCAAAGACGGAAGCAAGACTGACTGAGAAGTGCTGGAAATGTCCACTTCACTCCCACTTCAGAAGGTGCTTCCTCCCACTCGTCCAATTGAGATAAAGGGTTTTAAGATTCCGCCTGAGGAGACAGTAACTTTAGGTGAGGCCTGGGATCCAAAGGTGATTTATTTCATATGTATAATCCTGCTCTCAGTGATAATTAACGTGTATCTGCTGGTCTCTTTGCGGCGAGAGAGAAAGGTGTCCAGAGCTTGTTTTGTTATTAAAACTAGATCAAAAAGAAAACGCCGTGGCTCTCGATCAGTCCCAGAGTCATCTAGTGACGAAGACTGTGGAGAACCCGTGTCAGTTAAAAAGAAGGCTAAAAAGTTAATTGGTAAGGCAGCTCTAAATGACTTTGCTGATTCTGGCAAGCAGCCAAGGGCATCGGCTGGTATCAACATGGCGCCTACTCCTTCTCCCACTCCTTCTCCTTCTTCTTCTTCTCCGTCGGCTATTAACAGAGCAACACATCTAGATGGGGCTGGAAAGGCTCCAGAGAAGGAGACTCCACAACCTCTCCAGGCAGCCTGCTCCAGGGCTCTGTGAGCCTCACAGTGCAGAAGTTCCTCCTCATGTTGACCTCCAAGGCCCCATGCCTGGAAGTGCTTAAGACCAGGCTGGATGTGACCGGTTGACGTTGTCCCCTTAAGAAAGGGAATATGGTGGACGGAAGTTGGTAAACGGAAAGAATAATCTAAACTAATTTCATTGGAAGAGTGGGAGGAAGCACCTTCTGAACTGGGAGTGAACTGGGAGTGAACTGGGCACTCCGGCACTTCTATCTTCAGTCTTGCTTCCGCCTCTTCTTTGGGCAGCAGCTTTCTGTGCTGGGCTTTCTGCCAAGGCTCCGGCCTTCAAACTGACAAACCTGATAAGGCCTGTATTAACTGATTCCAATTAACACAAAACTGCTTTTAACTTCTTTCTTTCTTCTTTCTCCCTTTTCTGACCTACTCTGGGGAAAGGGGGGGAGAGAGGGGAGAGCGGAGGTGGGGAACCCCTCGGCAAGGGGGGTTACTCTCATTTCTGTGTTACTTTATTGTATATCTTTGTATATATTGTAGATATTGTAAATTTGTAAATATTCCCCTGCATACCCTACATTACTTTGTAAATATAAAGCTCCACTGCTTTGCTAATTCAGCTTGTGAGTTTTTTTTTCCTTTCCCTTCAATTCCTTTTTCCCTTTTACTTTACAGGGGGGAGGGAAGAGGCTTCTTGGCCTTACCCTTCCACCCACCACATTTTTTTTAATTGGCGTACCCAACGTGTGGCAGATAATTAGTTTAATTTATTACTTGATTGATTTAGTGTTTTCTAGATGAATTAGCAAACATGAAGGTATTGTGGTTTGTGGAGCGATTATTCTTTTCAATTTTTGGGGCTCTGGTTTACAGGTATTGTTTGGGTTTGATTTTGGATTACCTGGGTAAATATTTGGTGCGGACAATTTATATGTGGGTTATGTATAGAGTTAGACTATGGTATGGAAAATGTATTAATTTATTATGGCCAGTGAGATACAGGAATGTTACCTCCACCACTCTCCCAATTGAGATAAAGGGCTTTAGGGTTCCGCCTGAGGAGAGAGTAACTTTAGGTGATGCCTGGGATCCAAAGGTGATTTATTTCATGTGTATAATTCTGCTGCTGGTGATAATTATCGTGTATCTCCTGATTTCTTTGCGGCGAGAGAGAAAGGTTTCCAGAGCTTGTTTTGTTATTAAAACTAGATCAAAAAGAAAATGCCGAGGCTCTGGATCAGTCCCAGAGTCATCTAGTGATGAGGAATGCCCAGAATCTGTGTCAGTTAAAAAGAAGGCTAAAAAGTCAATTGCTAAAGCAGCTCTAAATGACTTTGCTGATTCCAGCAAGCTGCCAAAGGCGGCAGCTGGTATCAACATGGCGCCTACTCCTTCTCCTACTCCTTCTCATCCTTCTTCTTCTCTGTCGGCCATTAACGGAGCAACGTCACTTCCACCCACTCCCTCGGTGGGACCGGAAGTCACTGCCCCAGCATCTGATTAATCTCAGGACCTGTCAGCTTCCATTAAGGTGGCTGTAAATTCAAACACAGCTCCAGTTAAGGTGGCTGTTTTAAAGACTAGAGGTGGAAAGGCCAAAGATGGAGAAGAAGAGGTGGAGACTGATCCTGGTGAGGGGCCCTCTACTCTAAAAGATCCTGCTGAGGAGGAAGAGAAGATTTGTTTTAAAGATCTAGCTAACCTAGTGAGATCAAAGCAGGATGGAGATGAAGTTAGGAAAGCAGCTGGCAAAGGTGGTTCTCAGCTTAAAGAGATCCTTAGGAGAATGACAGCAGGATTATATGGACAAAGAATTCAGGGAGACGAAGAGGAAGATGATATTTCAAAGTGTTCCTCTCCCCGCGAGGAATTGCAGGGCAGATAAGGAGCCAGTTCTAGCTTGGCTTAGTAGGTGTTATGATACAGGTGCTCCCGCTCTGACAGTTGGAGACAAGTCAGCAGCTCACTTAGGAACTCTCTCAAGGGATAATGGAATAGATAGACATCTAGGCAGAGCTCTCGGTAAGGTTAATCTGTGGATACGCCTTTTAATGGCGGTTGCCCTGAGATACCCTTCCCGAGATGATCTCCCATGGAATCCTAAACCCTGGACTACCATAGATGAGGGAATTAAGCACTTGAGAGAATTTGCTGTTAGAGAGCTACTCTATGGTGAACATGAAACTCTGAATCCTGATGACATTCCTGTGGGTATTTGTCTTGCTAAAAAGATCATCAAACTTGCTCCTTCTAATTATGCAAACATTCTGGCAAGCAGAATTGTGTCAAGAAATTATGGTGGAGCTTCTCCTACGGTTGGCCAATTCAGTGATCAAATGAGACAATTGGAGGATAGCATGACACGAGGTTCTTTGGTTTCAGCCATTGAAACTCTGTCTGGAAAAATTGAGAATTGCATGAGAGAGTTAAAGGATGAATTTAGAAATTCCATATCCCAATTGGCACAAAGGGATAATTTCAATTCTTCCTCCAGGTGGATACAAGTTTCATCTGTGAGGAATACACGTCCTCCAAGGAGGTCATTCCAAAACAGGACATTCCAAAACAGGTCATTCCAAAACAGACCACCAAGGCAATCACGTAGAACTATTTGGATAACTCTGCGTGATCAGTTTGGTGAGAACATGAACCGCTGGGATGGCCAACCAACTTCTAATCTTTTCAGGAGACTGAGGGAATTGCAAAGTGGCAGAATCCGAGGTAGCAATACCAGAAGGGTAGCTGTTACTTCCACAGTTCCCCAGAACAACTCTTGTGGCTCCAACAGTGGCTCCAGTTATAACATGCAAAGTTATAAACCTGCACACTATGTGCAATGCACATGTGCGCATGTTCCCCATAACTAGGGGTGCCCTGCCTCCCGCCAGGAAGAGGAAAGGGATAACAGAGATAACAGAATCTATTGGGATGTGTACATCCAGTGGCCTGGCACTTCACAATTTCGGAAGTACAGGGCCTTGGTTGACACAGGAGCTCAGTGCACCATAATACCATCAAATTATCAGGGATCAGAGTCTATAACTATTCTGGGAGTCACTGGTGGATCTCAAGAGTTAAGTAAGGTAGAGGTTAATATAAGTTTAAGTGGTAAACAATGGAGGAAGCATACAGTTGTGACCGGACCTGATGCAGCTTGTATTTTGGGAATTGATTTTCTGAGAGAAAGGCGTTTAAAGGACCCTAGAGGTTACAAATGGGCTTTTGGAGTAGCTTCAATAGAAATTGATGGACAAAAATTGAAGCTGTCTGCCAGACCTGAGCTTTCTGATGAATCTGCAGTTGTGGGACAACATAAGATACAGGACATTAAATTGCCGGTTGCTTCTCAGACTGTGCATCACAGACAATACAGAACCAACCGTGACTCTTTGTTGCCCATTCAGAATCTGATTCGTCAGTTGGAGAGTCAGAAAGTCGTCAGCAAAACTCATTCACCTTTCAACAGTCCAGTGTGGCCTGTGCGGAAGCAGAATGGAGACTGGCGTCTGACAGTAGACTACCGAGCCCTAAATGAAGTGACACCACCTATGAGTGCAGCAGTACCAGACATGATGGAACTACAGTATGAGTTGGAATCCAAAGAGGCCAAATGGTATGCTACCATAGACATTGCTAATGCATTTTTCTCTATTCCCATAGCAGAGGAATGCAGGCCTCAGTTTGTTTTCACCTGGAGAGGAATCCAGTACACTTTCAACAGACTGCCAATGGGCTGGATCCACAGCTCAAGCATCTGTCATGCAGTGATCCACGATGCTCTGGAGAAGGGCGGTGCTCCAGAACACATCCAGTTCATCAATGATTTCCTCGTTTGGGGTAAAACTGCTGAGGAAGTCTTCGAGAAAGGTAACAAAATCATTTACATTCTTCTGAATGCAGGTTTTGCCATCAAGCGAGACAAGGTGAAAGGGCCTACCACAGAGATTCAGTTTCTGGGAGTGCGGTGGCAGGATGGACGCCGACACATTCCAGTGGATGTGGTAAATAGAGTCTCTACCATGGCAAATCCCACAAACAAGCAAGAGACCCTACGTTTCTTGGGGATAGTGGGATTTTGGAGACTGCACATTCCTGGATACAGTCAGATTGTGAAACCTCTGTATGATGTGACTCGAAAGAGAAACCATTTCCACTGGGGACCTGAGCAACAAGCAGCCTTTGACCAGATAAAGCAAGAGGTAGTTCAGGCAATGGGTCTGGGACCTGTCCGAGATGGTCCAGACATTAAGAACATTTTGTACACGGCTGCAAGTGACAATGGTCCAACCTGGTGCTTGTGGCAAAAAGCTCCAGGTGAGACACGTGGACGACCTCTTGGTTTCTGGAGTCGAGGTTACAGAGGTTCAGAGGCTAATTATACTCCAACAGAGAAGGAAATTTTAGCTGCCTATGAAGGAGTAAAAGCACCTTCTGAGGTGATTGGAACTGAATCACAACTTCTCTTAGCTCCCAGATTACCAGTTTTGAATTGGATGTTCAAAGGCAAAGGCTCCACACCACATCATGCCACAGACTCAGCCTCGTCTAAGTGGATGGCTCTGATAACACAGAGAGCTCGAATGGACGAGGCTCTGTGCCCTAGTTGCTATTGTTACTCTATTAGGGTCTTAATGACTTGCAGCCTATCGTGTCTGAGCAGCCATTGTTCCACCCATACTGGAGTATCTGTTTTCCATTTTAATTTCAGGGTTGGTTGCTGACTAGTAGCTGCTACTGAGAAGGAACAGTAACAAGTTTTGCTCCTAGCTGACTTAAGGCATCTCAGCCCAATAGAGCAACTGGAAGGGTTAACACGTACGGTCTTACAGTGTTTGATTTGCCATAGTTAAAAGCTAATTGCACTGGCTCTTTGCTAACCCAGATTGTTTGGATACCTTTTAAACACATGACTTCAGCATTTGCCATGAGCAATGGCTAGTGACCATTCCATTTATGACTAGGTATAATGATGACATCATCTCCAGTATCCACAATCATTGAAAATTGTATAATTTGTCCACAAGGGTGTCTGACAGTTACAATCTGTTCCAGTTTTCCCTTTTGGATTTCTAGGGCTAATAAGGTATTAGGCATATCGGTGGAACCCGAGCCTTCTGGCCCTCAGATCCTGTTAGAAGTTTTAGGCACTCGGGACTCAGATGGTATTAGCTGAGCAATTTCTGTCCCAACAAGAGTGCTGACAGGAGGGGCAATGGTATAGAGCATAATTTTCATAACCCAGTCATAATCAGAATGTATTGAACCAGGACTTATAAGGATGCCCTGTCTAGAGGTAGACAATCTGCCAATTAACAGAGCACAGGGCCTGTGACCCGAAGGACTGCGCCAATTGAACTGGACAATGTTTTGTGGATTCAAAAGTGATATGCGGCTGTTGTCAGGTCAGCTATGCGCTGCCAGAGGGGGCTGCGGGGGCGGGGGGGGGAATGGGGCGGGGGGGGGGGGGCGCGATCCAAGTACCCTGGTTTGGCGTCATCGCGCGGGGTATATTCACGCTGCAGGAGAAGCTTCCCTGCCTGCCACAGTCTGTAGTAAAATGATTAGGTCTGTGACACTTTTGAGTCTGTCCAGCAGTCAGGCACTTTGATTTAAGGTACCTAGGTTTCTCAGAGGTACGATGATTTCGAGCCAGGTTGTTTCCTTGGTGCGGTGGTCGTACTGGTGGTTTCAGGACTGCTTCTATGGCCGTGGCTAGATACGTTGCTGCTTGTCGATGCTTCATTCGTTGTGGCGTCCAGCAGTCATGAGACAGTGGCACCTGTTGATAAAATGCTGAAAACCTGTTTAGTTTCTTCATTAGCATTGTCAAATGCCAGAATATCCAGCATTTTTACCTTCATATAGTGAGTCAGGTCTGAATTAGTATTGAATGCCATATGTATGGTATTGACAAAGGAACCAAGTGGCCCTGTTAGACCCTGCTGAGTAGTGAAAAGCACAGGATCAGAGTTATTGTCCTGGATTCTGGACCACTCTTTGATCACGAAATCCTGACTTAATTGCAAAGCCTTATCAGGAAGCTGCATTTGCTGATATGATCTGGCAAAGATCTCGCCTCAACGAGATGGTTAGCGGTGACACCTTATAAAGAGTCTGCTGGCTGCCAGGGCGTGGCTTCCAAGGCATTTGAAAGTAAATTGCCACTTAATTGATAAGTTGCAAGGTCTGAGACAGTGTGACTTTCAAGTCTCTGCTTGCTGACAGAGGCTGAAACAGCGCACTGTCTTAGGATGTAACTTTTTGTTGCAATCAGAATGTCATCCATAGACTTACAGATGAGAAAGTCACAATGGGTCTATGTAAGTGGGAAGAGAGTGCCAGAGAATTCTGGCATGCCTTGAGGCTACCCATTGATATCGGTGGGTGGAGTCTGCCTTAATCGATGACTCAATAGATGCAGACTTTGTTAAATCCTCCGGGTGTAAGCAAATTGTAAAGAAAACAATCCTTCAAATGAATAATAATCAGATCCCAATTTGTGGGGATTGGGAGTTGGGAGGCCAGGTTGTAAGGCACCCATCTCCTCCGTGATCGCTCTCAGACCATGTAATAAACACCATTTGCTGACCTACGTGTGTCAAACGGGATTAACAAATGTGTTGAAAACAACTGATTGGTTACAGCAGTTGTGTATTCTGACTCTAGCCCATAGGTAGCTATGGCTTGTCTAGCTTCCCTTAACATTGTCAGTCCAGAGATTACCATAGTCATTATTAACCTTCTACAGTTTCTCCATCTGTGACTACATTTCCCACAATACCGTTCCACCAGTGCAGCGGGACAGTTCCCTGTCCCTCCCACCTCCCGACCGCCTTATCGGGACTCGATTGGAACCTCTGTCGGAGTGCTATACTCTGCTGATAATGTCTGGAATGTAGGAGGCAGGAGGAGGTGTAGTGCAGCTGAAACTGCACAGGGGGAAGGGACCGCTGGTGCGGACCGTGTCTGTTGCCACCATGGGGGTGGCTGCTGCCAGTGTCAGTGCTGGTATCGGCAGTGTGTTGGTCGACACCGCCTTGATCGGAGCTGCCGGTACTCGTGGGGGCCATGGGGGGTCACGGGACGCGTCGCCAGGAGAGCTGCCGGGGTGTGGGGCACCTCTGGATTGGGCGCCGCCGGGCTGAGGGCTGCTGGGCTGAGCGCTGCTGGGGTGGGAACTGGTGGCTTCCGGTCCTGCTGAGAAGGAAGGCGGAAATGACTTTGCCTCGTTAATGGCGGCCGAAGAAGATGGGGGAGCTGCCATGTTGGAAGCTGCCACCACCCCTGGCTGCTTGCCAGAATCAGCAACAGAACCGTTCAAAGCAGCCTTTCCAATAGACTTTTTAGCTTTATCTTTAACTGATATAGATTCTTCACTCTCTTCATCACTGGACGTCTCTGAGGCTGAGCCAGAAGTACGCCGTCTCTTCTTTGATCTATGCTTAATAATGAAGCAGGCCTTAGATACTTTTCTCTCCCAGCGCAAAGAGTATAACAAATACAAAATCACTATCATCAGCAGCAGATTCACACACATCAAATAAATCACCTTTGGATCCCAGCCATCACTTAAAATTACTCTTTCACCTACTGGAATCTTAAACTCCCTTATCTCAATTGAGAGAGTGCTAGAGGACACATTTCTGTATCTCGTAAGCCAAAAGAATCCCAGACAGCGGTCATACAGAAGCTGAATCTTATACTTGAACCATAAATATAATTTTTGCATTAAATATTTACCTAGGTGATCGACAAGGAGGCCCAGACAATACTTGTAAATCTGAACCAAACATATTGAAAAGAGCAATTGCTTAAAAATCCAAAGCACCTTCATATTTGCTTGTCCGACTCAAGCAAACAGTAAATTAAGCTATTTCTGCCCCATGTTGGGTGCCAATTAAAAAAATGTAGTGGGTTGAGAGAGAAGGCCAGGAGAGCTGCCGGGGTGTGGGGCGCCGCTGGGGTGGGCGCCGCCGGGCTGAGGGCTGCCGGGCTGAGCGCTGTTGGGGTGGGAACCGCCGGAGGGGTGCGGTCGCAAGAATGCCACACTCGCGAGCCTGCAAGCACTCCATTTTTTTTTTTTCCCTAAGAGGAGTTGTAAGGCAGAGCCGGCACTGTCCGGCCTCCCAGCATTGGTCCTCTTGTCTTCCAAGTCCAAGCCGTCACTGGCGGTATCAGAGGAAGATGTTGATGAAGGGGATCGAAAACGCCGAGCCACAGGTTTCACCGCTTTTTTATGGGTTTCTCTGCTGGGTGCAGACAGCTGTGGTGGTGTCTAATAAACACGGTGTACTCGCCAAGATGGCAGACATGGTGTCTTCTTTGTCTAATTCTTAATGCGTAGCGACCTCCATTTTGATTTCACTCGCCTTATCAGTTCGATCGGGATTCGCTTCTGCCACTTTTGACGTGGCAGGAGCAGATTTTTCTGCACAAAAGGATGGTAATAAGAGAGCCGTGATTCGTGTAGAAGGAGTAGCGGGCAATTGAAATTGTGAGGAGGATGCTGACGGAGCGGCAGACGATGTGCAGGGAGAGAAGATCAGGGCCGAGGGCAGGAGGTGCCTTCCAAGTCTCCCTTTTTTGTCTCAGTTAGAACCAAATGCCACAGCAGCTGGATCGAGAGTAGACTGCTGTGGTGAAGAGGTTATTAAATTTATGAATATGAAATATGAATTATGAAAAATATTATTTTATTAATTATCAAACTATTAATAACCGATGAATCACCAACTTATATACATGTTCTAGTGCACGTTCGTGAAATACATTCCACAAGTGGCTTAGTGTTATGATTATAACGTAATTGAACTATCTATAAACCCTTTCTATATTTATATAACGAAGGGTGCAGTTCTGCCGCTTGGCCACTAGATGGAGACTCGGCGGGACGCGGGCGGCTTCTGGCTATACACAGCAATATTATAATCTGTCTATGCGTCAGCGCTTACTCTGCTAGACGCGGATACTTTGAACTGAGTGCTAGTGGGTGGAAAGCATGTGGACGATATTCAATCCCCTTCAGACAACAGGGATCGGTCCTGGTCGGGGTCGGTCCGTGGGGTCGGCCCTCAGAAGTCGGCTCGCACAGCAGGGCGGGACGACGGTGGCCGGTAGGTGGGCTCGAACGACGGAAGCAGGCGAAGCTACGGGGGTCGGCCCAACCACGGCGGTTCTCGGGGCTGATGCAAACAGCCTCGGGGAGAGAATGCGGCTGCGTTAGGCGGCGGATTCTCTTTACCGAGCTTAAAGGAACAACAGGACTCTCGTAGTGGTCCCGGGTCCAGTGCAGTATAAGCACGAACAATGCTTTGGTTTTCCCTGGGATTCACAGGGCTCAGAGCGGCACTCGGCGGCTCCTCAGAGCGGCACTCAGCAGCGTCTCTCCCGCTACGGCGGGGCTAGACATACGTGGACTCTGTTTGGATCAAGTCCCTTCTCCCCGGTAACTGGGCAGATCTTACCCTCGGGGGTTTGGTCCAGTCCTCCGGTGGCACGATGGGCTCTCCCGGTCGGCACAGCTGGCTGCAGCAACGCTGAACTCCTCAGAGTCAGCGAAGGTCCTCCCTCTGGGCTTCTTAACGATGCAGACGCTTCCAATATGCGTGCATGTATAACAGAAGCTAACAACAATAAGCTCAATGGCAAAGGCTGCAGCTCGAGAGTTACTCTCTCGAGCACGCACAGAGACAAAGTAAATGAGGGCTGCAGGAGCAAGCTGCCAGCCCATGGTATTGGTCTGCCACGATGAAAATTCCAATTTGAAGGCAAGAGAACCACACAGCCATTCAGGAAACCAAACAAAACAGAATAAAACAAACAATCAGAAAAAAAACCAACCCATCCCACCCCACATATATCACAGAATCATAGAATCAACCAGGTTGGAAAAGACCTCAGAGATCATCAAATCCAACCTATTACCTATCACCCAACACCTCCTGAGAACGCAACCATGGCTCCAAGTGCCACATCCAAGCTTTTCCTAAACACCTCCAGGGATGGGGACTCCACCACCTCCCTGGGCAGCACATCCCAAGGGCCATTCTCTCGTGATGGGAAGAATTGCTTCCTAACATCCAGCCTGAACCTCCCCTGGCACAGCTTGAGACTGTGTCCTCTTGTTCTGGTGCTGCTTGCCTGGGAGAAGAGACCAACCCCCACCTGGCTACAACCTCCCTTCAGGGAGTTGGAGAGAGCAAGAAGGTCTCCCCTGAGCCTCCTCTTCTCCAGGCTAAGCAACCCCAGCTCCCTCAGCTTCTCCTCACAGGGCTGTGCTCCAGACCCTTCCCTAGCTTTGTTGCCCTTCTCTGCACACCTTCCAGTATCTCAATATCATTCTCTAAGTTGAGGAGCCCAGAACTGGACACAGGACTCCTTTTTAAACCTTATTTTTTTCCCCAAGACTTTCTTGAAACCAAATCATCATCAACACCCATGAATTCAAACTCACCACAGATTCCACAGATTCCTTGACTGACTGCTGAGAGATAATAATAATAATAATAATAAACAACCAGTTTGGAAGAGACCTTCAAGATGATCGTGTCCAACCCATCAACCAATCCAACCCACCTAATCAACTAACCCATGGCACCAAGAACCCCATCAAGTCTCCTCCTGAACACCTCCAATGATGGTGACTCCACCACCTCCTCGGGCAGCCCATTCCAATGGGCAATCACTCTTTCTGTATAGAACTTCTTCCTAACATCCAGCCTGAACCTCCCCTGGTGCAGCCTGAGACTGTGTCCTCTTGTTCTGGTACTGGCTGCCTGGGAGAAGAGACCAACCTCTGCCTGCCTACAACCCCCTTTCAGGTAGTTGTAGACAGCAATAAGGTCACCCCTGAGTCTCCTCTTCTCCAGGCTGAGCAACCCCAGCTCCCTCAGTCTCTCCTCATAGGGCTTGTGTTCCAAACCCCTTACCAACTTTGTTGCCCTTCTCTGGACTCGTTTCAGCAAGTCAACATCCTTCCTAAACTGAGGGGCCCAGAACTGGACACAGTACTCGAGGTGCGGCTGAATCAGTGCAGTGTACAGGGGCAGAATGACCTCCCTGCTCCTGCTGGCCACACTGTTCTTGATGCAGGCCAGGATGCCATTGGCCCTCTGTTGCAGTTTGAGATGGGTGCCCCCTGCAATGTTTACTTCCTGTGTCCAGAAGTCCAACCTAGAGGGGTGGACACAGGAAATTATGTAGTATTTCCTACCACAATTCTTTGCACCACTTTAAGATCCAGTGTGGAGTCTGGCACTTCCTCTTCTCTTCCTCCTCCGTCAGTCAGTAACTGGGGGAGATGCCTCGTGGCTTTGGGCCTGGCTAGGCCTAAGGCCATGGGGGGATGGGCAGTTTCAGACCTGTCCAGCTGAGACTAGCCTAGCAGTGGGAGGGGGAAGAAGGGTGTACCCTCAGGTGGGGATGGGATCTCTCTGGGTCTGTTTTGGGGTCTTTCTTTGTCACTGCGCTTTTGGTTTTCTGTAAATGTTCACTGCTTTCTATTTAAACTTTCCATCACTTTTGCAATCCGTTTGTCTGAGTGTTTATTGTTGCCAGTGGTGGGGAAGGGGGCTGCCTCAACCCAGCACATTCTTGGTAGCAGAGGATGGTTGTGGTGGGCAGGGGGTCTGCCCCCAACCCTTTACATTCTTGGCGGAGCCAGCCAGGTGTAGGAGTTGTTTATTGTGGTTACTCTGCAGATCGGATTGCAAAAGATAAGAGAGTTTAAATTTAGTTCTGGGTGTCGCTCTGTTTTTTTGGCAGTTGGGGCTCAAGTGTTGTTGTTGGGGCAATTGTGTGAGTTCTTGTGGATTGCAGGGGGACACTTGGTGCGTGGCCGGTGGCACAGAGCCCCTCCTGCTGTTTCAAGCAGGGATGGTTCTTAACCATCGGAATGGGGGCACCGCTTGAGAATGTGGGACCTGCCCTTCCTCCACCTTTATTCTCTGCAGAGCAGCCGGAGCGGCAGAAGCGGCGGGGAGTGAAGTGGGGGAGGGGCAGTGGCGAGCAGATCAAAGGCAGGGCCAGCCGCGGCGAGCGGGCAAGCCCGGCTCCCTAAGGATGAACGGGGACTCCAGCTGGAAAGCCATTCTCAAAGGGCCCTGAGGACATGTTTATGGTTTTTTGCTGGAGGAGTCGTTCGAATGCCCGAGGGGTGGAGGCGATTTTGATTCTGTACCGCGGCGGTAGAGGTGGCCAGAGCCCTGCTGTATGCTCGTGTGAGAAACTGGTTATAATATTTGGCTTTTGCAAGGGGAATTACTGGGGACTGTGGGGCTCGATCGTTGGGCTGATTCGTTGGACTGATTGGTTGGTTATGGTCTGTATTGTGTGGGGTATTGGGGAAGAAAGGTGAGGTGCCAACATGTCTGGAGACTGGCCAGGTCAAAAGTGCAGGTTTTGTCTCAGTCCAGTTTTGTCTCAGTCCGGTTTTGTCTCAGTCTTGATGGAGAGGGGTGGGAGCGTGTTGGGGAATATATGAATATGTACATTTTAATATATTAATATGTATGTTTGCTGTCTATATAAGTTCACCTCGTGTTGTTGGGGTGCACCTCTAGCAAATTCGCTATGCGCCCAGCGCTGTGTTGCCTTTATTTTATAATAAACTGGTTATAAATTTTCAGCAGTGAGTTCGTTTCTCACACTTGGGCTGCGGTGGCGGTGGGCCTGGCCGTGCACTCGGGCTGCAGTGGCGGCGGACCCGGCCGTCCACTTGGGCTGCGGTGGCGGCAGGACCGGCCGTGCGCTCGGAGCGGCGACAGTGGCCCCGGCCGTCCATTCGGGCTGCGGCGGCAATGAGCCCTGCTGTGCGCTCGGAGCAGCAACAGCGGTCCCCGGCCATCCACTCTTCCCCGACTCTTTCGGAGGAGTTCCGAAAATGGTGCCTAGCACGTGGCTCCACCTCCCTTCTTCTCAGTAGGTTGTGGTGCAGCCCCTCCCTCATCTGGGGGAGGGTTGTGTTGTTGGATGCTGTCACGCCTTGGTACGCGAACGCCTAGTGGGAAGGCGGTGTACTGTGACATGCATCTGTATAGCCTCGGGCCGTGGCTGGAAGCGGTGAGCACTGGGCTTGGGATAGGTCCGTGCAGGACTGTGAAAGGCTCAACGTGCTGTTTTCCTGGAGGGGTGGAGAAGCAGTTAGAACCTGATTGTTCTGACTGGCTTGCCCCAGGGGTGGAAATATGCCGCTGAGTAAATAGAGATGGGAATAAAGGTTTGGTTGAGAAGTTGTGAGGTTCTTGGGTTCCCGGTACTTTTGGGGGTTTCTTTCCCTCTTAATAACAATGCTTGTTACCAGGAGGTGGGAGATATTGGAATAGATCCTTGTCTCCCACTCTCTCCATCACCAATGCTCACACCTCACAAATAAATCCAGCTCAGAAGACAAAACCTCTCCTATGGAACTTCACCACAGAGAGCTGTGGATAAGTTACATTGGCTGTTAACACTTGGTGGGGGGGTAGGGAGGGTGATGAAGTGAGGGTTCAGCAGCAGAGAGAGAAATCTTGGAGGCACCACTTGGGTTGTGCTGTGTAGATGCTGCTGGATACTCCTCTCCCACTGCCAGTAGGCTACTTGCTGCCTCTCCCTCCAGATATTCACCTTGGCCATGTCTACATCTGGCTCCCTGACCCTCTGGGCCTTCTCTGTTGGCTCTGCTGCCTGCCACAGAACCAGAGAGTCACAGAATGTCAGGGGTTGGAAGGGAACTCCAAAGATATCCAGTTCAAGCCCCCTGCCAGGGCAGCATCACCCAGGGCAGGGCACAGAGAACACATCCAGGTGGGGTTGGAAAGGCTCCAGAGCAGGAGACCCCACAACCTCTCTGGGCTGCCGGCTCCAGGGCTCTCCCACCCTCACAGGGACAAAGTTTTCCCTTCTGTTCCCTCCTGTGGCACCTCCTCTGCTCCAGCTCGCCCCCAGTGCCCCTGGAGCTGTCCTTGGCCATCCCTGAGCAGAGCCTGGCTCCAGCCCTGCATATCTTTACCCCCAGCAATGAGGGCAGCCCTCAGGCTCCTCTGCTCCCAGCTCCAAGCCCCAGCTCCCTCAGCCTGGCCTCACAGGGAGATGTTCCACTGCCTGCAGCAGCTCTGTGCCTCTGGGCTGGACTCTCTCAAGTACTTCCCTGAGGTCCTTCTTGAACTGAGGAGCCCAGAAGTGGACACAACCTTCCATGTGTGGCCTCAGCAGGGCAGAGCAGAGGGGGAAGAGGACTTCTCTGACCTACTCACCACAGCCCTTCTACCCCACCCAGGATGCCACTGGACTTCTCTGGCCCCAGGGGCACATTGCTGGCTCCTGGGCATCCTGCTGTCCACCAGGACCCCCAGATCCCTTTCCCCAGGGCTGCTCTCCAATGGCTCAGCCCCCAACCTATCCAGGTCCATTTTCTTCTGTGACTCTTTGTATTTCACTGTTTCCTCCCCAGTTAACCTCTTTCTCCAGTAAAAAGATGACACTGGTGACACTAAAATAAATTCCAGAAGGCTTCTGGAACTATTTGAAATGTTCACTTCTATTATTCCCTCCCTTCCTTCCTTCCTTCCTTCCTTCCTTCCTTCCTTCCTTCCTTCCTTCCTTCCTTCCTTCCTTCCTTCCTTTCCTTCCTTCCTTCCTTTTCTTCCTTCCTTCCCTTCCTTCCTTCCTTCCCTTCCTTCCTTCCTTCCTTCCTTCCTTCCTTCCTTCCTTCCTTCCTTCCTTCCTTCCTTCCTTCCTTCCTTCCTTCCTTCCTTCCTTCCTTCCTTCCTTCCTTCCTTCCCTTCCTTCCTTTCCTTCCTTCCTTCCTTTCTTCCTTTTTTTCCTTTCTTTCCTTCCTTTTTTTGTTCTTTCCTTCTTTCTTTTCTTTCTTTTCTTCTCCTGCAATTCCTTGGTTTGTTGCTGGTGCCCTTTAGAGAATCATTAAGAAAAATTAATACAGATTGGAAAATCTCTCTTCAGTGAATCATAGAAAAGTTGAATTGTTTCCATTGGAAAAGACCTTCAAGCTCACCCAGCCCAAACATCCTCTGACTCTGCCAAGGCTGGGGCTAAGCCATGGCCCTCAGCACCACATCTCTGCCTCTGAAACACCTCCAGGGGTGGGGATTCAGCCACCTCCCTGGGCAGCCTGTGCCAGGCTTGGAGAACCCTTTCAGTCAATAACTTTCTTCTCATCTCCAACCTAAACCTCCCCTGGGGCAAGTTGAGGTCTTTGCCTCTCATCCTATCACAGGTTCCTAGGACAAAGAGCCCAACCCCCACCTCTCTTCAAGCTCCTCTCAGGGATCTGCAGAGAGCAATGAGGTCTCCCTCAGCCTCCTCTTCTCCACACTCAACACCCCCAGCTCCCTCAGCTGCTCCTCCCCAGCCCTCTTCTCCAGACCCTTCCCCAGCTTGGTTGCCCTTCTCTGGCCCAGCTCCAGCCTCTCTCAGTGTCCTTCTGGGAGTGAGGGCCTCAAACCTAAAGGATTTATTGTGGGTTTGTTTTGCTGCAGACCATTTCTAAACTGTGTCAGCATCAAGAAGAGGAAGGAGTGATGAAAGGCAAGTGAAATAGGATGGGGGGAGAAAAAATGGCTTCTGATGGGGAAGAGGTGTCCACTTGTATTGGACACCAAGTACAAAGCTTCAAGACAAATCTTGCCCCTGGAATGTGTCCAGTGAGAAATCACACAGAAGTAGGAGCAGTCCAGAGGATTGATAGTTAATGAAGAAGGATTTAAAAGCCAACAGTTCTCATTTCCAGCCATTGTAAGGGGGGTGACAGCTTCTTGATCCGTTCCATGGAGGTTGTGACCATTTGAGGCTGTGCCTTTAAGAAAGGGAAAGCACTAACAGTTTGCTCTAATTTACAACTGCTTGTGGCCGGTTGACGTTGCCCCCTTAAGAAAGGGAATATGGTGGACGGAAGTTGGTAAACGGAAAGAATAATCTAAACTATTTCATTGGTGAAGTGGGAGGAAGCACCTTCTGAACTGGGACAGCAGGAGGGTATACTGGGTTTTTCCAGTACTTTATCTTCAGTCTTGCTTCCACCTTTTCCTCGTGCTGCAGCTCTGTCTTGTGCTGGGCTTTCTGCCAAGGCTCCGGCCTTGAGAACCGATAAAGGCCTGTATTAACTCCTTTCCAATTAACACAAACTGCTTCTAACTTTTTTTTTTCTCTCTTTTCTTTCTCTTTCTATCCCATTCTGGGGAAAGGGGGGGAGAGAGGGGAGAGCGGAGGTGGGGAACCCCTCTGCCGAGGGGGGTCACTCTCATTTCTGTGTTACTCTGTTGTATATCTTTGTATATATTGTAGATATTGTAAATTTGTAAATATTCCCCTGCATACCCTACATTGCTTTGTAAATATAGCTCCACTGCTTTGCTAATTCAGCTTGTGAGTTTTTTTTCTTTTCCCTTCAATTTTTCTTTCCCTTTACTTTACAAGGGGGAAGGGAGGAGGCTTCTTGGCCTTACCCTTCCACCCACTACACTGCTTTTAATTAGCTACTGCTTCTTTCCTCTCTTTCTAACCCTCTCTGGGGAAAAAGGGGAGAGAAGGGGGTACGGGGGGGGGAACCCTCCCCCTCAGCAGGGGGAGGGGAATTTTGTTCCTCTATTACTTTGCTGTATATTTCTGTGTATATATTGTAAATACTGTAAATTGTATCACAGTATCACAGTATAACTTAGGTTGGAAAGGACCTCGAGGATCATCGAGTCCAACTTATCAACACAGATCCCATGACTAGACCATGGCACCAAGTGCCACGTCCAATCTCCTCTTGAACGCCTCTTGGGTCGATGACTCAAACACCTCCCTGGGCAACCCGTTCCAATGACGAATGACTCGCTCGGTGAAGAACTTCCTCCACACCTCGAGTCTAAACCTCCCCTGGCGCAGCTTGAGACTGTGTCCCCTTGTTCTGGTGCTGGTTGCCTGGGAGAAGAGGCCAACCCCTTCCTGGCTACAATCACCTTTCAGGTAGTTGTAGAGGGCAATGAGGTCACCCCTGAGCCTCCTCTTCTCCAGGCTAAACAATCCCAGCTCCCTCAGCCTCTCCTCATAGGGCTTGTGTTCAAGGCCTCTCACCAGCCTTGTTGCCCTTCTCTGGACACGCTCAAGTGTTTCGATGTCCTTCTTAAACTGAGTGGCCCAGAACTTGTCACTACTCAAGGTGCGGCCTAACCAAAGCAGAGTACAGGGGCACAATGACCTCCCTGCTCCTGCTGGCCACACTATTCCTAATGCAGGCCGGGATGCTATTGGCCCTCCTGGCCACCTGGGCACACTGCTGGCTCATATTCAGGTGGCTGTCGATCAGCACCCCCAGGTCCCTCTCTGTTTGGGAGCTCTCCAGCCACTCCGACCCCAGCCTGTAGCTCTGCATGGGATTGCCGTAGCCAAAGTGCAGCACTCGGCACTTGGACTTGTTGAATGACATCCCATTGGACTCTGCCCATCTGTCCAGTCGGTCGAGGTCCCTCTGCAGAGCCTTTCCACCCTCTAACTGACTAACATCTGCCCCTAACTTGGTGTCATCTGCAAACTTGCTGATGACTGACTCTACCCCTTCATCCAGATCATCGATGAATATGTTGAAGAGGACAGGGCCCAACACTGATCCCTGGGGGACACCACTAGTGACTGGCCTCCAGCTGGATGTGGCACCGTTCACTACCACTCTCTGGGCCCGGCACTCCAGCCAATTCCTAACCCAGCACAGAGTGTAGTGGTCCAAGCCACGAGCTGACAGCTTAGTGTGGCCGGTTGACGTTGCCCCCTTAAGAAAGGGAATATGGTGGACGGAAGTTGGTAAACGGAAGGAATAGTCTAAACTAATTTCATTGGACGAGTGGGAGGAAGCACTTCTGAGCTGGGACTATACTGGACATTTCCAGCACTTCTCAGTCAGTCTTGCTTCCGCCTCTTCTTCAGGCAACAGCTTTCTGTCCTGGGCTTTCTGCCAAGGCTCCGGCCTTGAGAGAAAAACAGATAACAGGCCTGTATTAACTCTTTTCCAATTAACACAAACTGCTTCTAACATTTTTTTTTTTTCTTTCCTCTCTTTTCTCTCTCTTCCTATCCCACTCTGGGGAAAGGGGGGAGAGAGGGGAGAGCGGAGGTGGGGAACCCCCTCTGTCCAGAGGGGGGTCACTCTCATTTCTGTGTTACTCTGTTGTATATCTTTGTATATATTGTAGATATTGTAAATTTGTAAATAATCCCCTGCAAACCCTACATCGCTTTGTAAATATAGCTCCACTGCTTTGCTAATTCAGCTTGTGAGTTTTTTTTTCCTTTCCCTTCAATTCCTTTTTCCCTTTTACTTTACAGGGGGGAGGGAAGAGGCTTCTTGGCCTTACCCTTCCACCCACCACATTTTTTTTAATTGGCGTACCCAACGTGTGGCAGATAATTAGTTTAATTTATTACTTGATTGATTTAGTGTTTTCTAGATGAATTAGCAAACATGAAGGTATTGTGGTTTGTGGAGCGATTATTCTTTTCAATTTTTGGGGCTCTGGTTTACAGGTATTGTTTGGGTTTGATTTTGGATTACCTGGGTAAATATTTGGTGCGGACAATTTATATGTGGGTTATGTATAGAGTTAAATTATGGTATGGAAAATGTATTAATTTATTATGGCCAGTGAGATACAGGAATGTTACCTCCACCACTCTCCCAATTGAGATAAAGAGTTTTAAGATTCCGCCTGAGGAGACAGTAACTTTAGGTGATGCCTGGGATCCAAAAGTGATTTATGTGATGTGTATAATTCTGCTGCTGGTGATAACTAATGTGTTTTCTCTGTATTCCTTATGGCGAGAGAAAAAGGTGTCCAGGGCGTGTTTTGTTATTAAGACTAGATCAAAAAGAAAACGCCGTGGCTCTCGATCAGTCCCAGAGTCATCTAGTGACGAGGACTGTGGAGAACCCGTGTCAGTTAAAAAGAAGGCTAAAAAGTTAATTGGTAAGGCAGCTCTAAATGACTTTGCTGATTCTGGCAAGCTGCCAAGGGCATCGGCTGGTATCAACATGGCACCTACTCCTTCTCCCACTCCTTCTCCTTCTTCTTCTCCGTCGGCCAGTAATGGAGCAACGTCACTTCCACCCACTCTCTCGGTGGGACCGGAAGTCACTGCCCCAGCAGCTGATTTATCTCAGGACTTATCAGCTTCTATTAAGGTGGCTGTAAATTCAAACACAGCTCCAGTTAAGGTGGCTCCTTTAAAGACTAGAAGTGGAAAGGCCCAAGATGGAGAAGAAGAGGTGGAGACTGATCCTGGTGAGGGGCCCTCTACTCTAAAAGATCCTGCTCAGGAGGAAGAGAAGGTTTGTTTTAAAGATCTAGCTAACCTAGTGAGATCAAAGCAAGATAGAGATGAAGCTAGGAAAGCAGCTGGCAAAGGTGGTTCTCAGCTTAAAGAGATCCTTAGGAGAATGACAGCAGGATTTTACGGGCAAAGAATTCAGGGAGATGAGGAGGAAGATGATATTACGGACTGTTCTTCACCACGGGAGGAATTGAGAAATGTCCGTAAAGATTTCACCAGGGCAGATAAGGAGCCAGTTCTAGCTTGGCTCAGTAGGTGTTATGATACAGGTGCTTCAGCTCTAACAGTTGGAGACAAATCAGCAGCTCAGTTAGGAACTCTCTCAAGGGACAATGGAATAGATAGACATCTAGGCGAAGCTCTCGGTAAGGTTAATCTGTGGATACGCCTTTTAATAGCGGTTGCCCTGAGATATCCTTCCCGAGATGATCTTCCCTGGAATCCTAAACCCTGGACTACCATAGATGAGGGAATTAAGCGCTTGAGAGAATTTGCTGTTAGAGAGCTACTCTATGGTGAACATGAAACTCTGAATCCTGATGACATTCCTGTGGGTATTGGTCTTGCTAAAAAGATCATCAAACTTGCTCCTTCTAATTATGCAAACATTCTGGCAAGCAGAATTGTGTCAAGAAGTTATGGTGGAGCTTCTCCCACGGTTGGCCAATTCAGTGATCAAATGAGACAATTGGAGGATAGCATGACACGTGGTTCTTTGGTTTCGGCCATTAAAACGATGTCTGGTGATATTCAGAATTGCATAAGAGAGTTAAAAGATGAATTTAGAAATTCCATATCCCAATTGGCACAAAGGGATAGTTTCAATTCTTCCTCCAGGTGGGTACAAGTCTCATCTGTGAGGAATACACGTCCTCCAAGGAGGTCATTCCAAAACAGGTCATTCCAAAACAGGTCATTCCAAAACAGACCACCAAGGCAATCACGTAGAACTATTTGGATAACTCTGCGTGATCAGTTTGGTGAGAACATGAACCGCTGGGATGGCCAACCAACTTCTAATCTTTTCAGGAGACTGAGGGAATTGCAAAGTGGCAGAACCCAAGGTAGCAATACCAGAAGGGTAGCTGTTACTTCCACAGTTCCCCAGAACAACTCTTATGGCTCCAACAGTGGCTCCAGTCATAACATGCAAAGTTATAACCCTGCACAATATGTGCAATGCACATGTGCGCATGTTCCCCATAACTAGGGGTGCCCTGCCTCCCGCCAGGGGGAGGAGAGGGATAACAGAGATAACAGAATCTATTGGGATGTGTACATCCAGTGGCCTGGCACTTCACAATTTCGGAAGTACAGGGCCTTGGTTGACACAGGAGCTCAGTGCACCATAATACCATCAAATTATCAGGGATCAGAGTCTATAACTATTCTGGGAGTCACTGGTGGATCTCAAGAGTTAAGTAAGGTAGAGGTTAATATAAGTCTAACTGGTAAACAATGGAGGAAGCATACAGTTGTGACCGGACCTGATGCACCTTGTATTTTGGGAATTGATTTTCTGAGAGAAGGGCGTTTCAAGGACCCTAGAGGTTACAAATGGGCTTTTGGAGTAGCTTCAATAGAAATTGATGGACAAAAATTGAAGCTATCTGCCAGACCTGAACTTTCTGATGAATCTGCAGTTGTGGGACAACATAAGATACAGGACATTAAATTGCCGGTTGCTTCTCAGACTGTGCATCACAGACAATACAGAACCAACCGTGACTCTTTGTTGCCCATTCAGAATCTGATTCGTCAGTTGGAAAGTCAGAAAGTCGTCAGCAAAACTCATTCACCTTTCAACAGTCCAGTGTGGCCTGTGCGGAAGCAGAATGGAGACTGGCGTCTGACGGTAGACTACCGAGCCCTAAATGAAGTAACACCACCTATGAGTGCAGCAGTACCAGACATGATGGAGCTACAGTATGAGCTGGAATCCAAAGAGGCCAAATGGTATGCTACCATAGACATTGCTAATGCATTTTTCTCTATTCCCATAGCAGAGGAATGCAGGCCTCAGTTTGCTTTCACCTGGAGAGGAATCCAGTACACTTTCAACAGATTGCCAATGGGCTGGATCCACAGCTCAAGCATCTGTCATGCAGTGATCCATGATGCTCTGGAGAAAGGAGGTGCTCCAGAACACATCCAGTTCATCGATGATATCATCGTCTGGGGTAAAACTGCTGAGGAAGTCTTCAAGAAAGGTAACAAAATCATTTACATTCTTCTGAATGCAGGTTTTGCCATCAAGCGAGACAAGGTGAAAGGACCTACCACAGAGATTCAGTTTCTGGGAGTGCGGTGGCAGGATGGACGCCGACACATTCCAGTGGATGTGGTAAATAGAGTCTCTACCATGGCAAGTCCCACAAACAAGCAAGAGACCCTACGTTTCTTGGGGATAGTGGGATTTTGGAGACTGCACATTCCTGGATACAGTCAGATTGTGAAACCTCTGTATGATGTGACTCGAAAGAGAAACCATTTCCACTGGGGACCTGAGCAACAAGCAGCCTTTGACCAGATAAAGCAAGAGGTGATTCAAGCAATGGGTCTGGGACCTGTCCGAGATGGTCCAGACATTAAGAACATTTTGTACACGGCTGCAAGTGACAATGGTCCAACCTGGTGCTTGTGGCAAAAAGCTCCAGGTGAGACACGTGGACGACCTCTTGGTTTCTGGAGTCGAGGTTACAGAGGTTCAGAGGCTAACTATACTCCAACAGAGAAAGAAATCTTAGCTGCCTATGAAGGAGTAAAAGCATCTTCTGAAGTGATTGGAACTGAATCACAACTTCTCTTAGCTCCCAGATTACCAGTTTTGAATTGGATGTTCAAAGGCAAAGGATCCACACCACATCATGCCACAGACTCAACCTGGTCTAAGTGGATGGCTCTGATAACACAGAGAGCTCGAATGGGAAATCTTGAAAGACCTGGTCTAGTGGAGGTGATCTCAAGTTGGCCCGAAGGTATCAACTGTGCCAAACCTCCAGAGGAGAAAGTGACTCGTGCTGAGGAAGCTCCTCCTTACAATGACCTTTCTGATGATGAAAAGAAATATGCTTTGTTCACAGACGGTTCCTGTCGTCTTGTTGGAAACAAGCGAAGGTGGAAGTCTGCAGTGTGGAGTCCAACACGCCGAGTTGCAGAGGCAAAAGATGGAGAAGGAGAATCCAGTCAGTTCGCAGAGGTAAAAGCTGTCCAGCTAGCTCTCGACGTAGCTGAACGTGAGAGATGGCCAAAGCTTTATCTCTACACCGACTCATGGATGGTAGCCAATGCTCTATGGGGTTGGCTAAAGAACTGGAAGAAGAGTGGTTGGCAGAGAAAAGGAAAACCTATTTGGGCAGCCAACCTATGGCAGGACATTGCTGATCGAACCGAGAGAATTCCAGTGAAAGTGAGACACATCGATGCTCACATTCCTAAGAGCAAAGCTACTGAGGAACAGCAACACAACCATCAGGCAGATCTAGCTGCAAGAGTTTCTCAAGTAAACATGGACTCTAATCTTGATCTCGACTGGAAACACCGAGGTGAGATATTCTTAGCTCGGTGGGCTCACGATTCGTCAGGACATCAAGGCAGAGATGCAACATACCAATGGGCTCGTGACAGATCCATAGACATTTCCATGGATGCTATCACACAAGTCATCCATGACTGTGACATTTGTGCTGCTATTAAGCAGGCAAAACGACTTAAGCCCTTGTGGTATGGTGACAGATGGTCCAAGTACAAGTATGGTGAAGCTTGGCAGATTGACTACATCACTCTACCACGTTCTCGTTCTGGTAAGCAATACGTGCTTACTATGGTAGAGGCAAACACTGGATGGTTGGAAACTTATCCAGTTCCACATGCAACTGCACGCAACACCATTCTCGGTCTGGAGAGACAGATCCTGTGGAGACACGGAACTCCAGAGAGGATTGAGTCAGACAACGGAACTCATTTCAAGAACAACCTTGTAAAGAGCTGGGCAAAAGAGCACGGTATTGAGTGGATATTCCACATTCCCTACTATGCACCAGCTTCAGGGAAGATTGAACGCTACAATGGTTTGTTGAAGACCACTCTCAAAGCCATGGGAGGTGGATCTTTGAAAAACTGGGAAAAACATTTAGCACAAGCAACCTGGCTGGTAAATAGTAGAGGTTCAGTGAACCGAGCTGGACCTGCACATTCAGATTTGCTACGGAAAGTAAAAGGTGATAGAGTTCCTGTTGTTAGAGAAAAGAATCTGTTAGGTAAAACTGTTTGGGTATTTTCACCCTCAGGAGAGGCTAAACCTGTCCGAGGGGTGGTTTCAGCTGAAGGTCCGGGTCACACTTATTGGGTAATGCAAGAGAATGGTGAAATTCAGTGTATTCCACAAAGAAATTTAACTTTAGCTGAAAGAGGTTAACTTTGAACTGTTGTACAGCTACATCGCGTCCAAAGGAAGAATCAACGAGGAATCTACGGTGCACGAACCCTGAGATCCCTGAGAGCCCTGAGTCAACTAAGAGACCCTGAGAATCCCTGTTTCCCTTTTCTTCGCTTCGTCGGCGAAGAAATGAACTGTTTTCCATTTTTCTCATTTTCTGATTTTCTTGGACTTTTGAATCATCTACATCTGAGCATAGCCGGAATGGACTATGAACTTTACTCACGAACTCTAAATATCGTTTTGGATTGGATGGACAGTATGAACAGCCAATGAAATTGTTTAGAAGGGGTGGATTGTGGCCGGTTGACGTTGCCCCCTTAAGAAAGGGAATATGGTGGACGGAAGTTGGTAAACGGAAGGAATAGTCTAAACTAATTTCATTGGACGAGTGGGAGGAAGCACTTCTGAGCTGGGACTATACTGGACATTTCCAGCACTTCTCAGTCAGTCTTGCTTCCGCCTCTTCTTCAGGCAACAGCTTTCTGTCCTGGGCTTTCTGCCAAGGCTCCGGCCTTGAGAGAAAAACAGATAACAGGCCTGTATTAACTCTTTTCCAATTAACACAAACTGCTTCTAACATTTTTTTTTTTTCTTTCCTCTCTTTTCTCTCTCTTCCTATCCCACTCTGGGGAAAGGGGGGAGAGAGGGGAGAGCGGAGGTGGGGAACCCCCTCTGTCCAGAGGGGGGTCACTCTCATTTCTGTGTTACTCTGTTGTATATCTTTGTATATATTGTAGATATTGTAAATTTGTAAATAATCCCCTGCAAACCCTACATCGCTTTGTAAATATAGCTCCACTGCTTTGCTAATTCAGCTTGCGAGTTTTTTTTTCTTTTCCCTTCAATTTTTTTTCCCTTTTACTTTACAAGGGGGAAGGGAGGAGGCTTCTCGGCCTTACCTTCCATCCCACCACACTTAGCCAGCAGTTTGCTGTGGGGGACGGTGTCAAAGGCCTTGCTGAAGTCCAGGTAGACCACATCCACAGGCCTCCCCACATCCACCAGACGGGTCACCTGATCATAGAAAGAGATCAGGTTGGAGAGGCATTCTCTAATACTGCTTGTAAATACAGCATCCCTTTTTGCTCATCCGGCTGTGGTTAGCTGTGGTCATTGTTTTCCTTCACTTTGTGGGGGGAGAAGGCTGGACCTTCCTCCCAAACCCACGACAGAGGTGCTGGAAGGTGTTCAGAGATGGGCCACGAGGAGGAGCAGAGGGCTGGATCTGCTCTGCTCTGAGGACAGACTGAGGGAGTTGGGATTGTGCTGTCTGGAGAGAAGGCTCTGAGGAGACCTAAGGATCTGCAGAGGGCTCCAAGAACGCTTCTTGTGGTAGCTGTGCAGTTCCTCCAAAGCAAAACCTTTACAACCAGCAAGCAGGGACCAGGATGGAGTTCAACAAGACCAAGAACAAGGTTCTGCAGCTGGGTCAGGGCAATCCCAGGCACTAATATAGGCTGGGCAGGGACTGGCTGGAGAGCAGCCCTGAAGAAAAGGACCTGGGGGTGCTGGGGGAGGAGAAACTCAACAGGAGCCAGCAGTGAGCACTTGCAGCCCAGAGAGCCAAGCAGAGCCTGGGCTGCAGCAAGAGAAGTGTGGCCAGCAGGGCCAGGGAGGAGATTCTGCCCCTCTGCTCCACTCTGCTGAGACCACAGCTGGAGCTCCAGTTCTGGAGCCTTTGTGCCAGGAAGGATCTGGAGGTGCTGGAAGGTGCTACAAATTTAGCCTCTGATGTTATAAAAGTACAACAAACTGTGCCACCTTTCTTGCCACAGGATCCTGCATTGGTGCACCAAGCTTGTGTGCAGGGGAATAAGCACCTCCTGCCTCCACACAGGGACCTAAACAGATTAACCTGGCTGAAGAAGGTTTTACTTAGAGCTCTGTAACCTCAGGCCAGCCTTTGGCAATCATTCTAATAAAGCTGTAAGTGCTCTGGGTTGGTTCTCCACCTGATTAAAGTGCCAATGGGGGTGACAAATGACTTGCCCATGCTCTCTGATTTGACTCATTAATCTCAGGTCTCAATTGATGGCATTGCTGACATTGATGGTGCCAGAGCTGGAGGAGGTGGTGCCCCTGCTTTGAGAACTGGTTGTGGTCAGATAGGAATTTGATCCTTCTGCTGGATGTGAGGAAGAAATTCTTGCCAGAAAGAGAGGTTGCCCCTTGGAATGCAGCACCAGAACAAGAGGACACAGTCTCAAGCTGTGCCAGGGGAGGTTTAGGCTGGAGGTGAGGAAGATATTCTTCCCAGAGAGAGAAATTTGCCACTGGAATGTGCTGCCCAGGGAGGTGGTGGAGTCCCCATCCCTGGAGGTGTTTAGGAAGAGCCTGGATGAGGCACTTGGTGCCATGGTTTAGTTGATGAGATGGTGTTGGGTGATAGGTTGGATGATCTCAAAGGTCTTTTCCAACCTGCTTAATTCTGTATTCTGTATTCTGCTGCCTTAACCTGGGTGGTAAATGAAGACTGCAAACCAGAGCTGGTGGCAGGATGGTCACAGCAAAGTGTGGGGAACTGTTTGGAGCACCAGAAGGGAATACAGGAAGAAAAGAGATCATGGACTTGATCTTTTGAGATGCAGCAGGGACCTAAGACACAGAAGCGTGAACCCACAAGGACTCCTCACTGCCATGGTCAGACTGCCTCCTGTGACTTAAAACAAGCTCAGCTCTTGACACACTTTGCAGGTGATTCTCCTCTGCTCTGCTGAGACCACAGCTGGATCTCTGTGTCTAGTTCTGGAGCCTCTGTTCCAGGAAGGATCTGGAGGTGCTGGAAGGTGTCCAGAGAAGGGCCACGAGGAGGAGCAGAGGGCTGGAGCTGCTCTGCTCTGAGGACAGACTGAGGGAGTTGGGGTTGTGTAGTCTGGAGAGGAGAAGGCTCCCGGAAGACCTAATTGTGGCCTTCCATGATCTGGAGAGGGCTCCAAGAAAGCTGGGGAGGGACTTTTGAGGGTGTCAGGGAGTGATAGGACTGCGGGGGATGGAGCAAAACTAGAAGTGGGTAGATTCAGATTGGATGTTAGGAAGAAGTTGTTCCCCATGAGGGTGGTGAGAGACTGCCACAGGTTGCCCAGGGAGGTGGTGGAAGCCTCCTGCCTGGAGGTGTTTGCAGCCAGGCTGGATGTGGCTGTGAGCAACCTGCTGTAGTGTGAGGTGTCCCTGGCCATTGCAGGGGGGTGGGACTGGCTGATTCTTGAGGTCCCTTCCAGCTCTGGCAATTCTGATTCTATGTTTCTCTGATCTCATAGAATTTTCAGGGCTGGCAGGGACCCTTTGATGGATGTCAGCTTGTCCTGATGCTTCCTGGTGTAAGACAAAGGCCAAGCCAACACTTTCCCAGCTGTCAAGTGAGAGGCTGTGTGGAAGAATGGTTAAGAGCAAAAGGAGTAGAAGACTGTGTTGCATTTGCAGATAAAAATATAAGGCGACACAGGACCCAGTGGATATGACAAGCATATGAACAGTTGCAATAAGCAAGGACGCTGAGCAAGGACTTTTGTCCCTGAAATAGTCTGGACTTGTTCAAAAACAGGATACATCTGTTGGCCTGTCTGGGCAAGGAACCAGGATGTGCAACCGCAGGAGGTGGGGTTGGCATTTAGCAAGTATCCAATAAGCAAGTGAATAGTAGGCATAATTAACTAGAATTGTATATAAGCTTGTCTGATGTTTTAATAAAGTGGATTCGATTGATCACATTGATTGTATGTCGACCCCTTCTTGCGGCAAGTGGCGCCTTGAACAGGGACCCCACAGAGTGGGTCCTGAACCCAAAAAGGAGGGTTCTGCAAATCTCCTATTGGAGTCACGGCGAAGAAGGAAGCCATGCCGTTCCGAAGAGGACTATCAGGGTTCGAGAGCGTGAAAAGCAAGAAGTATTCTGGTCCAGGATAGCAGTACTGGTGCTGTGTTTACCGACCCACAGAGAGGCGGAGGAAGCAGCAGAGACCGAAGACGCCGTAAGCCGATACTGCTCTGAGTCTGTGCGCACAGATTAACGAATAATAGATAGTAATGGATAGGCAGGCGGCGTATGATTTATTTAAGTGCTTTTTAGAAAAGCGAGGATGTAAGTTAGATTTTAAAAGGGAACTAATACCCATGTTAGAATATGCAGAGGAGTTGAAGTATTTTAGGGATCCTAATGAGGTATTTGAAAAGAGCGAGTGGAAAAAGTTTGGCCAAGACTTATGGTTGCGCGGGTTAGAGGAAGATAAGCAAGCACGAAAATGTGGGAAGTGGTGGAAGGCAGTAATGGAGTGTTTAGATAGGCACCATGCTGAGCAGGTAGCAGCACGGCAAGCTAGATCGCGTTTAGAATATTCAGTCCCCAATGGGGCAGGAATAACGCATAGTGGATTGCAGTTATCGGAGGAAATTCAAGAACAACTAATAACGGAGAAGGCTGCATGTGTTAGGGGTTTGGGTGGCATAGTGGCAGGTACTAGTGAAAGTAGCGGTGTCAGTAGCAAAGAGGAGGAATTTCCTCCGCCGCCTCACTCTTCTGAGTTGCCGAAAGATGAATTGGCAAGAATACAAGAAACTGTGTAAATAAAGGAAGTAAAGAGAACAGAGATTAACGATTATTTAGGACAAAGAAACAGATATTATTGGAGAAGGGTTACACGAGGAGGGAGATGAAGAAGGAGAATGGTGTAAATTAGGAGATAAGCTCTTTGACAAACTGTGGGACTGGGTTACCATCAAGCTGCAAAAGCCGTGGCGAGAATGCATGAACTGTGTTAAAACCTATGAACTGGAACAGCGAATGGCTGCTGCAGCTAGAGCAACTTTGTCAGGACGAGATGCAGCGCCAGGTGTATCTGAGTTGCAGCTGAAAGATGTGTTTGAGAACTATCAAACAATCGACCGGGGCCACCCCCGATACATCTTGCGGCGACCACACCGCGTTTACCAGCTGTCACCACTGCCGTTTGCACACAGCGGGGAAAAAGCCGAAAAAAAAGGCAGCTCAGTGTGTTCGACCCCTTTTATCAACACCTTCCTCTGACATCGCCAGCGACGGCTCGGATTCGGAAGACAACACCAGCAGTGAGGAATTCAAACAGCGCCGACTTTGCTTTACGGCCCCTCTTAGAAAAAACGGAGCGCTTGGAGGCTCGCGATTACAGCGTTCCTACCACTGCACTCCTCCCGCGAGCCCTGCCAGCCCCCGCGGATACCGACGGCTCCGACCAAGGCGGTACCGGCTGACGCACCACCGACACCGACAGCACCAACAGTAGCAGCGGCCCAGCAGCGGAGCAGCTGCCACGGCAGCAGCCCCCACCCCTTTCCCCCGCAGCAGCTTTAGCTGCACTACTCTGCTCTGATTTAAAGCAACAGTACTCATTTTGTTATTTCTGATTGTAACGTCTTTCAGAGATTTGTTATTTAGAGTTTTGTTAAGTTTTTCTAATAAGCATAATGAATAAGTAAGCATTTGGTATTTACAAGTACTTGGTACATAGTAATTGTAGTAAGGTGTAAGTACTTTGTAATGAGTTTACATTGTATGATTTTTTTTTGGTTTGAACCTTTTTTAATTGTGTGCCTATAGGCATTTCAAAGGAGCTCCATGTAATATAGTTAAGGAATGTGTAAACAGGTTTTAATTTTGGGAAGTGTTTTTTTAGTTAATGTAACAATTTTATTTTTTTTTAGACACTAATTTGATGGATTAATTTTAACATAGTTTTTTAAGGTTTTAAGGATTTTTGGTATTAGCATAAGTTAAGGGTTTGTTATAGGTATATTATGGAATGAAATTTTTGGTCTTATTTTGTATTTGTAATAACTTTTAAGGATTATATATATATAATGGTACCAATAAGAGATTAGTATTACTAGGATGAGCAAAAATGTTATTGGGCAAAGCAATGAAGTTCTTTTGCTCTTGCTGTTTGCCTGCAAGTTTTCTGTCTGTGAAGCTAGAGCCTGGCCAGATCTACCTTTACAGATTAAAGAAATCTTGCTATTATTAAACAATTTATGATTTTTGACCATCCTAGAGAAAATAAAAATGTGACATACCCCTAAAGCAGATTGTAAAACAGTGTTAAGGATTGTATTTATGTTTGAATCTTTGTAATGTGTTTAGGTATAATCAAGTATTTTTTGTTAATAAGAGGAGTGAAATGCAAAGATCGAAACTATTAAGATCTAAATTCTTTTTTTTTATAATGTCTGTTATCTTTGACCATGTATTATACCAGCTCTGTTAAAACATTGTTACTAGTTTAACTTAAGCTTTGTATTTTGTTGGACAACAACCAAAAAGGCCAGCAGCAGTACCTTTGTGGGCTGTTGGACACCGGAGCCGATGTTATTGTCATTTCATCTTCGTATTGGCCATCTGCATGGCCGCAAGTGACATCATCAGCTGCAATAGCCGGAGTAGGAGGCTTAAAGATCGCTCAATCTATGCCACCGATAACTGTGTCACTGGATGGAAAAACAGTTTCTGCAGTCTTTTAGCAATATCGGGTTGTTGATTTTATTGATTGTTTTTGTTATATTGTTAATTTTGCCTTGTTTGTTTTTATGTGTGCAAAGGATGTTAGGTTAGAATGATATAGTTTTGTTGCCTTTTGATTTTACTTGCTATAGAGTTAAACTTTGTAGAAAAAGTTAAACTTTATTATAACGTGTGTCAACAACTAACAATAACCAGTAGTTAGCAAGAACTGTGGAAACAACTTACAACAATTATTGAGATAATAAAGAAAGGCAGTAACAAAAACAAGGAGAACAGCACAGATTGAGACACCGAACAGTGAATAAACTAACACTCTAAGCCGCCTTCGACCAACCACCTCCACATCTGGACGCAGTGTGGTGCGATGGGTGGTGCCAGCTCTCCTCCTGAGAAAAGAAGATATCAATCATAAAAAAGGGAATGTTTTTGATTTTTATTTTAATCACCCAGAGCCTTAACAGAACTAACCTCTTTGGTTGTTGTGGAGGGCTAACAATTGTTATTCTAGGCCTCTCCTCCCTGGTGGGTGACAGTGGCCTAACAGCCTAATAGTGAGAAAACATTTTAGTGTTATATCCAAGTTAGGAAATATTGTCTGGGTTTTTATTAAAATATTGTAGAGAAACGTTATCATTGGTGGGCTGGCTGGCATCTCAGAAAGCTCTGGAAACGGATCCGAGGTGGTCTCGTCCTCTCTGGCGGTGGCCATCGCTTCCACCTCGAGTGGTGACACCTCGTGATTTGGGTGTGAGAATGCGCAAGTCCAGCCCTGCGCATGCGCCATAACCCTTATGGTTCAGTCATGATGCTGTGACGCATGTTGAAATCAAGGCCATAATGAGCAAAAGGGTTTATGTTTTATATGATTGTTTTAATTGTGTTGTATGAATTTGTTAAATCACTTAGTTTTAATGCATAAGCATGTTTAAGAACTAGAATAGAGAGTAACACATTTGTAGATTGATAATAATGGTTAGTTTAAAGAATTGTTTAACACTTAGGGCTGTATATCATAATTGTTTAATGACTGTATGATTAGAGAAATGTTTATATGGATTTAAATGTTAACTCATCAGTTTGTTTTAATTTTAAATAGTTATAGGAAAAGTCAAAATCAATTATAGCACAAAATATATTTTAATGTTAGGTTATAAAAATAAAAGAGGGGAATTTAGGTATTATGTTATAAGAAAGAATAGTTAAAGCATATTATGTTTTTAAATTTTTATTTTATATGTGATTTTAAATGTGATTTAATAAAACTTAGAGGGGATGTAAGAATTATGGAAGTTTTAGCTAGGAGAAATTTGAAATAAAAAGAAACAGCATTAGGCCAATGGTGAGCATCAATAGGACCCAGTATCTTTTTTTAGCAGAAACAAAACACCTTATGGGGGCCTTGACTCAAGCTTTAAAGAAAACGGGGGAAAAGGGGTCAGGAGAGTGTATAGACCCGAGTGTTAGAATGGGTATTTTTACCATTATAATCAAAAACAACTATATAACAAAAAATTTTAATTTTGGCAGATTTGATAAGAGGCCTAAATAAGATATTGATATGGGACCCATAAGAATTGTAATTATTAGGTTTAATGTAAATTAATAATTGAAGTAGCAATGGAACCTGTTTTTAATTTATAAATTTTGAGAATTGGACGAAAAATCATGGTTTTTTTATTAATAAAAATTAATATAATTGGACATATTATTGTGGCAATCTGACAAAAGAGCCAGAAAGTGCCCTATGCCAATATAAAAAGCCCAGAGTATCGCCTGAAGGTATATTTTTAATTTGTGGAGATAGGGCCTGGCAAGGCATTTTTGTATCACCATGAGGAGGTCTATGTTATCTAGGCAAACTAACGATGTTGATGCCAAAATATTGGGATTGGTTGGCTATATCAAAGCCTATTAAACGACAGAAAAGAGCATTGACTGTTTTAGATATTGATAGTTGTAATGATAATGTACAGTTATGGTCAATTGTAGCCAATGTAATTGCTTTAATTTTAGCACCAGGAGTAGCTGCCGCTCAAGCATTAAGGCAAATAGAAAAACTTGCTTGTTGGTCACTTAAGCAGGCCAACATAACTGATGAAGTTATACAAGAGTTGTTAATGGATCAAAATAGCCTTAGACATGCTTTGTTGTAGACTTTTTATTATTAGCTCAAGGCCATGGATGTAACGATATTGAGGGTATGTGTTGTTTTAATCTTTCTGATCACAGTGAATCTATTCACGCCAAATTGAGCTGGCTTAAAAAACATTCACAGCAAATTCAGAAAGATACTAGTGTTTTTGATTCTTGGTTACAATCAATGTTTGGTGGATGGTCTAGTTGGATAGGGCCTTTGATTAAAGAATGTTTACGCTTTTTGTTAGTTGGGCTTTTGATATTAATAGCAGCAAGAATTATTTTTCACTGTATTATGAAACAAGTTAACCGCACCATAGAAACATTTGTGGTTGTTAAAGAAAACGGGGGAATTGTGGAAGAATGGTTAAGAGCAAAAGGAGTAGAAGACTGTGTTGCATTTGCAGATAAAAATATAAGGCGACACAGGACCCAGTGGATATGACAAGCATATGAACAGTTGCAATAAGCAAGGACGCTGAGCAAGGACTTTTGTCCCTGAAATAGTCTGGACTTGTTCAAAAACAGGATACATCTGTTGGCCTGTCTGGGCAAGGAACCAGGATGTGCAACCGCAGGAGGTGGGGTTGGCATTTAGCAAGTATCCAATAAGCAAGTGAATAGTAGGCATAATTAACTAGAATTGTATATAAGCTTGTCTGATGTTTTAATAAAGTGGATTCGATTGATCACATTGATCGCATGTCGACCCCTTCTTGCGGCAAGGCTGCACTGAACCAGAGCAGAACAAAAGCTGACAGCGAAGCAGAGCTGCAGCTAAGTTCTGGTTGCACAAAGGCAGCAAGGGGAGAAGGAGAAGTTTGTCAGATTAACTCTAATGTCAAGGCTGGTAGCAGGAGTGTAATTATGGCTGATATTTTTATGCTGCAGCCTGACAGAGTTAGCAATAAATACAGCACCTGAAGCAGAAAATGTGCAGGGGAGAGGAGGGTGTCAAGTACATGGCACAACTTCTGTGCCTGTGCTTTCTCTTGGGTTTGATTATCCATCCCCTTTGGAGAGGTGCCAGGTTGCTGCTTAGCTTCCCAGCCTCCTCACTTCATCTTGTAGAGAGTAGCTTCAGAGCAGATCTCCTTTCCATTACCTGGTAATGCTTCATGGCCTCCATCCCTCAGCAAAGAAAGTGATCTTCAGGACCTAGGAAAGAAGGAGGAGTCATGAATCAAGGATATGAGGAGGGGAGCTGAAAGTGATGTCACACACAGAGGTAAGTGACAAAGCCAGAGGGGCCATGCCAGCACTGGTTAGGCCACACCTTGAGTCCTGTGTCCAGTTCTGGGCTCCTCAGTTCAGGAAAGATGTTGAGATGCTGGAAGGTGTCCAGAGAAGGGCAACAAAGCTGGGGAGGGATCTGGAGCACAGCCCTGGGAGGAGAGGCTGAGGGAGCTGGGGTTGCTTAGCCTGGAGAAGAGGAGGCTCAGGGGAGACCTTCTTGCTCTCTACGACTACCTGAAGGTAGGTTGTAGCCAGGTGGGGGTTGGTCTCTTCTCCCAGGCAAGCAGCACCAGAACAAGGGGACACAGTCTCAAGCTCTGCCAGGGGAGGTTTAGGCTGGAGGTGAGGAAGAAATTCTTCCCAGCAAGAGAGATTGGCCATTGGAATGTGCTGCCCAGGGAGGTGGTGGAGTCACCATCCCTGGAGGTGTTTAGGAAGAGCCTGGATGGGGTGCTTGGTGCCATGGTTTAGTTGATCAGATGGTGCTGGGTGATAGGTTGGACTTGATGATCTCGAAGGTATTTTCCAACCTGGTTAATTCCTATTCTATTCCATTCCATTCCATTCCATTCCATTCCATTCCATTCCATTCCATTCCATTCCATTCCATCTCATCCCATTCCATCCCATCCTATCCTATCCTATCCTATCCTATCCTATCCTATCCTATCCTATCCTATCCTATCCTATCCTATCCTATCCTAATTTTTCCAGCCATGAAGGAATGTTGGGAAGTTGTCAGTGATGCTAGGAGAACAACAGCAGTTTTCAATCTATGCCCTTCCTCTATATTTGGGAAGAAGCAGAGGGCTGCATCCATACCGTATGAGGCCAGGGCAGCTCTTGCTAGGCTATTAATAAGCCTGAGGATGAAGTTAGGCAACATCTCCCTAGGATAAACATATCTGAGCAAGGACACCTAAGTAAACCTCCAGCAGAGGGTCACACAAAGGCTGCTCAAGGAAATTTGGGGCTTACTGATATTAGTTTATAATACAGGTTGTATATGCAGGCAGAAAATAATGCCAGGAAGCCTAAAAATAGCCAAGATCAGGTCCCTGTATCCAATGGGAAGGCAGAGATGATGTAGCTAAAAGCAAGGTTAAGGCAGTTGGTCAGAAATCCCAGGAAATGTGGCTCAGGATTTCATTAACTCAAGTGGCTGTGTGCAAAAGAAAATAGAAACCGCTCTCTGCTCTGGGTTTGGTTTTGGGAGCATTAAAAGCCCTTGCAGATCATCCAGTCCAACCATTCCCCAGTTGCACCACCTGTAGGACTAAACCTTGGCCCTCAGCACCACAGCTCTGCCTCTTTCAAGCCCCTCCAGGGATGGGCATTCAGCCACCCCCCCGGGACAGCTTGTGCCAGGCTTGGAGAACCCTTCCACTCAACAAGTTTCTCCTCATCTCCAACCTAAACCTCCCCTGGGGCAATCTGAGGCCATTTCCTCTCCTCCCATCACTTGTGACAGGGGAGAAGAGACTGATGCCCAGGAATAGATACAAACCCAATATCCAACACATCTCCCTGCTGCCCATTAGTCACTGTCACCACTGATGCTGAAACAGAAGCCCCAGAGTGGATTCAGCAGCAAATAGGAACCAACTCCAGGAGCTCAGGATTGACACTGAAGGCAGAATGGAGGGAGTCCTGCTCAGACACTGGCCAGGGAACAATAGGAAGGAGAAGAGTTTGACCCTCATGATCCCTCAGTTTTACACTGAGTTTGAGGTAGATGGAGTGGAAACCTTAGCTGGTCAGTTCAGGGTCCACTCCTTCCTTCAGTGTGGCCTTTTACTCTGTACCCCCTCATGGTGCCCCCAGCATAACAGACATCAAACAGCTGGAGTGGGTCCAGAGGAGGCCATGAAGATGCTCAGGGGGCTGGAGAACCTCCCCTGTGGGCACAAGCTGAGAGAGTTGGGGCTGCTCAGACTGGAGAAGAGAAGGCTCCAGGGAGACCTCAGAGCAGCCTTCCAGTACCTGAAGGGGCTCCAGGAGAGCAGGGCAGGGACCTCACCAGGCTGTGCTGCAATCCCTTCAGCACCCTTGTAGCCTTGCCTTGGACTCTCTCCAGCAGATCCCTGTCCCTCCTGAACTGGGGAGCCCAGACCTGGATACAATACTCCAGGTGAGGTCTCAGCAGGGCAGAGCAGAGGGGAAGGAGAACCTCCCTGGATCTGCTGGCCACACTCCTCTGAATGCAGCCCAGGACCCCATTGGCCTTCTTGGCCCCCAGGGCACATTGCTGTCCCATGCAGAACTTGCTGCCCACCAGCACTCCCAGCTCTCTCTCCACAGGGCTGCTCTCCAGCAGATCCCCTCCCAGCCTGCATTGCTGCAGTTTGTTCTTCCTTCCAGGTGCAGGACTCTGCACTTGTCCTTGTTGAGCCTCATCAGGTTCCTCTCTGCCCAACTCTCAGCCTGCCCAAGTCTCTCTGAGCAGCCTTCATCCCCAGGAGGGATAGAACCAAATCAGCTTTCCTCCTGCCTTCAGCTTGAATCTGTGCTAAAAAGAGACCCTCAGAAGCCCTCACTCTGGTCAGAAATTCCAGTGCAGCACAAATGCAGCTAGCACTGACTTTGCCTCCTGCTTTCTTCCATGCCCTTATCTCTGAGCCACCAGAGGAAGCTTGCTGAGGCTGGGAGGAGCTGGCAGGAGCTGTTGATAATGAAGAGGGAGGAAAAGTTAATTAAAGATTTCAAATGAGCATTTTGATACCCTATGTGTTCAAACAAAGTGTCTCTCTCAGATCCCACAAAGCCTTCCCCATATGCTAATTTAATGGAAATTAGGTTTATTATACTCCAAGGATTTCCTCCCCCCCTCCTACCCCCCCCCCCCCCATTAAAGGAGCAGAGGCCCAACCAGATTTAGTCTTCTCTCCCTCTACCCCAAGCTCTCACACATCCTGGGGAAGGTGTGATAGCTCCTTGCTTTTCATCCTTTTCTTATCCCTTGTCAACTTGCCTCTGTTGAATCAGCATAAAAGAGGCACTTTGCATCCCCAGGCTGGCTGCACTCAGCATCTCTTATCCCCCACCCCAGCACTGCTCACTGCTGCCAGGTGTGCCAGGGACTGGGCTCAGCCCTGGGACCAGCTCCTTCTAATCTCTTTATCAATCATCTGGATGAGGGAATAAATAGAATAAATCAATAGGATAGGATAGGATAGGATAGGATAGGATAGGATAGGATAGCATAGCATAGCATAGCATAGCATAGCATAGCATAGCATAGCATAGAATAGAATAGAATAGAATAGAATAGAATAGAATAGAATAGAATAGAATAGAATAGAATAGAATTAACCAGGTTGGAAAAGACCTCAGAGATCATCCAGTCCAACCTATCACCCAACACCATCTAATCAACTCAACCATGGCACCAAGCACCCCATCCAGTCTCCTCCTGAACACCTCCAGGGATGGTGACTCCACCACCTCCCTGGGTAGCACATCCCAAGGGCCAATTTCTCTTTCTGGGAAGAATTTCTTCCTCACCTCCAGCCTGAACCTCCCCTGGCACAGCTTGAAACTGTGTCCTCTTGTTCTGGTGCTGCTTGCCTGGGAGAAGAGACCAACCCCCACCTGGCTACAACCTCCCTTCAGGTAGTTGTAGATGGCAATAAGGTCTCCCCTGAGACCTTATCCAGGCACCCTCAGTGAGCAAGCAGAGGACACTGAGCTGGGTGGCTGTGTGGATCTTCTGGAGGGTAGGGAAGCTCTGCATGGCTGGATCCATGAGGCAAGGCCAATGGTATGAGGTTCAGCAAGGCCAAGTGCTGGGTCCTACACTGAGGTCACAACAACCCCATGAAGGCTCCAGGCTTGGGGCAGAGGGGCTGGAAAGTGCCCAGGAGAGAGAGACCTGGGGGTGCTGATGGACAGTGTGTGTCCAAGCTGGCCAAGAGAGACACTTATGTTCCCCCGGCACCTCCTCTGCTCCAGCTTGCCCCCAGTGCCCCTGGAGCTGTCCTTGGCTATCCCTGAGCAGAGCCTGGCTCCAGCCCTGCACATCTTTACCCCCAGCATTGAGGGCAGCCCTCAGGCTCCTCTGCTCCAAGCCCCAGCTCCCTCAGCCTGGCCTCACAGGGAGATGTTCCACTGCCTGCAGCAGCTCTGTGCCTCTGGGCTGGATTCTCTCAAGCACTTCCCTGAGGTCCTTCTTGAACTGAGGAGCCCAGAACTGGACACAACCTTCCAGATGTGGCCTCAGCAGGGTGGAGCAGAGGGACAGGAGAACCTCTCTGACCTACTCACCACAGCCCTTCTACCCCACCCTTGGATGCCCTTGGCCTTCTTGGGCTCAAGAGGACATACTGGCTCCTGGGCATCCTGCTGCCTACCAGGATCCCCAGATCCCTTTCCCCAGAGCTGCTCTCTAAAATAAGGAATCTTTCAAGGAGACTCTTTCAAGGAGACTCTTTCTCTTCCAAGGAGACTCTTTCTCTTCCTCCAAACACCCCCAGCAATTCCTCTGCTGGTGGATCACCTTCAGGCTACATTTTAACCCACTTTGATCCTGTTACTGCTCCAAGATGCAGTGCCTGGTGGGTCAGGACGTGGCAGCTTTATGACCTGGGCGAGAGGATGGTGAAGGAGTCCCTTCCAGAAAGGGCAATTACTGGAGGCTCTGGGATGTTATTTACAGGACTTCCTTTAGCTCCCACCAGCAGCATTTTGAACCCCCCTGCTTGTCCAGGTGGCTAAAAGGCCAGCCCCAGCCCCTCCTGCAGCAGAAGGGGCTAGCAGAGCTGATAAATGGCCCTGCAGGAAACGGTGGCCATGAAAAGTAAATTCCCAGTGAATCACCCTCAGCACCCGACTGGAGGAAGAGCTCTGCACAGCTGATTTGTGGCCTGATGTTGCCATTTAATGTGGTTTCCATCAAGCTGTTCATAAAATTCATAGCTGCAGCTAACCTCCATTACTGTGTCCTTGTGCATTCTTCTTCCCAATAACTTGTTTATGAAGCTGGAGCTCTGCAGATGGAGGCTCCGGGGTCTGGAGGGAACAGAGGAGCTTCATGCAAACAGCACTGCAGAGGGGTGACCCAAAGGTGCCTCCACAGGTGGGCTTCAGCTCCTTACAGTGTGATGCTGTCCAACAGCCTTTGTGACCATCTTTAAGCTTGAGAAGGGCAGGTTTAGACTGGAGATGAGGAAGGAGTTCTTGCCAGTGAGGGTAGGGAGACACTGGAACAGGCTGCCCAGGGAGGTGGTGTATGTCCCCTCCCTGGAGGTATCACAGTATCACAGTATCACCAAGGTTGGAAGAGACCTCAAAGATCATCAAGTCCAACATGTCACCACAGACCTCATGACTAAACCATGGCACCAAGTGCCATGTCCAATCCCCTCTTGAACACCTCCAGGGATGGTGACTCCACCAATAGATTGGATGAGGTCTTGAGCAACCTGGGCTGGTGGGAGGTGTCCCTGCTCATGACAGGGGGGCTGGAACTGGATGATCTCTGCATCTCTGTCATGTGTGTTGAGGCCATGCTACAGGCAGATGCAGGCCCATAGCTCATAGATACATCAGTTAGGAGATATCTACACAGATGTCTCATTGATGAATCACAAAATCATTAAGGTTAAAAAGATCTCTGAGATCATCCAGCCCATCCAGCAACCCAACCCCACCATGGGCACCAAACCATGGCCCCAAGTGCCATGGCCACAGGGTTCTGGAGCACCTCCAGGGCTGGGGACTCCACCACCTCCCTGGGCAGCCTCTGCCAGTCCCTGAGCATTCTTGCAGCAATGAATTTTTTAGCTAAAAGCTGGTTATCAGAGGAAACTTCTTGACTGAAAGTGTTCTCAAAGGCTGGAACAGGCTGCCCAGGCAGACCACAGGATCATAGAATTATTCAGGCTGGAAAAGACCCTGGAGACCCCCAGGTCCAACTATTAACCCTACTATACTGTGACCGTTTGAGGCTGTCCCCTTAAGAAAGGGAATATGGTGGACGGAAGTTGGTAAACGGAAAGAATATTCTAAACTAATTTCATTGGTGAAGTGGGAGGAAGCACCTTCTGAACTGGGAGTGAACTGGGCATTTCCAGCACTTCTCTGTCAGTCTTGCTTCCGCCTCTTCTTCGTGCTGCAGCTCTTTCTGTGCTGGGCTTTCTGCCAAGGCCTCGGCCTTGAAGACCAGATAAAGGCCGGTATTAACTCCCTTCCAATTAACACAAACTGCTTCTAACATTTTTTTTTCTCTCTTTTCTCTCTCTTTCTATCCCACTCTGGGGAAAGGGGGAAAGAGGGGAGAGCAGAGGTGTGAAACCCACCTCAGCCGAGGGGGGTTACTCTCATTTCTGTGTTACTTTATCTTTGTATATATTGTAGATATTGTAAATTTGTAAATATTCCCCTGCAAATCCTACACTGCTTTGTAAATATAGCTCCACTGCTTTGCTAATTCAGTTTGTGAGTTTTTTTTCCTTTCCCTTCAATTTTTTTTCCCTTTTACTTTACAGGGGGAAGGGAGGAGGCTTCTTGGCCTTACCCTTCCAACCCACCACATTTTTTTTTATTGGCGCACCCAACGTGAGGCAGATAATTAGTTTAATTTATTATTTGATTGATTTAGTGTTTTCTAGCTGAATTAGCAAACATAAAGGTATTGTGGTTTGTGGAGCGATTGTTCTTTTCAATTTTTGGGGCTCTGGTTTACAGATATTGTTTGGGTTTGATTTTGGATTACCTGGGTAAATATTTGGTGCGGACAATTTATATGTGGGTTATGTATAGAGTTAAATTATGGTATGGAAAATGCATGAATTTCTTATGGCCAGTGAGATACAGGAATGTTACCTCCACCACTCTCCCAATTGAGATAAAGGGCTTTAGGGTTCCGCCTGAGGAGAGAGTAACTTTAGGTGATGCCTGGGATCCAAAGGTGATTTATTTCATGTGTATAATTCTGCTGCTGGTGATAACTAATGTGTATTCTCTGTATTCCTGGCGGCGAGAGAGAAAGGTGTCCAAAGCTTGTTTTGTTATTAAAACTAGATCAAAAAGAAAACGCCGTGGCTCTAGGTCAGTCCCAGAGACATCTAGTGATGAGGAGTGTGCAGAATCCGTGTCAGTTAAAAAGAAGGCTAAAAAGTTAATTGGTAAAGCAGCTCTAAATGACTTTGCTGATTCTGGCAAGCAGCCAAGGGCATCGGCTGGTATCAACATGGTGCTTACTCCTTCTCCTTCTTCTTCTCCGTCAGCCATTAACGGAGCAACGTCACTTCCACCCACACCCTCGGTGGGACCGGAAGTCACTGCCCCAGCAGCTGATTTATCTCAGGACCTGTCAGGTTCTATTAAGGTGGCTGTAAATTCAAACACAGCTCCAGTTAAGGTGGCTCCTTTAAAGACTAGAAGTGGAAAGGGCAAAGATGGAGAAGAAGAGGTGGAGACTGATCCTGGTGAGGGGCCCTCTGCTCTAAAAGATCCTGCTGAGGAGGAAGAGAAGGTTTGTTTTAAAGATCTAGCTAACCTAGTGAGATCAAAGCAGGATGGAGATGAAGTTAGGAAAGCAGCTGGCAAAGGTGGTTCTCAGCTTAAAGAGATCCTTAGGAGAATGACAGCAGGGTTATATGGACAAAAAGTTCAGGGAGACGAAGAGGAAGATGATATTTCAGAGTGTTCGTCAACACGGGAGGAATTGCGTGATGTCCGTAAAGATTTCACCAGGGCAGATAAGGAGCCAGTTCTAGCTTGGCTTAGTAGGTGTTATGATACAGGTGCTTCAGCTCTAACAGTTGGAGACAAGTCAGCAGCTCAGTTAGGAACTCTCTCAAGGGACAATGGAATAGATAGACATCTAGGCAGAGCTCTCGGTAAGGTTAACCTGTGGATACGCCTTTTAATGGCGGTTGCCCTGAGATACCCTTCCCGAGATGATCTCCCATGGAATCCTAAACCCTGGACTACCATAGATGAGGGAATTAAGCGCTTGAGAGAATTTGCTGTTAGAGAGCTACTCTATGGTGAACATGAAACTCTGAATCCTGATGACATTCCTGTGGGTATTGGTCTTGCTAAAAAGATCATCAAACTTGCTCCTTCCAATTATTCAAACATTCTGGCAAGCAGAATTGTGTCAAGAAGTTATGGTGGAGCTTCTCCTACGGTTGGCCAATTCAGTGATCAAATGAGACAATTGGAGGATAGCATGACACGTGGTTCTTTGGCTTCAGCCATTGAAACTCTGTCTGGAAAAACTGAGAATTGCATGAGAGAGTTAAAAGATTCCATATACCACTTGGCACAGAAGGATAATTTCAATTCTTCCTCCAGGTGGATACAAGTTTCATCTGTGAGGAATACACGTCCTCTAAGGAGGTCATTCCAAAACAGGACATTCCAAAACAGGTCATTCCAAAACAGACCACCAAGGCAATCACGTAGAACTATTTGGATAACTCTGCGTGATCAGTTTGGTGAGAACATGAACCGCTGGGATGGCCAACCAACTTCTAATCTTTTCAGGAGACTGAGGGAATTGCAAAGTGGCAGAACCCGAGGTAGCAAAACCAGAAGGGTAGCTGTTACTTCCACAGTTCCCCAGAACGACTCTTGTGGCTCCAACAGTGGCTCCAGTTATAACATGCAAAGTTATAACCCTGCAAACTATGTGCAATGCACATGTGCGCATGTTCCCCATAACTAGGGGTGCCCTGCCTCCCGCAAAGGGGAGGAGAGGGATAACAGAGATAACAGAATCTATTGGGATGTGTACATCCAGTGGCCTGGCACTTCACAATTTCGGAAGTACAGGGCCTTGGATGACACAGGAGCTCAGTGCACCATAATACCATCAAATTATCAGGGATCGGAGTCTATAACTATTCTGGGAGTCACTGGTGGATCTCAAGATTTAAGTAAGGTAGAGGTTAGTATAAGTTTAAGTGGTAAACAATGGAGGAAGCATACAGTTGTGACCGGACCTGATGCACCTTGTATTTTGGGAATTGATTTTCTGAGAGAAGGGCGTTTCAAAGACCCTAGAGGTTACAAATGGGCTTTTGGAGTAGCTTCAATAGAAATTGATGGACAAAAATTGAAGCTGTCTGCCAGACCTGAGCTTTCTGATGAATCTGCAGTTGTGGGACAACATAAGATACAGGACATTAAATTGCCGGTTGCTTCTCAGACTGTGCATCACAGCCAATACAGAACCAACCGTGACTCTTTGTTGCCCATTCAGAATCTGATTCGTCAGTTGGAGAGTCAGAAAGTCGTCAGCAAAACTCATTCACCTTTCAACAGTCCAGTGTGGCCTGTGCAGAAGTAGAATGGAGACTGGCGTCTGACAGTAGACTACCGAGCCCTGAATGAAGTAACACCACCTATGAGTGCAGCAGTACCAGACATGATGGAACTACAGTATGAGTTGGAATCCAAAGAGGCCAAATGGTATGCTACCATAGACATTGCTAATGCATTTTTCTCTATTCCCATAGCAGAGGAATGCAGGCCTCAGTTTGCTTTCACCTGGAGAGGAATCCAGTACACTTTCAACAGACTGCCAATGGGCTGGATCCACAGCTCAAGCATCTGTCATGCAGTGATCCACGATGCTCTGGAGAAAGGCGGCAATCCAGAACACATCCAGTTCATCGATGATATCATCGTCTGGGGTAAAACTGCTGAGGAAGTCTTCGAGAAAGGTAACAAAATCATTGACATTCTTCTGAATGCAGGTTTTGCCATCAAGCGAGACAAGGTGAAAGGGCCTACCACAGAGATTCAGTTTCTGGGAGTGCGGTGGCAGGATGGACGCCGACACATTCCAGTGGATGTGGTAAATAGAGTCTCTACCATGGCAAATCCCACAAACAAGCAAGAGACCCTACGTTTCTTGGGGATAGTGGGATTTTGGAGACTGCTCATTCCTGGATACAGTCAGATTGTGAAACCTCTGTATGATGTGACTCGAAAGAGAAACCATTTCCACTGGGGACCTGAACAACAAGCAGCCTTTGACCAGATAAAGCAAGAGGTAATTCAAGCGATGGGTCTGGGACCTGTCCGAGATGGTCCAGACATTAAGAACATTTTGTACACGGCTGCAAGTGACAATGGTCCAACCTGGTGCTTGTGGCAAAAAGCTCCAGGTGAGACACGTGGACGACCTCTTGGTTTCTGGAGTCGAGGTTACAGAGGTTCAGAGGCTAATTATACTCCAACAGAGAAAGAAATCTTAGCTGCCTATGAAGGAGTAAAGGCATCTTCTGAAGTAATTGGAACTGAATCACAACTTCTCTTAGCTCCCAGATTACCAGTTTTGAATTGGATGTTCAAAGGCAAAGGCTCCACACCACATCATGCCACAGACTCAACCTGGTCTAAGTGGATGGCTCTGATAACACAGAGAGCTCGAATGGGAAATCTTGAAAGACCTGGTCTAGTGGAGGTGATCTCAAGTTGGCCTGAAGGTATCAACTGTGCTAAACCTCCAGAGGAGAAAGTAACTCGTGCTGAGGAAGCTCCTCCTTACAATGACCTTTCTGATGATGAAAAGAAATATGCTTTGTTCACAGACGGTTCCTGTCGTCTTGTTGGAAACAAGTGAAAGTGGAAGTCTGCAATGTGGAGTCCAACACGCCGAGTTGCAGAGGCGAGAGATGGAGAAGGAGAATCCAGTCAGTTTGCAGAGGTAAAAGCTGTCCAGCTAGCTCTCGATGTGGCTGAACGTGAGAGATGGCCAAAGCTTTATCTCTACACCGACTTATGGATGGTAGCCAATGCTCTATGGGGTTGGCTAAAGAACTGGAAGAAGAGTGGTTGGCAGAGAAAAGGAAAACCCATTTGGGCAGCCAACCTGTGGCAGGACATTGCTGATCGAATCGAGAGAATTCCAGTGAAAGTGAGACACATCGATGCTCACATTCCTAAGAGCAAAGCTACTGAGGAACAGCAACACAACCATCAGGCACATCTAGCTGCAAGAGTTTCTCAAGTAGACATGGACTCTAATCTTGATCTCGACTGGAAACACCGAGGTGAGATATTCTTAGCTCGGTGGGCTCACAATTCGTCAGGACATCAAGGCAGAGATGCAATATACCAATGGGCTCGTGACAGATCCATAGACATTTCCATGGATGCCATCACGCAAGTCATCCATGACTGTGGCATTTGTGCTGCTATTAAGCAGGCAAAACGACTTAAGCCCTTGTGGTATGGTGACAGATGGTCCAAGTACAAGTATGGTGAAGCTTGGCAGATTGACTACATCACTCTACCACGTTCTCGTTCTGGTAAGCAATACGTGCTTACTATGGTAGAGGCAAGCACTGGATGGTTGGAAACTTATCCAGTTCCACATGCAACTGCACGCAACACCATTCTCGGTCTGGAGAGACAGATCCTGTGGAGACACGGAACTCCAGAGAGGATTGAGTCAGACAACGGAACTCATTTCAAGAACAACCTTGTAAAGAACTGGGCAAAAGAGCACGGTATTGAGTGGATATTCCATATTCCCTACTATGCACCAGCTTCAGGGAAGATTGAACGCTACAATGGTTTGTTGAAGACCACTCTCAAAGCCATGGGGGGTGGATCTTTGAAAAACTGGGAAAAGCATTTAGCACAAGCAACCTGGCTGGTAAATAGTTGAGGTTCAGTGAACCGAGCTGGACCTGCACATTCAGATTTGCTACGGAAAGTAGAAGGTGATAGAGTTCCTGTTGTTAGAGAAAAGAATCTGTTAGGTGTGGAAGAATGGTTAAGAGCAAAAGGAGTAGAAGACTGTGTTGCATTTGCAGATAAAAATATAAGGCGACACAGGACCCAGTGTATATGACAAGCATATGAACCGTTGCAATAAGCAAAGACGCTGAGCAAGGACTTTTGTCCCTGGAATAGTCTGGACTTGTTCAAAAACAGGATACATCTGTTGGCCTGTCGGAGCAAGGAACCAGGACGTGCAACCACAAGAGGTGGGGTTGACATTTAGCAAATATCCAATAAGCAAGTGAATAGTAGGCATAATTAACTAAAATTGTATATAAGCTTGTCTGATGCTCTAATAAAGTGGATTCGATCGATCACATTGATCTGTATGTCGACCCCTTCTTGCGGCAAAGTGGCGCCTTGAACAGGGACCCCACAGAGTGGGTCCTGAACCCAAAAGGAGGGTTCTGCAAATCTCCGAAAGGAGTCACGGCGAAGAAGGAAGCCGTGCCGTTCCGAAGAGGACTATCAGGGTTCGAGAGCGCGGAAAGCAAGAAGTATTCCGGTCCAGGATAGCAGTACTGGTGCTGTGTTTACCGACCCACAGAGAGGCGGAGGAAGCAGCAGAGACTGAAGACGCCGTAAGCCGATACTGCTCTGAGTCTGTGCACACAGATTAACGAATAATAGATAGTAATGGATAGGCAGGCGGCGTATGATTTATTTAAGTGCTTTTTAGAAAAGCGAGGATGTAAGTTAGATTTTAAAAGGGAACTAATACCCATGTTAGAATATGCAGAGGAGTTGAAGTATTTTAGGGATCCTAATGAGGTATTTGAAAAGAGCGAGTGGAAAAAGTTTGGCCAAGACTTGTGGTTGCGCGGGTTAGAGGAAGATAAGCAAGCACGAAAATGTGGGAAGTGGTGGAAGGCAGTAATGGAGTGTTTAGATAGGCACCATGCTGAGCAGGTAGCAGCGCGGCAAGCTAGATCGCGTTTAGAATATTCAGACCCCAATGGGGCAGGAATAACGCATAGTGGATTGCAGTTATCGGAGGAAATTCAAGAACAACTGATAACGGAGAAGGCTGCATGTGTTAGTGGTTTGGGTGGCATAGTGGCAGGTACTAGTGAAAGTAGCGGTGTCAGTAGCAAAGAGGAGGAATTTCCTCCGCCACCTCACTCTTCTGAGTTGCCGAATGATGAATTAGCAAGAATACAGGAAACTGTGGAAATAGAGGAAGTAAAGAAAACAGAGATTAACGATGATTTAGGACAAAGAAACATAAATTATTGGAGAAGGTTTGCAGAGCATTTACACGAGGAGGGAGATGAAGGAGAATGGTGTAAGTTAGGAGATAAGCTTTTTGACAAACTGTGGGACTGGGTTACCATCAAGCTGCAAAAGCCGTGGCGAGAATGCATGAACTGTGTTAAAACCTATGAACTGGAACAGCGAATGGCTGCTGCAGCTAGAGCAACTTTGTCAGGACGAGATGCAGCGTCAGGTGTATCTGAGTTGCAGCTGAAAGATGTGTTTGAGAACTATTAACCGATCGACTGGGGCCGCCCCCGATACATCTTGTGGCGACCACACCGCGTTTACCAGCCGTCACCACTGCCGTTTGTACACAGCGGGGAAAAAGCCGAAAAAAAAAGGCAGCTCAGTGTGTTCGACCCCTTTTATCAACGCCTTCCTCTGACATTGCCAGCGACGGCTCGGATTCGGAAGACAACGCCGGCAGCGAGGAATTCAAACAGTGCCGACTTTGCTTTACAGCCCCTCTTAGAAAAAATGGAGCACTTGGAGGCTCGCGATTACAGCGTTCCTGCCACCGCATCCCTCCCGCGAGCCCTGCCGGCCCCCGCGGATACCGACGGCTCCGACCAAGGCGGTACCAGCTGACACACCACCGATACCGACAGCACCGACAGTAGCAGTGGCCCAACAGCGGCCACGACGGCAGCGGAGCAGCGGTCACGGCAGCAGCCCCCACCCCTTCCCCCCACAGCGGCTTCAGCTGCACTATTCTGCTCTGATTTAAAGCAACAGTATTCATTTTGTCATTTTTGATTGTAATGATTTTCCAGAGATTTGTTATTTAGAGTTTTGTTAAGTTTTTTTAATAAGCATAATGAATAAGTAAGCATTTGGTATTTACAGGTATTTGGTACATAGTAATTGTAGTAAGGTGTAAGTACTTTGTAATGAGTTCACATTGTATGATTTTTTTTTGGTTCAAACCTTTTTAATTGTGTGCCTATAGGCTTTTCAAAGGAGCTCCTTGTAATATAGTTAAGGAATGTGTAAACAGGTTTTAATTTTGGAAAGTGTTTTTTAGTTAATGTAACAATTTTATTTTTTTTTTAGACACTGATTTGATGGATTAATTTTAACATAGTTTTTTAAGGTTTTAAGGATTTTTGGTATTAGCATAAGTTAAGGGTTTGTTATAGGTATATTATGGAATGAGATTTTTGGTCTTATTTTGTATTTGTAATAGCTTTTAAGGATTATGTATATATAATGGTACCAATAAGAGATTAGTATTACTAGGATGAGCAAAAATGTTATTGGGCAAAGCAATGAAGTTCTTTTGCTCTTGCTGTTTGCCTGCAAGTTTTCTGTCTGTGAAGCTAGAGCCTGGCCAGATCTACCTTTACAGATTAAAGAAATCTTGCTATTATTAAACAATTTATGATTTTTGACCATTCTAGAGAAAATAAAAATGTGACATATCCCTAAAGCAGATTGTAAAACAGTGTTAAGGATTGTATTAATGTTTGAATTTTTGTAATGTGTTTAGGCATAATCAAGTATTTTTTGTTAATAAGAGGAGTGAAATGCAAAGATTGAAACTATTAAGATCTAAATTCTTTTTTTTTATAATGTCTGTTATCTTTGACCATGTATTATATCAGCTCTGTTAAAACATTGTTATTAGTTCAACTTAAGCTTTGTATTTTGTTGGACAACAACCAAAAAGGCCAGCAGCAGTACCTTTGTGGGCTGTTGGACACCAGATCCGATGTTATTGTCATTTCATCTTTGTATTGGCCATCTGCATGTCCGCAAGTGACATCATCAGCTGCAATAGCTGGAGTAGGAGGCTTAAAGATTGCTCAGTCAATGCCTCTGATAACTGTGTCACTGGATGGAAAAACAGTTTTTGCAGTCTTTTAGCAATATCGGGTTGTTGATTTTATTGATTGTTTTTGTTATATTGTTAATTTTGCCTTGTTTGGTTTTTATGTGTGCAAAGGATGTTAGGTTAGAATGATATAGTTTTGTTGCCTTTTGATTTTATTTGTTATAAACTTTGTAGAAAAGGATGAACTTTATTGTAACGTGTGTCAACAGTTAACAATGACCAGTGGTTGGCAGGAACCGTGGAAACAACTTATTTACAGCAATTATTGGGATGGCAAAGAGTGGCAGTGACAAGGACAGGGAGAGCGGCGCAGATTGAGACACCGAACAGTGAATAAACTGGCACTCTAAGCCGCCTTCGACCAACCACCTCCACATCTGGACGCAGCGTGGTGCGATGGGCGGTGCCAGCTCTCCTTCTGAGAAAAGAAGATATCAATCATAAAAAAGGGAATGTTTTTGATTTTTTTTTTTTTTTAATTACCCAGAGCCTTAACAGAACTAACCTCTTTGGTTGTTGTGGAGGGCTAACAATTGTTACTCTAGGCCTCTCCTCCCTGGTGGGTGACAGTGGCCTAACAGCCTAATAGTGAGAAAATATTTCAGCGTTATATTTAAGTTAGGAAATATTGTTTGGGCTTTTATTAAAATATTGTAGAGAAATGTTACCATTGGTGGGATGACTGGCATTTCAGAAAGCTCTGGAAACGGATCCGAGGTGGTCTTGTCCTCTCTGGCGGTGGCCATCGCTTCCACCTCGAGTGGTGATACCTCGTGAGTTGGGTGTGAGAATGCGCAAGTCCAGTCCTGTGCATGTGCCATAACCCTCTATGGTTCAGCCATGATGCTGTGACGCATGTTGAAATCAAGGCCATAACTAGCAAAAGGGTTTATGTTTTATATGATTGTTTTAATTGTGTTGTATGAATTTGTTAGATCACTTAGTTTTAATGTATAAGCATGTTTAAGAACTGGAATAGAGAGTAACACATTTGTAGATTGATAATAATGGTTAGTTTAAAGAATTGTTTAACACTTAGGGCTGTATATCATAATTGTTTAATTATTGTATGATTAGAGAAATGTTTATATGGATTTAAATGTTAATTTATTAGTTTGTTGTAATTTTAAATAGTTATAGGAAAAGTTAAAATCAATTATAGTATAAAATATATTTTAATGTTAGGTTATAAAAACAAAAGAGGGGAATTTAGGTATTATGTTATAAGAAAGAATAGTTAAAGTATATTATGTTTTTAAATTTTTATTTTATATGTGATTTTAAATGTGATTTAACAAAACTTAGAGGGGATGTAAGAATTATGGAAGTTTTAGCTAGGAGAAATTTGAAATAAAAAGAAACAGCATTAGGCCAACGGTGAGCATTAATAGGACCCAGTATTTTTTTTTTAGCAGAAACAAAACACCTTATGGGGGCCTTGACTTAAGTTTTAAAGAAAACGGGGGAAAAGGGGTCAGGAGAGTGTATAGACCCGAGTGTTAGAATGGGTATTTTTACCATTATAATAAAAAACAATTATATAACAAAAAAATTTAATTTTGGCAGATTTGATAAGAGGCCTAAATAAGATGTTGACATGGGACCCACAAGAACTGTAATTATTAGGTTCAATGCAAATTAATAATTGAAGTAGCATTGGAACCTGTTTTTAATTTATAAATTTTGATAATTGGATGAAAAATCATGGGTTTTTGTTATAAAAATTAATATAATTGGACATATTATTGTGGCAATCTGACAAAAGAGTCAGAAAGTGCCCTATGCCAATATGAAAAGTCTAGAGTATTGTTTGAAGGTATATTTTTAATTTGTGGAGATAGGGCCTGGCAAGGTATTTTTGTATTATCACGAGGAGGTCTATGTTATTTAGGCAAACTAACAATGTTGATGGCAAAATATTGGGATTGGTTGGCTATATTGAAGCCTATTAAACGACAGAAAAGAGCATTGACTGTTATAGATATTGATAGTTGTAATGATAATGTATAGTTATGGTTAATTGTAGCCAATGTATTTGTTTTAATTTTAGCACCAGGAGTAGTTGCCGCTTATGGTTGTATCAGCTTATGGGTCTGCCTCCAGCAATAATATATCTCCCCACGCAGCAATCATGGATTGGTATACCAAAATATAAGGAGCAACCAATTGTGGGTGCTCTGATAGTATTTACAGACGCAGGGAAGCGTTCCCAAAAAGCTGCAGTGACTTGGCAAGATAAGAGTATTAGCCAGTGGAGACGTGATGTTAGAGGCAGAACCACAGGACTCACTTCAAACTTTGGAATTGTTGGCAGTGTTGTGGGCCTTATAGCATTGGATGAGCCAACCTCTTAATATAGTGTCAGATTTTATGTATGTTACAGGGGTTGTATAACAGATAGAGGATGTCTTGATTAAAGATGTAACAAATAAAAGATTATATGAGTTGATGTTGAGGTTACAACAAGCCATAAGATGTAGGTCAGCATCATATTGTATTTTGTATAGTAGAAGTCATAAGTTTGATGTTGGCCAGGGAGAAGGAAATGCTCAAGCATTAAGGCAAACAGAAAAACTTGTTTGTTGGTCACTTAAGCAGGCCAACATAACTGATGAAGTTATATAAGAGTTGTTAATGGATCAAAATAGCCTTAGACATGTTTTGTTGTAGAACTGTGTTGTCATAGACTTTTTATTATTAGCTCAAGGCCATGGATGTAATGATGTTGAGGGTATGTGTTGTTTTAATCTTTTTGATCACAGTGAATCTATTCATGCCAAATTGAGCTGGCTTAAAAAACATTCATAGCAAATTTAGAAAGATATTGGTGTTTTTGATTTTTGGTTATAATCAATGTTTGGTGGATGGTCTAGTTGGATAGGGCCTTTGATTAAAGAATGTTTATGTTTTTTTTAGTTGGGCTTTTGATATTAATAGCAGCAAGAATTATTTTTTATTGTATTATGAAACAAGTTAACCGCACCATAGAGACATTTGTGGTTGTTAAAGAAAACGGGGGAATTGTGGAAGAATGGTTAAGAGCAAAAGGAGTAGAAGACTGTGTTGCATTTGCAGATAAAAATATAAGGCGACACAGGACCCAGTGTATATGACAAGCATATGAACCGTTGCAATAAGCAAAGACGCTGAGCAAGGACTTTTGTCCCTGAAATAGTCTGGACTTGTTCAAAAACAGGATACATCTGTTGGCCTGTCTGAGCAAGGAACCAGGACGTGCAACCACAAGAGGTGGGGTTGACATTTAGCAAATATCCAATAAGCAAGTGAATAGTAGGCATAATTAACTAAAATTGTATATAAGCTTGTCTGATGCTCTAATAAAGTGGATTCGATCGATCACATTGATCTGTATGTCGACCCCTTCTTGCGGCAGTTAGGTAAAACTGTTTGGGTATTTTCACCCTCAGGAGAGGCTAAACCTGTCCGAGGGGTGGTTTCAGCTGAAGGTCCGGGTCACACTTATTGGGTAATGCAAGAGAATGGTGAAATTCAGTGTATTCCACAAAGAAATTTAACTTTAGCTGAAAGAGGTTAATTTCGAACTGTTGTACAGCTACATCGCGTCCAAAGGAAGAATCAACGAGGAATCTACGGTGCACGAACCCTGAGATCCCTGAGAGCCCTGAGTCAACTAAGAGACCCTGAGATTCCCTGTTTCCCTTTTCTTTGCTTCGTCGGCGAAGGAATGAACTGTTTTCCATTTTTCTCATTTTCTGATTTTCTTGGACTTTTGAATCATCTACATCTGAGCATAGCCGGAATGGACTATGAACTTTACTCACGAACTGTAAATGTCGTTTTGGATTGGATGGACAGTATGAACAGCCAATGAAATTGTTTAGAAGGGGTGGACTGTGACCGTTTGAGGCTGTGCCCTTAAGAAAGGGAATATGGTGGACGGAAGTTTGTAAACGGAAAGAATAATCTAAACTATTTCATTGGTGAAGTGGTAGGAAGCACCTTCTGAACTGGGAGTGAACTGGGAGTGAACTGGGCACTCTGGTACTTCTATCTTTAGTCTTGCTTCCGCCTCTCCACGGTGCAGCAGCTCTCTCTCTCTGCTCGGCTTTCTGCCAAGGCCTCGGCCTTGAAGACCAGATAACGGCTGGTATTAACTCCCTTCCAATTAACACGAACTGCTTCTAACATTTTTTTTTTTTTCCTCTTTTTTCTTTCTCTTTCTATCCCATTCTGGGGAAAGGGGGGGAGAGAGGGGAGAGCGGAGGTGGGGAACCCCCTCTGCCGAGGGGGGTTACTCTCATTTCTGTGTTACTCTGTTGTATATCTTTGTATATATTGTAGATATTGTAAATTTGTAAATATTCCCCTGCAAATCCTACACTGCTTTGTAAATATAGCTCCACTGCCTTGCTAATTCAGCTTGTGAGTTTTTTTTTCCTTTCCCTTCAATTTTTCTTTCCCTTTACTTTACAAGGGGGAAGGGAGGAGGCTTCTTGGCCTTACCCTTCCACCCCACCACAAACAGCCAATGAAATTGTTTAGAAGGGGTGGACTGTGACCGTTTGAGGCTGTCCCCTTAAGAAAGGGAATATGGTGGACGGAAGTTGGTAAATGGAAAGAATATTCTAAACTAATTTCATTGGTGAAGTGGGAGGAAGCACCTTCTGAACTGGGAGTGAACTGGGCATTTCCAGCACTTCTCTGTCAGTCTTGCTTCCGCCTCTTCTTCGTGCTGCAGCTCTTTCTGTGCTGGGCTTTCTGCCAAGGCCTCGGCCTTGAAGACCAGATAAAGGCCGGTATTAACTCCCTTCCAATTAACACAAACTGCTTCTAACATTTTTTTTTCTCTCTTTTCTCTCTCTTTCTATCCCACTCTGGGGAAAGGGGGAAAGAGGGGAGAGCGGAGGTGTGAAACCCCCCTCAGCCGAGAGGGGAACTCTCATTTCTGTGTTACTTTATTGTATATCTTTGTATATATTGTAGATATTGTAAATTTGTAAATATTCCCCTGCAAATCCTACACTGCTTTGTAAATATAGCTCCACTGCTTTGCTAATTCAGTTTGTGAGTTTTTTTTCCTTTCCCTTCAATTTTTTTTCCCTTTTACTTTACAGGGGGAAGGGAGGAGGCTTCTTGGCCTTACCCTTCCAACCCACCACATATACCAAGTTCACCAACAGAGGGTTGAATCCCCTACTCTGGAGGTGTTTCAGAGAGGTGGGGATGTGGTGCTGAGAGTCATGGTTTAGCTCCAGCCTTGGTAGAGATAGAGAATGGTTGGACTGGAGGAGCTTAGAATCGTAGAAACATAGAAGCATAGTATCATAGAATCATTGAATCAGCCAGGCTGGAAAAGACCTCAGAGATCATCAAGGCCAACCTATTACCTAACACCTCCCGACAACTCAACCATGGCTCCAAGTGCCATATCCAAGCCTTTTTTGAACACCTCCATGGACAGGGACTCCACCACCTCCATGGGCAGCACATCCCAATGGCCATTCTCTCTGTGAAGAATTCTCCCTCACATTCTGCCTAAACCTCCCCTGGTACAGCTTGAGACTGTGTCCTCTTGTTCTGGTGCTGGGTGCCTGGGAGAAGAGACCAACCCCCACCTGGCTACAACCTCCCTTCAGGGAGTAAGAAGGTCTCCTCTGAGCCTCCTCTTCTCCAGGCTAAACAACCCCCAAGGACTTTGCCAACTGTGGTGGTTTGGAGAGAAGGGCCTAGCCTTCTCTCCCCCACAAAGAGGAAGAAAAACCACAGCTAGCCAGCCGGAGAAGCAAGGAAAAATGCTATATTTTACAAACAATTTGGAGAATGCAGGATATGTACACAATTTACAGTATTTACAACATATATACAGAAATATACAGCAAAGTAAAAAAACCCAATAATACAGGAATGAAATTCCCTCCTCCGGAGGAGGGTTCCCCCCCTGTACCCCCTTCTCTCCCCTTTTTCCCCAAAGAGGGTTAGAAAGAGAGAAAAAGAGCAGTTATTAATTAAAGCAGATTGTTAGTCGGCCTTATCTGTTCAGGGTCACTCTGGCAGGGAGCCCAGAAGCAGACAAGCTGGAAAGGGAGAAGGAAAGGAGTGAACTGAGGAAAGTTCTAACTGAACTCAAAACTTAAAGTTGCATTCTACCAATCTACCAATGAAATTCGTTTAGAATATCTGATTGTTTTTGTTAATATTCCAAAACATTCAGCCAGAGTGTCCCAGCACTGTCTCTTTCTTAAAGGCACAGCCTCAAACGGTCACACCAACAAAAGACATTCTGTGCTCTATGAAGCCATCAACTTCCATGAAAAAAAACCAAAATCATCAATGATTCTATGAAAGAAAAAAACCCAAACCCATCAACTATTGTATGAAAAGAAGACTTTGGAAGATCTCAGACACATTTCCCTGTTGAGGACCACCAAAATTAAAGCCCATCAGATGGAATCCTAGGATTGGAAATGGAGACCTAATTGTGGCCTTCCAGTATCTGCAGAGGTCCCTTCCAACCCTGACACTGCTATGCTTGACTAAGGATTTCTTCCAAAGCTGAGCCTAGCAGATATCTTCATGAATATTCTAGGCTCAGCCAGGCAAGGAAGGAATTGAAATGTTTCACTGAGATCCTCTCCCCGGATGAACTTCTCAGCCCAGGAGCTTGAACAAGGGAAAACACAAAGGGGAAAGATTTTCCTGCTTGCTTGCGGCACTGAAGAGAGTCACTTTGCAGCCCCTTTACAAGGGCCCTTGATTTTTCATAAGGCACAAAGGCAGCCTTGAAGCAGCTCAAGCTGAGCACCCCAAGCTAAGAGAGCTACACATTTACAAGTGGCTATCAGCAGCCTCTGGTAAGTGGCAGCTTTGAATTCGGAAAGGAAAGGAAAGGAAAGGAAAGGAAAGGAAAGGAAAGGAAGGAAGGAAGGAAGGAAGGAAAGGAAGGAAGGAAGGAAGGAAGGAAGAGGAAGGAAGGAAGGAAGGAAGGAAGGAAGGAAGGAAGGAAGGAAGGAAGGAAGAAGAAGAAAGAAAGAAAGAAGAAAGAAAGAAAGAAAAGAAAGAAAGAAAGAAAGAAAGAAAGAAAGAAAGAAAGAAAGAAAGAAAGAAAGAAGAAAGAAGAAGAAAAGAAAGAAAGAAAGAAAGAAAGAAAGAAAGAAAAGAAAGAAGAAGAAAGAAAGAAAGAAAGAAAGAAAGAAAGAAGAAAGAAAGAAAGAAAGAAAGAAAAGAAAGAAAGAAAGAAAGAAAGAAAGAAAGAAAGAAAGAAAGAAGAAGAAGGAAGGAAGGAAGGAAGAAGGAAGGAAGGGAAGGAAGGAAGGAAGGAAGGAAGGAAGGAAGGAAAGGAAGGAAAGAAAGAAAGAAAGAAAAGGAAAGAAAGGAAGAAAGGAAGAAAGGAAGAAAGAAAGAAAGGAAAGAAAGAAAGAAAGGAAAGAAAGGAAAGAAAGAAAGAAAAGAAAGAAAGAAAGAAAAGAAAGAAAGAAAGAAAAGAAAGAAAGAAAGAAAAGAAAGAAAAGAAAAATACATCAAAATCAATTAAAATAATAATAGATCAAAGAGACAAATCCAATTTGATCAGGAGAGCCCAGTCCTGCTCACGTTTAATTATTGATCAAGCAGATCAGGGATGCAAACTGCTGCTGGCATCTTCATGCTTTGGCTTCCCAGGGCAAGTCTAGAGGAGCCTGGGACATGGTGCTGCATCCTCAGACTGAGCTCCTGCTCTGCAAAGCCCTCACCCCCCACCACCCGGAACAACAGCTAATTGGATTAAGCAGTGGATTATGACACCCAGCCTCGTTGGAATCACTTAATTGGATTAAAATAGATTGGACTTGGCCATTTGGATTAAGGCAGAATCAAACTTCTCCACAGACAAAGGAGCTGAGGAGCAAGTTAATGGTGGGCGGATTTAATAGAAGGGAAAACAAAACAAAACAAAACAAAACAAAGAGATAATAGACAAGAAATGTTTGGTAAGTGGTGGAGGGGTTGCTGCTGTCCCCTTCCTGTCTGTTTTTTAATGAAGGGCAAATGATGGGTAGCTGAAACAACACTGGGTGACTGGAAATGAGCTCAGCAAAAGGGCTGCAGTCATTCTGCAAGGTAAAAATCCCTCAACATCTATTTCCATAGAGAGAAGAGGAGAGGAGAGGGAGAGGGAGAGGGAGAGGGAGAGGGGAGAGGGAGAGGGAGAGGGAGAGGGAGAGGGAGAGGGAGAGGGAGAGGGGAGAGGGAGAGGGAGAGGGAGAGGGGAGAGGGAGGAGAGGAGAGGAGAGGAGAGCTGTTGGCTGTCACTGAGAGGAGCCCCAGCCCCCATCCCTCACCCAGACCCATCCACGTTTTAGCTATTGATCAGCATTGATCAGATCTCCTCTCAGTCTTCTCCACCCCTGCTCAGGACAGCTCAGAAAGTTTGTCCTTCAGAGCAGAGCAGAGCAGAGGCAGAGGAGTTGCTCCTCCTCCTGCCCTGTCCTGCAGCAAGTGAAATACTCCAGACCCCTCCCAGCTGTGCCACTAATTCCACTGAGGGTTTTTGGTGACATCAGCCAAGCCCTGGGGTCCTTTTCTTGATGGAATTAGTGACCTGCTGTGGTCTGTGAGACAGACATGGACGCTGATCTCAGCAGCAGCAGTGTTTGCACTGTCTGGAAAGGCTGCAGCACTGCAAAGCAGCTTCCAAAAGTAAAAGCTGTTGGGAAAATCAGCTTCAAATGGGAAGCCAAAGAGCTTCTGCTGGCCATGGCCCAGAGGGACCTTCCAGGACTTACAGGGTGTGTTGAAAAGAGTGTGGCCAGCAGGGCAAGAGAGGTTCTCCTGCCCCTCTGCTCTGCCCTGGTGAGGCTGCACCTGCAGTGTTGTGTCCAGTTCTGGGCTCCCTAGTTCAAGAGAGACAGGGAAACTGCTGGAGAGAGTCCAAGGAGGACCATGAATAGAATAATCCAGGTTGGAAAAGACCCTTCAAGATTGTCAAGTCCAACACCACCTAATCAACTAAAACAACCCCAGCTCCCTCAGCCTCTCCTCACAGGGCTGTGCTCCAGACCCCTCCCCAGCTTTGTTGCCCTTCTCTGGACACCTTCCAGCATCTCAACATCTTTCCTAACCTGAGGAGCCCAGAACTGGACACAGGACTCAAGGTGTGGCCTAACCAGTGCTGAGCTCAGGGCACAATGACTTCCCTGCTCCTGCTGGCCACACTGCTCCTGATGCAGGCCAGGATGCCATTGGCCTTCTTGGCCACCTGGGCACACTGCTGGCTCATGTTCAGCTGCTGTCAACCAGCACCCTCTCTGCCTGGCTGCTCTCCAGCCAGTCTGACCCCAGCCTGTAGCACTGCATGGGGTTGTTGTGGCCAATGTGCAGAACCCAGCACTTGGCTGTGATCAATCTCATGCTGTGTAATTTGCTCTGAGTGCCTCTGCTCTAGCAGGGGGGCTGAACTCAGTGATCTCCAGAGGTCCCTTCCAACCCTCAGCCTCCTGTGATTCTGTGGCCCCCTGCAGGAGCACGAAGGGGGTTAAGAGCCTGGCTGGAGCCTGCCCACAGCTGCAAGCTGAGCCGGAGCCTCACAGCCCTTCTGCTGCGCTGTTTGCAGAGACTTCATCTGCTCCTGCACTGCAGCAGATCCCCCAGCCCTGCTCAGCCAGGCAGAAGCAGCACCCAGACACACACCCAGGAGCCCCTCTGAGAAGATTCCAGCACCCAGCAGCCACCACTGCCCTTTGAGCCTCGACGGTGCTGCTAATAGAAGAGACTTCAGTGCTTCTCCAGCCCTGACATTTGATGGCTCTCTGGGTGATGCAGCCTCACCCAGCCTGGCAGCAGGAAAGCCTTCAGAAAAGAGCTCAAAGATTGCTTGCGTGGTTTATTCACTTATTTTTCTTGCCTGATCTGCCTTCAGCAAAAGACAAAACCACCTCACACCCTGGGTGCTCTGCTGAATAAACCAAGCACAGGCACAGCCCTTGTCCGAAGGAGCTGCCACTCCAAGTTGGGTTTGCGCTCCTGCTGCATGGATTGCTAGAAGGCAGCTCTGGAAAAAAGGAACTGGAAGGTCTGCAGGAGATGTGGTGCTGAGGGCCAGGGCTTAGCGCCAGCCTAGGCAGACTTAAGAGAATGGTTGGTTGGTGGTCTTCAGGGACTCTTTAAAAAAAAGTGATTCCATGACTCCATGTGTGTCTCTTTCTGCGCTTACCCAGAGCTGTCACCCTCCCTGAAACCTTCTTCCTTGGTGCTCATACCCCTCCTGGAAGCTCCAAAGCTGTGTCCTCCGGGCTCTCAACCCCCTAGAAGTTCCAAAGCTGCTGCTTCGGTGCTCTCAACCGCCCTGGAAGCTCCAAAGGTGCTTCTTCAGTGCTTTCAACCCCCTGGAAGCTCCAAAGCTGCTTCCTTGGTGCTCTCTCACACCCTGGAAGCTTCAAAGGTGCTTCCTCCGTGCTCTCAATCCCCCGGAAGCTCCAAAGCTGCTTCCATGGTCCTCTCACCCCCTGGAAGCTCCAAAGCAGCTTCCTCGGAGCTCTCTCACCCACTCTGTGCTGTGTTAGGAACTGGCTGGAGGGCCAGGCCCAGAGAGTGGTGGTGAATGGTGCCACATCCAGCTGGCGGCCGGTCACCAGTGGCATCACACAGGGATCAGTGCGGGGCCCCGTCCTCTTCAACATCTACATTGATGATTTGGATGAGGGGGTCGAGTCAGTCATCAGCAAGTTTGCAGATGACACCAAGTTAGGAGCAGATGTTAGTCAGTTAGAGGGTGGAAAGGCTCTGCAGAGGGACCTTGACCGACTGGACAGATGGGCGGAGTCCAACGGGATGGCATTCAACAAGTCCAAGTGCCGAGTGCTGCACTTTGGCTACGGCAATCCCATGCAGAGCTATAGGCTGGGGTCGAGTGGCTGGAGAGCTCCCAAACAGAGAGGGACCTGGGTGTGCTGATCGACAGCCACCTGAATATGAGCCAGCAGTGTGCCCAGGTGGCCAAGAAGGCTAATGGCATCCTGGCCTGTATTAGGAACAGTGTGGCCAGCAGGAGCAGGGAAGTCATTGTGCCCTGAGCTCAGCACTGGTTAGGCCGCACCTTGAGTACTGTGTCCAGTTCTGGGCCCCTCAGTTTAAGAAGGACATCAAAACACTTGAACGTGTCCAGAGAAGGGCAACAAGGCTGGTGAGCGGCCTTGAACACAAGCCCTATGAGGAGAGGCTGAGGGAGCTGGGATTGTTTAGCCTGGAGAAGAGGAGGCTCAGGGGTGACCTCATTGCCCTCTACAACTACCTGAGGGGTGGTTTTGGCCAGGAAGGGGTTGGTCTCTTCTCCCAGGCAACCAGCACCAGAACAAGGGGACACAGTCTCAAGCTGCGCCAGGGGAGGTTTAGACTCGAGGTGAGGAGGAAGTTCTTCACCGATCGAGTCATTCGTCATTGGAACGGGTTGCCAAGGTAGCTGGTTGAGTCACCATCCCTGGAGGTGTTCAAGAGGAGATTGGACGTGGCACTTGGTGCCACGGTCTAGTTATGGGGTCTGTGTTGATAGGTTGGACTCGATGATCCTCGAGGTCCTATCCAACCTAAGTTATACTGTGATACTGTGTGATACTCTCAAATCCCCTGGATACTCCAAAGCTGCTTCCTCGGAGCTCTCTCACCCCTGGAAAGCTCCAAAGCTGCTTCCTCGGTGCTCTCTCACGCCCTGGAAGCACCAAATCTGCTTCCTCGGTGCTCTCAACCCCCTTGGAAGCTCCAAAGCTGCTTCCTCAGTGCCCTCAATGCCCTGGAAGGTCCAAAGCTGGTGCCTCGGCGGTCTCTCACACCCTGGAAGCATCAAAGATGCTTCCTCAGTGCTCTCTCCCTCCCTGGAAGCCCCAAAGCTGCTTCCTCGGTGCTCTCACCCCCTGGAAGCTCCAAATCTGCTTCCTCAGTGCTCTCTCACTCCCTGCAAGCTCCAAAGCTGATTCCTTGGTGCTCTCTCCCACACTAGAAGCTCCAAAGCTGTTTCTTCGGTGCTCTCTCACCCCCTGGAAGCCCTAAATCAGCTTCCTCAGTGCCCTCTCCCAACCTGGAAGCTCCAATCATCCTTCCTCAGTGTTGTCTCACGCCCTCAAGCTCCACAGCGGCTTCCTTGGTGACCTCACGCCGTGGAAACTCCAAATCTGCTTTCTCAGTGTTGTCTCACCCCCTCAAGCTCCAAAGCTGCTTCCTCGGTTCTGTCAACCAACCTGGAAGCTCCAAAGCTGCTTCCTTGGTGGACTCACTCCCTGTAAGCTCCAAAGCTGTTTCCTCAGTGCTCTCTCACCCCCAGGAAGCTCCAAAGCTGCTTCCTCGATGCTGTCTCCCACACTACAAGCTCCAATGCTTCTTCCTCAGTGCTCTCTCACTCCCTGGAAGCTCCAAAGCTGCTTCCTCGGTGCTCTCCCAGACCCTGTAAGCTCCAAAGCTGCTTCCTCGTGGATCTCTCATACCATGGAAGCACCAAAGCCGATTCCTGAGTGCTCACTCACTCCCTGGAAGCTCCAAAGCTGCTTCCCCAGTGCTCTCTCACACCCTTGGAAGCTCCAAAGCTGCTTCCTCGGTGCTCTGTCCCACCCTGGAAGCTCCAAAGCTGCTTCGTCAGTGCTCTCTCACTCCCTGGAAGCTCCAAAGCTGCTTCCTCGGAGCTCTGTCCCACCCTGGAAGCTCCAAAGCTGCTTCGTCAGTGCTCTCTCACACCCTGGAAGTTCCAAAGCTTCTTCCTCGGTGCTCTGTCCCCCCCTGGATACTCCAAAGCTGCTTCCTCGGTGCTCTCCGACACCCCCTGCAAGCTCCAAAGCTGATTCCTCGCTGCTATAACCACCCCTGGAAGGTCCAAAGCTGCTTCCTCAGTGCTCTCCCACCCCCCTAGAACGTCCAAAGCTGCTTCCTCGGTGCTCTCTCACACCCTTGGATACTCCAAAGCTGATTCCTCGGTGCTCTCTCATACCCTGGAAGCTCCAAAGCTGCTTCCTCGATGCTCTCTCACCCCCTGGAAGCTCCAAAGCTGCTTCCTCGGTGGTCTCTCACCCCCTGGAAGCTCCAAAGCTGCTTCCTCGGTGCTCTCACACCCCCTGGAAGCTCCAAGGCTGCTTCCTCAGTACACTCTCACACCGTGGAAGCTCCAAAGCTGCTTCCTCAGGGATCTCTCACCCCCTGGAAGCTCCAAAGCTGCTTCCACGGTGCTCTTTTACCCCCCTAGAAGGTCCAAAGCTGCTTCCTCGGTGCTCTCTCACACCCTGAAAGGTCCAAAGCTCCTTCCTCGGTGCTCTCACTCCCTGGAAGCTCCAAAGCTGCTTCCTCGGCGGTCTCTCACCCCCTGGAAGATCCAAAGCTGCTTCCGCAGTGCTCTGTCCCACCCTGAAAGCTGCAAAGCTGCTTCCTCAGTGCTCTCTCACACCCTGGAAGCACCAAAGCTGCTTCCTCGGTGCTCTCTCACCCCCTGGAAGCTCCAAAGCTGCTTCCACGGTGCTCTTTCACCCCCCTAGAAGGTCCAAAGCTGCTTCCTCGGTGCTCTCTCACACCCTGAAAGGTCCAAAGCTCCTTCCTCGGTGCTCTCACTCCCTGGAAGCTCCAAAGCTGCTTCCTCGGTGGTCTCTCACACCCTGAAAGGTCCAAAGCTCCTTCCTCGGTGCTCTCACTCCCTGGAAGATCCAAAGCTGCTTCCGCAGTGCTCTGTCCCACCCTGAAAGCTCCAAAGCTGCTTCCTCAGTGCTCTCTCACACCCTGGAAGCACCGAAGCTGCTTCCTCGGTGCTATAACCACCCCTGGAAGCTCCAGAGCTGCTTCCATGGTGCTCTCTGACCCCCTGGGAGATCAAATGCTGGTTCCTCGCTGCTATAACCACCCCTGGAAGCTCCAAAGCTGCTTCCTCGGTGCTCTCTCACCCCCTGGAAGCTCGAAAGCTGCTTCCTCAGTGCACTCTCACACTCTGGGAGCTCCAAAGCTGCTTTCCCGGCACTCTCTCACCCTCTCAAAGCTCCAAAGCTGCTTCCTCTGCGCTCTCGCACCCACTGGAAGATCCAAACCTCCTTCCTCGGTGCTCTCTCACCCCCTGGAAGCTCCAAAGCTACTTCCTCGGTGCTCTCTCACCCCTTGGAAGCTCCAAAGCTGCCTCCTCTGTTCTCTCTCCCCCTGGAAGCTCCAAAGCTGCATTCTCAGTGTTCTCTCTCCCCCTGGAAGCTCCACAGCTGCTTCCTCGGTGCTCTATCACCCCCTGGAACCTCCACAGCTGCTTTCTCGGTGCTCTCTCACCCCAAGGAAGCTCCAAAGCTGCTTCCTTGGTGCTTTCTCCCTACCTGCATCTTTAAAGCTGCTTCCTCAGTGCTCTCTCGCACCCCCTGGAACCTCCAAGGCTGCTTCCTTGGCGCTCTGTCCCACCCTGGAAGCTCCAAAGCTGCTTCGTCAGTGCTCTCTCACTCCCTGGAAGCTCCAAAGCTGCTTCCTCGGAGCTCTGTCCCACCCTGGAAGCTCCAAAGCTGCTTCGTCAGTGCTCTCTCACACCCTGGAAGTTCCAAAGCTTCTTCCTCGGTGCTCTGTCCCCCCCTGGATACTCCAAAGCTGCTTCCTCGGTGCTCTCCGACACCCCCTGCAAGCTCCAAAGCTGATTCCTCGCTGCTATAACCACCCCTGGAAGGTCCAAAGCTGCTTCCTCAGTGCTCTCCCACCCCCCTAGAACGTCCAAAGCTGCTTCCTCGGTGCTCTCTCACACCCTTGGATACTCCAAAGCTGATTCCTCGGTGCTCTCTCATACCCTGGAAGCTCCAAAGCTGCTTCCTCGATGCTCTCTCACCCCCTGGAAGCTCCAAAGCTGCTTCCTCGGTGGTCTCTCACCCCCTGGAAGCTCCAAAGCTGCTTCCTCGGTGCTCTCACACCCCCTGGAAGCTCCAAGGCTGCTTCCTCAGTACACTCTCACACCGTGGAAGCTCCAAAGCTGCTTCCTCAGGGATCTCTCACCCCCTGGAAGCTCCAAAGCTGCTTCCACGGTGCTCTTTTACCCCCCTAGAAGGTCCAAAGCTGCTTCCTCGGTGCTCTCTCACACCCTGAAAGGTCCAAAGCTCCTTCCTCGGTGCTCTCACTCCCTGGAAGCTCCAAAGCTGCTTCCTCGGCGGTCTCTCACCCCCTGGAAGATCCAAAGCTGCTTCCGCAGTGCTCTGTCCCACCCTGAAAGCTGCAAAGCTGCTTCCTCAGTGCTCTCTCACACCCTGGAAGCACCAAAGCTGCTTCCTCGGTGCTCTCTCACCCCCTGGAAGCTCCAAAGCTGCTTCCACGGTGCTCTTTCACCCCCCTAGAAGGTCCAAAGCTGCTTCCTCGGTGCTCTCTCACACCCTGAAAGGTCCAAAGCTCCTTCCTCGGTGCTCTCACTCCCTGGAAGCTCCAAAGCTGCTTCCTCGGTGGTCTCTCACACCCTGAAAGGTCCAAAGCTCCTTCCTCGGTGCTCTCACTCCCTGGAAGATCCAAAGCTGCTTCCGCAGTGCTCTGTCCCACCCTGAAAGCTCCAAAGCTGCTTCCTCAGTGCTCTCTCACACCCTGGAAGCACCGAAGCTGCTTCCTCGGTGCTATAACCACCCCTGGAAGCTCCAGAGCTGCTTCCATGGTGCTCTCTGACCCCCTGGGAGATCAAATGCTGGTTCCTCGCTGCTATAACCACCCCTGGAAGCTCCAAAGCTGCTTCCTCGGTGCTCTCTCACCCCCTGGAAGCTCGAAAGCTGCTTCCTCAGTGCACTCTCACACTCTGGGAGCTCCAAAGCTGCTTTCCCGGCACTCTCTCACCCTCTCAAAGCTCCAAAGCTGCTTCCTCTGCGCTCTCGCACCCACTGGAAGATCCAAACCTCCTTCCTCGGTGCTCTCTCACCCCCTGGAAGCTCCAAAGCTACTTCCTCGGTGCTCTCTCACCCCTTGGAAGCTCCAAAGCTGCCTCCTCTGTTCTCTCTCCCCCTGGAAGCTCCAAAGCTGCATTCTCAGTGTTCTCTCTCCCCCTGGAAGCTCCACAGCTGCTTCCTCGGTGCTCTATCACCCCCTGGAACCTCCACAGCTGCTTTCTCGGTGCTCTCTCAACCCAAGGAAGCTCCAAAGCTGCTTCCTTGGTGCTTTCTCCCTACCTGCATCTTTAAAGCTGCTTCCTCAGTGCTCTCTCGCACCCCCTGGAACCTCCAAGGCTGCTTCCTTGGCGCTCTGTCCCACCCTGGAAGCTCCAAAGCTACTTCCTCGATGCTCCCAAAGCCACATAGCTGCTCCAAAGCTCCTTCCTTGGTGCTTTCTCCCTAACTGGAAGCTCCAAAGCTGCTTCCTCGGTGCTATAACCACCCCTGGATGCCCAAAAGGTGCTTCCTCAGTGCTCTCTCACCCACTGAAAGCACCAAAGCTGCTTCCTCTGTGCTTTCTCACCCCCTGGAAGCTCCAAAGCTGCTTCCTCGGTGCTTTCTCACCCCCTGGAAGCTCCAAAGCAGCTTCCTCGGCGCTCTCTAACCCCCTGGAAGCTCCAAAGCTGCTTCCTCGGTGCTCTCTCACCCCCTTGAAGCTCCAAAGCTGCTTCCTCAGTGCTCTCTCACACCCTGGATGCTCCAAAGCTGCTTCCTCGCTGCTCTCTCACACGCTGGAAGCTCCAAAGCTGTTTCCTCGATACTCTCTCACACCCTTGAAAGCGCCAAAGATGCTTCCTCAATGCTCTCTCACCCCAAGGAAGCTCCAAAGCTGCTTCCTTGGTGCTTTCTCCCTACCTGGATCTATAAAGCTGCTTCCTCAGCGCTCTCTCACACCCTTGGAAGCTCCAAAGCTGCTTCCTCGGTGCTCTCTCGCACCCTGGAAGCTCCAAAGCTGCTTCCTCAGAGCTCTCTCACACCCTGGAAGCTCCAAAGCTGCGTCCTCGGTTCTCTCTCACCCCCTGGAAGCTCCAAAGCTGCTTCCTCGGTGCTCTCTCACACCCTGGAAGCTCCAAAGCTGATTCCTCCGTGCTCCGTCCTTCCCTGGAAGCTCCAAAGCTGCTTCCTCGGCGCTCTCTCACACCCTGGAAGATTCAAAGCTGCTTTCTCGGTGGTCTCTCACACCCTGGAAGCTCCAAAGCTGCTTCCTCGGCGCTCTCTCACCTCCTGGAAGCTCCAAAGCTGCTTCCTCAGAGCTCTCTCACACCCTGGAAGCTCCAAAGCTGCTTCCTCAGAGCTCTCTCACACACTAGAAGCTCCAAAGCTGATTCCTCCGTGCTCCGTCCTTCCCTGGAAGCTCCAAAGCTGCTTCCTCGGCGCTCTCTCACACCCTGGAAGCTCCAAAGCTGCTTCCTCGGTGCTCTGTCCCACCCTGGAAGCTCCAAAGCTGCTTACTTGGTGCTCTCTCACACACTAGAAGCTCCAAAGCTGCTTCCTCGGTGCTCTGTCCCGCCCTGCAACCTCCATAGCTGCTTCCTCAAAGCTCACTCACCCCCTGGAAGCTCCAAAGCTGCTTCCTCGGTGCTCTGTCCCACCCTGGAAGCTCCAAAGCTGCTTCCTCGGTGCTCCCAAACCCACATAGATGCTCCAAAGCTTTTTCCTTGGTGCTTTCCCCCTCCCTGGAAGCTCCAAAGCTGCTTCCTCGGTGCTCTGTCCCTCCCTGTAAGCTCCAAAGCTGCATCCTCGGTGCTCTCCCACACCCTGGAATCTCCAAAGCTGCTTCCAAGGTGCTCTGTCCCACCCTGGAAGCTCCAAAGCTGCTTCCTCAGCGCTCTGTCCCACCCTGGAAGCTCCAAAGCTGCTTCCTCAGACCTCTCTCACCCCCTGGAAGCTCCAAAGCTGCTTTCTCAGATCTCTCTCACCCCCTGGTAGCTCCAAAGCTGCTTCCTCAGTGCTCTCTCACCCCCTGGAAGCTCCAAAGCTGCTTCCTCGGAGCTCTCTCACCCCCTGGAAGCTCCAAAGCTGCTTCCTCATTGCTCTCTCACACCCTTGGAAGCTCCAAAGATGCTTCCTCGGTGCTCTCTCACACACTAGAAGCTCCAAAGCTGCTTCCTCGGTGCTCTCTCACCCCCTGGAAGCTCCAAAGCAGCTTCCTTGGTGCTCTCTCACACCCTTGAAAGCTCCAAAGATGCTTCCTCGGTGCTCTCTCACCTCAAGGAAGCTCCAAAGCTGCTTCCTTGGCGCTGTCTCCCTCCCTGGATCTTTAAAGCTGCTTCCTCAGCGCTCTCCCACAGCCTGGAAGCTCCAAAGCTGCTTCCTCGGTGCTCTCTCACCCCGTGAAAGCTCCAAAGCTGCTTCCTCCGTGCTACGTCCTACCCTGGAAGCTCCAAAGCTGCTTCCTCGGTGCTCTCCCACACCCTGGAATCTCCAAAGCTGCTTCCAAGGTGCTCTGTCCCACCCTGGAAGCTCCAAAGCTGCTTCCTCGGCGCTCTCTCACACCCTGGAAGCTCCAAAGCTGCTTCCTCGGTGGTCTCTCACCCCCTGGAAGCTCCAAAGCTGCATCCTCGGTGCTCTCTCACACCCTGGAAGCTCCAAAGCTGCTTCCTCAGAGCTCTCTCACACCCTGGAAGCTCCAAAGCTGCTTCCTCGGTGCTCTGTCCCACCCTGGAAGCTCCAAAGCTGCTTCCTCAGACCTCTCTCACCCCCTGGAAGCTCCAAAGCTGCTTCCTTGGTGCTCTCTCGCACCCGCTGGTAGCTCCGAAGCTGCTTCCTCGGTGCTCTCTCACCCCCTGGAAGCTCCAAAGCTGCTTCCTCGGTGCTCTGTCCCACCCTGGAAGCTCCAAAGCTGCATCCTCGGTGCTCTCTCACACCCTGGAATCTCCAAAGCTGCTTCCAAGGTGCTCTGTCCCACCCTGGAAGCTCCAAAGCTGCTTCCTCGGCGCTCTCTTACACCCTGGAAGATTCAAAGCTGCTTCCTCGGTGGTCTCTCACACCCTGGAAGCTCCAAAGCTGCTTCCTCGGTGCTCTCTCACCTCCTGGAAGCTCCAAAGCTGCTTCCTCAGAGCTCTCTCACACCCTGGAAGCTCCAAAGCTGCTTCCTCTGAGCTCTCTCACACACTAGAAGCTCCAAAGCTGCTTCCTCGGTGCTCTGTCCCACCCTGGAAGCTCCAAAGCTGCTTCCTCGGCACTCTCTCACACCCTGGAAGCTCCAAAGCTGCTTCCTCGGTGGTCTCTCACCCCCTGGAAGCTCCAAAGCTGCTTCCTCGGTGCTCTCTCACACCCTGGAAGCTCCAAAGCTGCTTCCTCAGAGCTCTCTCACACCCTGGAAGCTCCAAAGGTGCTTCCTCGGTGCTCTGTCCCACCCTGGAACCTCCAAAGCTGCTTCCTCGGTGGTCTCTCACCCCCTAAAAGATCCAAAGCTGCTTCCTCGGTGCCCTCTCACCTCCTGGAAGCTCCAAAGCTTCTTCCTTGGAGCTTTCTTCCTCCCTGGAAGCTCCAATGCTGCTTCCTCGGTGCTCTGTCCCAGTCTGGAAACTCCAAAGCTGCTTTCTCGGGGATCTCTTGCACCCTGGAAGCTGCAAAGCTGCTTCCTTGGTGCAGCCAAGCCCCCCTAGAAGCTACAAAGTTTCCTCCTTGGAGCTTTCTCCCTCCCTGGAAACCCCAAAGATGCTTCCTCGGTGCTGTCTCCCACCATAGAAGCTCCAAAGCTGCTTCCTCAGTGCTCTCTCCCTCCCTGGAAGCTCCAAAGCTGTTTCCTCGGTGCTCTGTCCCAGCCTGGAAACTCCAAAGCTGATTCGCTGGAGCTCTCTCACCCCCTCGAGCCTCCAAAGCTGCTTCCACGTTACTCTCTCTCCCCCTGGAAGCTCCAAAGCTGCTTCCTCGGTGGTCTCTCACACCCCCTGGAAGTTCCAAAGTTGCTCTCTCGGTGCTCCCAAACCTACATAGATGCTCCAAAGCTTTTTCCTTGGTGCTTTCTCCCTCCCTGGAAGCCCCAAAGATGCTTCCTCAGTGCTCCCAAACCCCCCGAAACCTCCAAAGCTGCTTCCCCGGCACTCTCTAACCCCCTGGAAGCTCCAAAGCTTCTTCATTGGTTCTTTCTCCCTAATTGGAATCTCCAAAGCTGCTTCCTCGGTGCTCTCTCACCCCCTGGAAGCTCCAAAGCTGCTTCCTCGGTGCCCTCTCACCCCCTGGAAGCTAAAAAGCTACTTCCTCGGTGCAGCCAATCCCCCCCAGAAGCTACAAAGCTTCTTCCTTGGTGCTTTCTCCCTCCCTGGAAAACCCAAAGATGCTTCCTCGGTGCGGTCTCCCACCATAGAAGCTCCAAAGCTGCTTCCTCAGTGCTCTCTCACACCCTGCAAGCTCCAAAGCTGATTCCTTGGTGAGCTGTCCCACCCTGGAAGCTCCAAAGCTGCTTTCTCGGTGCCCTCTCACACCTTGGAAGCTCCACAGCTGTTTCCTTGGTGCTTTCTCCCTCCCTGGAAGCCCCAAAGCTGCTTCCTCGGTGCTCCCAAACCCCCCTAGATGCTCCAAAGCTTTTTCCTTGGTGCGTTCTCCCTCCCTGGAAACCCCAAAGCTGCTTCCTCATTGCTCTCTCACACCCTGGACGCTCCAAAGCTGCTTCCTCGGTGCTCTGTCCCAGCCTGGAAACTCCAAAGCTGCTTCCTCGGAGCTCTCTCACCCCCTGGAAACTCCAAAGCTGCTTTCCCGGCACTCTCTCCCCCCCTCAAAGCTCCAAAGCTGCTTCCTCGGTGCCCTCTCACCCCCTGGAAGCTCCAAAGCTACTTCCTCCGTGCAGCCAACCCCCCCTAGAAGCTACAAAGCTTCTTCCTTGGTGCTTTCTCCCTCCCAGAAGCTCCAAAGCTGCTTCCTCAGTGCTCTCTCACACCCTTGGAATCTTCAAAGCTGCTTCCTCGGTACTCTCTCACCCCAAGGAAGCTCCAAAGCTGCTTCCACGGTGGTCTCTCACACCCCCTAGAAGCTCCAAAGCTGCTTCCTCGGTGCTCCCAAACCCAAATAGATGCTCCAAAGCTTCTTCCTTGGCGCTTTCTCCCTAACTGGAAGCTCCAAAGCTGCTTCCTCAGTGCTCTCTCACACCCCCTGGAAGCTCCAAAGCTGCTTCCTCAATGCTCTCTCACCCCCTGGAAGCTCCAAAGCTGCTTCCTCGGCGCTCTCTCACCTCCTGGAAGCTCCAAAGCTGCTTCCTCAGTGCTCTGTCACCCCCTGGATGCACCAAAGCTCTTCCTTGGTGCTTTCCCCCTACCTGGATCTTTAAAGCTGCTTCCTCAGCGCTCTCTCACACCCTTGGAAGCTCCAAAGCTGCTTCCTCGGTGGTCTCTCACACCCCCTGGAAGATCCAAAGCTGCTTCCTCAGTGCAATCTCACATTCTGGACGCTTCAAAGCTGCTTCCTCAATGCTCTGTCCCACCCTGGAAGCTCCAAAGCTGCTTCCTCTGTTCTCTCTCCCCCACTGGAAGCTCCAAAGCTGCTTCCTCGATGCTCTCTCACACCCCCTGGAAGCTCCAAAGCTGCTTCCTCGGTGCTCTGTCCCAGCCTGGAAGCTGGAAAGCTGCTTCCTCAGTGCTCTCTCACACCCTGGAAGCTCCAAAGCAGCTTCCTCGGCGCTCCCAAACCTACATAGATGCTCCAAAGCTTTTTCCTTGGTGCTTTCTCCCTCCCTGGAAGCCCCAAAGATGCTTCCTCAGTGCTCCCAAACCCCCCGAAACCTCCAAAGCTGCTTCCCCGGCACTCTCTAACCCCCTGGAAGCTCCAAAGCTTCTTCATTGGTTCTTTCTCCCTAATTGGAATCTCCAAAGCTGCTTCCTCGGTGCTCTCTCACCCCCTGGAAGCTCCAAAGCTGCTTCCTCGGTGCCCTCTCACCCCCTGGAAGCTAAAAAGCTACTTCCTCGGTGCAGCCAATCCCCCCCAGAAGCTACAAAGCTTCTTCCTTGGTGCTTTCTCCCTCCCTGGAAAACCCAAAGATGCTTCCTCGGTGCGGTCTCCCACCATAGAAGCTCCAAAGCTGCTTCCTCAGTGCTCTCTCACACCCTGCAAGCTCCAAAGCTGATTCCTTGGTGAGCTGTCCCACCCTGGAAACTCCAAAGCTGCTTCCTCGGAGCTCTCTCACCCCCTGGAAACTCCAAAGCTGCTTTCCCGGCACTCTCTCCCCCCCTCAAAGCTCCAAAGCTGCTTCCTCGGTGCCCTCTCACCCCCTGGAAGCTCCAAAGCTACTTCCTCGGCGCAGCCAACCCCCCCTAGAAGCTACAAAGCTTCTTCCTTGGTGCTTTCTCCCTCCCAGAAGCTCCAAAGCTGCTTCCTCAGTGCTCTCTCACACCCTTGGAATCTTCAAAGCTGCTTCCTCGGTACTCTCTCACCCCAAGGAAGCTCCAAAGCAGCTTCCTCGGTGGTCTCTCACACCCCCTGGAAGCTCCAAAGCTGCTTCCTCAGTGCTCTCTCCCACCCTGGAAGCTCCAAAGCTGCTTCCTCAGTGCTCTGTCCCACCCTGGAAGCTCCAAAGCTACTTCCTCGGTGCTCCCAAACCCAAATAGATGCTCCAAAGCTTTTTCCTTGGTGCTTTCTTCCTCCCTGGAAGCCCCAAAGCTGCTTCCTCAGTGCTCCCAAACCCCCTGAAAACTCCAGAGCTGCTTCCCCGGCACTCTCTGACCGCCTGGAAGCTCCAAAGGTTCTCCCTTGGTGCTTTCTCCCTAATTGGAAGCTCCAAAGCTGCCTCCTCGGTGCTCTCTCCCACCCTTGAAAGCTCCAGAGATGCTTCCTCAGTGCTCTCTCACCCCAAGGAAGCTCCAAAGCTGCTTCCACGGTGGTTTCTCACACCCCCTAGAAGCTCCAAAGCTGCTTCCTCGGTGCTCCCAAACCCAAATAGATGCTCCAAAGCTTCTTCCTTGGCGCTTTCTCCCTAACCGGAAGCTCCAAAGCTGCTTCCTCAGTGCTCTCTCACACCCCCTGGAAGCTCCAAAGCTGCTTCCTCGATGCTCTCTCACCCCCTGGAAGCTCCATAGCTGCTTCCTCGATGCTCTCTCACACCCCCTGGAAGCTCCAAAGCTGCTTCCTCGGCGCTCTCTCAACTTCTGGAAGCTCAAAAACTGCTTCCTCAGTGCTCTCTCAACTTCTGGAAGCTCAAAAACTGCTTCCTCGGTGCTCTCTCACCCCCTGGAAGCTCCAAAGCTGCTTCCTCGGTGCTCTCTCACACCCCCTGGAAGCTCCAAAGCTGCTTCCTCGTTGCCCTGTCCCACCCTGGAAGCTGGAAAGCTGCTTCCTCAGTGCTCTCTCACACCCTGGAAGCTCCAAAGCAGCTTCCTCGGCGCTCTCTCGAAACGTGGAAACTCCAAAGCTGCTTCCTCAGTGTTCTCTCACCCCCTGGAAGCTCCACAGCTGCTTCCTCGGTGCTCTCTCACCCCCTGGAAGCTCTACAGCTGCTTCCTCGGTGCTCTCTCACCCCCTGGAAGCTCCACAGCTGCTTCCTCGGTGCTCTCTCACCCCCTGGATGCTCCAAAGGTTCTCCCTTGGTGTTTTCTCCCTAATTGGAAGCTCCAAAGCTGCTTCCTCGGTGGTCTCTAACCCACTGAAAGCTCCAAAGCTGCTTCCTCGGTGCTCTGTCCCCCCATGGAAGCTCCAAAGCTGCTTTCTCGGTGCTCTCTCACACCCTTGAAAGCTCCAGAGTTGCTTCCGCGGTGCTCTCTCACCCCAAGGAAGCTCCAAAGCTGCTTCCTCGGTGCTCTCTCACCCACTGAAAGCTCCAAAGCTTTTTCCTTGGTGCTTTCTCCCTCCCTGGAAGCCCCAAAGCTGCTTCCTCGGTACTCCCTCACAACCTGGAAGTTCCAAAGCTTCTTCCTTGGTGCTTTCTCCCTCCCTGGAAGCTCCAAAGCTGCTTCCTCGGCGCTCTCTCACACCCTGGAAGCTCCAAAGCTGCTTCCTCTGTTCTCCCTCCCCCACTGGAAGCTCCAAAGCTGCTTCCTCGGAGCTCTCCCACACCCACATAGATGCTCCAAAGCTTTTTCCTTGGTGCTTTCTCCCTTCCTGGAAGCCCCAAAGCTGATTCCTCAGTGCTCTCTCACAACCTGGAAGCTCCAAAGCTGCTTCCTCGGTGCTCTCTCACCCACTGAAAGCTCCAAAGCTGCTTCCTCGGTGCTCTGTCCCCCCATGGAAGCTCCAAAGCTGCCTACTCGGTGCTCTCTCCCACCCTTGAAAGCTCCAGAGATGCTTCCTCAGTGCTCTCTCACCCCAAGGAAGCTCCAAAGCTGCTTCCACGGTGGTCTCTCACACCCCCTAGAAGCTCCAAAGCTGCTTCCTCGGTGCTCCCAAACCCAAATAGATGCTCCAAAGCTTCTTCCTTGGCGCTTTCTCCCAAACCGGAAGCTCCAAAGCTGCTTCCTCAGTGCTCTCTCACACCCCCTGGAAGCTCCAAAGCTGCTTCCTCGGTGCTCTCTCACCCACTGAAAGCTCCAAAGCTGCTTCCTCGGTGCTCTGTCCCCCCATGGAAGCTCCAAAGCTGCCTACTCGGTGCTCTCTCCCACCCTTGAAAGCTCCAGAGATGCTTCCTCAGTGCTCTCTCACCCCAAGGAACCTCCAAAGCTGCTTCCTCGGTGGTCTCTCACCCCCTAAAAGATCCAAAGCTGCTTCCTCGGTGCCCTCTCACCTCCTGGAAGCTCCAAAGCTGCTTCCTCGGTGCCCTCTCACCTCCTGGAAGCTCCAAAGCTTCTTCCTTGGAGCTTTCTCCCTCCCTGGAAGCCCCAAAGATGCTTCCTTAATACTCCCTCACACGCTGGAAGCTCCAAAGCTGCTTCCTCGTTGCCCTGTCCCACCCTGGAAGCTGGAAAGCTGCTTCCTCAGTGCTCTCTCACACCCTGGAAGCTCCAAAGCAGCTTCCTCGGCGCTCTCTCGAAACGTGGAAACTCCAAAGCTGCTTCCTCAGTGTTCTCTCACCCCCTGGAAGCTCCACAGCTGCTTCCTCGGTGCTCTCTCACCCCCTGGAAGCTCCACAGCTGCTTCCTCGGTGCTCTCTCACCCCCTGGAAGCTCCACAGCTGCTTCCTCGGTGCTCTCTCACCCCCTGGATGCTCCAAAGGTTCTCCCTTGGTGTTTTCTCCCTAATTGGAAGCTCCAAAGCTGCTTCCTCGGTGGTCTCTAACCCACTGAAAGCTCCAAAGCTGCTTCCTCGGTGCTCTGTCCCCCCATGGAAGCTCCAAAGCTGCTTTCTCGGTGCTCTCTCACACCCTTGAAAGCTCCAGAGATGCTTCCGCGGTGCTCTCTCACCCCAAGGAAGCTCCAAAGCTGCTTCCTCGGTGCTCTCTCACCCACTGAAAGCTCCAAAGCTTTTTCCTTGGTGCTTTCTCCCTCCCTGGAAGCCCCAAAGCTGCTTCCTCGGTACTCCCTCACAACCTGGAAGTTCCAAAGCTTCTTCCTTGGTGCTTTCTCCCTCCCTGGAAGCTCCAAAGCTGCTTCCTCGGCGCTCTCTCACACCCTGGAAGCTCCAAAGCTGCTTCCTCTGTTCTCCCTCCCCCACTGGAAGCTCCAAAGCTGCTTCCTCGGAGCTCTCCCACACCCACATAGATGCTCCAAAGCTTTTTCCTTGGTGCTTTCTCCCTTCCTGGAAGCCCCAAAGCTGATTCCTCGGTGCTCTCTCACAACCTGGAAGTTCCAAAGCTTCTTCCTTGGTGCTTTCTCCTTGACTGGAAGCTCCAAAGCTGCTTCCTCGATGCTCTCTGACCTCCTGGAAGCTCCATAGCTGCTTCCTCGATGCTCTCTGACCCCCTGGAAGCTCCATAGCTGCTTCCTCGATGCTCTCTCACACCCCCTGGAAGCTCCAAAGCTGCTTCCTCGGCGCTCTCTCACCTTCTGGAAGCTCCAAAGCTGCTTCCTCAGCGCTCTCTCAACTTCTGGAAGCTCAAAAACTGCTTCCTCAGTGCTCTCTCACCCCCTGGAAGCTCCAAAGCTGCTTCCTCGGTGCTCTCTCACACCCCCTGGAAGCTCCAAAGCTGCTTGCTCAGTGCTCTCTCACCCACTGAAAGCTCCAAAGCTGCTTCCTCGGTGCTCTGTCCCCCCATGGAAGCTCCAAAGCTGCCTACTCGGTGCTCTCTCCCACCCTTGAAAGCTCCAGAGATGCTTCCTCAGTGCTCTCTCACCCCAAGGAAGCTCCAAAGCTGCTTCCACGGTGGTCTCTCACACCCCCTAGAAGCTCCAAAGCTGCTTCCTCGGTGCTCCCAAACCCAAATAGATGCTCCAAAGCTTCTTCCTTGGCGCTTTCTCCCAAACCGGAAGCTCCAAAGCTGCTTCCTCAGTGCTCTCTCACACCCCCTGGAAGCTCCAAAGCTGCTTCCTCGATGCTCTCTGACCCCCTGGAACCTCCAAAGCTGCTTCCTCGGTGGTCTCTCACCCCCTAAAAGATCCAAAGCTGCTTCCTCGGTGCCCTCTCACCTCCTGGAAGCTCCAAAGCTGCTTCCTCGGTGCCCTCTCACCTCCTGGAAGCTCCAAAGCTTCTTCCTTGGAGCTTTCTCCCTCCCTGGAAGCCCCAAAGATGCTTCCTTAATACTCCCTCACACGCTGGAAGCTCCAAAGCTGCTTCCTCGTTGCCCTGTCCCACCCTGGAAGCTGGAAAGCTGCTTCCTCAGTGCTCTCTCACACCCTGGAAGCTCCAAAGCAGCTTCCTCGGCGCTCTCTCGAAACGTGGAAACTCCAAAGCTGCTTCCTCAGTGTTCTCTCACCCCCTGGAAGCTCCACAGCTGCTTCCTCGGTGCTCTCTCACCCCCTGGAAGCTCCACAGCTGCTTCCTCGGTGCTCTCTCACCCCCTGGAAGCTCCACAGCTGCTTCCTCGGTGCTCTCTCACCCCCTGGATGCTCCAAAGGTTCTCCCTTGGTGTTTTCTCCCTAATTGGAAGCTCCAAAGCTGCTTCCTCGGTGGTCTCTAACCCACTGAAAGCTCCAAAGCTGCTTCCTCGGTGCTCTGTCCCCCCATGGAAGCTCCAAAGCTGCTTTCTCGGTGCTCTCTCACACCCTTGAAAGCTCCAGAGATGCTTCCGCGGTGCTCTCTCACCCCAAGGAAGCTCCAAAGCTGCTTCCTCGGTGCTCTCTCACCCACTGAAAGCTCCAAAGCTTTTTCCTTGGTGCTTTCTCCCTCCCTGGAAGCCCCAAAGCTGCTTCCTCGGTACTCCCTCACAACCTGGAAGTTCCAAAGCTTCTTCCTTGGTGCTTTCTCCCTCCCTGGAAGCTCCAAAGCTGCTTCCTCGGCGCTCTCTCACACCCTGGAAGCTCCAAAGCTGCTTCCTCTGTTCTCCCTCCCCCACTGGAAGCTCCAAAGCTGCTTCCTCGGAGCTCTCCCACACCCACATAGATGCTCCAAAGCTTTTTCCTTGGTGCTTTCTCCCTTCCTGGAAGCCCCAAAGCTGATTCCTCGGTGCTCTCTCACAACCTGGAAGTTCCAAAGCTTCTTCCTTGGTGCTTTCTCCTTGACTGGAAGCTCCAAAGCTGCTTCCTCGATGCTCTCTGACCCCCTGGAAGCTCCATAGCTGCTTCCTCGATGCTCTCTCACACCCCCTGGAAGCTCCAAAGCTGCTTCCTCGGCGCTCTCTCACCTTCTGGAAGCTCCAAAGCTGCTTCCTCAGCGCTCTCTCAACTTCTGGAAGCTCAAAAACTGCTTCCTCAGTGCTCTCTCACCCCCTGGAAGCTCCAAAGCTGCTTCCTCCGTGCTCTCTCACACCCCCTGGAAGCTCCAAAGCTGCTTGCTCAGTGCTCTCTCACACCCTGGAACCTCCAAAGCTGCTTCCTCGGTGCCCTCTCACCTCCTGGAAGCTCCAAAGCTTCTTCCTTGGAGCTTTCTCCCTCCCTGGAAGCCCCAAAGATGCTTCCTTAATACTCCCTCACACGCTGGAAGCTCCAAAGCTGCTTCCTTGGTGCCCTGTCCCACCCTGGAAGCTGGAAAGCTGCTTCCTCAGTGCTCTCTCACACCCTGGAAGCTCCAAAGCTGCTTCCTCGGCGCTCTCTCGAAACGTGGAAACTCCAAAGCTGCTTCCTCAGTGTTCTCTCACCCCCTGGAAGCTCCACAGCTGCTTCCTCGGTGCTCTCTCACCCCCTGGATGCTCCAAAGGTTCTCCCTTGGTGTTTTCTCTCTAATTGGAAGCTCCAAAGCTGCTTCCTCGGTGGTCTCTCACCCACTGAAAGCTCCAAAGCTGCTTCCTCGGTGCTCTGTCCCCCCATGGAAGCTCCAAAGCTGCTTTCTCGGTGCTCTCTCACACCCTTGAAAGCTCCAAAGCTGCTTCCTCGGTGCTCTCTCACCCCCTAGAAGGTCCAAAGCTGCTTCCTCGATGCTCTCTCACCCCCTGGAAGCTCCAAAGCTGCTTCCTCGGTGCTCTCTCACCCCCTGGAAGCTCCAAAGCTGCTTCCTCGATGCTCTCTCACCCCCTGGAAGCTCCAAAGCTGCTTCCTCGGCGCTCTCTCAACTTCTGGAAGCTCCAAAACTGCTTCCTCAGTGCTCTCTCACCCCCTGGAAGCTCCAAAGCTGCTTCCTCGGTGCCCTCTCACCCCCTGGAAGCTAAGAAGCTACTTCCTCGGTGCAGCCAATCCCCCCCAGAAGCTACAAAGCTTCTTCCTTGGTGCTTTCTCCCTCCCTGGAAAACCCAAAGATGCTTCCTCGGTGCTGTCTCCCACCATAGAAGCTCCAAAGCTGCTTCCTCAGTGCTCTCTCACACCCTGCAAGCTCCAAAGCTGATTCCTTGGTGAGCTGTCCCACCCTGGAAGCTCCAAAGCTGCTTTCTCGGTGCCCTCTCACACCTTGGAAGCTCCACAGCAATTTCCTTGATGCTTTCTCCCTCCCTGGAAGCCCCAAAACTGCTTCCTCGGTGCTCGGTCCAGCCCTGGAAGCTCCAAAGCTGCTTCCTCGGTGCTCCCAAACCCCCCTAGATGCTCCAAAGCTTTTTCCTTGGTGCGTTCTCCCTCCCTGGAAACCCCAAAGATGCTTCCTCAGTGCTCTCTCACAGCCTGGACGCTCCAAAGCTGCTTCCTCGGTGCTCTGTCCCAGCCTGGAAACTCCAAAGCTGCTTCCTCGGAGCTCTCTCACCCCCTGGAAACTCCAAAGCTGCTTTCCCGGCACTCTCTCCCCCCCTCAAAGCTCCAAAGCTGCTTCCTCGGTGCCCTCTCACCCCCTGGAAGCTCCAAAGCTACTTCCTCGGCGCAGCCAACCCCCCCTAGAAGCTACAAAGCTTCTTCCTTGGTGCTCCCAAACCCAAATAGATGCTCCAAAGCTTCTTCCTTGGCGCTTTCTCCCTAACCGGAAGCTCCAAAGCTGCTTCCTCAGTGCTCTCTCACACCCCCTGGAAGCTCCAAAGCTGCTTCCTCGATGCTCTCTGACCCCCTGGAAGCTCCATAGCTGCTTCCTCGATGCTCTCTCACACCCCCTGGAAGCTCCAAAGCTGCTTCCTCAGCGCTCTCTCAACTTCTGGAAGCTCAAAAACTGCTTCCTCAGTGCTCTCTCACCCCCTGGAAGCTCCAAAGCTGCTTCCTCCGTGCTCTCTCACACCCCCTGGAAGCTCCAAAGCTGCTTGCTCAGTGCTCTCTCACACCCTGGAACCTCCAAAGCTGCTTCCTCGGTGGTCTCTCACCCCCTAAAAGATCCAAAGCTGCTTCCTCGGTGCCCTCTCACCTCCTGGAAGCTCCAAAGCTGCTTCCTCGTTGCCCTGTCCCACCCTGGAAGCTGGAAAGCTGCTTCCTCAGTGCTCTCTCACACCCTGGAAGCTCCAAAGCAGCTTCCTCGGCGCTCTCTCGAAACGTGGAAACTCCAAAGCTGCTTCCTCAGTGTTCTCTCACCCCCTGGAAGCTCCACAGCTGCTTCCTCGGTGCTCTCTCACCCCCTGGAAGCTCCACAGCTGCTTCCTCGGTGCTCTCTCACCCCCTGGAAGCTCCACAGCTGCTTCCTCGGTGCTCTCTCACCCCCTGGATGCTCCAAAGGTTCTCCCTTGGTGTTTTCTCCCTAATTGGAAGCTCCAAAGCTGCTTCCTCGGTGGTCTCTAACCCACTGAAAGCTCCAAAGCTGCTTCCTCGGTGCTCTGTCCCCCCATGGAAGCTCCAAAGCTGCTTTCTCGGTGCTCTCTCACACCCTTGAAAGCTCCAGAGATGCTTCCGGGGTGCTCTCTCACCCCCTGGAAGCTCCAAAGCTGCTTCCTCGGTGCTCTCTCACCCCCTGGAAGCTAAGAAGCTACTTCCTCGGTGCAGCCAATCCCCCCCAGAAGCTACAAAGCTTCTTCCTTGGTGCTTTCTCCCTCCCTGGAAAACCCAAAGATGCTTCCTCGGTGCTGTCTCCCACCATAGAAGCTCCAAAGCTGCTTCCTCAGTGCTCTCTCACACCCTGCAAGCTCCAAAGCTGATTCCTTGGTGAGCTGTCCCACCCTGGAAGCTCCAAAGCTGCTTTCTCGGTGCCCTCTCACACCTTGGAAGCTCCACAGCAATTTCCTTGATGCTTTCTCCCTCCCTGGAAGCCCCAAAACTGCTTCCTCGGTGCTCGGTCCAGCCCTGGAAGCTCCAAAGCTGCTTCCTCGGTGCTCCCAAACCCCCCTAGATGCTCCAAAGCTTTTTCCTTGGTGCGTTCTCCCTCCCTGGAAACCCCAAAGATGCTTCCTCAGTGCTCTCTCACAGCCTGGACGCTCCAAAGCTGCTTCCTCGGTGCTCTGTCCCAGCCTGGAAACTCCAAAGCTGCTTCCTCGGAGCTCTCTCACCCCCTGGAAACTCCAAAGCTGCTTTCCCCGGCACTCTCTCCCCCCCCTCAAAGCTCCAAAGCTGCTTCCTCGGTGCCCTCTCACCCCCTGGAAGCTCCAAAGCTACTTCCTCGGCGCAGCCAACCCCCCCTAGAAGCTACAAAGCTTCTTCCTTGGTGCTCCCAAACCCAAATAGATGCTCCAAAGCTTCTTCCTTGGCGCTTTCTCCCTAACCGGAAGCTCCAAAGCTGCTTCCTCAGTGCTCTCTCACACCCCCTGGAAGCTCCAAAGCTGCTTCCTCGATGCTCTCTGACCCCCTGGAAGCTCCATAGCTGCTTCCTCGATGCTCTCTCACACCCCCTGGAAGCTCCAAAGCTGCTTCCTCAGCGCTCTCTCAACTTCTGGAAGCTCAAAAACTGCTTCCTCAGTGCTCTCTCACCCCCTGGAAGCTCCAAAGCTGCTTCCTCCGTGCTCTCTCACACCCCCTGGAAGCTCCAAAGCTGCTTGCTCAGTGCTCTCTCACACCCTGGAACCTCCAAAGCTGCTTCCTCGGTGGTCTCTCACCCCCTAAAAGATCCAAAGCTGCTTCCTCGGTGCCCTCTCACCTCCTGGAAGCTCCAAAGCTGCTTCCTCGTTGCCCTGTCCCACCCTGGAAGCTGGAAAGCTGCTTCCTCAGTGCTCTCTCACACCCTGGAAGCTCCAAAGCAGCTTCCTCGGCGCTCTCTCGAAACGTGGAAACTCCAAAGCTGCTTCCTCAGTGTTCTCTCACCCCCTGGAAGCTCCACAGCTGCTTCCTCGGTGCTCTCTCACCCCCTGGAAGCTCCACAGCTGCTTCCTCGGTGCTCTCTCACCCCCTGGAAGCTCCACAGCTGCTTCCTCGGTGCTCTCTCACCCCCTGGATGCTCCAAAGGTTCTCCCTTGGTGTTTTCTCCCTAATTGGAAGCTCCAAAGCTGCTTCCTCGGTGGTCTCTAACCCACTGAAAGCTCCAAAGCTGCTTCCTCGGTGCTCTGTCCCCCCATGGAAGCTCCAAAGCTGCTTTCTCGGTGCTCTCTCACACCCTTGAAAGCTCCAGAGATGCTTCCGGGGTGCTCTCTCACCCCAAGGAAGCTCCAAAGCTGCTTCCTCGGTGCTCTCTCACCCACTGAAAGCTCCAAAGCTTTTTCCTTGGTGCTTTCTCCCTCCCTGGAAGCCCCAAAGCTGCTTCCTCGGTACTCCCTCACAACCTGGAAGTTCCAAAGCTTCTTCCTTGGTGCTTTCTCCCTCCCTGGAAGCTCCAAAGCTGCTTCCTCGGCGCTCTCTCACACCCTGGAAGCTCCAAAGCTGCTTCCTCTGTTCTCCCTCCCCCACTGGAAGCTCCAAAGCTGCTTCCTCGGAGCTCTCCCACACCCACATAGATGCTCCAAAGCTTTTTCCTTGGTGCTTTCTCCCTCCCTGGAAGCCCCAAAGCTGATTCCTCGGTGCTCTCTCACAACCTGGAAGTTCCAAAGCTTCTTCCTTGGTGCTTTCTCCTTGACTGGAAGCTCCAAAGCTGCTTCCTCGAAGCTCTCTGACCCCCTGGAAGCTCCATAGCTGCTTCCTCGATGCTCTCTCACACCCCCTGGAAGCTCCAAAGCTGCTTCCTCGGCGCTCTCTCACCTTCTGGAAGCTCCAAAGCTGCTTCCTCAGCGCTCTCTCAACTTCTGGAAGCTCAAAAACTGCTTCCTCAGTGCTCTCTCACCCCCTGGAAGCTCCAAAGCTGCTTCCTCGGTGCTCTCTCACACCCCCTGGAAGCTCCAAAGCTGCTTGCTCAGTGCTCTCTCACACCCTGGAACCTCCAAAGCTGCTTCCTCGGTGGTCTCTCACCCCCTAAAAGATCCAAAGCTGCTTCCTCGTGCCCTCTCACCTCCTGGAAGCTCCAAAGCTGCTTCCTCGGTGCCCTCTCACCTCCTGGAAGCTCCAAAGCTTCTTCCTTGGAGCTTTCTCCCTCCCTGGAAGCCCCAAAGATGCTTCCTTAATACTCCCTCACACCCTGGAAACTCCAAAGCTGCTTCCTCAGTGTTCTCTCACCCCCTGGAAGCTCCACAGCTGCTTCCTCGGTGCTCTCTCACCCCCTGGAAGCTCCAAAGGTTCTCCCTTGGTGTTTTCTTTCTAATTGGAAGCTCCAAAGCTGCTTCCTCGGTGGTCTCTCACCCACTGAAAGCTCCAAAGCTGCTTCCTCGGTGCTCTCTCACACCCTTGAAAGCTCCAGAGATGCTTCCTCGGTGCTCTCTCACCCCAAGGAAGCTCCAAAGCTGCTTCCTCGGTGCTCTCTCACACCCTGGAAGCTCCAAAGCTGCTTCCTCGGTGCTCTCTCACCCCCCTAGAAGGTCCAAAGCTGCTTCCTCGATGCTCTCTCACCCCCTGGAAGCTCCAAAGCTGCTTCCTCGGTGCTCTCTCACCCCCTGGAAGCTCCAAAGCTGTTTCCTCGATGCTCTCTCACCCCCTGGAAGCTGCAAAGCTGCTTCCTCAGTGCTCTGTCACCCCCTGGAAGCTCCAAAGCGGCTTCCTTGGTGCTTTCCCCCCTACCTGGATCTTTAAAGCTGCTTCCTCGATGCTCTCTCACACCCTGGAAGCTCCAAAGCTGCTTCCTCGGCGCTCTCTCACCCCCTGGAAGCTCCAAAGCTGCTTCCTCAGTGCTCTCTCCCTCCCTGGAAGCTCCAAAGCTGCTTCCTCAGTGCTCTCTCCCTCCCTGGAAGCTCCAAAGCTGCTTCCTCGGCGCTCTCTCACCTTCTGGAGGCTCCAAAGCTGCTTCCTCGGTGGTCTCTCACCCCCTAAAAGATCCAAAGCTGCTTCCTCGGTGCCCTCTCACCGCCTGGAAGCTCCAAAGCTGCTTCCTTGGAGCTTTCTCCCTCCCTGGAAGCCCCAAAGATGCTTCCTTATTGCTCTCTCACACGCTGGAAGCTCCAAAGCTGCTTCTTCGGTTCCCTGTCCCACCCTGGAAGCTGCAAAGCTGCTTCCTCGGTGCTCTCTCACACCCTGGAATCTCCAAAGCTGCTTCCTCAGTGTTCTCTCACACCCTGGAAGCTCCAAAGCTGCTTCCTCAGTGCTCTCTCACCCCCTGGAAGCTCCAAAGCTGCTTCCTCCGTGCTCTCTCACACCCCCTGGAAGCTCCAAAGCTGCTTGCTCAGTGCTCTCTCACACCCTGGAACCTCCAAAGCTGCTTCCTCGGTGCCCTCTCACCTCCTGGAAGCTCCAAAGCTTCTTCCTTGGAGCTTTCTCCCTCCCTGGAAGCCCCAAAGATGCTTCCTTAATACTCCCTCACACGCTGGAAGCTCCAAAGCTGCTTCCTCGGTGCCCTGTCCCACCCTGGAAGCTGGAAAGCTGCTTCCTCAGTGCTCTCTCACACCCTGGAAGCTCCAAAGCTGCTTCCTCGGCGCTCTCTCGAAACGTGGAAACTCCAAAGCTGCTTCCTCAGTGTTCTCTCACCCCCTGGAAGCTCCACAGCTGCTTCCTCGGTGCTCTCTCACCCCCTGGATGCTCCAAAGGTTCTCCCTTGGTGTTTTCTCTCTAATTGGAAGCTCCAAAGCTGCTTCCTCGGTGGTCTCTCACCCACTGAAAGCTCCAAAGCTGCTTCCTCGGTGCTCTGTCCCCCCATGGAAGCTCCAAAGCTGCTTTCTCGGTGCTCTCTCACACCCTTGAAAGCTCCAAAGCTGCTTCCTCGGTGCTCTCTCACCCCCTAGAAGGTCCAAAGCTGCTTCCTCGATGCTCTCTCACCCCCTGGAAGCTCCAAAGCTGCTTCCTCGGTGCTCTCTCACCCCCTGGAAGCTCCAAAGCTGCTTCCTCGATGCTCTCTCACCCCCTGGAAGCTCCAAAGCTGCTTCCTCGGCGCTCTCTCAACTTCTGGAAGCTCCAAAACTGCTTCCTCAGTGCTCTCTCACCCCCTGGAAGCTCCAAAGCTGCTTCCTCGGTGCCCTCTCACCCCCTGGAAGCTAAGAAGCTACTTCCTCGGTGCAGCCAATCCCCCCCAGAAGCTACAAAGCTTCTTCCTTGGTGCTTTCTCCCTCCCTGGAAAACCCAAAGATGCTTCCTCGGTGCTGTCTCCCACCATAGAAGCTCCAAAGCTGCTTCCTCAGTGCTCTCTCACACCCTGCAAGCTCCAAAGCTGATTCCTTGGTGAGCTGTCCCACCCTGGAAGCTCCAAAGCTGCTTTCTCGGTGCCCTCTCACACCTTGGAAGCTCCACAGCAATTTCCTTGATGCTTTCTCCCTCCCTGGAAGCCCCAAAACTGCTTCCTCGGTGCTCGGTCCAGCCCTGGAAGCTCCAAAGCTGCTTCCTCGGTGCTCCCAAACCCCCCTAGATGCTCCAAAGCTTTTTCCTTGGTGCGTTCTCCCTCCCTGGAAACCCCAAAGATGCTTCCTCAGTGCTCTCTCACACGCTGGAAGCTCCAAAGCTGCTTCCTCGGTTCCCTGTCCCACCCTGGAAGCTGCAAAGCTGCTTCCTCGGTGCTCTCTCACACCCTGGAATCTCCAAAGCTGCTTCCTCAGTGTTCTCTCACACCCTGGAAGCTCCAAAGCTGCTTCCTCAGTGTTCTCTCACCCCCTGGAATCTCCAAAGCTGCTTCCTCGGTGCTCTCTCACCCCAAGGAAGCTCCAAAGCTGCTTCCACGGTGGTCTCTCACACCCCCTAGAAGCTCCAAAGATGCTTCCCCGGTGCTCCCAAACCCCCCTAGATGCTCCAAAGCTTTTTCCTTGGTGCTTTCTCCCTCCCTGGAAGCTCCAAATCTGCTTCCTCGGTGCTCTCTCACTCGCTGGAAGCTCCAAAGCGGCTTCCTTGGTGCTTTCCTTCTACCTGGATCTTTAAAGCTGCTTCCTCAGCACTCTCTCACACCCCTGGAAGCTCCAAAGCTGCATCCTCAGTGCAATCTCACATTCTGGACGCTTCAAAGCTGCTTCCTCAATGCTCTGTCCCACCCTGGAAGCTCCAAAGCTGCTACCTCTGTTCTCTCTCCCCCACTGGAAGCTCCAAAGCTGCTTCCTCGTTGCGCTCTCACCCCCCTAGAAGGTCCAAAGCTGCTTCCTCGATGCTCTCTCACACCCCCTGGAAGCTCCAAAGCTGCTTCCTCAATGCTCTCTCACCCCCTGGAAGCTCCATAGCTGCTTCCTCGATGCTCTCTCACACCCCCTGGAAGCTCCAAAGCTGCTTCCTCAATGCTCTCTCACCCCCTGGAAGCTCCAAAGCTGCTTCCTCGGCGCTCTCTCACCCCCTGGATGCTCCAAAGCCGCTTGCTCAATGCTCTCTCACACCCTGGAAGCTCCAAAGCTGCTTCCTCGATGCTCTCTCACCTCCTGGAAGCTCCAAAGCTGCTTCCTCGGCGCTCTCTCACCCCCTAGAAGCTCCAAAGCTGCTTCCTCTGTTCTCCCTCCCCCACTGGAAGCTCCAAAGCTGCTTCCTCGGAGCTCTCCCACACCCACATAGATGCTCCAAAGCTTTTTCCTTGGTGCTTTCTCCCTTCCTGGAAGCCCCAAAGCTGATTCCTCGGTGCTCTCTCACAACCTGGAAGTTCCAAAGCTTCTTCCTTGGTGCTTTCTCCTTGACTGGAAGCTCCAAAGCTGCTTCCTCGATGCTCTCTGACCCCCTGGAAGCTCCATAGCTGCTTCCTCGATGCTCTCTCACACCCCCTGGAAGCTCCAAAGCTGCTTCCTCGGCGCTCTCTCAACTTCTGGAAGCTCAAAAACTGCTTCCTCGGTGCTCTCTCACCCCCTGGAAGCTCCAAAGCTGCTTCCTCGGTGCTCTCTCACACCCCCTGGAAGCTCCAAAGCTGCTTGCTCAGTGCTCTCTCACACCCTGGAACCTCCAAAGCTGCTTCCTCGGTGGTCTCTCACCCCCTAAAAGATCCAAAGCTGCTTCCTCGGTGCCCTCTCACCTCCTGGAAGCTCCAAAGCTTCTTCCTTGGAGCTTTCTCCCTCCCTGGAAGCCCCAAAGATGCTTCCTTAATACTCCCTCACACGCTGGAAGCTCCAAAGCTGCTTCCTCGGTGCCCTGTCCCACCCTGGAAGCTGGAAAGCTGCTTCCTCAGTGCTCTCTCACACCCTGGAAGCTCCAAAGCTGCTTCCTCGGCGCTCTCTCGAAACGTGGAAACTCCAAAGCTGCTTCCTCAGTGTTCTCTCACCCCCTGGAAGCTCCACAGCTGCTTCCTCGGTGCTCTCTCACCCCCTTGATGCTCCAAAGGTTCTCCCTTGGTGTTTTCTCTCTAATTGGAAGCTCCAAAGCTGCTTCCTCGGTGGTCTCTCACCCACTGAAAGCTCCAAAGCTGCTTCCTCGGTGCTCTGTCCCCCCATGGAAGCTCCAAAGCTGCTTTCTCGGTGCTCTCTCACACCCTGTAAGCTCCAAAGCTGCTTCCTCGGTGCTCTCTCACCCCCCTAGAAGGTCCAAAGCTGCTTCCTCGATGCTCTCTCACCCCCTGGAAGCTCCAAAGCTACTTCCTCGGTGCTCTCTCACCCCCTGGAAGCTCCAAAGCTGCTTCCTCGATGCTCTCTCACCCCCTGGAAGCTCCAAAGCTGCTTCCTCGGCGCTCTCTCACCTTCTGGAAGCTCCAAAACTGCTTCCTCAGTGCTCTCTCACCCCCTGGAAGCTCCAAAGCTGCTTCCTCGGTGCCCTCTCACCCCCTGGAAGCTAAGAAGCTACTTCCTCGGTGCAGCCAATCCCCCCCAGAAGCTACAAAGCTTCTTCCTTGGTGCTTTCTCCCTCCCTGGAAAACCCAAAGATGCTTCCTCGGTGCTGTCTCCCACCATAGAAGCTCCAAAGCTGCTTCCTCAGTGCTCTCTCACACCCTGCAAGCTCCAAAGCTGATTCCTTGGTGAGCTGTCCCACCCTGGAAGCTCCAAAGCTGCTTTCTCGGTGCCCTCTCACACCTTGGAAGCTCCACAGCAATTTCCTTGATGCTTTCTCCCTCCCTGGAAGCCCCAAAACTGCTTCCTCGGTGCTCGGTCCAGCCCTGGAAGCTCCAAAGCTGCTTCCTCGGTGCTCCCAAACCCCCCTAGATGCTCCAAAGCTTTTTCCTTGGTGCGTTCTCCCTCCCTGGAAACCCCAAAGATGCTTCCTCAGTGCTCTCTCACAGCCTGGACGCTCCAAAGCTGCTTCCTCGGTGCTCTGTCCCAGCCTGGAAACTCCAAAGCTGCTTCCTCGGAGCTCTCTCACCCCCTGGAAACTCCAAAGCTGCTTTCCCGGCACTCTCTCCCCCCGTCAAAGCTCCAAAGCTGCTTCCTCGGTGCCCTCTCACCCCCTGGAAGCTCCAAAGCTACTTCCTCGGCGCAGCCAACCCCCCCTAGAAGCTACAAAGCTTCTTCCTTGGCGCTTTCTCCCTCCCAGAAGCTCCAAAGCTGCTTCCTCAGTGCTCTCTCACACCCTTGGAATCTTCAAAGCTGCTTCCTCGGTACTCTCTCACCCCAAGGAAGCTCCAAAGCAGCTTCCTCGGTGGTCTCTCACACCCCCTGGAAGCTCCAAAGCTGCTTCCTCGATGCTCTCTGACCCCCTGGAAGCTCCATAGGTGCTTCCTCGATGCTCTCTCACACCCCCTGGAAGCTCCAAAGCTGCTTCCTCGGGGCTCTCTCACCTTCTGGAAGCTCCAAAGCTGCTTCCTCAGCGCTCTCTCAACTTCTGGAAGCTCAAAAACTGCTTCCTCAGTGCTCTCTCACCCCCTGGAAGCTCCAAAGCTGCTTCCTCCGTGCTCTCTCACACCCCCTGGAAGCTCCAAAGCTGCTTGCTCAGTGCTCTCTCACACCCTGGAACCTCCAAAGCTGCTTCCTCGGTGGTCTCTCACCCCCTAAAAGATCCAAAGCTGCTTCCTCGGTGCCCTCTCACCTCCTGGAAGCTCCAAAGCTGCTTCCTCGTTGCCCTGTCCCACCCTGGAAGCTGGAAAGCTGCTTCCTCAGTGCTCTCTCACACCCTGGAAGCTCCAAAGCAGCTTCCTCGGCGCTCTCTCGAAACGTGGAAACTCCAAAGCTGCTTCCTCAGTGTTCTCTCACCCCCTGGAAGCTCCACAGCTGCTTCCTCGGTGCTCTCTCACCCCCTGGAAGCTCCACAGCTGCTTCCTCGGTGCTCTCTCACCCCCTGGATGCTCCAAAGGTTCTCCCTTGGTGTTTTCTCCCTAATTGGAAGCTCCAAAGCTGCTTCCTCGGTGGTCTCTAACCCACTGAAAGCTCCAAAGCTGCTTCCTCGGTGCTCTGTCCCCCCATGGAAGCTCCAAAGCTGCCTCCTCGGTGCTCTCTCCCACCCTTGAAAGCTCCAGAGATGCTTCCTCAGTGCTCTCTCACCCCAAGGAAGCTCCAAAGCTGCTTCCTCGGTGCTCCCAAACCCAAATAGATGCTCCAAAGCTTCTTCCTTGGCGCTTTCTCCCTAACCGGAAGCTCCAAAGCTGCTTCCTCAGTGCTCTCTCACACCCCCTGGAAGCTCCAAAGCTGCTTCCTCGATGCTCTCTGACCCCCTGGAAGCTCCATAGCTGCTTCCTCGATGCTCTCTCACACCCCCTGGAAGCTCCAAAGCTGCTTCCTCAGCGCTCTCTCAACTTCTGGAAGCTCAAAAACTGCTTCCTCAGTGCTCTCTCACCCCCTGGAAGCTCCAAAGCTGCTTCCTCGGTGCTCTCTCACACCCCCTGGAAGCTCCAAAGCTGCTTGCTCAGTGCTCTCTCACACCCTGGAACCTCCAAAGCTGCTTCCTCGGTGGTCTCTCACCCCCTAAAAGATCCAAAGCTGCTTCCTCGGTGCCCTCTCACCTCCTGGAAGCTCCAAAGCTGCTTCCTCGTTGCCCTGCCCCACCCTGGAAGCTGGAAAGCTGCTTCCTCAGTGCTCTCTCACCCCCTGGAAGCTCCACAGCTGCTTCCTCGGTGCTCTCTCACCCCCTGGAAGCTCCACAGCTGCTTCCTCGGTGCTCTCTCACCCCCTGGAAGCTCCACAGCTGCTTCCTCGGTGCTCTCTCACCCCCTGGATGCTCCAAAGGTTCTCCCTTGGTGTTTTCTCCCTAATTGGAAGCTCCAAAGCTGCTTCCTCGGTGGTCTCTAACCCACTGAAAGCTCCAAAGCTGCTTCCTCGGTGCTCTGTCCCCCCATGGAAGCTCCAAAGCTGCTTTCTCGGTGCTCTCTCACACCCTTGAAAGCTCCAGAGATGCTTCCGCGGTGCTCTCTCACCCCAAGGAAGCTCCAAAGCTGCTTCCTCGGTGCTCTCTCACCCACTGAAAGCTCCAAAGCTTTTTCCTTGGTGCTTTCTCCCTCCCTGGAAGCCCCAAAGCTGCTTCCTCGGTACTCCCTCACAACCTGGAAGTTCCAAAGCTTCTTCCTTGGTGCTTTCTCCCTCCCTGGAAGCTCCAAAGCTGCTTCCTCGGCGCTCTCTCACACCCTGGAAGCTCCAAAGCTGCTTCCTCGGTGCTCTCTCACCCCCTGGAAGCTCCAAAGCTGCTTCCTCAGTGCTCTGTCACCCCCTGGAAGCTCCAAAGCGGCTTCCTTGGTGCTTTCCCCCTACCTGGATCTTTAAAGCTGCTTCCTCGGTGCTCTCTCACACCCTGGAAGCTCCAAAGCTGCTTCCTCGGCGCTCTCTCACCCCCTGGAAGCTCCAAAGCTGCTTCCTCAGTGCTCTCTCACCCCCTGGAAGCTCCAAAGCTGCTTCCTCGGTGCTCTCTCACCTTCTGGAAGCTCCAAAGCTGCTTCCTCAGTGCTCTCTCACCCCCTGGAAGCTCCAAAGCTGCTTCCTCAGTGCTCTCTCCCTCCCTGGAAGCTCCAAAGCTGCTTCCTCAGTGCTCTCTCCCTCCCTGGAAGCTCCAAAGCTGCTTCCTCGGCGCTCTCTCACCTTCTGGAGGCTCCAAAGCTGCTTCCTCGGTGGTCTCTCACCCCCTAAAAGATCCAAAGCTGCTTCCTCGGTGCCCTCTCACCGCCTGGAAGCTCCAAAGCTGCTTCCTTGGAGCTTTCTCCCTCCCTGGAAGCCCCAAAGATGCTTCCTTATTGCTCTCTCACACCCTGGAATCTCCAAAGCTGCTTCCTCAGTGTTCTCTCACACCCTGGAAGCTCCAAAGCTGATTCCTCAGTGTTCTCTCACACCCTGGAAGCTCCAAAGCTGATTCCTCAGTGTTCTCTCACACCCTGGAAGCTCCAAAGCTGCTTCCTCAGTGTTCTCTCACCCCCTGGAATCTCCAAAGCTGCTTCCTCGGTGCTCTCTCACCCCAAGGAAGCTCCAAAGCTGCTTCCACGGTGGTCTCTCACACCCCCTAGAAGCTCCAAAGATGCTTCCCCGGTGCTCCCAAACCCCCCTAGATGCTCCAAAGCTTTTTCCTTGGTGCTTTCTCCCTCCCTGGAAGCTCCAAATCTGCTTCCTCGGTGCTCTCTCACTCGCTGGAAGCTCCAAAGCTGCTTCCTCAGTGCTCTGTCACCCCCTGGAAGCTCCAAAGCGGCTTCCTTGGTGCTTTCCTTCTACCTGGATCTTTAAAGCTGCTTCCTCAGCACTCTCTCACACCCCTGGAAGCTCCAAAGCTGCATCCTCAGTGCAATCTCACATTCTGGACGCTTCAAAGCTGCTTCCTCAATGCTCTGTCCCACCCTGGAAGCTCCAAAGCTGCTACCTCTGTTCTCTCTCCCCCACTGGAAGCTCCAAAGCTGCTTCCTCGTTGCGCTCTCACCCCCCTAGAAGGTCCAAAGCTGCTTCCTCGATGCTCTCTCACACCCCCTGGAAGCTCCAAAGCTGCTTCCTCAATGCTCTCTCACCCCCTGGAAGCTCCAAAGCTGCTTCCTCGGCGCTCTCTCACCCCCTGGATGCTCCAAAGCCGCTTGCTCAATGCTCTCTCACACCCTGGAAGCTCCAAAGCTGCTTCCTCGATGCTCTCTCACCTCCTGGAAGCTCCAAAGCTGCTTCCTCGGCGCTCTCTCACCCCCTAGAAGCTCCAAAGCTGCTTCCTCTGTTCTCCCTCCCCCACTGGAAGCTCCAAAGCTGCTTCCTCGGAGCTCTCCCACACCCACATAGATGCTCCAAAGCTTTTTCCTTGGTGCTTTCTCCCTTCCTGGAAGCCCCAAAGCTGATTCCTCGGTGCTCTCTCACAACCTGGAAGTTCCAAAGCTTCTTCCTTGGTGCTTTCTCCTTGACTGGAAGCTCCAAAGCTGCTTCCTCGATGCTCTCTGACCCCCTGGAAGCTCCATAGCTGCTTCCTCGATGCTCTCTCACACCCCCTGGAAGCTCCAAAGCTGCTTCCTCGGCGCTCTCTCACCTTCTGGAAGCTCCAAAGCTGCTTCCTCAGCGCTCTCTCAACTTCTGGAAGCTCAAAAACTGCTTCCTCGGTGCTCTCTCACCCCCTGGAAGCTCCAAAGCTGCTTCCTCGGTGCTCTCTCACACCCCCTGGAAGCTCCAAAGCTGCTTGCTCAGTGCTCTCTCACCCCCTGGAAGCTCAAAAACTGCTTCCTCGGTGCTCTCTCACACCCTGGAACCTCCAAAGCTGCTTCCTCGGTGGTCTCTCACCCCCTAAAAGATCCAAAGCTGCTTCCTCGGTGGTCTCTCACCCCCTAAAAGATCCAAAGCTGCTTCCTCGGTGCCCTCTCACCTCCTGGAAGCTCCAAAGCTGCTTCCTCGTTGCCCTGTCCCACCCTGGAAGCTGGAAAGCTGCTTCCTCAGTGCTCTCTCACACCCTGGAAGCTCCAAAGCAGCTTCCTCGGCGCTCTCTCGAAACGTGGAAACTCCAAAGCTGCTTCCTCAGTGTTCTCTCACCCCCTGGAAGCTCCACAGCTGCTTCCTCGGTGCTCTCTCACCCCCTGGAAGCTCCACAGCTGCTTCCTCGGTGCTCTCTCACCCCCTGGATGCTCCAAAGGTTCTCCCTTGGTGTTTTCTCCCTAATTGGAAGCTCCAAAGCTGCTTCCTCGGTGGTCTCTAACCCACTGAAAGCTCCAAAGCTGCTTCCTCGGTGCTCTGTCCCCCCATGGAAGCTCCAAAGCTGCCTCCTCGGTGCTCTCTCCCACCCTTGAAAGCTCCAGAGATGCTTCCTCAGTGCTCTCTCACCCCAAGGAAGCTCCAAAGCTGCTTCCTCGGTGCTCCCAAACCCAAATAGATGCTCCAAAGCTTCTTCCTTGGCGCTTTCTCCCTAACCGGAAGCTCCAAAGCTGCTTCCTCAGTGCTCTCTCACACCCCCTGGAAGCTCCAAAGCTGCTTCCTCGATGCTCTCTGACCCCCTGGAAGCTCCATAGCTGCTTCCTCGATGCTCTCTCACACCCCCTGGAAGCTCCAAAGCTGCTTCCTCAGCGCTCTCTCAACTTCTGGAAGCTCAAAAACTGCTTCCTCAGTGCTCTCTCACCCCCTGGAAGCTCCAAAGCTGCTTCCTCCGTGCTCTCTCACACCCCCTGGAAGCTCCAAAGCTGCTTGCTCAGTGCTCTCTCACACCCTGGAACCTCCAAAGCTGCTTCCTCGGTGGTCTCTCACCCCCTAAAAGATCCAAAGCTGCTTCCTCGGTGCCCTCTCACCTCCTGGAAGCTCCAAAGCTGCTTCCTCGTTGCCCTGTCCCACCCTGGAAGCTGGAAAGCTGCTTCCTCAGTGCTCTCTCACCCCCTGGAAGCTCCACAGCTGCTTCCTCGGTGCTCTCTCACCCCCTGGAAGCTCCACAGCTGCTTCCTCGGTGCTCTCTCACCCCCTGGAAGCTCCACAGCTGCTTCCTCGGTGCTCTCTCACCCCCTGGATGCTCCAAAGGTTCTCCCTTGGTGTTTTCTCCCTAATTGGAAGCTCCAAAGCTGCTTCCTCAGCGCTCTCTCAACTTCTGGAAGCTCAAAAACTGCTTCCTCAGTGCTCTCTCACCCCCTGGAAGCTCCAAAGCTGCTTCCTCCATGCTCTCTCACACCCCCTGGAAGCTCCAAAGCTGCTTGCTCAGTGCTCTCTCACACCCTGGAACCTCCAAAGCTGCTTCCTCGGTGGTCTCTCACCCCCTAAAAGATCCAAAGCTGCTTCCTCGGTGCCCTCTCACCTCCTGGAAGCTCCAAAGCTGCTTCCTCGTTGCCCTGTCCCACCCTGGAAGCTGGAAAGCTGCTTCCTCAGTGCTCTCTCACCCCCTGGAAGCTCCACAGCTGCTTCCTCGGTGCTCTCTCACCCCCTGGAAGCTCCACAGCTGCTTCCTCGGTGCTCTCTCACCCCCTGGAAGCTCCACAGCTGCTTCCTCGGTGCTCTCTCACCCCCTGGATGCTCCAAAGGTTCTCCCTTGGTGTTTTCTCCCTAATTGGAAGCTCCAAAGCTGCTTCCTCGGTGGTCTCTAACCCACTGAAAGCTCCAAAGCTGCTTCCTCGGTGCTCTGTCCCTCCATGGAAGCTCCAAAGCTGCTTTCTCGGTGCTCTCTCACACCCTTGAAAGCTCCAGAGATGCTTCCGCGGTGCTCTCTCACCCCAAGGAAGCTCCAAAGCTGCTTCCTCGGTGCTCTCTCACCCACTGAAAGCTCCAAAGCTTTTTCCTTGGTGCTTTCTCCCTCCCTGGAAGCCCCAAAGCTGCTTCCTCGGTACTCCCTCACAACCTGGAAGTTCCAAAGCTTCTTCCTTGGTGCTTTCTCCCTCCCTGGAAGCTCCAAAGCTGCTTCCTCGGCGCTCTCTCACACCCTGGAAGCTCCAAAGCTGCTTCCTCGGTGCTCTCTCACCCCCTGGAAGCTCCAAAGCTGCTTCCTCAGTGCTCTGTCACCCCTTGGAAGCTCCAAAGCGGCTTCCTTGGTGCTTTCCCCCCTACCTGGATCTTTAAAGCTGCTTCCTCGGTGCTCTCTCACACCCTGGAAGCTCCAAAGCTGCTTCCTCGGCGCTCTCTCACCCCCTGGAAGCTCCAAAGCTGCTTCCTCAGTGCTCTGTCACCCCCTGGAAGCTCCAAAGCGGCTTCCTTGGTGCTTTCCCCCTACCTGGATCTTTAAAGCTGCTTCCTCGGTGCTCTCTCACACCCTGGAAGCTCCAAAGCTGCTTCCTCGGCGCTCTCTCACCTTCTGGAAGCTCCAAAGCTGCTTCCTCAGTGCTCTCTCACCCCCTGGAAGCTCCAAAGCTGCTTCCTCAGTGCTCTCTCCCTCCCTGGAAGCTCCAAAGCTGCTTCCTCAGTGCTCTCTCCCTCCCTGGAAGCTCCAAAGCTGCTTCCTCGGCGCTCTCTCACCTTCTGGAGGCTCCAAAGCTGCTTCCTCGGTGGTCTCTCACCCCCTAAAAGATCCAAAGCTGCTTCCTCGGTGCCCTCTCACCGCCTGGAAGCTCCAAAGCTGCTTCCTTGGAGCTTTCTCCCTCCCTGGAAGCCCCAAAGATGCTTCCTTATTGCTCTCTCACACGCTGGAAGCTCCAAAGCTGCTTCCTCGGTTCCCTGTCCCACCCTGGAAGCTGCAAAGCTGCTTCCTCGGTGCTCTCTCACACCCTGGAATCTCCAAAGCTGCTTCCTCAGTGTTCTCTCACACCCTGGAAGCTCCAAAGCTGATTCCTCAGTGTTCTCTCACACCCTGGAAGCTCCAAAGCTGCTTCCTCAGTGTTCTCTCACCCCCTGGAATCTCCAAAGCTGCTTCCTCGGTGCTCTCTCACCCCAAGGAAGCTCCAAAGCTGCTTCCACGGTGGTCTCTCACACCCCCTAGAAGCTCCAAAGATGCTTCCCCGGTGCTCCCAAACCCCCCTAGATGCTCCAAAGCTTTTTCCTTGGTGCTTTCTCCCTCCCTGGAAGCTCCAAATCTGCTTCCTCGGTGCTCTCTCACTCGCTGGAAGCTCCAAAGCTGCTTCCTCAGTGCTCTGTCACCCCCTGGAAGCTCCAAAGCGGCTTCCTTGGTGCTTTCCTTCTACCTGGATCTTTAAAGCTGCTTCCTCAGCACTCTCTCACACCCCTGGAAGCTCCAAAGCTGCATCCTCAGTGCAATCTCACATTCTGGACGCTTCAAAGCTGCTTCCTCAATGCTCTGTCCCACCCTGGAAGCTCCAAAGCTGCTACCTCTGTTCTCTCTCCCCCACTGGAAGCTCCAAAGCTGCTTCCTCGTTGCGCTCTCACCCCCCTAGAAGGTCCAAAGCTGCTTCCTCGATGCTCTCTCACCCCCTGGAAGCTCCATAGCTGCTTCCTCGATGCTCTCTCACACCCCCTGGAAGCTCCAAAGCTGCTTCCTCAATGCTCTCTCACCCCCTGGAAGCTCCAAAGCTGCTTCCTCGGCGCTCTCTCACCCCCTGGATGCACCAAAGCCGCTTCCTCAATGCTCTCTCACACCCTGGAAGCTCCAAAGCTGCTTCCTCGATGCTCTCTCACCTCCTGGAAGCTCCAAAGCTGCTTCCTCGGCGCTCTCTCACCCCCTAGAAGCTCCAAAGCTGCTTCCTCTGTTCTCCCTCCCCCACTGGAAGCTCCAAAGCTGCTTCCTCGGAGCTCTCCCACACCCACATAGATGCTCCAAAGCTTTTTCCTTGGTGCTTTCTCCCTTCCTGGAAGCCCCAAAGCTGCTTCCTCGATGCTCTCTGACCCCCTGGAAGCTCCATAGCTGCTTCCTCGATGCTCTCTCACACCCCCTGGAAGCTCCAAAGCTGCTTCCTCGGCGCTCTCTCACCTTCTGGAAGCTCCAAAGCTGCTTCCTCAGCGCTCTCTCAACTTCTGGAAGCTCAAAAACTGCTTCCTCAGTGCTCTCTCACCCCCTGGAAGCTCCAAAGCTGCTTCCTCGGTGCTCTCTCACACCCCCTGGAAGCTCCAAAGCTGCTTGCTCAGTGCTCTCTCACACCCTGGAACCTCCAAAGCTGCTTCCTCGGTGGTCTCTCACCCCCTAAAAGATCCAAAGCTGCTTCCTCGTGCCCTCTCACCTCCTGGAAGCTCCAAAGCTGCTTCCTCGGTGCCCTCTCACCTCCTGGAAGCTCCAAAGCTTCTTCCTTGGAGCTTTCTCCCTCCCTGGAAGCCCCAAAGATGCTTCCTTAATGCTCCCTCACACGCTGGAAGCTCCAAAGCTGCTTCCTCGGTGCCCTGTCCCACCCTGGAAGCTGGAAAGCTGCTTCCTCAGTGCTCTCTCACACCCTGGAAGCTCCAAAGCTGCTTCCTCGGCGCTCTCTCGAAACGTGGAAACTCCAAAGCTGCTTCCTCAGTGTTCTCTCACCCCCTGGAAGTTCCACAGCTGCTTCCTCGGTGCTCTCTCACCCCCTGGATGCTCCAAAGGTTCTCCCTTGGTGTTTTCTCTCTAATTGGAAGCTCCAAAGCTGCTTCCTCGGTGGTCTCTCACCCACTGAAAGCTCCAAAGCTGCTTCCTCGGTGCTCTGTCCCCCCATAGAAGCTCCAAAGCTGCTTCCTCGGTGCTCTCTCACCCCAAGGAAGCTCCAAAGCTGCTTCCTCGGTGCTCTCTCACACCCTGGAAGCTCCAAAGCTGCTTCCTCGGTGCTCTCTCACCCCCCTAGAAGGTCCAAAGCTGCTTCCTCGATGCTCTCTCACCCCCTGGAAGCTCCAAAGCTGCTTCCTCGGTGCTCTCTCACCCCCTGGAAGCTCCAAAGCTGCTTCCTCGGCGCTCTCTCACCTTCTGGAAGCTCCAAAACTGCTTCCTCAGTGCTCTCTCACCCCCTGGAAGCTCCAAAGCTGCTTCCTCGGTGCCCTCTCACCCCCTGGAAGCTAAGAAGCTACTTCCTCGGTGCAGCCAATCCCCCCCAGAAGCTACAAAGCTTCTTCCTTGGTGCTTTCTCCCTCCCTGGAAAACCCAAAGATGCTTCCTCGGTGCTGTCTCCCACCATAGAAGCTCCAAAGCTGCTTCCTCAGTGCTCTCTCACACCCTGCAAGCTCCAAAGCTGATTCCTTGGTGAGCTGTCCCACCCTGGAAGCTCCAAAGCTGCTTTCTCGGTGCCCTCTCACACCTTGGAAGCTCCACAGCAATTTCCTTGATGCTTTCTCCCTCCCTGGAAGCCCCAAAGCTGCTTCCTCGGTGCTCCCAAACCCCCCTAGATGCTCCAAAGCTTTTTCCTTGGTGCGTTCTCCCTCCCTGGAAACCCCAAAGATGCTTCCTCAGTGCTCTCTCACAGCCTGGACGCTCCAAAGCTGCTTCCTCGGTGCTCTGTCCCAGCCTGGAAACTCCAAAGCTGCTTCCTCGGAGCTCTCTCACCCCCTGGAAACTCCAAAGCTGCTTTCCCGGCACTCTCTCCCCCCCTCAAAGCTCCAAAGCTGCTTCCTCGGTGCCCTCTCACCCCCTGGAAGCTCCAAAGCTACTTCCTCGGCGCAGCCAACCCCCCCTAGAAGCTACAAAGCTTCTTCCTTGGTGCTTTCTCCCTCCCAGAAGCTCCAAAGCTGCTTCCTCAGTGCTCTCTCACACCCTTGGAATCTTCAAAGCTGCTTCCTCGGTACTCTCTCACCCCAAGGAAGCTCCAAAGCAGCTTCCTCGGTGGTCTCTCACACCCCCTGGAAGCTCCAAAGCTGCTTCCTCGGTGCTCCCAAACCCAAATAGATGCTCCAAAGCTTCTTCCTTGGTGCTTTCTCCCTAACCGGAAGCTCCAAAGCTGCTTCCTCAGTGCTCTCTGACCCCCTGGAAGCTCCATAGGTGCTTCCTCGATGCTCTCTCACACCCCCTGGAAGCTCCAAAGCTGCTTCCTCGGCGCTCTCTCACCTTCTGGAAGCTCCAAAGCTGCTTCCTCAGCGCTCTCTCAACTTCTGGAAGCTCAAAAACTGCTTCCTCAGTGCTCTCTCACCCCCGGGAAGCTCCAAAGCTGCTTCCCCTGTGCTCTCTCACCCCCACAAGCTCCAAAGCTGCTTCCACGATGCTCCCAAACTCCCCTAGATTCTCCAGAGCTTTTTCATTGGTGCTTTCTCCCTCCCTGGAAACCCCAAAGATGCTTCCTCAGTGCTCAGTCCCACCCTGGAAGCTCCAAAGCTACTTCCTCTGTTCTCTCACCCCCTGAAAGCTCCAAAGCTGCTTCCTTGGTGCTCTCTCCCTCCCTGGAAGCCCCAAAGCTGCTTCCTCGGCACTCTCTCACCCACTAGAAGCTCCAAAGCTGCTTCCTCTGTGCTCTCTCACCCCCACAAGCTCCAAAGCTGCTTCCTCGGTGCTCTCTCACGTCCTGGTGTGGTGGGTGGGTTTTTTTATTGGCGTACCCAACGTGCGGCAGATAATTAGTTTAATTTATTACTTGATTGATTTAGTGTTTTCCAGCTGAATTAGCAAACATGAAGGTATTGTGGTTGGTGGAGCGATTATTCTTTTCAATTTTTGGGGCTCTGGGTTACAGATATTGTTTGGGTTTGATTTTGGATTACCTGGGTAAATATTTGGTGCGGACAATTTATATGTGGGTTATGTATAGAGTTAAATTATGGTATGGAAAATGTATTAATTTGTTATGGCCAGTGAGATACAGGAATGTTACCTCCACCACTCTCCCAATTGAGATAAAGAGTTTTAAGATTCCGCCTGAGGAGACAGTAACTTTAAGTGATGCCTGGGATCCAAAGGTGATTTATTTGATGTGTATAATCCTGCTCTCAGTGACAATTAACGTGTATCTGCTGGTCTCTTTGCGGCGAGAGAGAAAGGTGTCCAGGGCGTGTTTTGTTATTAAAACTAGATCAAAAAGAAAACGCCGTGGCTCTCGATCAGTCCCAGAGTCATCTAGTGATGAGGACTGTGGAGAACCTGTGTCAGTCAAAAAGAAGGCTAAAAAGTTAATTGGTAAAGCAGCTCTAAATGACTTTGCTGATTCTAGCAAGCAGCCAAGGGCATCAGCTGGTATCAACATGGCGCCTACTCCTTCTCCCACTTCTCCTTCTTCTTCTTCTCCGTCGGCCATTAACGGAGCAACGTCACTTCCACCCACTCCCTCGGTGGGACCGGGAGTCACTGCCCCAGCAGCTGATTTATCTCAGGACTTGTCAGCTTCTATTAAGGTGGCTGTAAATTCAAACACAGCTCCAGTTAAGGTGGCTCCTTTAAAGACTAGAGCTGGAAAGGGCAAAGATGGAGAAGAAGAGGAGGAGACTGATCCTGGTGAGGGGCCCTCTACTCTAAAAGATCCTGCTCAGGAGGAAGAGAAGGTTTGTTTTAAAGATCTAGCTAACCTAGTGAGATCAAAGCAGGATAGAGATGAAGCTAGGAAAGCAGCTGGCAAAGGTGGTTCTCAGCTTAAAGAGATCCTTAGGAGAATGACAGCAGGATTTTACGGGCAAAGAATTCAGGGAGATGAAGATCAAGATGATATTACAGACTGTTCGTCACCACGGGAGGAATTGAGAAATGTCCGTAAAGATTTCACCAGGGCAGATAAGGAGCCAGTTCTAGCTTGGCTTAGTAGGTGTTATGATACAGGTGCTTCAGCTCTAACAGTTGGAGACAAGTCAGCAGCTCAGTTAGGAACTCTCTCAAGGGACAATGGAATAGATAGACATCTAGGCGAAGCTCTCGGTAAGGTTAATCTGTGGATACGCCTTTTAATAGCGGTTGCCCTGAGATACCCTTCCCGAGATGATCTCCCATGGAATCCTAAACCCTGGACTACCATAGATGAGGGAATTAAGCGCTTGAGAGAATTTGCTGTTAGAGAGCTACTCTATGGTGAACATGAAACTCTGAATCCTGATGACATTCCTGTGGGTATTGGTCTTGCTAAAAAGATCATCAAACTTGCTCCTTCTAATTATGCAAACATTCTGGCAAGCAGAATTGTGTCAAGAAGTTATGGTGGAGCTTCTCCTACGGTTGGCCAATTCAGTGATCAAATGAGACAATTGGAGGATAGCATGACACGTGGTTCTTTGGTTTCGGCCATTAAGACGATGTCTGGTGATATTCAGAATTGCATAAGAGAGTTAAAAGATTCCATATACCAATTGGCACAGAAGGATAATTTCAATTCTTCCTCCAGGTGGGTACAAGTTTCATCTGTGAGGAATACACGTCCTCCAAGGAGGTCATTCCAAAACAGGACATTCCAAAACAGGTCATTCCAAAACAGACCACCAAGGCAGTCACGTAGAACTATTTGGATAACTCTGCGTGATCAGTTTGGTGAGAACATGAACCGCTGGGATGGCCAACCAACTTCTAATCTTTTCAGGAGACTGAGGGAATTGCAAAGTGGCAGAACCCGAGGCAGTAATACCAGAAGGGTAGCTGTTACTTCCACAGTTCCCCAGAACAACTCTTGTGGCTCCAACAGTGGCTCCAGTTATAACACGCAAAGTTATAACCCTGCACAATATGTGCAATGCACATGTGCGCATGTTCCCCATAACTAGGGGTGCCCTGCCTCCCGCCAGGGGGAGGACAGGGATAACAGAGATAACAGAATCTATTGGGATGTGTACATCCAGTGGCCTGGCACTTCACAATTTCGGAAGTACAGGGCCTTGGTTGACACAGGAGCTCAGTGCACCATAATACCATCAAATTATCAGGGATCAGAGTCTATAACTATTCTGGGAGTCACTGGTGGATCTCAAGAGTTAAGTAAGGTAGAGGTTAATATAAGTCTAACTGGTAAACAATGGAGGAAGCATACAGTTGTGACCGGACCTGATGCACCTTGTATTTTGGGAATTGATTTTCTGAGAGAAGGGCGTTTCAAAGACCCTAGAGGTTACAAATGGGCTTTTGGAGTAGCTTCTGTAGAAATTGATGGACAAAAATTGAAGCTATCTGCCAGACCTGAGCTTTCTGATGAATCTGCAGTTGTGGGACAACATAAGATACAGGACATTAAATTGCCGGTTGCTTCTCAGACTGTGCATCACAGACAATACAGAACCAACCGTGACTCTTTGTTGCCCATTCAGAATCTGATTCGTCAGTTGGAGAGTCAGAAAGTCGTCAGCAAAACTCATTCACCTTTCAACAGTCCAGTGTGGCCTGTGCGAAAGCAGAATGGAGACTGGCGTCTGACGGTAGACTACCGAGCCCTGAATGAAGTGACACCACCTATGAGTGCAGCAGTACCAGACATGATGGAACTACAGTATGAGCTGGAATCAAAAGAGGCCAAATGGTACGCTACCATAGACATTGCTAATGCATTTTTCTCTATTCCCATAGCAGAGGAATGCAGGCCTCAGTTTGCTTTCACCTGGAGAGGAATCCAGTACACCTTCAACAGATTGCCAATGGGCTGGATCCACAGCTCAAGCATCTGTCATGCAGTGATCCACGATGCTCTGGAGAAAGGCAGTGCTCCAGAACACATCCAGTTCATCGATGACATCATCGTCTGGTGTAAAACGGCTGAGGAAGTCTTTGAGAAAGGTAACAAAATCATTGACATTCTTCTGAATGCAGGTTTTGCCATCAAGCGAGACAAAGTGAACGGACCTACCACAGAGATTCAATTTCTGGGAGTGAGGTGGCAAGATGGACGCCGACACATTCCAGTGGATGTGGTAAATAGAGTCTCTACCATGGCAAGTCCCACAAACAAGCAAGAGACCCTACGTTTCTTGGGGATAGTGGGATTTTGGAGACTACACATTCCTGGATACAGTCAGATTGTGAAACCTCTGTATGATGTGACTCGAAAGAGAAACCATTTCCACTGGGGACCTGAACAACAAGCAGCCTTTGACCAGATAAAGCAAGAAGTGATTCAAGCAATGGGTCTGGGACCAGTCCGAGATGGTCCAGACATTAAGAACATTTTGTACACGGCTGCAAGTGACAATGGTCCAACCTGGTGCTTGTGGCAAAAAGCTCCAGGTGAGACGCGTGGACGACCTCTTGGTTTCTGGAGTCGAGGTTACAGAGGTTCAGAGGCTAATTATACTCCAACAGAGAAAGAAATTCTAGCTGCCTATGAAGGAGTAAAAGCATCTTCTGAAGTGATTGGAACTGAATCACAACTTCTCTTAGCTCCCAGATTACCAGTTTTGAATTGGATGTTCAAAGGCAAAGGATCCACACCACATCATGCCACAGACTCAACCTGGTCTAAGTGGATGGCTCTGATAACACAGAGAGCTCGAATGGGAAATCTTGAAAGACCTGGTCTAGTGGAGGTGATCTCAAGTTGGCCTGAAGGTATCAACTGTGCTAAACCTCCAGAGGAGAAAGTAACTCGTGCTGAGGAAGCTCCTCCTTACAATGACCTTTCTGATGATGAAAAGAAATATGCTTTGTTCACAGACGGTTCCTGTTGTCTTGTTGGAAACAAGCGAAAGTGGAAGTCTGCAGTGTGGAGTCCAACACGCCGAGTTGCAGAGGCGAGAGATGGAGAAGGAGAATCCAGTCAGTTCGCAGAGGTAAAAGCTGTCCAGCTAGCTCTCGACGTGGCTGAACGTGAGAGATGGCCAAAGCTTTATCTCTACACCGACTCATGGATGGTAGCCAATGCTCTATGGGGTTGGCTAAAGAACTGGAAGAAGAGTGGTTGGCAGAGGAAAGGAAAACCCATTTGGGCAGCCAACCTGTGGCAGGACATTGCTGATCGAATCGAGAGAATTCCAGTGAAAGTGAGACACATCGATGCTCACATTCCTAAGAGCAAAGCTACTGAGGAACAGCAACACAACCATCAGGCAGATCTAGCTGCAAGAGTTTCTCAAGTAGACATGGACTCTAATCTTGATCTCGACTGGAAACACCGAGGTGAGATATTCTTAGCTCGGTGGGCTCACGATTCGTCAGGACATCAAGGCAGAGATGCAACATACCAATGGGCTCGTGACAGATCCATAGACATTTCCATGGATGCTATCACGCAAGTCATCCATGACTGTGACATTTGTGCTGCTATTAAGCAGGCAAAACGACTTAAGCCCTTGTGGTATGGTGACAGATGGTCCAAGTACAAGTATGGTGAAGCTTGGCAGATTGACTACATCACTCTACCACGTTCTCGTTCTGGTAAGCAGTATGTGCTTACTATGGTAGAGGCAAACACTGGATGGTTGGAAACTTATCCAGTTCCACATGCAACTGCACGCAACACCATTCTCGGTCTGGAGAGACAAATCTTGTGGAGACACGGAACTCCAGAGAGGATTGAGTCAGACAACGGAACTCATTTCAAGAACAACCTTGTAAAGAACTGGGCAAAAGAGCACGGTATTGAGTGGATATTCCACATTCCCTACTATGCACCAGCTTCAGGGAAGATTGAACGCTACAACGGTTTGTTGAAGACCACTCTCAAAGCCATGGGAGGTGGATCTTTGAAAAACTGGGAAAAACATTTAGCACAAACAACCTGGCTGGTAAATAGTAGAGGTTCAGTGAATCGAGCTGGACCTGCACATTCAGATTTGCTACGAAAAGTAGAAGGTGATAGAGTTCCTGTTGTTAGAGAAAAGAATCTGTTAGGTAAAACTGTTTGGGTATTTTCACCCTCAGGAGAGGCTAAACCTGTCCGAGGGGTGGTTTCAGCTGAAGGTCCGGGTCACACTTATTGGGTAATGCAAGAGAATGGTGAAATTCAGTGTATTCCACAAAGAAATTTAACTTTAGCTGAAAGAGGTTAATTTCGAACTGTTGTACAGCTACATCGCGTCCAGAGGAAGAATCAACGAGGAATCTATGGTGCACGAACCCTGAGATCCCTGAGAGCCCTGAGTCAACTAAGAGACCCTGAGAATTCCTGTTTCCCTTTTCTTCGCTTCGTTGGCGAAGAAATGAACTGTTTTCCATTTTTCTCATTTTCTGATTTTCTTGGACTTTTGAATCATCTACATCTGAGCATAGCAGGAATGGACTATGAACTTTGCTCACGAACTGTAAATATCGTTTTGGATTGGATGGACAGTATGAACAACCAATGAAATTGTTTAGAAGGGGTGGACTGTGGCCGGTTGACGTTGCCCCCTTAAGAAAGGGAATATGGTGGACGGAAGTTGGTAAACGGAAGGAATAGTCTAAACTAATTTCATTGGACGAGTGGGAGGAAGCACCTTCTGAGCTGTGACTATACTGGGCACTCCGGCACCTTATCTTCAGTCTTGCTTCCGCCTCTTCTTCAGGCAACAGCTTTCTGTGCTGGGCTTTCTGCCAAGGCCTCGGCCTTGAAGACCAGATAACAGCCGGTATTAACTCCTTTCCAATTAACACAAACTGCTTTTAACATTTTTTTTTCCCTCTCTTTTCTTTCTCTTTCTATCCCATTCTGGGGAAAGGGGGGAGAGAGGGGAGAGCGGAGGTGGGGGACCCCTCTCTGCCGAGGGGGTCACTCTCATTTCTGTGTTGCTCTGTTGTATATCTTTGTATATATTGTAGATATTGTAAATTTGTAAATAATCCCCTGCATTCCCTACGTTGCTTTGTAAATATAGCTCCACTGCTTTGCTAATTCAGCTTGCGAGTTTTTTTTCCTTTCCCTTCAATTTTTTTTTCCCTTTTACCTTACAAGGGGGAAGGGAGGAGGCTTCTTGGCCTTGCCCTTCCACCCACCACACCTGGAAACTCCAAAGCTGCTTCCTCGATGCTCTCTCACCCCCTGGAAGCTCCAAAGCTGCTTCCTCTGTGCTCTCTCACGTCCTGGAAACTCCAAAGCTGCTTCCTCGGTGCTCTCTCACCCCCTGGAAGCTCCAAAGCTGCTTCTTTGGTTCTCTCTCACTCCCACAAGATCCAAAGCTGCTTCCTCAGTGTTCTCTAACTACCTGGAAACTCCAAAGCTCCTTCCTCAGTGCTCTCTCACATCCTAGAAGCTCCAAAGCTGCTTCCTCAGCTCTCTGTCACCCCCCTAGAAGTTCCAAAGCTGCTTCCTCGGTGCTCTCTCACAACCTGGAAGCTCCAAAACTGCTTCCTCTGTTCTCTCACCCCCTGGAAGCTCCAAAGCTGCTTCCTTGGTGCTCTCTCCCTCCCTGGAAGCTCGAAAGCTGCTTCCTCGGTAGTCTCTCACACCCTGTATGCTCCAAAGCTAATTCCTTGGTGCTCTCTCACACCTCGGAATCTCCAAAGCAGCTTCCTCGGTGCTCTCTCACCCCCTAGAATCTCCAAACATGCTTCCTCAGTGCTCTCTCTCCCCCTGGAAGCTCCAAAGCTGCTTCCTTGGTGCTCTCAACCCCCCTTGAAGCTCCAAACCTGCTTCCTCGTTGCTCTCTCACACCCTGTAAGCTCCAAAGCTGCTTCCTCTGCGCTCTGTCACCCCCCTAGAAGTTCCAATGCTGCTTCCTCGGTGCTCTCTGACACCCTGGAAGGTCCAAAGCTCCTTCTTCGGTGCTATCACCCCCTGGAAGCTCCAAAGCTGCTTCCTCGGCACTCTCTCACCCTCTTGGAAGCTCCAAAGCTGCTTCCTCAGTGTTCTCTAACTCCCTGCAAACTCCAAAGCTGCTTCCTCGGGGCTCTCCCACCCCCTGGAAGCTCCAAAGCTGCTTCCTCGGTGCTCTCTCACCCCCTGGAAGCTCCAAAGCTCCTTCCTCGGTGCAGGCAACCCCCCCTAGAAGCTACAAAGCTTCTTCCTTGGTTCTTTCTCCCTCCCTGAAAGCTCCAAAGCTGCATCCTTGTAGCTCTCTCACCCACAGGAAGCTCCAAAGCTGCTTCCTCGGTGCTCTGTCCCACCCTGGAAGCTCCAAAGCTGCTTCCTTGGTGCTCTCTCACACCCTGGAAGATCCAAAGCTGCTTCCTCGGTGCTCTCTCACCCTTTGGAAGCTCCAAAGCTGCTTCCTCGGTGCTCTCTCACCCCCTGGAAGCTCCAAAGCTGCTTCCTCGGTGCTCTCTCACTCCCTGGAAGCTCCAAAGCTGCTTCCTCGGTGCTCTCTCACACCCTGGAAGCTCCAAAGCTGCTTCCTCGGTGCTCTCTCACCCCCTGGAAGCTCCAAAGCTCCATCCTCGGTGCTCTCTCACACCCTGGAAGCTCCAAAGCTGATTCCTCGGTGCTCTCCCACCCCCTGGAAGCTCCAAAGCTTCTTCCTCTGTGCTCTCAACGCCCCTGGAAGCTCCAAAGCTGCATCCTCGGTGCTTTCTCACATCCTAGAAGCTCCAAAGCTGCTTCCTCAGCGCTCTGTCACCCCCCTGGAAGGCCCAATGCTGCTTCCTCGGTGCTCTCTCACCCTCTGGAAGCTCCAAAGCTGCTTCCTCGGCACACTTTCACCTTCTTGGAAGCTCCAAAGCTGCTTCCTTGGTGCTCTCTCACCCCCTCAAGCTCCAAAGCTGCTTCCTCAGTGTTCTCTAACTCCCTGGAAACTCCAAAGCTCCTTCCTCGATGCTCTCTCCCACCCTGGAAGCTCCAAACCTGCTTCCTCTGTTCTCTCACCCCCTGGAAGCTACAAAGCTTCTTCCTTGGTGCTTTCTCCCTCCCTGGAAGCTCCAAAGCTGCTTCCTCAGTGCTCTCTCACCCACTGGAAACTCCAAAGCTGCTTCCTCGGTGCTCTCTCACCCACTGGAAACTCCAAAGCTGCTTCCTTGGTGCTCTCAACCCTCCTGGAAGCTCCAAAGCTACTTCCTCGGTGCTCTCTCAACCCCCCTGGAAGCTCCAAAGCTGCATCCTCGGTACTTTCTCACATCCTACAAGCTCCAAAGCTGCTTCCTCGGTGCTCTCTCACCCACTGGAACCTCCAAAGCTGCTTCCTCGTTGCTCTCTCACCCACTAGAAACTCCAAAGCTGCTTCCTCGGTGCTCTCTCACCCCCTGGATACTCCAAAGCTGCTTCTTTGGTGCTCTCTCACCCCCTAGAAGCTCCAAAGCTGATTCCACGGTGCTCTCTCACCCCCACAAGCTCCAAAGCTGCTTCTTTGGTGCTCTCTCACCCACTAGAAGCTCCAAAGTTGATTCCACGGTGCTCTCTCACCCCCACAAGCTCCAAAGCTGCTTCCTCAGTGTTCTCTAAGTCCCTGGAAACTCCAAAGCTCCTTCCTCAATGCTCTCTCCCACCCTGGAAACTGCAAAGCTGTTTCCTCGGTGCTCTCTCACATCCTAGAAGCTCAAAGTGGCTTCCTTGGTGCTCTCTCACCCCCTGGAAGCTCCAAAGCTGCTTCCTCAGTGCTCTCTCACATCCTAGAAGCTCCAAAGCTGCTTCCTTGGTGCTCTCTCACCCCCTGGAAGCTCCAAAGCTGCTTCCTCGGTGCTCTCTCACCCCCTGGAAGATCCAAAGCTGCTTCCTCGGAACTCTGTCCCACCCTGGAAGCTCCAAAGTTGCTTCCACGATGCTCCCAAACTCCCCTAGATGCTCCAAAGCTTTTTCATTGGTGCTTTCTCCCTCCCTGGAAACCCCAAAGATGCTTTCTCAGTGCTCTCTCCCACCCTGGAAGCTCCAAAGCTGCTTCCTCTGTTCTCTCACCCCCTGGAAGCTCCAAAGATGCTTCCTCGGTGCTCTCTCACCCCCACAAGCTCCAAAGCTGCTTCCTCTGTGCTCTCTCACCCATGGGAAGCTCCAAAGCTGCTTCCTCGGTGCTCTCTCACCCGCACAAGCTCCAAAGCTGCTTCCTCGGTGCTCTCTCACCCATGGGAAGCTCCAAAGCTGCTTCCTCAGTGTTCTCTTGCTCCCTGGAAACTCCAAAGCTGGTTCCTCGGTGCTCTCGCACATCCTAGAAGCTCCAAAACGGCTTCCTCAGCGCTCTGTCACCCCCCTAGAAGTTCCAATGCGGCTTCCTCAGTGCTCTCTGACACCCTGGAAGGTCCAAAGCTCCTTCTTCGGTGCTATCACCCCCTGGAAGCTCCAAAGCTGCTTCCTCGGTGCTCTGTCCCACACTGGAAGCTCCAAAGCTGCTTCCTCGGTGCTCTCTCACACCCTGGAAGATCCAAAGCTGCTTCCTCGGTGCTCTGTCCCACCCTCTAAGCTCCAAAGCTGCTTCCTCGGTGCTCTGTCCCACCCTGGAAGCTCCAAAGCTGCATCCTCGGTACTTTCTCACATCCTACAAGCTCCAAAGCTGCTTCCTCGGGGCTCTCTCACACCCCCTGGAAGCTCCAAAGCTGCTTCCTCGGTGCTCTGTCCCACCCTGGAAGCTCCAAAGCTGCTTCCTCGGTGCTCTCTCACACCCTGGAAGATCCAAAGCTGCTTCCTCGGTGCTCTCTCACCCCCTGGAAGCTCCAAAGCTGCTTCTTCGGTGCTCTCTCACCCCCTGGAAGCTCCAAAGCTGCTTCCTCGGTGCTCTCTCACCCCCTGGAAGCTCCAAAGCTGCTTCCTCGGTGCTCTCTCACACCCTGGAAGCTCCAAAGCTGCTTCCTCGGTGCTCTCTCACCCCCTGGAAGCTCCAAAGCTCCTTCCTCGGTGCTCTCCCACCCCCTGGAAGCTCCAAAGCTCCTTCCTCGGTGCTCTCCCACCCCCTGGAAGCTCCAAAGCTGCTTCCTCTGTGCTCTCTCACCCCTTGGAAGCTCCAAAGCTTCTTCCTCTGTGCTCTCAACGCCCCTGGAAGCTCCAAAGCTGCATCCTCGGTGCTTTCTCACATCCTAGAAGCTCCAAAGCTGCTTCCTCAGCGCTCTGTCACCCCCCTAGAAGGTCCAATGCTGCTTCCTCTGTGCTCTCAACGCCCCTGGAAGCTCCAAAGCTGCATCCTCGGTGCTTTCTCACATCCTAGAAGCTCCAAAGCTGCTTCCTCAGCGCTCTGTCACCCCCCTAGAAGGCCCAATGCTGCTTCCTTGGTGCTCTCTCACCCCTTCAAGCTCCAAAGCTGCTTCCTCAGTGTTCTCTAACTCCCTGGAAACTCCAAAGCTCCTTCCTCGATGCTCTCTCCCACCCTGGAAGCTCCTAAGCTGCTTCCTCTGTTCTCTCACCCCCTGGAAGCTACAAAGCTTCTTCCTTGGTGCTTTCTCCCTCCCTGGAAGCTCCAAAGCTGCTTCCTCAGTGCTCTCTCACCCACTGGAAACTCCAAAGCTGCTTCCTTGGTGCTCTCAACCCTCCTGGAAGCTCCAAAGCTGCATCCTCGGTACTTTCTCACATCCTACAAACTCCAAAGCTGCTTCCTCGTTGCTCTCTCACCCACTAGAAGCTCCAAAGCTCATTCCTCGGTGCTCTCTCACCCCCACAAGCTCCAAAGCTCTTTCCTCAGTGCTCTCTCACCGCCACAAGCTCCAAAGCTGCTTCCTCAGTATTTTCTAACTCCCTGGAAACTCCAAAGCTCCTTCCTCAATGCTCTCTCCCACCCTGGAAACTGCAAAGCTGCTTCCTCGGTGCTCTCTCACATCCTAGAAGCTCAAAGTGGCTTCCTTGGTGCTCTCTCAACCCCTGGAAGCTCCAAAGCTGCTTCCTCCATACTCTCATCCCCTGGAAGCTCCAAAGCTGCTTCCTCCATGCTCTCAAACCCACTGAAAGCTCCAAGGCTGCTTCCTCGGTGTTCTCAACCTCTCTGGAAGCTCCAAAGCTGCTTCCTCTGTGCTCTCTCACCCCCTGGAAGCTCCAAAGCTACTTCCTCGGTGCTCTCTCACCCCCTGGAAGCTCCAAAGCTTCTTCTTTGGTTCTCTCTCACTCCCACAAGCTCCAAAGCTGCTTCCTCAGTGTTCTCTAACTACCTGGAAACTCCAAAGCTCCTTCCTCGGTGCTCTCTCACATCCTAGAAGTTCCAAAGCTGCTTCCTCGGTGCTCTCTCACCCCCTGGAAGCCCCAAAGCTGCTTCCTCAGTGCTCTCTCACATCCTAGAAGCTCCAAAGCTGCTTCCTCGGTGCTCTCTCACCCCCTGGAAGATCCAAAGCTGCTTCCTCGGAACTCTGTCCCACCCTGGAAGCTCCAAAGTTGCTTCCACGATGCTCCCAAACTCCCCTAGATGCTCCAAAGCTTTTTCATTGGTGCTTTCTCCCTCCCTGGAAACCCCAAAGATGCTTTCTCAGTGCTCTCTCACACCCTGGAAGCTCCAAAGCAGCTTCCTCGGTGCTCAGTCCCACCCTGGAAGCTCCAAAGCTGCTTCCTCTGTTCTCTCACCCCCTGGAAGCTCCAAAGCTGCTTCCTCGGTGCTCTCTCACCCATGGGAAGCTCCAAAGCTGCTTCCTCGGTGCTCTCTCACATCCTAGAAGCTCCAAAACGGCTTCCTCAGCGCTCTGTCACCCCCCTAGAAGTTCCAATGCTGCTTCCTCGGTGCTCTCTGACACCCTGGAAGTTCCAAAGCTCCTTCTTCGGTGCTATCACCCCCTGGAAGCTCCAAAGCTGCTTCCTCGGCACTCTCTCACCCTCTTGGAAGCTCCAAAGCTGCTTCCTCAGTGTTCTCTAACTCCCTGCAAACTCCAAAGCTGCTTCCTCGGTGCTCTCCCACCCCCTGGAAGCTCCAAAGCTGCTTCCTCGGTGCAGGCAACCCCCCCTAGAAGCTACAAAGCTTCTTCCTTGGTTCTTTCTCCCTCCCTGGAAGCTCCAAAGCTGCATCCTTGTAGCTCTCTCACCCACAGGAAGCTCCAAATCTGCATCCTTGTAGCTCTCTCACCCACAGGAAGCTCCAAATCTGCTTCCTCGGTGCTCTGTCCCACCCTGGAAGCTCCAAAGCTGCTTCCTCGGTGCTCTCTCACACCCTGGAAGATCCAAAGCTGCTTCCTCTGTGCTCTCTCACCCCCTGGAAGATCCAAAGCCGCTTCCTCGGTGCTCTCTCACACCCTGGAAGCTCCAAAGCTGCTTCCTCAGTGCTCTCTCCCCCCCTTGGAAGCTCCAAAGCTTCTTCCTCTGTGCTCTCAACGCCCCTGGAAGCTCCAAAGCTGCATCCTCGGTGCTTTCTCACATCCTAGAAGCTCCAAAGCTGCTTCCTCAGCGCTCCGTCACCCCCCTAGAAGGCCCAATGCTGCTTCCTCGGTGCTCTCTCACCCTCTGGAAGCTCCAAAGCTGCTTCCTCGGCACACTTTCACCCTCTTGGAAGCTCCAAAGCTGCTTCCTTGGTGCTCTCTCACCCCCTCAAGCTCCAAAGCTGCTTCCTCAGTGTTCTCTAACTCCCTGGAAACTCCAAAGCTCCTTCCTCGATGCTCTCTCCCACCCTGGAAGCTCCTAAGCTGCTTCCTCTGTTCTCTCACCCCCTGGAAGCTACAAAGCTGCTTCCTTGGTGCTTTCTCCCTCCCTGGAAGCTCCAAAGCTGCTTCCTCAGTGCTCTCTCACCCACTGGAAACTCCAAAGCTGCTTCCTCGGTGCTCTCTCACCCACTGGAAACTCCAAAGCTGCTTCCTCGGTGCTCTCTCAACCCCCCTACAAGCTCCAAAGCTGCTTCCTCGGTGCTCTCTCACCCACTGGAAGCTCCAAAGCTGCTTCCTCGTTGCTCTCTCACCCACTAGAAACTCCAAAGCTGATTCCTCGGTGCTCTCTCATCCCCACAAGCTCCAAAGCTGCTTCCTCGGTGCTCTCTCACCCCCTGGATACTCCAAAGCTGCTTCTTTGGTGCTCTCTCACCCCCTAGAAGCTCCAAAGCTGATTCCACGGTGCTCTCTCACCCCCACAAGCTCCAAAGCTGCTTCTTTGGTGCTCTCTCACCCTCTAGAAGCTCCAAAGTTGATTCCACGGTGCTCTCTCACCCCCACAAGCTCCAAAGCTGTTTCCTCAGTGCTCTCTCACCGCCACAAGCTCCAAAGCTGCTTCCTCAGTGTTCTCTAACTCCCTGGAAAATCCAAAGCTCCTTCCTCAATGCTCTCTCCCACCCTGGAAACTGCAAAGCTGCTTCCTCGGTGCTCTCTCACATCCTAGAAGCTCAAAGTGGCTTCCTTGGTGCTCTCTCAACGCCTGGAAGCTCCAAAGCTGCTTCCTCCATACTCTCACCCCCTGGAAGCTCCAAAGCTGCATCCTCGGTGCTCTCTCACACCCTGGAAGCTCCAAAGCTGCTTCTTCGGTGCTCTCTCACCCCCTGGAAGCTCCAAAGCTGCTTCCTCGGTGCTCTCTCACCCCCTGGAAGCTCCAAAGCTGCTTCCTCAGTGCTCTCTCACCCCCTGGAAGCTCCAAAGCTCCTTCCTCGGTGCTCTCCCACCCCCTGGAAGCTCCAAAGCTGCTTCCTCTGTGCTCTCTCACCCCTTGGAAGCTCCAAAGCTTCTTCCTCTGTGCTCTCAACGCCCCTGGAAGCTCCAAAGCTGCTTCCTCGGTGCTTTCTCACATCCTAGAAGCTCCAAAGCTGCTTCCTCAGCGCTCTGTCACCCCCCTAGAAGGTCCAATGCTGCTTCCTCTGTGCTCTCAACGCCCCTGGAAGCTCCAAAGCTGCATCCTCGGTGCTTTCTCACATCCTAGAAGCTCCAAAGCTGCTTCCTCAGCACTCTGTCACCCCCCTAGAAGGCCCAATGCTGCTTCCTTGGTGCTCTCTCACCCCCTCAAGCTCCAAAGCTGCTTCCTCAGTGTTCTCTAACTCCCTGGAAACTCCAAAGCTCCTTCCTCGATGCTCTCTCCCACCCTGGAAGCTCCTAAGCTGCTTCCTCTGTTCTCTCACCCCCTGGAAGCTACAAAGCTTCTTCCTTGGTGCTTTCTCCCTCCCTGGAAGCTCCAAAGCTGCTTCCTCAGTGCTCTCTCACCCACTGGAAACTCCAAAGCTGCTTCCTCGGTGCTCTCTCACCCACTGGAAACTCCAAAGCTGCTTCCTTGGTGCTCTCAACCCTCCTGGAAGCTCCAAAGCTGCTTCCTCGGTGCTCTCTCAACCCCCCTGGAAGCTGCAAAGCTGCATCCTCAGTACTTTCTCACATCCTACAAGCTCCAAAGCTGCTTCCTCGGTGCTCTCTCACCCACTGGAAGCTCCAAAGCTGCTTCCTCGTTGCTCTCTCACCCACTAGAAACTCCAAAGCTGATTCCTCGGTGCTCTCTCATCCCCACAAGCTCCAAAGCTGCTTCCTCGTTGCTCTCTCACCCCCTGGATACTCCAAAGCTGCTTCTTTGGTGCTCTCTCACCCCCTAGAAGCTCCAAAGCTGATTCCACGGTGCTCTCTCACCCCCACAAGCTCCAAAGCTGCTTCTTTGGTGCTCTCTCACCCTCTAGAAGCTCCAAAGTTGATTCCACGGTGCTCTCTCACCCCCACAAGCTCCAAAGCTGTTTCCTCAGTGCTCTCTCACCGCCACAAGCTCCAAAGCTGCTTCCTCAGTGTTCTCTAACTCCCTGGAAAATCCAAAGCTCCTTCCTCAATGCTCTCTCCCACCCTGGAAACTGCAAAGCTGCTTCCTCGGTGCTCTCTCACATCCTAGAAGCTCAAAGTGGCTTCCTTGGTGCTCTCTCAACGCCTGGAAGCTCCAAAGCTGCTTCCTCCATACTCTCACCCCCTGGAAGCTCCAAAGCTGCATCCTCGGTGCTCTCTCACACCCTGGAAGCTCCAAAGCTGCTTCTTCGGTGCTCTCTCACCCCCTGGAAGCTCCAAAGCTGCTTCCTCGGTGCTCTCTCACCCCCTGGAAGCTCCAAAGCTGCTTCCTCAGTGCTCTCTCACCCCCTGGAAGCTCCAAAGCTCCTTCCTCGGTGCTCTCCCACCCCCTGGAAGCTCCAAAGCTGCTTCCTCTGTGCTCTCTCACCCCTTGGAAGCTCCAAAGCTTCTTCCTCTGTGCTCTCAACGCCCCTGGAAGCTCCAAAGCTGCTTCCTCGGTGCTTTCTCACATCCTAGAAGCTCCAAAGCTGCTTCCTCAGCGCTCTGTCACCCCCCTAGAAGGTCCAATGCTGCTTCCTCTGTGCTCTCAACGCCCCTGGAAGCTCCAAAGCTGCATCCTCGGTGCTTTCTCACATCCTAGAAGCTCCAAAGCTGCTTCCTCAGCACTCTGTCACCCCCCTAGAAGGCCCAATGCTGCTTCCTTGGTGCTCTCTCACCCCCTCAAGCTCCAAAGCTGCTTCCTCAGTGTTCTCTAACTCCCTGGAAACTCCAAAGCTCCTTCCTCGATGCTCTCTCCCACCCTGGAAGCTCCTAAGCTGCTTCCTCTGTTCTCTCACCCCCTGGAAGCTACAAAGCTTCTTCCTTGGTGCTTTCTCCCTCCCTGGAAGCTCCAAAGCTGCTTCCTCAGTGCTCTCTCACCCACTGGAAACTCCAAAGCTGCTTCCTCGGTGCTCTCTCACCCACTGGAAACTCCAAAGCTGCTTCCTTGGTGCTCTCAACCCTCCTGGAAGCTCCAAAGCTGCTTCCTCGGTGCTCTCTCAACCCCCCTGGAAGCTGCAAAGCTGCATCCTCAGTACTTTCTCACATCCTACAAGCTCCAAAGCTGCTTCCTCAGTGCTCTCTCACCCACTGGAAGCTCCAAAGCTGCTTCCTCGTTGCTCTCTCACCCACTAGAAACTCCAAAGCTGATTCCTCGGTGCTCTCTCATCCCCACAAGCTCCAAAGCTGCTTCCTCGGTGCTCTCTCACCCCCTGGATACTCCAAAGCTGCTTCTTTGGTGCTCTCTCACCCCCTAGAAGCTCCAAAGCTGATTCCACGGTGCTCTCTCACCCCCACAAGCTCCAAAGCTGCTTCTTTGGTGCTCTCTCACCCTCTAGAAGCTCCAAAGTTGATTCCACGGTGCTCTCTCACCCCCACAAGCTCCAAAGCTGTTTCCTCAGTGCTCTCTCACCGCCACAAGCTCCAAAGCTGCTTCCTCAGTGTTCTCTAACTCCCTGGAAAATCCAAAGCTCCTTCCTCAATGCTCTCTCCCACCCTGGAAACTGCAAAGCTGCTTCCTCGGTGCTCTCTCACATCCTAGAAGCTCAAAGTGGCTTCCTTGGTGCTCTCTCAACGCCTGGAAGCTCCAAAGCTGCTTCCTCCATACTCTCACCCCCTGGAAGCTCCAAAGCTGCATCCTCGGTGCTCTCTCACACCCTGGAAGCTCCAAAGCTGCTTCTTCGGTGCTCTCTCACCCCCTGGAAGCTCCAAAGCTGCTTCCTCGGTGCTCTCTCACCCCCTGGAAGCTCCAAAGCTGCTTCCTCAGTGCTCTCTCACCCCCTGGAAGCTCCAAAGCTCCTTCCTCGGTGCTCTCCCACCCCCTGGAAGCTCCAAAGCTGCTTCCTCTGTGCTCTCTCACCCCTTGGAAGCTCCAAAGCTTCTTCCTCTGTGCTCTCAACGCCCCTGGAAGCTCCAAAGCTGCTTCCTCGGTGCTTTCTCACATCCTAGAAGCTCCAAAGCTGCTTCCTCAGCGCTCTGTCACCCCCCTAGAAGGTCCAATGCTGCTTCCTCTGTGCTCTCAACGCCCCTGGAAGCTCCAAAGCTGCATCCTCGGTGCTTTCTCACATCCTAGAAGCTCCAAAGCTGCTTCCTCAGCACTCTGTCACCCCCCTAGAAGGCCCAATGCTGCTTCCTTGGTGCTCTCTCACCCCCTCAAGCTCCAAAGCTGCTTCCTCAGTGTTCTCTAACTCCCTGGAAACTCCAAAGCTCCTTCCTCGATGCTCTCTCCCACCCTGGAAGCTCCTAAGCTGCTTCCTCTGTTCTCTCACCCCCTGGAAGCTACAAAGCTTCTTCCTTGGTGCTTTCTCCCTCCCTGGAAGCTCCAAAGCTGCTTCCTCAGTGCTCTCTCACCCACTGGAAACTCCAAAGCTGCTTCCTCGGTGCTCTCTCACCCACTGGAAACTCCAAAGCTGCTTCCTTGGTGCTCTCAACCCACCTGGAAGCTCCAAAGCTACTACCTCGGTGCTCTCTCAACCGCCCTGGAAGCTCCAAAGCTGCTTCCTCGGTGCTCTCTCACCCACTGGAAGCTCCAAAGCTGCTTCCTCGGTGCTCACTCACGCACTAGAAGCTCCAAAGCTGCTTCCTTGGTGCTCTCAACCCCCCTTGAAGCTCCAAACCTGCTTCCTCGTTGCTCTCTCACACCCTGGAAGCTCCAAAGCTGCTTCCTCGGTGCTCTCTCACCCCCACAAGCTCCAAAGCTGCTTCCTCTGTGCTCTCTCACCCATGGGAAGCTCCAAAGCTGCTTCCTCGGTGCTCTCTCACCCGCACAAGCTCCAAAGCTGCTTCCTCGGTGCTCTCTCACCCATGGGAAGCTCCAAAGCTGCTTCCTCAGTGTTCTCTTGCTCCCTGGAAACTCCAAAGCTGCTTCCTCGGTGCTCTCTCACATCCTAGAAGCTCCAAAACGGCTTCCTCAGCGCTCTGTCACCCCCCTAGAAGTTCCAATGCTGCTTCCTCAGTGCTCTCTGACACGCTGGAAGGTCCAAAGCTCCTTCTTCGGTGCTATCACCCCCTGGAAGCTCCAAAGCTGCTTCCTCGGCACTTTCTCACATCCTACAAGCTCCAAAGCTGCTTCCTCGGTGCTCTCTCACCCACTGGAAGCTCCAAAGCTGCTTCTTCGGTGCTCTCTCACCCCCTGGAAGCTCCAAAGCTGCTTCCTCGGTGCTCTCTCACCCCCTGGAAGCTCCAAAGCTGCTTCCTCGGTGCTCTCTCACACCCTGGAAGCTCCAAAGCTGCTTCCTCGGTGCTCTCTCACCCCCTTGAAGCTCCAAAGCTGCTTCCTCGGTGCTCTCTCACACCCTGGAAGATCCAAAGCTGCTTCCTCGGTGCTTTCTCACATCCTAGAAGCTCCAAAGCTGCTTCCTCAGCGCTCTGTCACCACCCTAGAAGGTCCAATGCTGCTTCCTCTGTGCTCTCAATGCCCCTGGAAGCTCCAAAGCTGCTTCTTCGGTGCTCTCTCACCCCCTGGAAGCTCCAAAGCTGCTTCCTCGGTGCTCTCTCACCCCCTGGAAGCTCCAAAGCTGCTTCCTCAGTGTTCTCTAACTCCCTGGAAACTCCAAAGCTCCTTCCTCGATGCTCTCTCCCACCCTGGAAGCTCCTAAGCTGCTTCCTCTGTTCTCTCACCCCCTGGAAGCTACAAAGCTTCTTCCTTGGTGCTTTCTCCCTCCCTGGAAGCTCCAAAGCTGCTTCCTCAGTGCTCTCTCACCCACTGGAAACTCCAAAGCTGCTTCCTCAGTGCTCTCTCACCCACTGGAAATTCCAAAGCTGCTTCCTCAGTGCTCTCTCACCCACTGGAAACTCCAAAGCTGCTTCCTTGGTGCTCTCAACCCTCCTGGAAGCTCCAAAGCTACTTCCTCGGTGCTCTCTCAACCCCCCTGGAAGCTCCAAAGCTGCATCCTCGGTACTTTCTCACATCCTACAAGCTCCAAAGCTGCTTCCTCGTTGCTCTCTCACCCACTAGAAACTCCAAAGCTGATTCCTCGGTGCTCTCTCACCCCCTGGATACTCCAAAGCTGCTTCTTTGGTGCTCTCTCACCCCCTAGAAGCTCCAAAGCTGATTCCACGGTGCTCTCTCACCCCCACAAGCTCCAAAGCTGCTTCTTTGGTGCTCTCTCACCCACTAGAAGCTCCAAAGTTGATTCCACGGTGCTCTCTCACCCCCACAAGCTCCAAAGCTGTTTCCTCAGTGCTCTCTCACCGCCACAAGCTCCAAAGCTGTTTCCTCAGTGCTCTCTCACCGCCACAAGCTCCAAAGCTGTTTCCTCAGTGCTCTCTCACCCACTGGAAACTCCAAAGCTGCTTCCTCAGTGTTCTCTAACTCCCTGGAAACTCCAAAGCTCCTTCCTCAATGCTCTCTCCCACCCTGGAAACTGCAAAGCTGCTTCCTCGGTGCTCTCTCACATCCTAGAAGCTCAAAGTGGCTTCCTTGGTGCTCTCTCAATGCCTGGAAGCTCCAAAGCTGCTTCCTCCATGCTCTCAACCCCACTGAAAGCTCCAAGGCTGCTTCCTCGGTGTTCTCAACCTCTCTGGAAGCTCCAAAGCTGCTTCCTCGGTTCTCTCAACCAACCTGGAAGCTCCTAAGCTGCTTCCTTGGTGCTCTGTCACCCCCCTCAAGCGCCAAAGCTGCTTCCTCGGTGCTCTCAACCCCACTTTAGAATCCAGAGCTGCTTCCTCGGTGTTCTCAACCCCCCTGGAAGCTCCAAAGCTGCTTCCTCGGTGCTCTCTCACCCCCTGGAAGCTCCAAAGCTACTTCCTCGGTGCTCTCTCACCCCCTGGAAGCTCCAAAGCCTCTTCTTTGGTTCTCTCTCACTCCCACAAGCTCCAAAGCTGCTTCCTCAGTGTTCTCTAACTACCTGGAAACTCCAAAGCTCCTTCCTCGGTGCTCTCTCACATCCTAGAAGCTCCAAAGCTGCTTCCTCAGCGCTCTGTCACCCCCCTAGAAATTCCAAAGCTGCTTCCTCGGTGCTCTCTCACCCCCTGGAAGCCCCAAAGCTGCTTCCTTGGTGCTCTCTCACCCCCACAAGCTCCAAAGCTGCTTCCTCAGTGCTCTCTCACATCCTAGAAGCTCCAAAGCCGCTTCCTCGGTGCTCTCTCACCCCCTGGAAGCTCCAAAGCTGCTTCCTCTGTGCTCTCTCACCCCCTGGAAGATCCAAAGCTGCTTCCTCGGAACTCTGTCCCACCCTGGAAGCTCCAAAGTTGCTTCCACGATGCTCCCAAACTCCCCTAGATGCTCCAAAGCTTTTTCATTGGTGCTTTCTCCCTCCCTGGAAACCCCAAAGATGCTTTCTCAGTGCTCTCTCACACCCTGGAAGCTCCAAAGCAGCTTCCTCGGTGCTCAGTCCCACCCTGGAAGCTCCAAAGCTGCTTCCTCGGCACTCTCTCACCCTCTTGGAAGCTCCAAAGCTGCTTCCTCAGTGTTCCCTAACTCCCTGCAAACTCCAAAGCTGCTTCCTCGGTACTCTCCCACCCCCTGGAAGCTCCAAAGCTGCTTCCTCGGTGCAGGCAACCCCCCCTAGAAGCTACAAAGCTTCTTCCTTGGTTCTTTCTCCCTCCCTGGAAGCTCCAAAGCTGCATCCTTGTAGCTCTCTCACCCACAGGAAGCTCCAAATCTGCTTCCTCGGTGCTCTGTCCCACCCTGGAAGCTCCAAAGCTGCTTCCTCGGTGCTCTCTCACACCCTGGAAGATCCAAAGCTGCTTCTTCGGTGCTCTCTCACCCCCTGGAAGCTCCAAAGCTGCTTCCACGGTGCTCTCTCACCCCCTGGAAGCTCCAAAGCCGCTTGCTCGGTGCTCTCTCACACCCTGGAAGCTCCAAAGCTGCTTCCTCGGTGCTTTCTCATATCCTAGAAGCTCCAAAGCTGCTTCCTCAGCGCTCTGTCACCCCCCTAGAAGGCCCAATGCTGCTTCCTCGGTGCTCTCTCACCCTCTGGAAGCTCCAAAGCTGCTTCCTCGGCACACTTTCACCTTCTTGGAAGCTCCAAAGCTGCTTCCTTGGTGCTCTCTCACCCCCTCAAGCTCCAAAGCTGCTTCCTCAGTGTTCTCTAACTCCCTGGAAACTCCAAAGCTCCTTCCTCGATGCTCTCTCCCACCCTGGAAGCTCCTAAGCTGCTTCCTCTGTTCTCTCACCCCCTGGAAGCTACAAAGCTTCTTCCTTGGTGCTTTCTCCCTCCCTGGAAGCTCCAAAGCTGCTTCCTCAGTGCTCTCTCACCCACTGGAAACTCCAAAGCTGCTTCCTCGGTGCTCTCTCACCCACTGGAAACTCCAAAGCTGCTTCCTTGGTGCTCTCAACCCACCTGGAAGCTCCAAAGCTACTTCCTCGGTGCTCTCTCAACCCCCCTGGAAGCTCCAAAGCTGCATCCTCGGTACTTTCTCACATCCTACAAGCTCCAAAGCTGCTTCCTCGGTGCTCTCTCACCCACTGGAAGCTCCAAAGCTGATTCCTCGGTGCTCACTCACGCACTAGAAGCTCCAAAGCTGCTTCCTTGGTGCTCTCAACACCCCTTGAAGCTCCAAACCTGCTTCCTCGGTGCTCTCTCACACCCTGGAAGCTCCAAAGCTGCTTCTTTGGTGCTCTCTCACCCCCTGGAAGCTCCAAAGCTGATTCCTCGGTGCTCTCTCACCCCCACAACCTCCAAAGCTGCTTCCTTTGTGCTCTATCACCCCCTGGAAGCTCCAAAGCTGATTCCTCGGTGCTCTCTCACCCCCACAAGCTCCAAACCTGCTTCCTCGTTGCTCTCTCACACCCTGGAAGCTCCAAAGCTGCTTCCTCGGTGCTTTCTCGCAACCTAGAAGCTCCAAAGCTGCTTCCTCGGTGCTCTCTCACCCCCACAAGCTCCAAAGCTGCTTCCTCTGTGCTCTCTCACCCATGGGAAGCTCCAAAGCTGCTTCCTCGGTGCTCTCTCACCCATGGGAAGCTCCAAAGCTGCTTCCTCAGTGTTCTCTTGCTCCCTGGAAACTCCAAAGCTGCTTCCTCGGTGCTCTCTCACATCCTAGAAGCTCCAAAACGGCTTCCTCAGCGCTCTGTCACCCCCCTAGAAGTTCCAATGCTGCTTCCTCAGTGCTCTCTGACACGCTGGAAGGTCCAAAGCTCCTTCTTCGGTGCTATCACCCCCTGGAAGCTCCAAAGCTGCTTCCTCGGCACTTTCTCACATCCTACAAGCTCCAAAGCTGCTTCCTCGGTGCTCTCTCACCCACTGGAAGCTCCAAAGCTGCTTCTTCGGTGCTCTCTCACCCCCTGGAAGCTCCAAAGCTGCTTCCTCGGTGCTCTCTCACCCCCTTGAAGCTCCAAAGCTGCTTCCTCGGTGCTCTCTCACACCCTGGAAGATCCAAAGCTGCTTCCTCGGTGCTTTCTCACATCCTAGAAGCTCCAAAGCTGCTTCCTCAGCGCTCTGTCACCACCCTAGAAGGTCCAATGCTGCTTCCTCTGTGCTCTCAATGCCCCTGGAAGCTCCAAAGCTGCTTCCTCGGTGCTTTCTCACATCCTAGAAGCTCCAAAGCTGCTTCCTCGGTGCTCTCTCACCCCCTCAAGCTCCAAAGCTGCTTCCTCGGTGCTCTCTCACCCCCTGGAAGCTCCAAAGCTGCATCCTCGGTGCTTTCTCACACCCTAGAAGCTCCAAAGCTGCTTCCTCAGCACTCTGTCACCCCCCTAGAAAGCCCAATGCTGCTTCCTTGGTGCTCTCTCACCCCCTCAAGCTCCAAAGCTGCTTCCTCGGTGCTCTCTCACCCCCTTGAAGCTCCAAAGCTGCTTCCTCGGTGCTCTCTCACACCCTGGAAGATCCAAAGCTGCTTCCTCGGTGCTCTCTCACACCCTGGAAGCTCCAAAGCTGCTTCCTCGGTGCTCTCTCACCCCCTCAAGCTCCAAAGCTGCTTCCTCGGTGCTCTCTCACCCCCTGGAAGCTCCAAAGCTGCATCCTCGGTGCTTTCTCACACCCTAGAAGCTCCAAAGCTGCTTCCTCAGCACTCTGTCACCCCCCTAGAAAGCCCAATGCTGCTTCCTTGGTGCTCTCTCACCCCCTCAAGCTCCAAAGCTGCTTCCTCGGTGCTCTCTCACCCCCTTGAAGCTCCAAAGCTGCTTCCTCGGTGCTCTCTCACACCCTGGAAGATCCAAAGCTGCTTCCTCGGTGCTCTCTCACACCCTGGAAGCTCCAAAGCTGCTTCCTCGGTGCTCTCTCACACCCTGGAAGATCCAAAGCTGCTTCCTCGGTGCTCTCTTACCCCCTGGAAGCTCCAAAGCTGCTTCTTCGGTGCTCTCTCACCCCCTGGAACCTCCAAAGCTGCTTCCTCGGTGCTCTCTCACCCCCTGGAAGCTCCAAAGCTGCTTCCTCGGTGCTCTCTCACACCCTGGAAGCTCCAAAGCTGCTTCCTCGGTGCTCTCTCACCCCCTGGCACCTCCAAAGCTGCTTCCTCGGTGCTCTCTCACCCCCTTGAAGCTCCAAAGCTGCTTCCTCGGTGCTCTCTCACCCCCTGGAAGCTCCAAAGCTGCTTCCTCGGTGCTCTCTCACCCCCTGGAAGCTCCAAAGCTGCTTCCTCGGTGCTCTCTCACCCCCTGGAAGCTCCAAAGCTGCCTCCTCAGTGCTCTCTCACACCCTGGAAGCTCCAAAGCCCCTTCCTCGGTGCTCTCAACGCCCCTGGAAGCTCCAAAGCTGCATCCTCGGTGCTTTCTCACATCCTAGAAGCTCCAAAGCTGCTTCCTCAGCGCTCTGTCACCCCCCTAGAAGGCCCAATGCTGCTTCCTTGGTGCTCTCTCACCCCCTCAAGCTCCAAAGCTGCTTCCTCAGTGTTCTCTAACTCCCTGGAAACTCCAAAGCTCCTTCCTCGATGCTCTCTCCCACCCTGGAAGCTCCTAAGCTGCTTCCTCTGTTCTCTCACCCCCTGGAAGCTACAAAGCTTCTTCCTTGGTGCTTTCTCCCTCCCTGGAAGCTCCAAAGCTGCTTCCTCAGTGCTCTCTCACCCACCGGAAACTCCAAAGCTGCTTCCTCGGTGCTCTCTCACCCACTGGAAACTCCAAAGCTGCTTCCTTGGTGCTCTCAACCCTCCTGGAAGCTCCAAAGCTACATCCTCGGTGCTCTCTCAACCCCCCTGGAAGCTCCAAAGCTGCATCCTCGGTACTTTCTCACATCCTACAAGCTCCAAAGCTGATTCCACGGTGCTCTCTCACCCCCACAAGCTCCAAAGCTGCTTCTTTGGTGCTCTCTCACCCACTAGAAGCTCCAAAGTTGATTCCACGGTGCTCTCTCACCCCCACAAGCTCCAAAGCTGTTTCCTCAGTGCTCTCTCACCGCCACAAGCTCCAAAGCTGTTTCCTCAGTGCTCTCTCACCGCCACAAGCTCCAAAGCTGTTTCCTCAGTGCTCTCTCACCCACTGGAAACTCCAAAGCTGCTTCCTCAGTGTTCTCTAACTCCCTGGAAACTCCAAAGCTCCTTCCTCAATGCTCTCTCCCACCCTGGAAACTGCAAAGCTGCTTCCTCGGTGCTCTCTCACATCCTAGAAGCTCAAAGTGGCTTCCTTGGTGCTCTCTCAATGCCTGGAAGCTCCAAAGCTGCTTCCTCCATGCTCTCAACCCCACTGAAAGCTCCAAGGCTGCTTCCTCGGTGTTCTCAACCTCTCTGGAAGCTCCAAAGCTGCTTCCTCGGTTCTCTCAACCAACCTGGAAGCTCCTAAGCTGCTTCCTTGGTGCTCTGTCACCCCCCTCAAGCGCCAAAGCTGCTTCCTCGGTGCTCTCAACCCCACTTTAGAATCCAGAGCTGCTTCCTCGGTGTTCTCAACCCCCCTGGAAGCTCCAAAGCTGCTTCCTCGGTGCTCTCTCACCCCCTGGAAGCTCCAAAGCTACTTCCTCGGTGCTCTCTCACCCCCTGGAAGCTCCAAAGCCTCTTCTTTGGTTCTCTCTCACTCCCACAAGCTCCAAAGCTGCTTCCTCAGTGTTCTCTAACTACCTGGAAACTCCAAAGCTCCTTCCTCGGTGCTCTCTCACATCCTAGAAGCTCCAAAGCTGCTTCCTCAGCGCTCTGTCACCCCCCTAGAAATTCCAAAGCTGCTTCCTCGGTGCTCTCTCACCCCCTGGAAGCCCCAAAGCTGCTTCCTTGGTGCTCTCTCACCCCCACAAGCTCCAAAGCTGCTTCCTCAGTGCTCTCTCACATCCTAGAAGCTCCAAAGCCGCTTCCTCGGTGCTCTCTCACCCCCTGGAAGCTCCAAAGCTGCTTCCTCTGTGCTCTCTCACCCCCTGGAAGATCCAAAGCTGCTTCCTCGGAACTCTGTCCCACCCTGGAAGCTCCAAAGTTGCTTCCACGATGCTCCCAAACTCCCCTAGATGCTCCAAAGCTTTTTCATTGGTGCTTTCTCCCTCCCTGGAAACCCCAAAGATGCTTTCTCAGTGCTCTCTCACACCCTGGAAGCTCCAAAGCAGCTTCCTCGGTGCTCAGTCCCACCCTGGAAGCTCCAAAGCTGCTTCCTCGGCACTCTCTCACCCTCTTGGAAGCTCCAAAGCTGCTTCCTCAGTGTTCCCTAACTCCCTGCAAACTCCAAAGCTGCTTCCTCGGTACTCTCCCACCCCCTGGAAGCTCCAAAGCTGCTTCCTCGGTGCAGGCAACCCCCCCTAGAAGCTACAAAGCTTCTTCCTTGGTTCTTTCTCCCTCCCTGGAAGCTCCAAAGCTGCATCCTTGTAGCTCTCTCACCCACAGGAAGCTCCAAATCTGCTTCCTCGGTGCTCTGTCCCACCCTGGAAGCTCCAAAGCTGCTTCCTCGGTGCTCTCTCACACCCTGGAAGATCCAAAGCTGCTTCTTCGGTGCTCTCTCACCCCCTGGAAGCTCCAAAGCTGCTTCCACGGTGCTCTCTCACCCCCTGGAAGCTCCAAAGCCGCTTGCTCGGTGCTCTCTCACACCCTGGAAGCTCCAAAGCTGCTTCCTCGGTGCTTTCTCATATCCTAGAAGCTCCAAAGCTGCTTCCTCAGCGCTCTGTCACCCCCCTAGAAGGCCCAATGCTGCTTCCTCGGTGCTCTCTCACCCTCTGGAAGCTCCAAAGCTGCTTCCTCGGCACACTTTCACCTTCTTGGAAGCTCCAAAGCTGCTTCCTTGGTGCTCTCTCACCCCCTCAAGCTCCAAAGCTGCTTCCTCAGTGTTCTCTAACTCCCTGGAAACTCCAAAGCTCCTTCCTCGATGCTCTCTCCCACCCTGGAAGCTCCTAAGCTGCTTCCTCTGTTCTCTCACCCCCTGGAAGCTACAAAGCTTCTTCCTTGGTGCTTTCTCCCTCCCTGGAAGCTCCAAAGCTGCTTCCTCAGTGCTCTCTCACCCACTGGAAACTCCAAAGCTGCTTCCTCGGTGCTCTCTCACCCACTGGAAACTCCAAAGCTGCTTCCTTGGTGCTCTCAACCCACCTGGAAGCTCCAAAGCTACTTCCTCGGTGCTCTCTCAACCCCCCTGGAAGCTCCAAAGCTGCATCCTCGGTACTTTCTCACATCCTACAAGCTCCAAAGCTGCTTCCTCGGTGCTCTCTCACCCACTGGAAGCTCCAAAGCTGATTCCTCGGTGCTCACTCACGCACTAGAAGCTCCAAAGCTGCTTCCTTGGTGCTCTCAACACCCCTTGAAGCTCCAAACCTGCTTCCTCGGTGCTCTCTCACACCCTGGAAGCTCCAAAGCTGCTTCTTTGGTGCTCTCTCACCCCCTGGAAGCTCCAAAGCTGATTCCTCGGTGCTCTCTCACCCCCACAACCTCCAAAGCTGCTTCCTTTGTGCTCTATCACCCCCTGGAAGCTCCAAAGCTGATTCCTCGGTGCTCTCTCACCCCCACAAGCTCCAAACCTGCTTCCTCGTTGCTCTCTCACACCCTGGAAGCTCCAAAGCTGCTTCCTCGGTGCTTTCTCGCAACCTAGAAGCTCCAAAGCTGCTTCCTCGGTGCTCTCTCACCCCCACAAGCTCCAAAGCTGCTTCCTCTGTGCTCTCTCACCCATGGGAAGCTCCAAAGCTGCTTCCTCGGTGCTCTCTCACCCATGGGAAGCTCCAAAGCTGCTTCCTCAGTGTTCTCTTGCTCCCTGGAAACTCCAAAGCTGCTTCCTCGGTGCTCTCTCACATCCTAGAAGCTCCAAAACGGCTTCCTCAGCGCTCTGTCACCCCCCTAGAAGTTCCAATGCTGCTTCCTCAGTGCTCTCTGACACGCTGGAAGGTCCAAAGCTCCTTCTTCGGTGCTATCACCCCCTGGAAGCTCCAAAGCTGCTTCCTCGGCACTTTCTCACATCCTACAAGCTCCAAAGCTGCTTCCTCGGTGCTCTCTCACCCACTGGAAGCTCCAAAGCTGCTTCTTCGGTGCTCTCTCACCCCCTGGAAGCTCCAAAGCTGCTTCCTCGGTGCTCTCTCACCCCCTTGAAGCTCCAAAGCTGCTTCCTCGGTGCTCTCTCACACCCTGGAAGATCCAAAGCTGCTTCCTCGGTGCTTTCTCACATCCTAGAAGCTCCAAAGCTGCTTCCTCAGCGCTCTGTCACCACCCTAGAAGGTCCAATGCTGCTTCCTCTGTGCTCTCAATGCCCCTGGAAGCTCCAAAGCTGCTTCCTCGGTGCTTTCTCACATCCTAGAAGCTCCAAAGCTGCTTCCTCGGTGCTCTCTCACCCCCTCAAGCTCCAAAGCTGCTTCCTCGGTGCTCTCTCACCCCCTGGAAGCTCCAAAGCTGCATCCTCGGTGCTTTCTCACACCCTAGAAGCTCCAAAGCTGCTTCCTCAGCACTCTGTCACCCCCCTAGAAAGCCCAATGCTGCTTCCTTGGTGCTCTCTCACCCCCTCAAGCTCCAAAGCTGCTTCCTCGGTGCTCTCTCACCCCCTTGAAGCTCCAAAGCTGCTTCCTCGGTGCTCTCTCACACCCTGGAAGATCCAAAGCTGCTTCCTCGGTGCTCTCTCACACCCTGGAAGCTCCAAAGCTGCTTCCTCGGTGCTCTCTCACCCCCTCAAGCTCCAAAGCTGCTTCCTCGGTGCTCTCTCACCCCCTGGAAGCTCCAAAGCTGCATCCTCGGTGCTTTCTCACACCCTAGAAGCTCCAAAGCTGCTTCCTCAGCACTCTGTCACCCCCCTAGAAAGCCCAATGCTGCTTCCTTGGTGCTCTCTCACCCCCTCAAGCTCCAAAGCTGCTTCCTCGGTGCTCTCTCACCCCCTTGAAGCTCCAAAGCTGCTTCCTCGGTGCTCTCTCACACCCTGGAAGATCCAAAGCTGCTTCCTCGGTGCTCTCTCACACCCTGGAAGCTCCAAAGCTGCTTCCTCGGTGCTCTCTCACACCCTGGAAGATCCAAAGCTGCTTCCTCGGTGCTCTCTTACCCCCTGGAAGCTCCAAAGCTGCTTCTTCGGTGCTCTCTCACCCCCTGGAACCTCCAAAGCTGCTTCCTCGGTGCTCTCTCACCCCCTGGAAGCTCCAAAGCTGCTTCCTCGGTGCTCTCTCACACCCTGGAAGCTCCAAAGCTGCTTCCTCGGTGCTCTCTCACCCCCTGGCACCTCCAAAGCTGCTTCCTCGGTGCTCTCTCACCCCCTTGAAGCTCCAAAGCTGCTTCCTCGGTGCTCTCTCACCCCCTGGAAGCTCCAAAGCTGCTTCCTCGGTGCTCTCTCACCCCCTGGAAGCTCCAAAGCTGCTTCCTCGGTGCTCTCTCACCCCCTGGAAGCTCCAAAGCTGCCTCCTCAGTGCTCTCTCACACCCTGGAAGCTCCAAAGCCCCTTCCTCGGTGCTCTCAACGCCCCTGGAAGCTCCAAAGCTGCATCCTCGGTGCTTTCTCACATCCTAGAAGCTCCAAAGCTGCTTCCTCAGCGCTCTGTCACCCCCCTAGAAGGCCCAATGCTGCTTCCTTGGTGCTCTCTCACCCCCTCAAGCTCCAAAGCTGCTTCCTCAGTGTTCTCTAACTCCCTGGAAACTCCAAAGCTCCTTCCTCGATGCTCTCTCCCACCCTGGAAGCTCCTAAGCTGCTTCCTCTGTTCTCTCACCCCCTGGAAGCTACAAAGCTTCTTCCTTGGTGCTTTCTCCCTCCCTGGAAGCTCCAAAGCTGCTTCCTCAGTGCTCTCTCACCCACCGGAAACTCCAAAGCTGCTTCCTCGGTGCTCTCTCACCCACTGGAAACTCCAAAGCTGCTTCCTTGGTGCTCTCAACCCTCCTGGAAGCTCCAAAGCTACATCCTCGGTGCTCTCTCAACCCCCCTGGAAGCTCCAAAGCTGCATCCTCGGTACTTTCTCACATCCTACAAGCTCCAAAGCTGCTTCCTCGTTGCTCTCTCACCCACTAGAAACTCCAAAGCTGATTCCTCGGTGCTCTCTCACCCATTGGAAGCTCCAAAGCTGCTTCCTCGGTGCTCTCTCACCCCCTGGATACTCCAAAGCTGCTTCTTTGGTGCTCTCTCACCCCCTAGAAGCTCCAAAGTTGATTCCACGGTGCTCTCTCACCCCCACAAGCTCCAAAGCTCCTTCCTCGGTGCTCTCTCACCCCCACAAGCTCCAAAGCTGTTTCCTCAGTGCTCTCTCACCGCCACAAGCTCCAAAGCTGCTTCCTCAGTGTTCTCTAACTCCCTGGAAAATCCAAAGCTCCTTCCTCAATGCTCTCTCCCACCCTGGAAACTGCAAAGCTGCTTCCTCGGTACTCTCTCACATCCTAGAAGCTCAAAGTGCCTTCCTTGGTGCTCTCTCAACGCCTGGAAGCTCCAAAGCTGCTTCCTCCATACTCTCACCCCCTGGAAGCTCCAAAGCTGCTTCCTCCATGCTCTCAACCCCACTGAAAGCTCCAAGGCTGCTTCCTCGGTGTTCTCAACCTCTCTGGAAGCTCCAAAGCTGCTTCCTCGGTTCTCTCAACCAACCTGGAAGCTCCTAAGCTGCTTCCTTGGTGCTCTGTCACCCCCTCAAGCGCCAAAGCTGCTTCCTCGGTACTCTCAACCCCACTTTAGAATCCAGAGCTGCTTCCTCGGTGTTCTCAACCCCCCTGGAAGCTCCAAAGCTGCTTCCTCGGTGCTCTCTCACCCCCTGGAAGCTCCAAAGCTTCTTCTTTGGTTCTCTCTCACTCCCACAAGCTCCAAAGCTGCTTCCTCAGTGTTCTCTAACTACCTGGAAACTCCAAAGCTCCTTCCTCGGTGCTCTCTCACATCCTAGAAGTTCCAAAGCTGCTTCCTCAGCGCTCTGTCACCCCCCTAGAAGTTCCAAAGCTGCTTCCTCGGTGCCCTCTCACCCCCTGGAAGCCCCAAAGCTGCTTCCTTGGTGCTCTCTCACCCCCACAAGCTCCAAAGCTGCTTCCTCAGTGCTCTCTCACATCCTAGAAGCTCCAAAGCTGCTTCCTCTGTGCTCTCTCACCCCCTGGAAGATCCAAAGCTGCTTCCTCGGAACTCTGTCCCACCCTGGAAGCTCCAAAGTTGCTTCCACGATGCTCCCAAACTCCCCTAGATGCTCCAAAGCTTTTTCATTGGTGCTTTCTCCCTCCCTGGAAACCCCAAAGATGCTTTCTCAGTGCTCTCTCACACCCTGGAAGCTCCAAAGCAGCTTCCTCGGTGCTCAGTCCCACCCTGGAAGCTCCAAAGCTGCTTCCTCTGTTCTCTCACCCCCTGGAAGCTCCAAAGCTGCTTCCTCGGTGCTCTCTCACCCATGGGAAGCTCCAAAGCTGCTTCCTCGGTGCTCTCTCACATCCTAGAAGCTCCAAAACGGCTTCCTCAGTGCTCTGTCACCCCCCTAGAAGTTCCAATGCTGCTTCCTCGGTGCTCTCTGACACCCTGGAAGTTCCAAAGCTCCTTCTTCGGTGCTATCACCCCCTGGAAGCTCCAAAGCTGCTTCCTCGGCACTCTCTCACCCTCTTGGAAGCTCCAAAGCTGCTTCCTCAGTGTTCCCTAACTCCCTGCAAACTCCAAAGCTGCTTCCTCGGTGCTCTCCCACCCCCTGGAAGCTCCAAAGATGCTTCCTCGGTGCTCTCTCACCCCCTGGAAGCTCCAAAGCTGCTTCCTCGGTGCAGGCAACCCCCCCTAGAAGCTACAAAGCTTCTTCCTTGGTTCTTTCGCCCTCCCTGGAAGCTCCAAAGCTGCATCCTTGTAGCTCTCTCACCCACAGGAAGCTCCAAAGCTGCTTCCTCGGTGCTCTGTCCCACCCTGGAAGCTCCAAAGCTGCTTCCTCGGTGCTCTCTCACCCCCTGGAAGCTCCAAAGCTGCTTCCTCGGTGCTCTCTCACACCCTGGAAGCTCGAAAGCTGCTTCCTCGGTGCTCTCCCACCTCCTGGAAGCTCCAAAGCTTCTTCCTCTGTGCTTTCTCACACGCTGGAAGCTCCAAAGTTGCTTCCTCAGTGCTCTCAACGCCCCTGGAAGCTCCAAAGCTCCTTCCTCGGTGCTTTCTCACATCCTAGAAGCTCCAAAGCGGCTTCCTCAGCGCTCTGTCACCCCCCTAGAAGGCCCAATGCTGCTTCCTCGGTGCTCTCTCACCCTCTGGAAGCTCCAAAGCTGCTTCCTCGGCACACTTTCACCTTCTTGGAAGCTCCAAAGCTGCCTCCTCGGTGCTCTCTCACCCCCTCAAGCTCCAAAGCTGCTTCCTCAGTGTTCTCTAACTCCCTGGAAACTCCAAAGCTCCTTCCTCGATGCTCTCTCCCACCCTGGAAGCTCCTAAGCTGCTTCCTCTGTTCTCTCACCCCCTGGAAGCTACAAAGCTTCTTCCTTGGTGCTTTCTCACCCCCTGGAAGCTCCAAAGCTGCTTCCTCAGTGCTCTCTCACCCACTGGAAACTCCAAAGCTGCTTCCTCGGTGCTCTCTCACCCACTGGAAACTCCAAAGCTGCTTCCTTGGTGCTCTCTCACCCCCAGGAAGCTGCAAAGCTGCTTCCTAGGTGCTCTCTCACTCATTGTTAGCTCCAAAGCTGCTTCCTCGGCGCTTTTACCACCTTGGAAGCTCCAAAGCTGCTTCCTCAGTGCTCTGTTCCACAACTGGAAGCTCCAAAGCTGCTTCCTCAGTGCTCTCTCACACCCTGGAAGCTCCAAAGCTGCTTCCTCGGTGCTCTGTCCCACCCTGCAAGCTCCAGAGCTACTTCCCCGGTTCTCTCTCATCCCCTGGAAGCCCCAAAGCTACTTCCTCGGTGGTCTCTCACACCCTGGATGCTCCAAAGCTACTTCCTTGGTGCTCTCTCACACCTTGGAATCTCCAAAGCTGCTTCCTCGGTGCTCTCTCTCCCCCTGGAAGCTCCAAACCTGCTTCCTTGGTGCTCTCTCACACCCTAGAAGCTCCAAAGCTGCTTCCTCAGTGCTCACTCACCCACTAGAAGCTCCAAAGCTGCTTCCTTGGTGCTCTCAACCCCCCTGGAAGCTCCAAACCTACTTCCTTGTTGCTCTCTCACACCCTGGAAGCTCCAAAGCTGCTTCCTCGGTGCTTTCTCACAACCTAGAAGCTCCAAAGCTGCTTCCTCGGTGCTCTCTCACCCCCTGGAAGCTCCAAAGCTGCTTCTTTGGTGCTCTCTCACCCCCTAGAAGCTCCAAAGCTGATTCCTCGGTGCTCTCTCACCCCCACAAGCTCCAAAGCTGCTTCCTTGGGGCTCTCTCACCCCCTGGAAGCTCCAAAGCTGCTTCCTCAGTGTTCTCTAACTCACTGGAAACTCCAAAGCTGCTTCCTCGGTGTTCTCTCACATGCTAGAAGCTCCAAAGCTGCTTCCTCAGTGCTCTCTCACTCCCCTAGAAGGTCCAATGCTGCTTCCTCATTGCTCTCTCACCCCCTGGAAGATCCAAAGCTGCTTCCTCATTGCTCTCTCACCCCCTGGAAGATCCAAAGCTGCTTCCTCATTGCTCTCTCACCCACTAGAAACTCCAAAGCTGCTTCCTCGGCGCTCTCTCACCCACTGGAAGCTCCAAAGCTACTTCCTCGGTGCTCTCTCAACCCCCCTGGAAGCTCCAAAGCTGCATCCTCGGTGCTCTCTCACCCACTGGAAGCTCCAAAGCTGCTTCCTCATTGCTCTCTCACCCACTAGAAACTCCAAAGCTGCTTCCTCGGTGCTCTCTCACCCCCTGGATACTCCAAAGCTGCTTCTTTGGTGCTCTCTCACCCCCTAGAAGCTCCAAAGCTGATTCCACGGTGCTCTCTCACCCCCACAAGCTCCAAAGCTGCTTCCTCAGTGTTCTCTAACTCCCTGGAAACTCCAAAGCTCCTTCCTCAATGCTCTCTCCCACCCTGGAAACTGCAAAGCTGCTTCCTCGGTGCTCTCTCACATCCTAGAAGCTCAAAGTGGCTTCCTTGGTGCTCTCTCAATGCCTGGAAGCTCCAAAGCTGCTTCCTCCATACTCTCATCCCCTGGAAGCTCCAAAGCTGCTTCCTCCATGCTCTCAACCCCACTGAAAGCTCCAAGGCTGCTTCCTCGGTGTTCTCAACCTCTCTGGAAGCTCCAAAGCTGCTTCCTCGGTTCTCTCAACCAACCTGGAAGCTCCTAAGCTGCTTCCTTGGTGCTCTGTCACCCCCTCAAGCGCCAAAGCTGCTTCCTCGGTGCTCTCAACCCCACTTTAGAATCCAGAGCTGCTTCCTCGGTGTTCTCAAACCCCCTTGGAAGCTCCAAAGCTGCTTCCTCCATGGTCTCAAACCGCCTGGAAGCTCAGAACCTGCTTCCTCAGTGCTCTCTCACCCCCTCGATGCTCCAAAGCTGCTTCCTCGGTGCACTCTCATGCGCTGGAAACTCCAAAGCTGCTTCCTCAGAGCACTCATCCCCCTTGAACATACAAAGCTGCGTCCTCGGTACTCTCTCACCCACTAGAAGCTGCAAAGCTGCTTCCTCGGTGCTCTCTCACCCATTAGAAGCTCCAAAGCTGCTTCCTTTGGTGCTCTCAACCCCCCTGGAAGATCCAAAGCTGCTTCCTCGGTGCTCTCTCACCCCCAGGAAGCTGCAAAGCTGCTTCCTAGGAGCTCTCTCAATCATTGTTAGCTCCAAAGCTGCTTCCTCGGCGCTTTTACCACCTTGGAAGCTCCAAAGCTGCTTCCTCGATGCTCTCTCACCCACTAGAAGCTCCAAAGCTGCTTCCTCGGTGCTCTCTCACCCACTAGAAGCTCCAAAGCTGCATCCTCGGTGCCCTATCACAACCTGGAACCTCAAAAGCTGCTTCCTCGGTTCTCTCTCATCCCCTGGAAGCCCCAAAGCTACATCCTCGGCGTGCTCTCACACACTTGGAAGCTCCAAAGCTGATTCCTCAGTGCTCTGTTCCACAACTGGAAGCTCCAAAGCTGATTCCTTGGTGCTCTCTCACACCCTGGAAGCTCCAAAGCTGCTTCCTCGGTGCTCTGTCCCACCCTGCAAGCTCCAGAGCTACTTCCCCGATTCTCTCTCATCCCCTGGAAGCCCCAAAGCTACTTCCTCGGTGCTCTCTCACACCCTGGATGCTCCAAAGCTACTTCCTTGGTGCTCTCTCACACCTTGGAATCTCCAAAGCTGCTTCCTCGGTGCTCTCTCACCCCCTCGAAGCTCCAAACCTGCTTCCTCAGTGCTCTCTCTCCCCCTGGAAGCTCCAAACCTGCTTCCTTGGTGCTCTCTCACACACTGGAAGCTCCAAAGCTGCTTCCTCGGCGCTCACTCACCCACTAGAAGCTCCAAAGCTGCTTCCTTGGTGCTCTCAACCCCCCTGGAAGCTCCAAAGCTGCTTCCTCGGTGCTCTCTCACCCCCTGGAAGCTCCAAAGCTGCTTCTTTGGTGCTCTCTCACCCCCACAAGCTCCAAAGCTGCTTCCTTGGGGCTCTCTCACCCCCTGGAAGCTCCAAAGCTGCTTCCTCGGTGTTCTCTCACATGCTAGAAGCTCCAAAGCTGCTTCCTCAGTGCTCTCTCACCCCCCTAGAAGGTCCAATGCTGCTTCCTCGGTGCTCTCTCACCCCCTGGAAGCTCCAAAGCTGCTTCCTTGGTGCTCTCTCACCCCCACAAACTCCAAAGCTGCTTCCTGGGTGCTCTCTCACCCCCACAAGCTCCAAAGCTGCTTCCTGGGTGCTCTCTCACACCCCCAAGCTCCAAAGCTGATTCCTCGGTGCTCTCTCACCCCTTGGAAGCTCCAAAGCTGCTTCCTCCATGCTCTCACCCCCTGGAAGCTCTGTACCTGCTTCCTCAGTGCTCTCTCACCCCCTCGATGCTCCAAAGCTGCTTCCTCGGTGCTCTCTCACGCCCTGGAAACTCCAAAGCTGATTCCTCAGAGTACTCAACCCCCTGGAAGCTCCAAAGCTGATTCCTCGGTGCTCTCTCACCCACTAGAATCTCCAAAGCTGATTCCTCGTTTCTCTCTCACCCCCTAGAACTTCTAAAGCTGCTTCCTCGGTTCTCTCTCATCCCCTGGAAGCCCCAAAGCTACTTCCTCGGCGTGCTCTCACACACTTGGAAGCTCCAAAGCTGCTTCCTCGATTCTCTCTCACGCTCTGAAAGCTCCAAAGCTGCTTCCTCGGTGCTCTCTCACTCCCTCGATGCTCCAAAGCTGCTTCCTCGGTGCTCTCTCACGCCCTGGAAACTCCAAAGCTGATTCCTCAGAGTACTCAACCCCCTGGAAGCTCCAAAGCTGCGTCCTCGGAGCTCTCTCACCCACCAGAAGCTCCAAAGCTGATTCCTCGGTGCTCTCTCTCCCCCTGGAAGCTCCAAAGCTGCTTCCTTGGTGCTCTCTCACCCCCACAAGCTCCAAAGCTGATTCCTCGCTGCTCTCTCACCCCCTGAAAGCTCCAAAACTGCTTCCTCGGTGCTCTGTCCCACCCTGCAAGCTCCAGAGCTACTTCCCCGGTTCTCTCTCGTCCCCTGGAAGCTCCAAAGCTACTTCCTCGGAATGCTCTCATACACTTGGAAGCTGCAACGCTGCTTCCTCGGTGGTCTCTCACACCCTGGATGCTCCAAAGCTGCTTCCTTGGTGCTCTCTCACACATTGGAATCTCCAAAGCTGCTTCCTCAGTGCTCTCTTTCCCCCTGGAAGCTCCAAAGCTGCTTCCTCGGTGCTCTCTCACCCACTGGAAGCTCCACAGCTGCTTCGTCGGTGCTTTCTCACCCCCTGGAAACTCCAAAGCTGCTTCCTCGGTGTTCTCTCACCCCCTGGAAACTCCAAAGCTGCTTCCTCGGTGTTCTCTCACATGCTAGAAGCTCCAAAGCTGCTTCCTCAGTGCTCTCTCACCCCCCTAGAAGGTCCAAAGCTGCTTCCTCAGTGCTCTCTCACCCCCCTAGAAGGTCCAAAGCTGCTTCCTCAGTGCTCTCTCACCCCCCCAAGCTCCAAAGCTGCTTCCTCGGTACTCTCTCACCCCTTGGAAGCTCCAAAGCTGCTTCCTCCATGCTCTCAACCCCTCTGGAAGCTCTGTACCTGCTTCCTCAGTGCTCTCTCACCCCCTCGATGCTCCAAAGCTGCTTCCTCGGTGCTCTCTCACGCCCTGGAAACTCCAAAGCTGATTCCTCAGAGTACTCAACCCCCTGGAAGCTCCAAAGCTGCGTCCTCGGAGCTCTCTCACCCACCAGAAGCTCCAAAGCTGCTTCCTTGGTGCTCTCTCACCTCCTAGAAACTTCAAAGCTGCTTCCTCGGTGATCCCAACCCCCCTGGAACCTTCGAAGTTGCTTCCTCGGTGCTCTCAACCCCCCAGGAAGCTCCAAAGCTGCATTCTCGGTGCTTTCTCACCCCCTGGACGCTCCAAAGCTGCTTCCTCGGTGCTCTCTCACCCTCTGGACGCTCCAAAGCTGCTTCCTCGGTGCTCTCTCACCCTCTGGACGCTCCAAAGCTGCATTCTCGATGCTCTCTCACCCATTGGAAGCTCCAAAGCTGCTTCCTCGGTGCTCTCTCACCCCCAGGAAGCTGCAAAGCTGCTTCCTCGGGGCTCTCTCACTCATTGTTAGCTCCAAAGCTGCTTCCTCGGTGCTCTCTCACTCATTGTTAGCTCCAAAGCTGCTTCCTCGGGGCTCTCTCACACCCTGGAAGCTCCAAAGCTGCTTCTTTGGTGCTCTCTCACCCCCTAGAAGCTCCAAAGCTGCTTCCTCAGCGCTCTGTCACCCCCCTAGAAGGTCCAATGCTGCTTCCTCGGTGCTCTCTCACACCCTGGAAGGCCCAAATATCCTTCGGTGCTATCACCCCCGGAAGCTCCAAAGCTGCTTCCTCTGCAGTCTCTCACCCTCTTGGAAGCTCCAAAGCTGCTTCCTTGGTGCTCTCTCACCGCCACAAGCTCCAAAGAGTCTTCCTCAGTGCTCTCTCACCGCCACAAGCTCCAAAGCTGCTTCCTCGGTGCTCTCTCACCCATTGGAAGCTCCAAAGCTGCTTCCTCCATGCTCTCAACCCCTCTGGAAGCTCCAAAGCTGCTTCCTCGGTTCTCTCAACCAACCTGGAAGCTCAGAACCTGCTTCCTCAGTGCTCTCTCACCCCCTCAAGCACCAAAGCTGCTTCCTCGGTGTTCTCAACCCCTCTGGAAGCTCCAAAGCTGCTTCCTCGGTGCTCTCTCACCCCCTAGAAGATCCAAAGCTGCTTCCTCGGTGCTCTCTCACACCCTGGAAGCTCCAAAGCTGCTTCCTCCATGCTCTCACCCCCTGGAAGCTCCAAAGCTCCTTCTCCATGCTCTCAAACCCCCTGGAAGCTCTGAACCTGCTTCCTCAGTGCTCTCTCACCCCCTGGAAGATCCAAAGCTGCTTCATCGGTGCTCTCACACCCCCTGGACGCTCCAAAGCTCCTTCCTTGTTGCTCTCTCACCCACTAGAAGCTCCAAAGCTGCTTCCTCGGTGCTCTCTCACCCCCCCAAGCTCCAAAGCTGATTCCTCGGTGCTCTCTCACCCCTTGGAAGCTCCAAAGCTGCTTCCTCCATGCTCTCACCCCCTGGAAGCTCTGTACCTGCTTCCTCAGTGCTCTCTCACCCCCTAGAAGCTCCAAAGCTGCTTCCTTAGCGCTCTGTCACCCCACTAGAAGGTCCAATGCTGCTTCCTCGGTGCTCTCTCACCCACTAGAAGCTCTCACACCCCCTGGAAGCTCCAAAGCTGCTTCCTCGGTGCTCTCTCACCCCCTAGAAGCTCCAAAGCTGCTTCCTCAGCGCTCTGTCACCCCCCTAGAAGGTCCAATGCTGCTTCCTCTGTGCTCTCTCACCCACGGGAAGCTCCAAAGCTGCATCCTCGGTGCTCTCTCACACCCTGGAACCTCTAAAGCTGCTTCCTCGGTTCTCTCTCATCCCCTGGAAGCCCCAAAGCTACTTCCTCGGCGTGCTCTCACACACTTGGAAGCTCCAAAGCTGATTCCTCGGTGCTCTGTTGCACAACTGGAAGCTCCAAAGCTGCTTCCTCTATGCTCTCTCACCCCCTGAAAGCTCCAAAGCTGATTCCTCGGTGCTCTCTCACCCCCACAAGCTCCAAAGCTGCTTCCTCGGTGCTCTCTCACCCCCTGGATACTCCAAAGCTGCTTCTTTGGTGCTCTCTCACCCCCACAAGCTCCAAAGCTCCTTCCTCGGTGCTCTCTCACCCCCACAAGCTCCAAAGCTCCTTCCTCAGTGCTCTCTCACCGCCACAAGCTCCAAAGCTGCTTCCTCAGTGTTCTCTAACTCCCTGGAAACTCCAAAGCTCCTTCCTCAATGCTCTCTCCCACCCTGGAAACTGCAAAGCTGCTTCCTCGGTGCTCTCTCACATCCTAGAAGCTCCAAAGTGGCTTCCTTGGTGCTCTCTCAACCCCTAGAAGCTCCAAAGCTGCTTCCTCCATACTCTCACCCCCTGGAAGCTCCAAAGCTGCTTCCTCCATGCTCTCAACCTCACTGAAAGCTCCAAGGCTGCTTCCTCGGTGTTCTGAACCTCTCTGGAAGCTCCAAAGCTGCTTCCTCGGTGCTCTCTCACCCCCTGGAAGCTCCAAAGCTGCTTCCTCAGTGCTCTCTCACATCCTAGAAGCTCCAAAGCTGCTTCCTTGGTGCTCTCTCACCCCCGGGAAGCTCCAAAGCTGCTTCCTCGGTGCTCTCTCACCCCCTGGAAGATCCAAAGCTGCTTCCTCGGAACTCTGTCCCACCCTGGAAGCTCCAAAGTTGCTTCCACGATGCTCCCAAACTCCCCTAGATGCTCCAAAGCTTTTTCATTGGTGCTTTCTCCCTCCCTGGAAACCCCAAAGATGCTTTCTCAGTGCTCTCTCACACCCTGGAAGCTCCACAGCAGCTTCCTCGGTGCTCAGTCCCACCCTGGAAGCTCCAAAGCTGCTTCCTCTGTTCTCTCACCCCCTGGAAGCTCCAAAGATGCTTCCTTGGTGCTCTCTCACCCATGGGAAGCTCCAAAGCTGCTTCCTCGGTGCTCTCTCACATCCTAGAATCTCCAAAACGGCTTCCTCAGCGCTCTGTCACCCCCCTAGAAGTTCCAATGCTGCTTCCTCGGTGCTCACTGACACCCTGGAAGGTCCAAAGCTCCTTCTTCGGTGCTATCACCCCCTGGAAGCTCCAAAGCTGCTTCCTTGGCACTCTCTCACCCTCTTGGAAGCTCCAAAGCTGCTTCCTCAGTGTTCTCTAACTCCCTGCAAACTCCAAAGCTGCTTCCTCGGTGCTCTCCCACACCCTGGAAGCTCCAAAGCTGCTTCCTCGGTGCTCTCTCACCCCCTGGAAGCTCCAAAGCTGCTTCCTCGGTGCAGGCAACCCCCCCTAGAAGCTACAAAGCTTCTTCCTTGGTTCTTTCGCCCTCCCTGGAAGCTCCAAAGCTGCATCCTTGTAGCTCTCTCACCCACAGGAAGCTCCAAAGCTGCATCCTCGGTGCTCTCTCACCCCCTGGACACGCCAAAGCTGCTTCCTCGGTGCTCTCTCACACCCTGGAAGCTCGAAAGCTGCTTCCTCGGTGCTCTCTCACACCCTGGAAGTTCCAAAGCTGCTTCCTCGGTGCTCTCCCACCCCCTGGAAGCTACAAAGCTTCTTCCTCTGTGCTTTCTCACACGCTGGAAGCTCCAAAGTTGCTTCCTCAGTGCTCTCAACGCCCCTGGAAGCTCCAAAGCTGCATCCTCGGTGCTTTCTCACATCCTAGAAGCTCCAAAGCGGCTTCCTCAGCGCTCTGTCACCCCCCTAGAAGGCCCAATGCTGCTTCCTCGGTGCTCTCTCACCCTCTGGAAGCTCCAAAGCTGCTTCCTCGGCACACTTTCGCCTTCTTGGAAGCTCCAAAGCTGCTTCCTTGGTGCTCTCTCACCCCCTCAAGCTCCAAAGCTGCTTCCTCAGTGTTCTCTAACTCCCTGGAAACTCCAAAGCTCCTTCCTCGATGCTCTCTCCCACCCTGGAAGCTCCTAAGCTGCTTCCTCTGTTCTCTCACCCCCTGGAAGCTACAAAGCTTCTTCCTTGGTGCTTTCTCACCCCCTGGAAGCTCCAAAGCTGCTTCCTCAGTGCTCTCTCACCCACTGGAAACTCCAAAGCTGCTTCCTCGGTGCTCTCTCACCCACTGGAAACTCCAAAGCTGCTTCCTTGGTGCTCTCTCACCCCCAGGAAGCTGCAAAGCTGCTTCCTAGGTGCTCTCTCACTCATTGTTAGCTCCAAAGCTGCTTCCTCGGTGCTCTCTCACCCCCCCAAGCTCCAAAGCTGATTCCTCGGTGCTCTCTCACCCCTTGGAAGCTCCAAAGCTGCTTCCTCCATGCTCTCACCCCCTGGAAGCTCTGTACCTGCTTCCTCAGTGCTCTCTCACCCCCTAGAAGCTCCAAAGCTGCTTCCTTAGCGCTCTGTCACCCCACTAGAAGGTCCAATGCTGCTTCCTCGGTGCTCTCTCACCCACTAGAAGCTCTCACACCCCCTGGAAGCTCCAAAGCTGCTTCCTCGGTGCTCTCTCACCCCCTAGAAGCTCCAAAGCTGCTTCCTCAGCGCTCTGTCACCCCCCTAGAAGGTCCAATGCTGCTTCCTCTGTGCTCTCTCACCCACGGGAAGCTCCAAAGCTGCATCCTCGGTGCTCTCTCACACCCTGGAACCTCTAAAGCTGCTTCCTCGGTTCTCTCTCATCCCCTGGAAGCCCCAAAGCTACTTCCTCGGCGTGCTCTCACACACTTGGAAGCTCCAAAGCTGATTCCTCGGTGCTCTGTTGCACAACTGGAAGCTCCAAAGCTGCTTCCTCTATGCTCTCTCACCCCCTGAAAGCTCCAAAGCTGATTCCTCGGTGCTCTCTCACCCCCACAAGCTCCAAAGCTGCTTCCTCGGTGCTCTCTCACCCCCTGGATACTCCAAAGCTGCTTCTTTGGTGCTCTCTCACCCCCACAAGCTCCAAAGCTCCTTCCTCGGTGCTCTCTCACCCCCACAAGCTCCAAAGCTCCTTCCTCAGTGCTCTCTCACCGCCACAAGCTCCAAAGCTGCTTCCTCAGTGTTCTCTAACTCCCTGGAAACTCCAAAGCTCCTTCCTCAATGCTCTCTCCCACCCTGGAAACTGCAAAGCTGCTTCCTCGGTGCTCTCTCACATCCTAGAAGCTCCAAAGTGGCTTCCTTGGTGCTCTCTCAACCCCTAGAAGCTCCAAAGCTGCTTCCTCCATACTCTCACCCCCTGGAAGCTCCAAAGCTGCTTCCTCCATGCTCTCAACCTCACTGAAAGCTCCAAGGCTGCTTCCTCGGTGTTCTGAACCTCTCTGGAAGCTCCAAAGCTGCTTCCTCGGTGCTCTCTCACCCCCTAGAAGCTCCAAAGCTGCTTCCTCAGTGCTCTCTCACATCCTAGAAGCTCCAAAGCTGCTTCCTTGGTGCTCTCTCACCCCCGGGAAGCTCCAAAGCTGCTTCCTCGGTGCTCTCTCACCCCCTGGAAGATCCAAAGCTGCTTCCTCGGAACTCTGTCCCACCCTGGAAGCTCCAAAGTTGCTTCCACGATGCTCCCAAACTCCCCTAGATGCTCCAAAGCTTTTTCATTGGTGCTTTCTCCCTCCCTGGAAACCCCAAAGATGCTTTCTCAGTGCTCTCTCACACCCTGGAAGCTCCACAGCAGCTTCCTCGGTGCTCAGTCCCACCCTGGAAGCTCCAAAGCTGCTTCCTCTGTTCTCTCACCCCCTGGAAGCTCCAAAGATGCTTCCTTGGTGCTCTCTCACCCATGGGAAGCTCCAAAGCTGCTTCCTCGGTGCTCTCTCACATCCTAGAATCTCCAAAACGGCTTCCTCAGCGCTCTGTCACCCCCCTAGAAGTTCCAATGCTGCTTCCTCGGTGCTCACTGACACCCTGGAAGGTCCAAAGCTCCTTCTTCGGTGCTATCACCCCCTGGAAGCTCCAAAGCTGCTTCCTTGGCACTCTCTCACCCTCTTGGAAGCTCCAAAGCTGCTTCCTCAGTGTTCTCTAACTCCCTGCAAACTCCAAAGCTGCTTCCTCGGTGCTCTCCCACACCCTGGAAGCTCCAAAGCTGCTTCCTCGGTGCTCTCTCACCCCCTGGAAGCTCCAAAGCTGCTTCCTCGGTGCAGGCAACCCCCCCTAGAAGCTACAAAGCTTCTTCCTTGGTTCTTTCGCCCTCCCTGGAAGCTCCAAAGCTGCATCCTTGTAGCTCTCTCACCCACAGGAAGCTCCAAAGCTGCATCCTCGGTGCTCTCTCACCCCCTGGACACGCCAAAGCTGCTTCCTCGGTGCTCTCTCACACCCTGGAAGCTCGAAAGCTGCTTCCTCGGTGCTCTCTCACACCCTGGAAGTTCCAAAGCTGCTTCCTCGGTGCTCTCCCACCCCCTGGAAGCTCCAAAGCTTCTTCCTCTGTGCTTTCTCACACGCTGGAAGCTCCAAAGTTGCTTCCTCAGTGCTCTCAACGCCCCTGGAAGCTCCAAAGCTGCATCCTCGGTGCTTTCTCACATCCTAGAAGCTCCAAAGCGGCTTCCTCAGCGCTCTGTCACCCCCCTAGAAGGCCCAATGCTGCTTCCTCGGTGCTCTCTCACCCTCTGGAAGCTCCAAAGCTGCTTCCTCGGCACACTTTCGCCTTCTTGGAAGCTCCAAAGCTGCTTCCTTGGTGCTCTCTCACCCCCTCAAGCTCCAAAGCTGCTTCCTCAGTGTTCTCTAACTCCCTGGAAACTCCAAAGCTCCTTCCTCGATGCTCTCTCCCACCCTGGAAGCTCCTAAGCTGCTTCCTCTGTTCTCTCACCCCCTGGAAGCTACAAAGCTTCTTCCTTGGTGCTTTCTCCCTCCCTGGAAGCTCCAAAGCTGCTTCCTCAGTGCTCTCTCACCCACTGGAAACTCCAAAGCTGCTTCCTCGGTGCTCTCTCACCCACTGGAAACTCCAAAGCTGCTTCCTTGGTGCTCTCTCACCCCCAGGAAGCTGCAAAGCTGCTTCCTAGGTGCTCTCTCACTCATTGTTAGCTCCAAAGCTGCTTCCTCGGCGCTTTTACCACCTTGGAAGCTCCAAAGCTGCTTCCTCAGTGCTCTGTTCCACAACTGGAAGCTCCAAAGCTGCTTCCTCAGTGCTCTGTTCCACAACTGGAAGCTCCAAAGCTGCTTCCTCGGTGCTCTCTCACACCCTGGAAGCTCCAAAGCTGCTTCCTTGGTGCTCTCTCACCCCCAGGAAGCTGCAAAGCTGCTTCCTAGGTGCTCTCTCACTCATTGTTAGCTCCAAAGCTGCTTCCTCGGCGCTTTTACCACCTTGGAAGCTCCAAAGCTGCTTCCTCAGTGCTCTGTTCCACAACTGGAAGCTCCAAAGCTGCTTCCTCGGTGCTCTCTCACACCCTGGAAGCTCCAAAGCTGCTTCCTCGGTGCTCTGTCCCACCCTGCAAGCTCCAGAGCTACTTCCCCGGTTCTCTCTCATCCCCTGGAAGCCCCAAAGCTACTTCCTCGGTGGTCTCTCACACCCTGGATGCTCCAAAGCTGCTTCCTCGGTGCTCTCTCACCCCCTGGAAGCTCCAAAGCTGCTTCTTTGGTGCTCTCTCACCCCCTAGAAGCTCCAAAGCTGATTCCTCGGTGCTCTCTCACCCCCACAAGCTCCAAAGCTGCTTCCTTGGGGCTCTCTCACCCCCTGGAAGCTCCAAAGCTGCTTCCTCAGTGTTCTCTAACTCACTGGAAACTCCAAAGCTGCTTCCTCGGTGTTCTCTCACATGCTAGAAGCTCCAAAGCTGCTTCCTCAGTGCTCTCTCACTCCCCTAGAAGGTCCAATGCTGCTTCCTCATTGCTCTCTCACCCCCTGGAAGATCCAAAGCTGCTTCCTCATTGCTCTCTCACCCACTAGAAACTCCAAAGCTGCTTCCTCGGCGCTCTCTCACCCACTGGAAGCTCCAAAGCTACTTCCTCGGTGCTCTCTCAACCCCCCTGGAAGCTCCAAAGCTGCATCCTCGGTGCTCTCTCACCCACTGGAAGCTCCAAAGCTGCTTCCTCATTGCTCTCTCACCCACTAGAAACTCCAAAGCTGCTTCCTCGGTGCTCTCTCACCCCCTGGATACTCCAAAGCTGCTTCTTTGGTGCTCTCTCACCCCCTAGAAGCTCCAAAGCTGATTCCACGGTGCTCTCTCACCCCCACAAGCTCCAAAGCTGCTTCCTCAGTGTTCTCTAACTCCCTGGAAACTCCAAAGCTCCTTCCTCAATGCTCTCTCCCACCCTGGAAACTGCAAAGCTGCTTCCTCGGTGCTCTCTCACATCCTAGAAGCTCAAAGTGGCTTCCTTGGTGCTCTCTCAATGCCTGGAAGCTCCAAAGCTGCTTCCTCCATACTCTCATCCCCTGGAAGCTCCAAAGCTGCTTCCTCCATGCTCTCAACCCCACTGAAAGCTCCAAGGCTGCTTCCTCGGTGTTCTCAACCTCTCTGGAAGCTCCAAAGCTGCTTCCTCGGTTCTCTCAACCAACCTGGAAGCTCCTAAGCTGCTTCCTTGGTGCTCTGTCACCCCCTCAAGCGCCAAAGCTGCTTCCTCGGTGCTCTCAACCCCACTTTAGAATCCAGAGCTGCTTCCTCGGTGTTCTCAACCCCCCTGGAAGCTCCAAAGCTGCTTCCTCCATGGTCTCAAACCGCCTGGAAGCTCAGAACCTGCTTCCTCAGTGCTCTCTCACCCCCTCGATGCTCCAAAGCTGCTTCCTCGGTGCACTCTCATGTGCTGGAAACTCCAAAGCTGCTTCCTCAGAGCACTCATCCCCCTTGAACATACAAAGCTGCGTCCTCGGTACTCTCTCACCCACTAGAAGCTGCAAAGCTGCTTCCTCGGTGCTCTCTCACCCATTAGAAGCTCCAAAGCTGCTTCCTTTGGTGCTCTCAACCCCCCTGGAAGATCCAAAGCTGCTTCCTCGGTGCTCTCTCACCCCCAGGAAGCTGCAAAGCTGCTTCCTAGGAGCTCTCTCAATCATTGTTAGCTCCAAAGCTGCTTCCTCGGCGCTTTTACCACCTTGGAAGCTCCAAAGCTGCTTCCTCGGTGCTCTCTCACCCACTAGAAGCTCCAAAGCTGCATCCTCGGTGCTCTCTCACAACCTGGAACCTCAAAAGCTGCTTCCTCGGTGTAGTGAAGGATGCTTATGATCAGAATATATTTCTGTATGTGTTAACCCTCCTTTGTCCCCCCCCTCCTTTCTGGAGGCAGCAGGGGGGATCCTGGCGCCACTGAGTCCAGGTAAACAGCCTACCTGGGCGTGGTCTCACCCCTGCAGTACTAGAGGCAGGCTATATGTTTGTTTCCCCGAGTATAGCATATACTCAGGCCACATTTGGTAGCTGGTAGTTCATTGGTTAATGTTTGCGTTGGCAACAGATGCTTATTGGGCCAGTATTCACTGGGGCAAATGGTAAATAGGGGTCGTTTGGCAAATGAGCCCTCCACCTCGGTGTTGGAGCCTGTGTGTGCGTGCGTGCCAGCCAGTGCTTCGGGAGGCCTCGTGGTCCTTTTGCCACCGTCCCAGCTGTGTGCGGTGCCGCGGACAGCACTCCGTGGGATCAACCGCTGCGTGATCCATCGTAGGAGAAAACCTGGTAGACCGTGTGAACCAGCGTTGCTGACCTGCCACTACCCCCCCTCTGAGCGAGGAATTTTGTATCCTGGGAGAGAACAGCAGAGCCACGCGGTGCGGCCACGCGGCCAGCACCATTTCCTGCCTCCTTATTACGGCACATCCGTGCCACGTTGTCTGGATTATAAACATTACTGAGGAAAGACTCCATGAAGTTCTCAGCTTGTGAGTAAGCCAAGCCCTTTGTAGAGCTTCGTTTAGGATAGCGTTTATATTGCTCCGGGTGGAGGGTTGCCGGTGACTGACCAACCCCTCCCCCGCCACTCTCTGACTCCGTTTAGGTTCTAAGTTCTGTGAATCATTTTGGTTTAAGTGCCCATACATAACATTCTGTAAAGATAGTTCCACTAACCGAATATTGATACCTGTGAAGGGCGATTGTAAATACCCCGTTACAGAGTTTGTATATATATAAATAAACTTATTATTTTTCGTTGATGGATCTGCCGTGTATTTCTGAGGGCATATCCACGACATTAATGGCGCAGCGAGCAGGGTTATCCGATAAGTGACTATCTCTACAGAATGGGATACGTAATAAAACGATCCGATATGCAATGGGCTATAGAAAACCTGACAAATCCGGACCAAATCACCACGAAATTATCCGAATACGTGGTCGAGCTATGCGCTGATCCAACCGCAATAACCGAGGAGAGAGTTAGTGCGATCGGGGCTTGCATAATGCGAGCACAAGACGAATTTACAGCATTAGAGGAAAAGATTAAAAAACTTGAGGGAAAAAATAACTTCCTGGAAAGAGAGTTAGGAAAGTCTGAGGCACAAAATGATAAACTTCATAACTTGTTAACGTTGCAAATTAAAGAAAGCAACGCTACTATGAAGGTATTAGCGGGATCAGACAGAGACTCTGTTTCAAGCCTTCCTGGGATCTCCCAACCGCCTAGCCCCGAGCAGCCCCGCGACCACGATGTCGCGCCCAGAGCCAGCTCTCCCGTACAGTCCTTTTACGAATTACCCCCACCGCAGTCTCGCGGAAAGGACAGAAAGGTAGCGAATCCCACCGTAGCGCAAGACTTTAGACCCACGGTCCCCTTGGACCTGCCGAGACTCCGAACACTGCAAAGCCCGAGTCCCGATTCACTCGCTCAGCCCAGCACGTCAGCAGCAGCGCGTGAATTAAATTCGCCTGACAATAGTGCTTCGAGAAGCGAAGCCCGGAAAAAATCCCGTAGCTACCGAACGGAGAGAAACCCATCTGACCGGGACGATACGGATTACAGTTCGGAAGATGAACCCATACGGAGGAAAGCCGTGCATTTACGTCCCGTTCTTAAAGAGCAATACACGGACGGCCGCCGTGGCCGAGGGACAACAACTACCTCTGTTCGCCCGTACAGCGGAGCAAAGCTTCGGGACCTGCAGGAGACGTTTGCACGAGAACCGGACGAGTCGGTAACAGACTTTTTGTATCGCGTTATGGAATTGGGTGGGGATACAATTATTTTGGACCGTAATGAAGCAAAAGGCTGTTCATGGGGTCATGAAGTATTTTTGGGCATGGGTCCAGAGGGATACCACTCGTTAACTTCCCGTGTCGCTCACTGGGCTGGAAGTTTAGATCCTATAGATAGAGACGAACCCACCGAAGTGAGGGTTACCAGTTCGGCCGAACTCACTGCCGCGATTAAAAAGTTGGCGTGCGTTCAAGCAATGTACGATCGCGGGGCATATCCTTCCCCACTAGATGCCCCAATTAACCCAGTGCGACTTAAAATCCTAATCCGTGGTCTGCCGCCGGGTCTGAAAAATGTATGTGATGCCAAAAAGGAGGAAATTGAACGAGTAGTCGAAAGGAATATGGCCTCTACTAATTCCCGGGAACACCAATTAACTTGGGAAGAGCTTCTGATGGCGTTATCCCACAAGGGCCGAGACTTGGGCTACTCTGATCATACGCTCATGGCCAAGACTCCCAGCGACAGACACCATACTGGTTTCAAAGGCAACCACGCGGCGACACCGCGGGGGAAAAAGCAGGAAGTGCGCCACACTAAGACATCCCCTACTGCAACTTCTTCGGGTTCAAGCAGCAGCCCGGAGTCAGATCGCCGTCACTCGGGAAGTCCCAGAGGGAGAAATTCCGACCGCTGGAGAGATAAGCGGCGTACTTCTAATAGATCATTTTCACCCAGAGAGAAATGGTATCGGCTAGCACTGTCTTTGAATGTACCTGAATCCTTAATAGCGACATTACCAACGAGACTGTTAAAAGGCGTAGTGCTGAGCATACAAAATAAATCTGGCAGCTGGGAAGAGGACGACTACCGAAGTGACCGCCGCGGCAAGGGGAAGAATGAAGCTGAAAGCAGCAGTCCTAGAAGTGTTTCACCCAGCAAGGATGCTAACCCCTTCATACCTCGCCGCCAGAGCCCAGATAAAAAGCCAAAAAACTAGACACAGCGGTGACTGTTCCAGGCCTCACTCATCGCTTTGTTAATACTTGTCAATGGTCTGAGGATCCAGAGCCTTTCATTTTGATTCCCACTGGACCTACTCGAACTGCTGTAAAATTCCTTATTGACACTGGGGCGCAAATCAGTGTTTTGAATGTGCAACAAGCTAAACGCTTGAAGATCCTGCCATCCCGGAAAAGGATTAAGATACAGGGTGTTACAGGAATGCCTCATACGTGCCATTTAGCCAAAACAAGGTTGTGGCTTCCTGGTGACAAGCGGAGTACCCTGGTAGAAGTTGCCCTGAGTCCGTACCCCGAGAACATCCTTGGATTTGATGTTTTAGCTGGCAAACGGTGGCATCTCCCTAACGGTACCCTGTGGTGCTTTGGCTCCTATGGAGTAGGAGCAAAAGGGACTGAAACCGCTCGGGTAGGCACTCTCCAAATTGCTCCACCCTTACCCAAATCGAGTATCACATGTGTTGCACAGTATTCCCTACCAGCAGCAGCCAGACAAGGCATCACTGAGGTGATTGCAGACCTGGAAAAGAGACAAATCATTACCAGGACACACTCACCCTATAACTCACCAGTGTGGCCAGTGCGTAAACCTGATGGACGATGGAGACTCACCATTGACTACAGGAGGCTCAATAGCAACACGCCCCCTCTCACCGCTGCAGTCCCAAGCCTGACATCCATCGTGACAGCAATCCAAGCTGCGTCACATACTTGGATGGCTTCACTGGACATTAAGGACATGTACTTTATGATCCCTCTACGTGAGGAGGATAAACCACAGTTTGCTTTCACATGGCAAGGTTCCCAATACACCTTCAATCGTCTTCCCCAGGGGTACAAGCACTCAGGAACCATTGCACACAACTCCTTAGCAGCACTGTTAGACACCATTGAAGTCCCAAAAGATGTAAGTGTCTACCAGTACATAGATGACATCTTTGTTGGGGGAAACGACGAAGGTAAGGTGGGTTCAGTAGCTGCAGCGATCTGGGACCTTTTGACCAAAAATGGGTTACAGGTTCCACAAGCTAAATGTCAAGGCCCGAGCCAAGAAATTAAATTTCTTGGATCCTGGTGGGTAGCAGGAGCAATATCAGTGCCAGAGGATGCTCTTGAGGCTATTGAAAAGGGCCAACTTCCCAATAACAAAAGGGAGCTTCAGCGGCTCTTGGGTACCTTGGGTTACTGGAGAAAACATATTCCAGGTTTCTCAGTAATTGCTCGTCCCCTCTATGACCTGCTTAAAAAGAGCAGAGTCTGGGACTGGACCCCAAGGCATACTGAAAGCCTAAAGGTCTTGAAGGACGAATTAAAGGCTTACCAGAAATTGGGTCCTTTGCATCCACATGACCCCTTAAGGGCAGAATGGGGCTTCTCTGAACATGCTTCCTACTGTGGGATTTTTCAAAGGGGACCTAAAGGCCCAAACAGAGCCCTTTTATTCTCTTCAACAGCATTCAAAGATGCTGAAAGGAGATACTCTGAATGGGAGAAGGGACTCCTGTCTCTGACCCGAGCTGTCAAAGAGGCAGAGAAGCTGCGCACTACGCAGGATATCGTAGTGCAAGGTCCATTCTCTCTGCTCAAAGCAATCCTCAATGGAACCCCACCACCAGAAGGAATTGCTCAGAAGGCTACCGTAAGAAAATGGTATGCCTATCTGGAAGGGATGGCTCAGCTTATGCCTCTAAGAGAAGGGCCCACAAAAGTATCCAAATTGCAGCAGCCCATCAACCCACATACTATCCCACTGTGCCAGCCCTACAAGCCATCTCCTATTCAGGTAGCACCTGAACTGACTGCCGATGCCAATACTGAGGGAGTGTGGTTCACAGATGCATCTGCCCAAAGGGTAGAATCACAGTGGCATTACAAGGCTGCAGCACTGGAGATTGGCACAGACAGGACTGTCATTGAAGAGGGTGAAGGCAGTGCCCAAGTGGGAGAACTGCGTGCCCTTATGCTAGCTGTGGAAAATGGTGCAGAGACCATATACACTGATTCATATGCTACTTTCAAAGGTGCCACAGAATGGATTTGCCAGTGGGAAGCAAACCAGTGGATAGTTGGCAATACCCCAGTTTGGAGGGCAACCGACTGGCAAAGACTACTAGAGATAAGTCGAGCCAGGACCATCAAAGTAGGATGGGTAAAGGGACACTGCAGGAAGCAAACCCCTGCTGCTACTTGGAATCAACAAGTAGATCACTTAGCAAAAATCAGCGTAGTTGATTGTGAGGAAAAGGAGTGGGAGCGATTGGCTGAGTGGCTACATATTAAAAGAGGTCACTCAGGTAAGTCAGACCTTTACTACGAATGCAGATCCAGGGGGTGGCCAGTTTCTTTGACCACATGCGAAACCATTGTTTCAGCCTGCCCTCAGTGCCAGATCAGATTAAAAGCTAACCATCCCGGTCTGGCTCCAGCCCAGCATATCAAGAAAGACAAAGTACTATGGAGCACATGGCAGATTGATTATGTTGGTCCCCTCCGACCCTCACATGGGAAAAAATACATACTGGTAGGGGTAGAAGTGGTTTCAGGCTTAGTCATGGCCACTGCTACTAGCACTGCTTCAGGAGCTCAAACCATTGAAACTCTAAAGGATTGGTTCAGCATTCTGCCTATGCCTGAACATATTCAGAGTGATAATGGTTCACATTTCACCTCAACCTCAGTCCAAGACTGGGCCCGAGGGGAAGGAGTCAAATGGACATTTCATACTCCATATTATCCCCAGGCAAATGGCATAGTGGAGAGGGCAAATGGCCTCATTAAGAAACATGCAAATGTTTCAAGGAGTAATTGGGATAAACGCCTGCCTTCTGCAGTTTTCATTGTAAACAACCGATGGGGGAATTATGGCAGCCCCAAAGTCAAGGCATTTTGCCCTGCTGACCCAGTTAGGGATGTCAGCCACATGCCAGGGGAGGCAAAGGATGAACACCCACATTCCGTAACACAGATGCAGGTGGGCCAACCAGTGTTAGTGAAACTGCCTTCTATCGGGATTGTACCCATGACACTGGCTAAGCCCAGGGGTCTATACGCTTGGGAGGCTACTGACATCAATGGAAAAACTCATCGCATAAGTGCTCGGTGGGTCGTTCCAAATTACTAACTGTCAAGCCTGGCTTTAAACACCGTGGCCAGTTTTGTTTCTCCACAGAATGACAACGGTTCCAGTGGACAGATTATCCTGGAAAGGAAGACCCGTCTCGGGAGTAACAGGGATCCACCGCCGGTCAGGGGGTGGAGACTAGAAAACACTAAGGTCACCAATACTGACCTTAGACTTAAGGAGTTCTATACTGTGTTGTAGCATGCTTTGTTTAGAGTACAGTTGTACACTTCTGAGATATATATATATATGTATGCATGATGTTCTTGTGATGTTTCTATATAATGTTTAATTCATCCTTGGTAGAGTTTAATTATAGAGTAATATTTGCCCACATATACTTGCCCATAAGCAGGGGGTGGAATGTAGTGAAGGATGCTTATGATCAGAATATATTTCTGTATGTGTTAACCCTCCTTTGTCCCCCCCCTCCTTTCTGGAGGCAGCAGGGGGGATCCTGGCGCCACTGAGTCCAGGTAAACAGCCTACCTGGGCGTGGTCTCACCCCTGCAGTACTAGAGGCAGGCTATATGTTTGTTTCCCCGAGTATAGCATATACTCAGGCCACATTTGGTAGCTGGTAGTTCATTGGTTAATGTTTGCGTTGGCAACAGATGCTTATTGGGCCAGTATTCACTGGGGCAAATGGTAAATAGGGGTCGTTTGGCAAATGAGCCCTCCACCTCGGTGTTGGAGCCTGTGTGTGCGTGCGTGCCAGCCAGTGCTTCGGGAGGCCTCGTGGTCCTTTTGCCACCGTCCCAGCTGTGTGCGGTGCCGCGGACAGCACTCCGTGGGATCAACCGCTGCGTGATCCATCGTAGGAGAAAACCTGGTAGACCGTGTGAACCAGCGTTGCTGACCTGCCACTACCCCCCCTCTGAGCGAGGAATTTTGTATCCTGGGAGAGAACAGCAGAGCCACGCGGTGCGGCCACGCGGCCAGCACCATTTCCTGCCTCCTTATTACGGCACATCCGTGCCACGTTGTCTGGATTATAAACATTACTGAGGAAAGACTCCATGAAGTTCTCAGCTTGTGAGTAAGCCAAGCCCTTTGTAGAGCTTCGTTTAGGATAGCGTTTATATTGCTCCGGGTGGAGGGTTGCCGGTGACTGACCAACCCCTCCCCCGCCACTCTCTGACTCCGTTTAGGTTCTAAGTTCTGTGAATCATTTTGGTTTAAGTGCCCATACATAACATTCTGTAAAGATAGTTCCACTAACCGAATATTGATACCTGTGAAGGGCGATTGTAAATACCCCGTTACAGAGTTTGTATATATATAAATAAACTTATTATTTTTCGTTGATGGATCTGCCGTGCATTTCTGAGGGCATATCCACGACACTCGGTTCTCTCTCATCCCCTGGAAGCCCCAAAGCTACATCCTCGGTGCTCTCTCACACCCTGGATGCTCCAAAGCTACTTCCTTGGTGCTCTCTCACACCTTGGAATCTCCAAAGCTGCTTCCTCGGTGCTCTCTCACCCCCTGGAAGCTCCAAACCTGCTTCCTCAGTGCTCTCTCTCCCCCTGGAAGCTCCAAACCTGCTTCCTTGGTGCTCTCTCACACACTGGAAGCTCCAAAGCTGCTTCCTCGGCGCTCACTCACCCACTAGAAGCTCCAAAGCTGCTTCCTTGGTGCTCTCAACCCCCCTGGAAGCTCCAAAGCTGCTTCCTCGGTGCTCTCTCACCCCCTGGAAGCTCCAAAGCTGCTTCTTTGGTGCTCTCTCACCCCCTAGAAGCTCCAAAGCTGATTCCTCGGTGCTCTCTCACCCCCACAAGCTCCAAAGCTGCTTCCTTGGGGCTCTCTCACCCCCTGGAAGCTCCAAAGCTGCTTCCTCGGTGTTCTCTCACATGCTAGAAGCTCCAAAGCTGCTTCCTCAGTGCTCTCTCACCCCCCTAGAAGGTCCAATGCTGCTTCCTCGGTGCTCTCTCACCCCCTGGAAGCTCCAAAGCTGCTTCCTTGGTGCTCTCTCACCCCCACAAGCTCCAAAGCTGCTTCCTGGGTGCTCTCTCACCCCCACAAGCTCCAAAGCTGCTTCCTGGGTGCTCTCTCACACCCCCAAGCTCCAAAGCTGATTCCTCGGTGCTCTCTCACCCCTTGGAAGCTCCAAAGCTGCTTCCTCCATGCTCTCACCCCCTGGAAGCTCTGTACCTGCTTCCTCAGTGCTCTCTCACCCCCTCGATGCTCCAAAGCTGCTTCCTCGGTGCTCTCTCACGCCCTGGAAACTCCAAAGCTGATTCCTCAGAGTACTCAACCCCCTGGAAGCTCCAAAGCTGATTCCTCGGTGCTCTCTCACCCACTAGAATCTCCAAAGCTGATTCCTCGTTTCTCTCTCACCCCCTAGAACTTCTAAAGCTGCTTCCTCGGTTCTCTCTCATCCCCTGGAAGCCCCAAAGCTACTTCCTCGGCGTGCTCTCACACACTTGGAAGCTCCAAAGCTGCTTCCTCGATTCTCTCTCACCCTCTGAAAGCTCCAAAGCTGCTTCCTCGGTGCTCTCTCACCCCCTCGATGCTCCAAAGCTGCTTCCTCGGTGCTCTCTCACGCCCTGGAAACTCCAAAGCTGATTCCTCAGAGTACTCAACCCCCTGGAAGCTCCAAAGCTGCGTCCTCGGAGCTCTCTCACCCACCAGAAGCTCCAAAGCTGATTCCTCGGTGCTCTCTCTCCCCCTGGAAGCTCCAAAGCTGCTTCCTTGGTGCTCTCTCACCCCCACAAGCTCCAAAGCTGATTCCTCGCTGCTCTCTCACCCCCTGAAAGCTCCAAAACTGCTTCCTCGGTGCTCTGTCCCACCCTGCAAGCTCCAGAGCTACTTCCCCGGTTCTCTCTCGTCCCCTGGAAGCTCCAAAGCTACTTCCTCGGCATGCTCTCATACACTTGGAAGCTGCAACGCTGCTTCCTCGGTGGTCTCTCACACCCTGGATGCTCCAAAGCTGCTTCCTTGGTGCTCTCTCACACATTGGAATCTCCAAAGCTGCTTCCTCAGTGCTCTCTTTCCCCCTGGAAGCTCCAAAGCTGCTTCCTCGGTGCTCTCTCACCCCCTGGAAGCTCCAAAGCTGCTTCCTCGTTGCTCTCTCACCCACTGGAAGCTCCACAGCTGCTTCGTCGGTGCTTTCTCACAACCTAGAAGCTCCAAAGCTGCTTCCTCGGTGCTCTCTCACCCCCTGGAAACTCCAAAGCTGCTTCCTCGGTGTTCTCTCACATGCTAGAAGCTCCAAAGCTGCTTCCTCAGTGCTCTCTCACCCCCCCTAGAAGCTGCAAAGCTGCTTCCTCAGTGCTCTCTCACCCCCCTAGAAGGTCCAAAGCTGCTTCCTCAGTGCTCTCTCACCCCCCCAAGCTCCAAAGCTGCTTCCTCGGTACTCTCTCACCCCTTGGAAGCTCCAAAGCTGCTTCCTCCATGCTCTCAACCCCTCTGGAAGCTCTGTACCTGCTTCCTCAGTGCTCTCTCACCCCCTCGATGCTCCAAAGCTGCTTCCTCGGTGCTCTCTCACGCCCTGGAAACTCCAAAGCTGATTCCTCAGAGTACTCAACCCCCTGGAAGCTCCAAAGCTGCGTCCTCGGAGCTCTCTCACCCACCAGAAGCTCCAAAGCTGCTTCCTTGGTGCTCTCTCACCTCCTAGAAACTTCAAAGCTGCTTCCTCGGTGATCCCAACCCCCCTGGAACCTTCGAAGTTGCTTCCTCGGTGCTCTCAACCCCCCAGGAAGCTCCAAAGCTGCATTCTCGGTGCTTTCTCACCCCCTGGACGCTCCAAAGCTGCTTCCTCGGTGCTCTCTCACCCTCTGGACGCTCCAAAGCTGCTTCCTCGGTGCTCTCTCACCCTCTGGACGCTCCAAAGCTGCATTCTCGATGCTCTCTCACCCATTGGAAGCTCCAAAGCTGCTTCCTCGGTGCTCTCTCACCCCCAGGAAGCTGCAAAGCTGCTTCCTCGGTGCTCTCTCACTCATTGTTAGCTCCAAAGCTGCTTCCTCGGTGCTCTCTCACACCCTGGAAGCTCCAAAGCTGCTTCTTTGGTGCTCTCTCACCCCCTAGAAGCTCCAAAGCTGCTTCCTCAGCGCTCTGTCACCCCCCTAGAAGGTCCAATGCTGCTTCCTCGGTGCTCTCTCACACCCTGGAAGGCCCAAATATCCTTCGGTGCTATCACCCCCGGAAGCTCCAAAGCTGCTTCCTCTGCAGTCTCTCACCCTCTTGGAAGCTCCAAAGCTGCTTCCTTGGTGCTCTCTCACCGCCACAAGCTCCAAAGAGTCTTCCTCAGTGCTCTCTCACCGCCACAAGCTCCAAAGCTGCTTCCTCGGTGCTCTCTCACCCATTGGAAGCTCCAAAGCTGCTTCCTCCATGCTCTCAACCCCTCTGGAAGCTCCAAAGCTGCTTCCTCGGTTCTCTCAACCAACCTGGAAGCTCAGAACCTGCTTCCTCAGTGCTCTCTCACCCCCTCAAGCACCAAAGCCGCTTCCTCGGTGTTCTCAACCCCTCTGGAAGCTCCAAAGCTGCTTCCTCGGTGCTCTCTCACCCCCTAGAAGATCCAAAGCTGCTTCCTCGGTGCTCTCTCACACCCTGGAAGCTCCAAAGCTGCTTCCTCCATGCTCTCACCCCCTGGAAGCTCCAAAGCTCCTTCTCCATGCTCTCAAACCCCCTGGAAGCTCTGAACCTGCTTCCTCAGTGCTCTCTCACCCCCTGGAAGATCCAAAGCTGCTTCATCGGTGCTCTCACACCCCCTGGACGCTCCAAAGCTGCTTCCTTGGTGCTCTCTCACCCACTAGAAGCTCCAAAGCTGCTTCCTCGGTGCTCTCTCACACCCCCAAGCTCCAAAGCTGATTCCTCGGTGCTCTCTCACCCCTTGGAAGCTCCAAAGCTGCTTCCTCCATGCTCTCACCCCCTGGAAGCTCTGTACCTGCTTCCTCAGTGCTCTCTCATCCCCTCGATGCTCCAAAGCTGCTTCCTCGGTGCTCTCTCACGCCCTGGAAACTCCAAAGCTGATTCCTCAGAGTACTCAACCCCCTGGAAGCTCCAAAGCTGATTCCTCGGTGCTCTCTCACCCACTAGAAGCTCCAAAGCTGATTCCTCGTTTCTCTCTCACCCCCTGGAACTTCTAAAGCTGCTTCCTCGGTTCTCTCTCATCCCCTGGAAGCCCCAAAGCTACTTCCTCGGCGTGCTCTCACACACTTGGAAGCTCCAAAGCTGATTCCTCGGTGCTCTGTTGCACAACTGGAAGCTCCAAAGCTGCTTCCTCTATGCTCTCTCACCCCCTGAAAGCTCCAAAGCTGATTCCTCGGTGCTCTCTCACCCCCACAAGCTCCAAAGCTGCTTCCTCGGTGCTCTCTCACCCCCTGGATATTCCAAAGCTGCTTCTTTGGTGCTCTCTCACCCCCACAAGCTCCAAAGCTCCTTCCTCGGTGCTCTCTCACCCCCACAAGCTCCAAAGCTCCTTCCTCAGTGCTCTCTCACCGCCACAAGCTCCAAAGCTGCTTCCTCAGTGTTCTCTAACTCCCTGGAAACTCCAAAGCTCCTTCCTCAATGCTCTCTCCCACCCTGGAAACTGCAAAGCTGCTTCCTCGGTGCTCTCTCACATCCTAGAAGCTCCAAAGTGGCTTCCTTGGTGCTCTCTCAACCCCTGGAAGCTCCAAAGCTGCTTCCTCCATACTCTCACCCCCTGGAAGCTCCAAAGCTGCTTCCTCGGTGCTCTCAACCTCACTGAAAGCTCCAAGGCTGCTTCCTCGGTGTTCTGAACCTCTCTGGAAGCTCCAAAGCTGCTTCCTCAGTGCTCTCTCACATCCTAGAAGCTCCAAAGCTGCTTCCTTGGTGCTCTCTCACCCCCTGGAAGCTCCAAAGCTGCTTCCTCGGTGCTCTCTCACCCCCTGGAAGATCCAAAGCTGCTTCCTCGGAACTCTGTCCCACCCTGGAAGCTCCAAAGTTGCTTCCACGATGCTCCCAAACTCCCCTAGATGCTCCAAAGCTTTTTCATTGGTGCTTTCTCCCTCCCTGGAAACCCCAAAGATGCTTTCTCAGTGCTCTCTCACACCCTGGAAGCTCCACAGCAGCTTCCTCGGTGCTCAGTCCCACCCTGGAAGCTCCAAAGCTGCTTCCTCTGTTCTCTCACCCCCTGGAAGCTCCAAAGATGCTTCCTTGGTGCTCTCTCACCCATGGGAAGCTCCAAAGCTGCTTCCTCGGTGCTCTCTCACATCCTAGAAGCTCCAAAACGGCTTCCTCAGCGCTCTGTCACCCCCCTAGAAGTTCCAATGCTGCTTCCTCGGTGCTCACTGACACCCTGGAAGGTCCAAAGCTCCTTCTTCGGTGCTATCACCCCCTGGAAGCTCCAAAGCTGCTTCCTTGGCACTCTCTCACCCTCTTGGAAGCTCCAAAGCTGCTTCCTCAGTGTTCTTTAACTCCCTGCAAACTCCAAAGCTGCTTCCTCGGTGCTCTCCCACACCCTGGAAGCTCCAAAGCTGCTTCCTCGGTGCTCTCTCACCCCCTGGAAGCTCCAAAGCTGCTTCCTCGGTGCAGGCAACCCCCCCTAGAAGCTACAAAGCTTCTTCCTTGGTTCTTTCGCCCTCCCTGGAAGCTCCAAAGCTGCATCCTTGTAGCTCTCTCACCCACAGGAAGCTCCAAAGCTGCTTCCTCGGTGCTCTGTCCCACCCTGGAAGCTCCAAAGCTGCTTCCTCGGTGCTCTCTCACCCCCTGGAAGCGCCAAAGCTCCTTCCTCGGTGCTCTCCCACCCCCTGGAAGCTCCAAAGCTGCTTCCTTGGTGCTCTCTCACCCCCTGGAAGCTCCAAAGCTGCTTCCTCGGTGCTCTCTCACACCCTGGAAGTTCCAAAGCTGCTTCCTCGGTGCTCTCCCACCCCCTGGAAGCTCCAAAGCTTCTTCCTCTGTGCTTTCTCACATGCTGGAAGCTCCAAAGTTGCTTCCTCAGTGCTCTCAACGCCCCTGGAAGCTCCAAAGCTGCATCCTCGGTGCTTTCTCACATCCTAGAAGCTCCAAAGCGGCTTCCTCAGCGCTCTGTCACCCCCCTAGAAGGCCCAATGCTGCTTCCTCGGTGTTCTCTCACCCTCTGGAAGCTCCAAAGCTGCTTCCTCGGCACACTTTCACCTTCTTGGAAGCTCCAAAGCTGCTTCCTTGGTGCTCTCTCACCCCCTCAAGCTCCAAAGCTGCTTCCTCAGTGTTCTCTAACTCCCTGGAAACTCCAAAGCTCCTTCCTCGATGCTCTCTCCCACCCTGGAAGCTCCTAAGCTGCTTCCTCTGTTCTCTCACCCCCTGGAAGCTACAAAGCTTCTTCCTTGGTGCTTTCTCACCCCCTGGAAGCTCCAAAGCTGCTTCCTCAGTGCTCTCTCACCCACTGGAAACTCCAAAGCTGCTTCCTCGGTGCTCTCTCACCCACTGGAAACTCCAAAGCTGCTTCCTTGGTGCTCTCTCACCCCCAGGAAGCTGCAAAGCTGCTTCCTAGGTGCTCTCTCACTCATTGTTAGCTCCAAAGCTGCTTCCTCGGCGCTTTTACCACCTTGGAAGCTCCAAAGCTGCTTCCTCAGTGCTCTGTTCCACAACTGGAAGCTCCAAAGCTGCTTCCTCAGTGCTCTGTTCCACAACTGGAAGCTCCAAAGCTGCTTCCTCGGTGCTCTCTCACACCCTGGAAGCTCCAAAGCTGCTTCCTCGGTGCTCTGTCCCACCCTGCAAGCTCCAGAGCTACTTCCCCGGTTCTCTCTCATCCCCTGGAAGCCCCAAAGCTACTTCCTCGGTGGTCTCTCACACCCTGGATGCTCCAAAGCTGCTTCCTCGGTGCTCTCTCACCCCCTGGAAGCTCCAAAGCTGCTTCTTTGGTGCTCTCTCACCCCCTAGAAGCTCCAAAGCTGATTCCTCGGTGCTCTCTCACCCCCACAAGCTCCAAAGCTGCTTCCTTGGGGCTCTCTCACTCCCTGGAAGCTCCAAAGCTGCTTCCTCAGTGTTCTCTAACTCACTGGAAACTCCAAAGCTGCTTCCTCGGTGTTCTCTCACATGCTAGAAGCTCCAAAGCTGCTTCCTCAGTGCTCTCTCACTCCCCTAGAAGGTCCAATGCTGCTTCCTCATTGCTCTCTCACCCCCTGGAAGATCCAAAGCTGCTTCCTCATTGCTCTCTCACCCCCTGGAAGATCCAAAGCTGCTTCCTCATTGCTCTCTCACCCACTAGAAACTCCAAAGCTGCTTCCTCGGCGCTCTCTCACCCACTGGAAGCTCCAAAGCTACTTCCTCGGTGCTCTCTCAACCCCCCTGGAAGCTCCAAAGCTGCATCCTCGGTGCTCTCTCACCCACTGGAAGCTCCAAAGCTGCTTCCTCATTGCTCTCTCACCCACTAGAAACTCCAAAGCTGCTTCCTCGGTGCTCTCTCACCCCCTGGATACTCCAAAGCTGCTTCTTTGGTGCTCTCTCACCCCCTAGAAGCTCCAAAGCTGATTCCACGGTGCTCTCTCACCCCCACAAGCTCCAAAGCTGCTTCCTCAGTGTTCTCTAACTCCCTGGAAACTCCAAAGCTCCTTCCTCAATGCTCTCTCCCACCCTGGAAACTGCAAAGCTGCTTCCTCGGTGCTCTCTCACATCCTAGAAGCTCAAAGTGGCTTCCTTGGTGCTCTCTCAATGCCTGGAAGCTCCAAAGCTGCTTCCTCCATACTCTCATCCCCTGGAAGCTCCAAAGCTGCTTCCTCCATGCTCTCAACCCCACTGAAAGCTCCAAGGCTGCTTCCTCGGTGTTCTCAACCTCTCTGGAAGCTCCAAAGCTGCTTCCTCGGTTCTCTCAACCAACCTGGAAGCTCCTAAGCTGCTTCCTTGGTGCTCTGTCACCCCCTCAAGCGCCAAAGCTGCTTCCTCGGTGCTCTCAACCCCACTTTAGAATCCAGAGCTGCTTCCTCGGTGTTCTCAACCCCCCTGGAAGCTCCAAAGCTGCTTCCTCCATGGTCTCAAACCGCCTGGAAGCTCAGAACCTGCTTCCTCAGTGCTCTCTCACCCCCTCGATGCTCCAAAGCTGCTTCCTCGGTGCTCTCTCACCCATTAGAAGCTCCAAAGCTGCTTCCTTTGGTGCTCTCAACCCCCCTGGAAGATCCAAAGCTGCTTCCTCGGTGCTCTCTCACCCCCAGGAAGCTGCAAAGCTGCTTCCTAGGAGCTCTCTCAATCATTGTTAGCTCCAAAGCTGCTTCCTCGGCGCTTTTACCACCTTGGAAGCTCCAAAGCTGCTTCCTCGGTGCTCTCTCACCCACTAGAAGCTCCAAAGCTGCTTCCTCTGTGCTCTCTCACCCCCGGGAAGCTCCAAAGCTGCATCCTCGGTGCTCTCTCACAACCTGGAACCTCAAAAGCTGCTTCCTCGGTTCTCTCTCATCCCCTGGAAGCCCCAAAGCTACTTCCTCGGTGCTCTCTCACACCCTGGATGCTCCAAAGCTACTTCCTTGGTGCTCTCTCACACCTTGGAATCTCCAAAGCTGCTTCCTCGGTGCTCTCTCACACCCTGGAAGCTCCAAAGCTGCTTCCTCAGTGCTCTCTCTCCCCCTGGAAGCTCCAAACCTGCTTCCTTGGTGCTCTCTCACACACTGGAAGCTCCAAAGCTGCTTCCTCGGTGCTCACTCACCCACTAGAAGCTCCAAAGCTGCTTCCTTGGTGCTCTCAACCCCCCTGGAAGCGCCAAAGCTGCTTCCTCGGTGCTCTCTCACCCCCTGGAAGCTCCAAAGCTGCTTCTTTGGTGCTCTCTCACCCCCTAGAAGCTCCAAAGCTGATTCCTCGGTGCTCTCTCACCCCCACAAGCTCCAAAGCTGCTTCCTTGGGGCTCTCTCACCCCCTGGAAGCTCCAAAGCTGCTTCCTCGGTGTTCTCTCACATGCTAGAAGCTCCAAAGCTGCTTCCTCAGTGCTCTCTCACCCCCCTAGAAGGTCCAATGCTGCTTCCTCGGTGCTCTCTCACCCCCTGGAAGCTCCAAAGCTGCTTCCTTGGTGCTCTCTCACACCCCCAAGCTCCAAAGCTGATTCCTCGGTGCTCTCTCACCCCTTGGAAGCTCCAAAGCTGCTTCCTCCATGCTCTCACCCCCTGGAAGCTCTGTACCTGCTTCCTCAGTGCTCTCTCACCCCCTCGATGCTCCAAAGCTGCTTCCTCGGTGCTCTCTCACGCCCTGGAAACTCCAAAGCTGATTCCTCAGAGTACTCAACCCCCTGGAAGCTCCAAAGCTGATTCCTCGGTGCTCTCTCACCCACTAGAATCTCCAAAGCTGATTCCTCGTTTCTCTCTCACCCCCTAGAACTTCTAAAGCTGCTTCCTCGGTTCTCTCTCATCCCCTGGAAGCCCCAAAGCTACTTCCTCGGCGTGCTCTCACACACTTGGAAGCTCCAAAGCTGCTTCCTCGATTCTCTCTCACCCTCTGAAAGCTCCAAAGCTGCTTCCTCGGTGCTCTCTCACCCCCTCGATGCTCCAAAGCTGCTTCCTCGGTGCTCTCTCACGCCCTGGAAACTCCAAAGCTGATTCCTCAGAGTACTCAACCCCCTGGAAGCTCCAAAGCTGCGTCCTCGGAGCTCTCTCACCCACCAGAAGCTCCAAAGCTGATTCCTCGGTGCTCTCTCTCCCCCTGGAAGCTCCAAAGCTGCTTCCTTGGTGCTCTCTCACCCCCACAAGCTCCAAAGCTGATTCCTCGCTGCTCTCTCACCCCCTGAAAGCTCCAAAACTGCTTCCTCGGTGCTCTGTCCCACCCTGCAAGCTCCAGAGCTACTTCCCCGGTTCTCTCTCGTCCCCTGGAAGCTCCAAAGCTACTTCCTCGGCATGCTCTCATACACTTGGAAGCTGCAACGCTGCTTCCTCGGTGGTCTCTCACACCCTGGATGCTCCAAAGCTGCTTCCTTGGTGCTCTCTCACACACTGGAATCTCCAAAGCTGCTTCCTCAGTGCTCTCTTTCCCCCTGGAAGCTCCAAAGCTGCTTCCTCGGTGTTCTCTCACATGCTAGAAGCTCCAAAGCTGCTTCCTCAGTGCTCTCTCACCCCCCTGGAAGCTCCAAAGCTGCTTCCTCAGTGTTCTCTCACCCCCCTAGAAGGTCCAAAGCTGCTTCCTCAGTGCTCTCTCACCCCCCCAAGCTCCAAAGCTGCTTCCTCGGTACTCTCTCACCCCTTGGAAGCTCCAAAGCTGCTTCCTCCATGCTCTCAACCCCTCTGGAAGCTGTGTACCTGCTTCCTCAGTGCTCTCTCACCCCCTCGATGCTCCAAAGCTGCTTCCTCGGTGCTCTCTCACGCCCTGGAAACTCCAAAGCTGATTCCTCAGAGTACTCAACCCCCTGGAAGCTCCAAAGCTGCGTCCTCGGAGCTCTCTCACCCACCAGAAGCTCCAAAGCTGCTTCCTTGGTGCTCTCTCACCTCCTAGAAACTTCAAAGCTGCTTCCTCGGTGATCCCAACCCCCCTGGAACCTTCGAAGTTGCTTCCTCGGTGCTCTCAACCCCCCAGGAAGCTCCAAAGCTGCATTCTCGGTGCTTTCTCACCCCCTGGACACTCCAAAGCTGCTTCCTCGGTGCTCTCTCACCCTCTGGACGCTCCAAAGCTGCTTCCTCGGTGCTCTCTCACCCTCTGGACGCTCCAAAGCTGCATTCTCGATGCTCTCTCACCGATTGGAAGCTCCAAAGCTGCTTCCTCGGTGCTCTCTCACCCCCAGGAAGCTGCAAAGCTGCTTCCTCGGTGCTCTCTCACCCATTGGAAGCTCCAAAGCTGCTTCCTCGGTGCTCTCTCACCCATTGGAAGCTCCAAAGCTGCTTCCTCCATGCTCTCAACCCCTCTGGAAGCTCCAAAGCTGCTTCCTCGGTTCTCTCAACCAACCTGGAAGCTCAGAACCTGCTTCCTCAGTGCTCTCTCACCCCCTCAAGCACCAAAGCTGCTTCCTCGGTGTTCTCAACCCCTCTGGAAGCTCCAAAGCTGCTTCCTCGGTGCTCTCTCACCCCCTAGAAGGTCCAATGCTGCTTCCTCGGTGCTCTCTCACACCCTGGAAGGCCCAAATATCCTTCGGTGCTATCACCCCCGGAAGCTCCAAAGCTGCTTCCTCTGCAGTCTCTCACCCTCTTGGAAGCTCCAAAGCTGCTTCCTTGGTGCTCTCTCACCGCCACAAGCTCCAAAGCTGCTTCCTCGGTGTTCTCAACCCCTCTGGAAGCTCCAAAGCTGCTTCCTCGGTGCTCTCTCACACCCTGGAAGCTCCAAAGCTGCTTCCTCCATGCTCTCACCCCCTGGAAGCTCCAAAGCTCCTTCTCCATGCTCTCAAACCCCCTGGAAGCTCTGAACCTGCTTCCGCAGTGCTCTCTCACCCCCTGGAAGATCCAAAGGTGCTTCGTCGGTGCTCTCACACCCCCTGGAAGCTCCAAAGCTGCTTCCTCGATGCTCTCTCACCCCCTAGAAGATCCAAAGCTGCTTCCTCGGTGCTCTCTCACCCACTGGAAGCTCCAAAGCAGCTTCTTTGGTGCTCTCTCACCCCCTAGAAGCTCCAAAGCTGCTTCCTCAGCGCTCTCTCACCCTCTGGACGCTCCAAAGCTACTTCCTCGGTGCTCTCTCATCCTCCGGACGCTCCAAAGCTGCTTCCTCGGTGCTCTCTCACCCACTTGAAGCTCCAAAGCTGCTTCCTCGGTGCTCTCTCACCCCCTGGACGCTCCAAAGCTGCTTCCTCGGTGCTCTCTCACCCCCAGGAAGCTGCAAAGCTGCTTCCTCGGTGCTCTCTCACTCATTGTTAGCTCCAAAGCTGCTTCCTCGGGGCTCTCTCACACCCTGGAAGCTCCAAAGCTGCTTCTTTGGTGCTCTCTCACCCCCTAGAAGCTCCAAAGCTGCTTCCTCAGCGCTCTGTCACCCCCCTAGAAGGTCCAATGCTGCTTCCTCGGTGCTCTCTCACACCCTGGAAGGCCCAAATATCCTTCGGTGCTATCACCCCCGGAAGCTCCAAAGCTGCTTCCTCTGCAGTCTCTCACCCTCTTGGAAGCTCCAAAGCTGCTTCCTTGGTGCTCTCTCACCGCCACAAGCTCCAAAGAGTCTTCCTCAGTGCTCTCTCACCGCCACAAGCTCCAAAGTTGCTTCCTCGGTGCTCTCTCACCCATTGGAAGCTCCAAAGCTGCTTCCTCCATGCTCTCAACCCCTCTGGAAGCTCCAAAGCTGCTTCCTCGGTTCTCTCAACCAACCTGGAAGCTCAGAACCTGCTTCCTCAGTGCTCTCTCACCCCCTCAAGCACCAAAGCTGCTTCCTAGGTGTTCTCAACCCCTCTGGAAGCTCCAAAGCTGCTTCCTCGGTGCTCTCTCACCCCCTAGAAGATCCAAAGCTGCTTCCTCGGTGCTCTCTCACCCACTGGAAGCTCCAAATCTGCTTCGTCGGTGCTTTCTCACAACCAGGAAGCTCCAAAGCTGCTTCCTCGGTGCTCTCTCACCCCCAGGAAGCTGCAAAGCTGCTTCTCTCACACCCTGGAAGCTCCAAAGCTGCTTCCTCGGTGCTCTCTCACCCCCTGGACGCTCCAAAGCTGCTTCCTCGGTGCTCTCTCACACCCTGGAAGCTGCAAAGCTGCTTCTCTCACACCCTGGAAGCTCCAAAGCTGCTTCTTTGGTGCTCTCTCACCCCCTAGAAGCTCCAAAGCTGCTTCCTCAGCGCTCTGTCACCCCCCTAGAAGGTCTAATGCTGCTTCCTCGGTGCTCTCTCCCCCTCTGGACGTTCCAAAGCTGCTTCCTCGGTGCTCTCTCACCCCCTGGACGCTCCAAAGCTGCTTCCTCGGTGCTCTCTCACCCTCTGGACGCTCCAAAGCTACTTCCTCGGTCTCTCTCATCCTCCGGACGCTCCAAAGCTGCTTCCTCGGTGCTCTCTCACCCACTTGAAGCTCCAAAGCTGCTTCCTCGGTGCTCTCTCACCCCCTGGACGCTCCAAAGCTGCTTCCTCAGCGCTCTGTCACCCCCCTAGAAGGTCCAATGCTGCTTCCTCAGTGCTCTCTCACACCCTGGAAGGCCCAAATATCCTTCGGTGCTATCACCCCCGGAAGCTCCAAAGCTGCTTCCTCTGCAGTCTCTCACCCTCTTGGAAGATCCAAAGCTGCTTCCTTGGTGCTCTCTCACCGCCACAAGCTCCAAAGAGTCTTCCTCAGTGCTCTCTCACCGCCACAAGCTCCAAAGCTGCTTCCTCGGTGCTCTCTCACCCATTGGAAGCTCCAAAGCTGCTTCCTCCATGCTCTCAACCCCTCTGGAAGCTCCAAAGCTGCTTCCTCGGTTCTCTCAACCAACCTGGAAGCTCAGAACCTGCTTCCTCAGTGCTCTCTCACCCCCTCAAGCACCAAAGCTGCTTCCTCGGTGTTCTCAACCCCTCTGGAAGCTCCAAAGCTGCTTCCTCGGTGCTCTCTCACCCCCTAGAAGATCCAAAGCTGCTTCCTCGGTGCTCTCTCACCCCCTGGGAACTCCAAAGCTGCTTCCTCGGTGTTCTCTCACATGCTAGAAGCTCCAAAGCTGCTTCCTCAGTGCTCTCTCACCCCCCTAGAAGCTCCAAAGCTGCTTCCTCAGTGCTCTCTCACCCCCCTAGAAGGTCCAAAGCTGCTTCCTCAGTGCTCTCTCACACCCTGGAAGCTCCAAAGCTGCATCCTCGGTGCTATCACCCCTTGGAAGCTCCAAAGCTGCTTCCTTGGTGCTCTCTCACACCCTGGAAGCTCCAAAGCTGCATCCTCGGTGCTATCACCCCCTGGAAGCTCCAAAGCTGCTTCCTTGGTGCAATCTCACCCCCCCAAGCTCCAAAGCAGATTCCTCGGTACTCTCTCACCCCTTGGAAGCTCCAAAGCTGCTTCCTCCATGCTCTCACCCCCTGGAAGCTCTGTACCTGCTTCCTCAGTGCTCTCTCACCCCCTCGATGCTCCAAAGCTGCTTCCTCGGTGCTCTCTCACGCCCTGGAAACTCCAAAGCTGATTCCTCAGAGTACTCAACCCCCTGGAAGCTCCAAAGCTGCGTCCTCGGAGCTCTCTCACCCACCAGAAGCTCCAAAGCTGCTTCCTTGGTGCTCTCTCACCCCCTAGAAACTTCAAAGCTGCTTCCTCGGTGATCCCAACCCCCCTGGAACCTTCGAAGTTGCTTCCACGGTGCTCTCAACCCCCCAGGAAGCTCCAAAGCTGCATTCTCGGTGCTTTCTCACCCCCTGGACGCTCCAAAGCAGCTTCCTCGGTGCTCTCTCCCCCTCTGGACGTTCCAAAGCTGCTTCCTCGGTGCTCTCTCACCCCCTGGACGCTCCAAAGCTGCTTCCTCGGTGCTCTCTCACCCTCTGGACGCTCCAAAGCTACTTCCTCGGTGCTCTCTCACCCACTTGAAGCTCCAAAGCTGCTTCCTCGGTGCTCTCTCACCCACTTGAAGCTCCAAAGCTGCTTCCTCGGTGCTCTCTCACCCCCTGGACGCTCCAAAGCTGCTTCCTCGGTGCTCTCTCACCCCCAGGAAGCTGCAAAGCTGCTTCCTCGGCGCTTTTACCACCTTGGAAGCTCCAAAGCTGCTTCCTCGGTGCTCTCTCACACCCTGGAAGCTCCAAAGCTGCTTCTTTGGTGCTCTCTCACCCCCTAGAAGCTCCAAAGCTGCTTCCTCAGCGCTCTGTCACCCCCCTAGAAGGTCCAATGCTGCTTCCTCGGTGCTCTCTCACACCCTGGAAGGCCCAAATATCCTTCGGTGCTATCACCCCCGGAAGCTCCAAAGCTGCTTCCTCTGCAGTCTCTCACCCTCTTGGAAGATCCAAAGCTGCTTCCTTGGTGCTCTCTCACCGCCACAAGCTCCAAAGAGTCTTCCTCAGTGCTCTCTCACCGCCACAAGCTCCAAAGCTGCTTCCTCGGTGCTCTCTCACCCATTGGAAGCTCCAAACCTGCTTCCTCCATGCTCTCAACCCCTCTGGAAGCTCCAAAGCTGCTTCCTCGGTTCTCTCAACCAACCTGGAAGCTCAGAACCTGCTTCCTCAGTGCTCTCTCACCCCCTCAAGCACCAAAGCTGCTTCCTCGGTGTTCTCAACCCCTCTGGAAGCTCCAAAGCTGCTTCCTCGGTGCTCTCTCACCCCCTAGAAGATCCAAAGCTGCTTCCTCGGTGCTCTCTCACACCCTGGAAGCTCCAAAGCTGCTTCCTCCATGCTCTCACCCCCTGGAAGCTCCAAAGCTCCTTCTCCATGCTCTCACACCCCCTGGAAGCTCCAAAGCTGCTTCCTCGATGCTCTCTCACCCCCTAGAAGACCCAAAGCTGCTTCCTCGGTGCTCTCTCACACCCTGGAAGCTCCAAGCTGCTTCCTCCATGCTCTCTCCCCCTGGAAGCTCCAAAGCTCCTTCTCCATGCTCTCAAACCCCCTGGAAGCTCTGAACCTGCTTCCTCAGTGCTCTCTCACCCCCTGGAAGCTCCAAAGCTGCTTCCTCGGCGCTTTTACCCCTTTGGAAGCTCAAAAGCTGCATCCTCGGTGCTCTCTCACACCCTGGAAGCTCCAAAGCTGCTTCCTCGGTGCTCTCTCACCCCCCCAAGCTCCAAAGCTGCTTCCTCGGTGCTCTCTCACCCTCTGGACGCTCCAAAGCTGCATTCTCGATGCTCTCTCACCCATTGGAAGCTCCAAAGCCGCTTCCTCGGTGCTCTCTCACCCCCAGGAAGCTGCAAAGCTGCTTCCTCGGTGCTCTCTCACTCATTGTTAGCTCCAAAGCTGCTTCCTCGGGGCTCTCTCACACCCTGGAAGCTCCAAAGCTGCTTCTTTGGTGCTCTCTCACCCCCTAGAAGCTCCAAAGCTGCTTCCTCAGCGCTCTGTCACCCCCCTAGAAGGTCCAATGCTGCTTCCTCGGTGCTCTCTCACACCCTGGAAGGCCCAAATATCCTTCGGTGCTATCACCCCCGGAAGCTCCAAAGCTGCTTCCTCTGCAGTCTCTCACCCTCTTGGAAGCTCCAAAGCTGCTTCCTTGGTGCTCTCTCACCGCCACAAGCTCCAAAGAGTCTTCCTCAGTGCTCTCTCACCGCCACAAGCTCCAAAGCTGCTTCCTCGGTGCTCTCTCACCCATTGGAAGCTCCAAAGCTGCTTCCTCGGTGCTCTCTCACCCATTGGAAGCTCCAAAGCTGCTTCCTCCATGCTCTCAACCCCTCTGGAAGCTCCAAAGCTGCTTCCTCGGTTCTCTCAACCAACCTGGAAACTCAGAACCTGCTTCCTCAGTGCTCTCGCACCCCCTCAAGCACCAAAGCTGCTTCCTCGGTGTTCTCAACCCCTCTGGAAGCTCCAAAGCTGCTTCCTCGGTGCTCTCTCACCCCCTAGAAGATCCAAAGCTGCTTCCTCGGTGCTCTCTCACACCCTGGAAGCTCCAAAGCTGCTTCCTCCATGCTCTCACCCCCTGGAAGCTCCAAAGCTCCTTCTCCATGCTCTCAAACCCCCTGGAAGCTCTGAACCTGCTTCCGCAGTGCTCTCTCACCCCCTGGAAGATCCAAAGCTGCTTCGTCGGTGCTCTCACACCCCCTGGAAGCTCCAAAGCTGCTTCCTCGATGCTCTCTCACCCCCTAGAAGATCCAAAGCTGCTTCCTCGGTGCTCTCTCACCCACTGGAAGCTCCAAAGCTGCTTCGTCGGTGCTTTCTCACAACCTGGAAGCTCCAAAGCTGCTTCCTCGGTGCTCTCTCACCCCCTGGGAACTCCAAAGCTGCTTCCTCGGTGTTCTCTCACATGCTAGAAGCTCCAAAGCTGCTTCCTCAGTGCTCTCTCCCCCTCTGGACGCTCCAAAGCTGCTTCCTTGGTGCTCTCTCACCCCCAAAAGCTCCAAAGCTGATTCCTCGGTGCTCTCTCACCCTCTGGACGCTCCAAAGCTACTTCCTCGGTGCTCTCTCATCCTCCGGACGCTCCAAAGCTGCTTCCTCGGTGCTCTCTCACCCACTTGAAGCTCCAAAGCTGCTTCCTCGGTGCTCTCTCACCCCCTGGACGCTCCCAAGCTGCTTCCTCGGTGCTCTCTCACCCCCAGGAAGCTGCAAAGCTGCTTCCTCGGTGCTCTCTCACTCATTGTTAGCTCCAAAGCTGCTTCCTCGGCGCTTTTACCACCTTGGAAGCTCCAAAGCTGCTTCCTCGGTGCTCTCTCACACCCTGGAAGCTCCAAAGCTGCTTCTTTGGTGCTCTCTCACCCCCTAGAAGCTCCAAAGCTGCTTCCTCAGCGCTCTGTCACCCCCCTAGAAGGTCCAATGCTGCTTCCTCGGTGCTCTCTCACACCCTGGAAGGCCCAAATATCCTTCGGTGCTATCACCCCCGGAAGCTCCAAAGCTGCTTCCTCTGCAGTCTCTCACCCTCTTGGAAGCTCCAAAGCTGCTTCCTTGGTGCTCTCTCACCGCCACAAGCTCCAAAGAGTCTTCCTCAGTGCTCTCTCACCGCCACAAGCTCCAAAGCTGCTTCCTCGGTGCTCTCTCACCCATTGGAAGCTCCAAAGCTGCTTCCTCCATGCTCTCAACCCCTCTGGAAGCTCCAAAGCTGCTTCCTCGGTGCTCTCTCACACCCTGGAAGCTCCAAAGCTGCTTCCTCCATGCTCTCACCCCCTGGAAGCTCCAAAGCTCCTTCTCCATGCTCTCAAACCCCCTGGAAGCTCTGAACCTGCTTCCTCAGTGCTCTCTCACCCCCTGGAAGATCCAAAGCTGCTTCATCGGTGCTCTCACACCCCCTGGACGCTCCAAAGCTGCTTCATTGGTGCTCTCTCACCCACTAGAAGCTCCAAAGCTGCTTCCTCGGCGCTTTTACCCCTTTGGAAGCTCAAAAGCTGCATCCTCCGTGCTCTCTCACCCCCTGGAAGCTCCAAAGCTGCTTCCTCGGTGCTCTCTCACCCCCCCAAGCTCCATAGCTGATTCCTCGGTGCTCTCTCACCCCTTGGAAGCTCCAAAGCTGCTTCCCCCATGCTCTCACCCCCTGGAAGCTCTGTACCTGCTTCCTCAGTGCTCTCTCACCCCCTAGAAGCTCCAAAGTTGCTTCCTCAGCGCTCTGTCACCCCCCTAGAAGGTCCAATGCTGCTTCCTCGGTGCTCTCTCACCCACTAGAAGCTCTCACACCCCCTGGAAGCTCCAAAGCTGCTTCCTCGGTGCTCTCTCACCCCCTAGAAGCTCCAAAGCTGCTTCCTCAGCGCTCTGTCACCCCCCTAGAAGGTCCAATGCTGCTTCCTCTGTGCTCTCTCACCCACGGGAAGCTCCAAAGCTGCATCCTCGGTGCTCTCTCACACCCTGGATGCTCCAAAGCTGCTTCCTTGGTGCTCTCTCACACATTGGAATCTCCAAAGCTGCTTCCTCGGTGCTCTCTCACCCCCTGGAAGCTCCAAACCTGCTTCCTCAGTGCTCTCTCTCCCCCTGGAAGCTCCAAAGCTGCTTCCTCGGCGCTCTCTCACACCCTGGAAGCTCCAAAGCTGCTTCCTCGGTGCCCTGAACCCCCCTGGAAGCTCCAAACCTGCTTCCTCGTTGCTCTCTCACCCACTGGAAGCTCCAAAGCTGCTTCGTCGGTGCTTTCTCACAACCTAGAAGCTCCAAAGCTGCTTCCTCGGTGCTCTCTCACCCCCTGGAAACTCCAAAGCTGCTTCCTCGGTGTTCTCTCACATGCTAGAAGCTCCAAAGCTGCTTCCTCAGTGCTCTCTCACCCCCCTAGAAGCTCCAAAGCTGCTTCCTCAGTGCTCTCTCACCCCCCTAGAAGGTCCAAAGCTGCTTCCTCAGTGCTCTCTCACACCCTGGAAGCTCCAAAGCTGCATCCTCGGTGCTATCACCCCTTGGAAGCTCCAAAGCTGCTTCCTTGGTGCTCTCTCACACCCTGGAAGCTCCAAAGCTGCATCCTCGGTGCTATCACCCCTTGGAAGCTCCAAAGCTGCTTCCTTGGTGCTCTCTCACACCCTGGAAGCTCCAAAGCTGCTTCCTTGGTGCTCTCTCACCCCCCCAAGCTCCAAAGCAGATTCCTCGGTACTCTCTCACCCCTTGGAAGCTCCAAAGCTGCTTCCTCCATGCTCTCACCCCCTGGAAGCTGTGTACCTGCTTCCTCAGTGCTCTCTCACCCCCTCGATGCTCCAAAGCTGCTTCCTCGGTGCTCTCTCACGCCCTGGAAACTCCAAAGCTGATTCCTCAGAGTACTCAACCCCCTGGAAGCTCCAAAGCTGTGTCCTCGGAGCTCTCTCACCCACCAGAAGCTCCAAAGCTGCTTCCTTGGTGCTCTCTCACCCCCTAGAAACTTCAAAGCCGCTTCCTCGGTGATCCCAACCCCCCTGGAACCTTCGAAGTTTCTTCCTCGGTGCTCTCTCACCCCCTGGACGCTCCAAAGCTGCTTCCTCGGTGCTCTCTCCCCCTCTGGACGCTCCAAAGCTGCTTCCTCGGTGCTCTCTCACCCCCACAAGCTCCAAAGCTGCTTCCTCGGTGCTCTCTCACCCACTTGAAGCTCCAAAGCTGCTTCCTCGGTGCTCTCTCACCCCCTGGACGCTCCAAAGCTGCTTCCTCGGTGCTCTCTCACCCCCAGGAAGCTGCAAAGCTGCTTCCTCGGTGGTCTCTCACTCATTGTTAGCTCCAAAGCTGCTTCCTCGGCGCTTTTACCAACTTGGAAGCTCCAAAGCTGCTTCCTCGGTGCTCTCTCACACCCTGGAAGCTCCAAAGCTGCTTCTTTGGTGCTCTCTCACCCCCTAGAAGCTCCAAAGCTGCTTCCTCAGCGCTCTGTCACCCCCCTAGAAGGTCCAATGCTGCTTCCTCGGTGCTCTCTCACACCCTGGAAGGCCCAAATATCCTTCGGTGCTATCACCCCCGGAAGCTCCAAAGCTGCTTCCTCTGCAGTCTCTCACCCTCTTGGAAGCTCCAAAGCTGCTTCCTTGGTGCTCTCTCACCGCCACAAGCTCCAAAGAGTCTTCCTCAGTGCTCTCTCACCGCCACAAGCTCCAAAGCTGCTTCCTCGGTGCTCTCTCACCCATTGGAAGCTCCAAAGCTGCTTCCTCCATGCTCTCAACCCCTCTGGAAGCTCCAAAGCTGCTTCCTCGGTTCTCTCAACCAACCTGGAAGCTCAGAACCTGCTTCCTCAGTGCTCTCTCACCCCCTCAAGCACCAAAGCTGCTTCCTAGGTGTTCTCAACCCCTCTGGAAGCTCCAAAGCTGCTTCCTCGGTGCTCTCTCACCCCCTAGAAGATCCAAAGCTGCTTCCTCGGTGCTCTCTCACCCACTGGAAGCTCCAAAGCTGCTTCGTCGGTGCTTTCTCACAACCTGGAAGCTCCAAAGCTGCTTCCTCGGTGCTCTCTCACCCCCTGGGAACTCCAAAGCTGCTTCCTCGGTGTTCTCTCACATTCTAGAAGCTCCAAAGCTGCTTCCTCAGTGCTCTCTCACCCCCCTAGAAGCTCCAAAGCTGCTTCCTCAGTGCTCTCTCACCCCCCTAGAAGGTCCAAAGCTGCTTCCTCAGTGCTCTCTCACACCCTGGAAGCTCTAAAGCAGCATCCTCGGTGCTATCACCCCTTGGAAGCTCCAAAGCTGCTTCCTTGGTGCTCTCTCACACCCTGGAAGCTCCAAAGCTGCATCCTCGGTGCTATCACCCCCTGGAAGCTCCAAAGCTGCTTCCTTGGTGCTCTCTCACCCCCCCAAGCTCCAAAGCAGATTCCTCGGTACTCTCTCACCCCTTGGAAGCTCCAAAGCTGCTTCCTCAGTGCTCTCTCACCCCCCTAGAAGGTCCAATGCTGCTTCCTCGGTGCTCTCTCACCCCCTGGAAGCTCCAAAGCTGCTTCCTTGGTGCTCTCTCACCCCCACAAGCTCCAAAGCTGCTTCCTGGGTGCTCTCTCACCCCCACAAGCTCCAAAGCTGCTTCCTGGGTGCTCTCTCACACCCCCAAGCTCCAAAGCTGATTCCTCGGTGCTCTCTCACCCCTTGGAAGCTCCAAAGCTGCTTCCTCCATGCTCTCACCCCCTGGAAGCTCTGTACCTGCTTCCTCAGTGCTCTCTCACCCCCTCGATGCTCCAAAGCTGCTTCCTCGGTGCTCTCTCACGCCCTGGAAACTCCAAAGCTGATTCCTCAGAGTACTCAACCCCCTGGAAGCTCCAAAGCTGTGTCCTCGGAGCTCTCTCACCCACCAGAAGCTCCAAAGCTGCTTCCTTGGTGCTCTCTCACCCCCTAGAAACTTCAAAGCTGCTTCCTCGGTGATCCCAACCCCCCTGGAACCTTCGAAGTTGCTTCCTCGGTGCTCTCAACCCCCCTGGAAGCTCCAAAGCTGCATTCTCGGTGCTTTCTCACCCCCTGGACGCTCCAAAGCTGCTTCCTCGGTGCTCTCTCCCCCTCTGGACGTTCCAAAGCTGCTTCCTCGGTGCTCTCTCACCCCCTGGACGCTCCAAAGCTGCTTCCTCGGTGCTCTCTCCCCCTCTGGACGCTCCAAAGCTGCTTCCTCGGTGCTCTCTCACCCCCACAAGCTCCAAAGCTGATTCCTCGGTGCTCTCTCACCCTCTGGACGCTCCAAAGCTACTTCCTCGGTGCTCTCTCATCCTCCGGACGCTCCAAAGCTGCTTCCTCGGTGCTCTCTCACCCACTTGAAGCTCCAAAGCTGCTTCCTCGGTGCTCTCTCACCCCCTGGACGCTCCAAAGCTGCTTCCTCGGTGCTCTCTCACCCCCAGGAAGCTGCAAAGCTGCTTCCTCGGTGCTCTCTCACTCATTGTTAGCTCCAAAGCTGCTTCCTCGGCGCTTTTACCACCTTGGAAGCTCCAAAGCTGCTTCCTCGGTGCTCTCTCACACCCTGGAAGCTCCAAAGCTGCTTCTTTGGTGCTCTCTCACCCCCTAGAAGCTCCAAAGCTGCTTCCTCAGCGCTCTGTCACCCCCCTAGAAGGTCCAATGCTGCTTCCTCGGTGCTCTCTCACACCCTGGAAGGCCCAAATATCCTTCGGTGCTATCACCCCCGGAAGCTCCAAAGCTGCTTCCTCTGCAGTCTCTCACCCTCTTGGAAGCTCCAAAGCTGCTTCCTTGGTGCTCTCTCACCGCCACAAGCTCCAAAGAGTCTTCCTCAGTGCTCTCTCACCGCCACAAGCTCCAAAGCTGCTTCCTCGGTGCTCTCTCACCCATTGGAAGCTCCAAAGCTGCTTCCTCCATGCTCTCAACCCCTCTGGAAGCTCCAAAGCTGCTTCCTCCATGCTCTCAACCCCTCTGGAAGCTCCAAAGCTGCTTCCTCGGTTCTCTCAACCAACCTGGAAGCTCAGAACCTGCTTCCTCAGTGCTCTCTCACCCCCTCAAGCACCAAAGCTGCTTCCTCGGTGTTCTCAACCCCTCTGGAAGCTCCAAAGCTGCTTCCTCGGTGCTCTCTCACCCCCTAGAAGATCCAAAGCTGCTTCCTCGGTGCTCTCTCACACCCTGGAAGCTCCAAAGCTGCTTCCTCCATGCTCTCACCCCCTGGAAGCTCCAAAGCTCCTTCTCCATGCTCTCAAACCGCCTGGAAGCACTGAACCTGCTTCCGCAGTGCTCTCTCACCCCCTGGAAGATCCAAAGCTGCTTCGTCGGTGCTCTCACACCCCCTGGAAGCTCCAAAGCTGCTTCCTCGATGCTCTCTCACCCCCTAGAAGATCCAAAGCTGCTTCCTCGGTGCTCTCTCACACCCTGGAAGCTCCAAAGCTGCTTCCTCGGTTCTCTCAACCAACCTGGAAGCTCAGAACCTGCTTCCTCAGTGCTCTCTCACCCCCTCAAGCACCAAAGCTGCTTCCTAGGTGTTCTCAACCCCTCTGGAAGCTCCAAAGCTGCTTCCTCGGTGCTCTCTCACCCCCTAGAAGATCCAAAGCTGCTTCCTCGGTGCTCTCTCACCCACTGGAAGCTCCAAAGCTGCTTCGTCGGTGCTTTCTCACAACCTGGAAGCTCCAAAGCTGCTTCCTCGGTGCTCTCTCACCCCCTGGGAACTCCAAAGCTGCTTCCTCGGTGTTCTCTCACATGCTAGAAGCTCCAAAGCTGCTTCCTCAGTGCTCTCTCACCCCCCTAGAAGCTCCAAAGCTGCTTCCTCAGTGCTCTCTCACCCCCCTAGAAGGTCCAAAGCTGCTTCCTCAGTGCTCTCTCACACCCTGGAAGCTCTAAAGCAGCATCCTCGGTGCTATCACCCCTTGGAAGCTCCAAAGCTGCTTCCTTGGTGCTCTCTCACACCCTGGAAGCTCCAAAGCTGCATCCTCGGTGCTATCACCCCCTGGAAGCTCCAAAGCTGCTTCCTTGGTGCTCTCTCACCCCCCCAAGCTCCAAAGCAGATTCCTCGGTACTCTCTCACCCCTTGGAAGCTCCAAAGCTGCTTCCTCAGTGCTCTCTCACCCCCCTAGAAGGTCCAATGCTGCTTCCTCGGTGCTCTCTCACCCCCTGGAAGCTCCAAAGCTGCTTCCTTGGTGCTCTCTCACCCCCACAAGCTCCAAAGCTGCTTCCTGGGTGCTCTCTCACCCCCACAAGCTCCAAAGCTGCTCCCTGGGTGCTCTCTCACACCCCCAAGCTCCAAAGCTGATTCCTCGGTGCTCTCTCACCCCTTGGAAGCTCCAAAGCTGCTTCCTCCATGCTCTCACCCCCTGGAAGCTCTGTACCTGCTTCCTCAGTGCTCTCTCACCCCCTCGATGCTCCAAAGCTGCTTCCTCGGTGCTCTCTCACGCCCTGGAAACTCCAAAGCTGATTCCTCAGAGTACTCAACCCCCTGGAAGCTCCAAAGCTGCGTCCTCGGAGCTCTCTCACCCACCAGAAGCTCCAAAGCTGCTTCCTTGGTGCTCTCTCACCCCCTAGAAACTTCAAAGCTGCTTCCTCGGTGATCCCAACCCCCCTGGAACCTTCGAAGTTGCTTCCTCGGTGCTCTCAACCCCCCTGGAAGCTCCAAAGCTGCATTCTCGGTGCTTTCTCACCCCCTGGACGCTCCAAAGCTGCTTCCTCGGTGCTCTCTCCCCCTCTGGACGTTCCAAAGCTGCTTCCTCGGTGCTCTCTCACCCCCTGGACGCTCCAAAGCTGCTTCCTCGGTGCTCTCTCCCCCTCTGGACGCTCCAAAGCTGCTTCCTCGGTGCTCTCTCACCCCCACAAGCTCCAAAGCTGATTCCTCGGTGCTCTCTCACCCTCTGGACGCTCCAAAGCTACTTCCTCGGTGCTCTCTCATCCTCCGGACGCTCCAAAGCTGCTTCCTCGGTGCTCTCTCACCCACTTGAAGCTCCAAAGCTGCTTCCTCGGTGCTCTCTCACCCCCTGGACGCTCCAAAGCTGCTTCCTCGGTGCTCTCTCACCCCCAGGAAGCTGCAAAGCTGCTTCCTCGGTGCTCTCTCACTCATTGTTAGCTCCAAAGCTGCTTCCTCGGCGCTTTTACCACCTTGGAAGCTCCAAAGCTGCTTCCTCGGTGCTCTCTCACACCCTGGAAGCTCCAAAGCTGCTTCTTTGGTGCTCTCTCACCCCCTAGAAGCTCCAAAGCTGCTTCCTCAGCGCTCTGTCACCCCCCTAGAAGGTCCAATGCTGCTTCCTCGGTGCTCTCTCACACCCTGGAAGGCCCAAATATCCTTCGGTGCTATCACCCCCGGAAGCTCCAAAGCTGCTTCCTCTGCAGTCTCTCACCCTCTTGGAAGCTCCAAAGCTGCTTCCTTGGTGCTCTCTCACCGCCACAAGCTCCAAAGAGTCTTCCTCAGTGCTCTCTCACCGCCACAAGCTCCAAAGCTGCTTCCTCGGTGCTCTCTCACCCATTGGAAGCTCCAAAGCTGCTTCCTCCATGCTCTCAACCCCTCTGGAAGCTCCAAAGCTGCTTCCTCCATGCTCTCAACCCCTCTGGAAGCTCCAAAGCTGCTTCCTCGGTTCTCTCAACCAACCTGGAAGCTCAGAACCTGCTTCCTCAGTGCTCTCTCACCCCCTCAAGCACCAAAGCTGCTTCCTCGGTGTTCTCAACCCCTCTGGAAGCTCCAAAGCTGCTTCCTCGGTGCTCTCTCACCCCCTAGAAGATCCAAAGCTGCTTCCTCGGTGCTCTCTCACACCCTGGAAGCTCCAAAGCTGCTTCCTCCATGCTCTCACCCCCTGGAAGCTCCAAAGCTCCTTCTCCATGCTCTCAAACCGCCTGGAAGCACTGAACCTGCTTCCGCAGTGCTCTCTCACCCCCTGGAAGATCCAAAGCTGCTTCGTCGGTGCTCTCACACCCCCTGGAAGCTCCAAAGCTGCTTCCTCGATGCTCTCTCACCCCCTAGAAGATCCAAAGCTGCTTCCTCGGTGCTCTCTCACACCCTGGAAGCTCCAAAGCTGCTTCCTCCATGCTCTCACCCCCTGGAAGCTCCAAAGCTCCTTCTCCATGCTCTCAAACCCCCTGGAAGCTCTGAACCTGCTTCCTCAGTGCTCTCTCACCCCCTGGAAGATCCAAAGCTGCTTCATCGGTGCTCTCACACCCCCTGGACGCTCCAAAGCTGCTTCCTTGGTGCTCTCTCACCCCCTAGAAGCTCCAAAGGTGCTTCCTCGGTGCTCTCTCACCCACTAGAAGCTCCAAAGCTGCTTCCTCGGCGCTTTTACCCCTTTGGAAGCTCAAAAGCTGCATCCTCGGTGCTCTCTCACACCCTGGAAGCTCCAAAGCTGCTTCCTCGGTGCTCTCTCACCCCCCCAAGCTCCAAAGCTGATTCCTCGGTACTCTCTCACCCCTTGGAAGCTCCAAAGCTGCTTCCTCCATGCTCTCACCCCCTGGAAGCTCTGTACCTGCTTCCTCAGTGCTCTCTCACCCCCTCGATGCTCCAAAGCTGCTTCCTCGGTGCTCTCTCACGCCCTGGAAACTCCAAAGCTGATTCCTCAGAGTACTCAACCCCCTGGAAGCTCCAAAGCTGATTCCTCGGTGCTCTCTCACCCACTAGAAGCTCCAAAGCTGATTCCTCGTTTCTCTCTCACCCCCTGGAACTTCTAAAGCTGCTTCCTCGGTTCTCTCTCATCCCCTGGAAGCCCCAAAGCTACTTCCTCGGCGTGCTCTCACACACTTGGAAGCTCCAAAGCTGCTTCCTCGATTCTCTCTCACCCTCTGAAAGCTCCAAAGCTGCTTCCTCGGTGCTCTCTCACACCCTGGAAGCTCCAAAGCTGCTTCCTCGGTGTTCCCAACCCCCCTGGAACCTTCGAAGTTGCTTCCTCGGTGCTCTCAACCCCCCTGGAAGGTCCAAAGCTGCATCCTCGGTGCTTTCTCACATCCTAGAAGCTCCAAAGCTGCTTCCTCGGTGCTCTGTCCCACCCTGCAAGCTCCAGAGCTACTTCCCCGGTTCTCTCTCATCCCCTGGAAGCCCCAAAGCTACTTCCTCGGCGTGCTCCCATACACATACATCCAGTCTCAGTCTCTCCTCTCCCAGCTTCATTCCACTCCCTCTCACCCTGCCACCACCAGCCTTGGTCAGATGTTTCCTCACAGGAGTGATGTTCTGCTCCCCTGATATCTTTGTAGCCCTCTGTCATAGTTTGGGCTGGGTGCCCTCTGCTACAGGGGTGTTTCCTGCGTTCCTGGGTGGTCAATCTGCTCTGCTCTCATTTCAAACCATTGCCTCTGAGTCTGTCCCTTTGGCAACAGTCCCTCTGCAGCCTTCTTGCAGCCCCTTCAGGTGTTGGCAGGCTGCTATTAGGTCTCCCTGGAGCCTTCTCTTCCCCTGGCTGAACACCCCCAGCTCCCTCAGCCTGGCCTCCTAGAAGAGGTGCTCCAACCCCCTGAGCATTTCTGTGACCTCCTCTGGACCTGCTCCATCAGCTCCATGTCCTTCCTTTGCTGAGGTCTGCAGAGCTGGAGGCAGTGTAGTGAGCTCTGTCACACAGCCACGGTAGGAAGAGTTTCTCCTGCTGATGGAAGATACAACCTGAGGGGATCTTGGAATGTGTCCTAGTAGCAGAGAGCACCCAGGGGTACTTCATACCCAACTCCTGTGTGTTTGAGCCTTTACTAAGAACGCTGAGGAACCTGTGAGGAGGAGTTTGCCTTACACACAACAGTTCAGCAGGCAAAGGTGAAGCAGACAACTCAGATTCTCGCTGACAAGAAGGAAGAGAAGATTCTTGGGTGGGACAGAAGACATCAAAGTGCATTTTTAGGTACCCAAACCAGAAGGAGAATAAAACAAAGTGGTCCTTTGGGTGCTGTCTTCCAGGAGCTGCTTTCACCACCCACACTGTTTCTTAATGACTTGCAGCACTGTCTTGAGGACCTCCTCCTTGCAGGGGCTGGCATCAACCTCTTGGCAGGCAGGGTTCAGCATCCTTCTGTAGGACTCTTCAACCCTAGTTAAAAACAAAAGCAGAGGAATGAAGGAGAAGCTATGGACCTCAGGAAGAAGTTTTGGACGTGAGGAGGAAGTTCTGGGCATCAGAGAGGGGGGTTGGGGCCTTAGGAAGTTGTTTTGATGTCAGAAGGTGTTTTGGAGATTGGAAAGAAGTTTTGGACACTGGGAAGGGGTTTTGGAGATTGGGAAGAAGCTTTGGACATTAGGAAGAGGTTTTGCACACTGGGGAGAGGTCTGGAGACTAGGAGGAAGTTTTGGGCATTGGGAAGAGCTTTGGAGATTGGGAAGAAGTTTGGGAGATTGGGAAGGTGTTTTGGACACTAGAAAGAAGTTTTGGGACACTGGGAAGAGGTTTGGGGCATTAGGAAGATGTTTTGGATATTGGGAAGAAATTTGGTCCTTAGGAAGAAGGTTTGGACCTTAGTAAGAAGTTGGGACATTAAGAAGATGTTTTGGATGTTAGGAAGAAGATTTGGATGTTAGGAAGAAGTGTGGAGAAGGTAGGAAGAAGTTTGGGACTTCAGGAAGAGGTTTGGACCTTAGGAAGATGTTTGGGCATTAGGAAGAAGTTTGGAAATTAGGAAGAACATTTGGACCTTAGAAAGAAGGTTTGGAGACTAGGAAGAAGTTCTTCACCACAAGGGTGGTGGAACACTGGAACAAGTTGCCCACAGAGAGGGTCAAGGCCCCATCCCTGGAGACTTCCAAGGTCTTGAGGGGCTCTGAGCAATCTGCTCTGGTTGGGGATGTCCCTGCTGACTGCAAGGGGGTTGGACTAGATCACCTTTAAAGGCCCCTTCCAACCCAAACCATTCCATGATTCTATCCATGTCCACATGGCAGGGACCTGAAGTCTTTCCTTCCTCACAGTATAGCACTGGATACACTCTGGTGGAGCACTGCAGGGGACAGCCTGCTTCCAACTGTGCCTCTGTGAGCAGCAGGAGCAGGGCAGGGATTGTCCCCCTGGACCCAGCGTTGGGGAGGCCACACCTTGAGTTCTGGGTTGAGTTTTGAGCTCCTCTCTCCGAGGACATTGTGGGGCTGGAGCAGGTCCAGGGAAGGGTCTGGAGAAGAGGGCTGGGGAGGAACAGCTGAGGGAGCTGGGGGTGGTCAGTGTGGAGAAGAGGAGGCTGAGGGGAGGCCTCATTGCTCTCTGCAGCTCCCTGAAAGGAGGTTGCAGTGAGGTGGAGGCTTGGTCTCCTCCTCCTAGGAACAACTGATAAGAGAGGAATTGGCCTCAGGTTGCCCCATGGGAGGTTGTAATGGGTTTGGGCAGAGTCCCCTCCCCATCACAGGCAGAAATAATGACTCAAATGGACTGCAAAAGTGATGGAAAGTTTAAATAGAAAACCAATGAAAAACAACAATGAAAGTTTTACAGAGAACCATAAGCACCGTGACAAAGAGAGAAATCCCAGAACATACCCAAGAACATCCCATCCCCACCTGGGCGTACACCCAACCCCCCCACCCCAGGGCTCTTTAGAATAAACTTTATTTTAGAATAAACCAAACCAGGTTGGAAGAGACCTTCAACATCATCACGTTCAACCCATCAACCAATCCAACCCACCCAAACAGCTAACCCATGGCACCAAGCACCCCATCAAGTCTCCTCCTGAACACCTCCAATGACAGTGACTCCACCACCTCCCTGGGCAGCCCATCCCAATGGGCAATCACTCTTTCTGTATAGAACTTCTTCCTAACATCCAACCTGAACCTCCCCTGGCACAGCCTGAGACTGTGTCCTCTTGTTCTGGTACTGGCTGCCTGGGAGAACAGACCATCATCCGCCTGTCTACAACCTCCCTTCAGGTAGTTGTAGAGAGTGATAAGGTCACCCCTGAGTCTCCTCTTCTCCAGGCTGAGCAACCCCAGCTCCCTCAGTCTTTCCTCATAGGGCTTGTGTTCCAAACCCCTCACCAACTTTGTTGCTCTTCTCTGGACTCATTCCAGCAAGTCAACATCCTTCCTGAACTGAGGGGCCCAGAACTGGACACAGTACTCGAGGTGTGGCCTAACCAGTGCAGTGTACATGGGCAGAATGACCTCCCTGCTCCTGCTGGCCACACTGTTCCTGATGCAGGCCAGGATGCCATTGGCCCTCTTGGCTGCTTGGGCACACTGCAGGCTCATGTTAAGCCTGCCATCGACCAGTACCCCCAGGTCCCTCTCTGCCTGGCTGCTCTCCAGCCACTCTGACCCCAGCCTGTAGCACTGCATGGGGTTGTTGTGGCCAATGTGCAGAACCCGGCACTTGGATGTGTTCAATCTCATGCCAATGAATTCTGCCCATCTGTCCAGCCTGTCGAGGTCCCTCTGCAGAGTCTCTCTACCCTCCAGCAGATCAACTCTTGCGCCCAGCTTGGTGTCGTCAGCAAATTTACTGATGATGGACTCAATGCCCTCATCCAGATCATCAATAAAGATGTTAAAGAGCACAGGGCCCAGCACTGATCCTTGGGGCACACCACTAGTGACTGGCCACCAGCTGGATGTGGCACCGTTCACCACCACTCTCTGGGCTCGGCCATCCAGCCAGTTCCTAACCCATCGCAGTGTGCTCCCGTCCAAGCCATGGGCTGACAGCTTGGCCAGCAGTTTGCTATGGGGGACGGTGTCAAAGGCCTTGCTGAGGTCCAGGTAGACTACATCCACAGGCCTCCCCACATCCACCAGGCGCGTCACCTGATCATAGAAGGAGATCAGGTTGGTCAGGCAGGGCCTGCCCTTCCTAAATCCATGCTGGCTGAGCCTGATCCCTTGGCCATCCTGTAAGTGCTGTGTTATTGCACTCAGGATGACCTGTTCCATGATCTTGCCTGGCACTGAGGTCAGGCTGACAGGCCTATAATTCCCTGGCTCATCCAACCGGCCCTTCTTATGGATGGGCACCACGTTGGCCAGCTTCCAGTCCTCTGGGACCTCGCCAGTGAGCCAGGACTGCTGGAAAATGATGGAGAGTGGCTTGGCCAGCTTGTCTCCCCCCTCCAACCCAGCCTCGGGCGTGGGCAGGCCCAAGGGAGGCAGCTCACACCATTTTACCTAGGCAGCAGCTGAGGATGAAAGAGGAAGTGAAGACCCTGTGCTGATCTATTATAGGGGAGCAGGGCATTATGGGAAATGGAATACCTGGTTTCCTGTGACCACCCCCTGGGCTGGGCCCACCCCTTGGGACCTCCCAGGTGTGGTCTGTGCAGTGGCATCCGGGCCAGCACCCAGCCTAAATCACCACAGGGGTTTAGGTTGGATCTGAGAAGAAACTTGTTGACTGAAAGAGTTCTCCAAGCCTGGCACAGGCTGCCCAGGGAGGAGGCTGAATCCCTGGAGGTGTTTGGAAGAGGCAGAGCTGTGGTGCTGAGGGCCATGGGAACCTGATCGAGTTGGGGATGTCCCTGCTGAGTGCAAGGAGGTCAGACTGGATGAGCTTTGTAGGTCCCTTCTGGCCTGGACCATTCTATGAATCATCTATGGTTCCATGATTTCATGATTACATGATTCCACCCTCTCCTTCCTCCCTGATGCCTACTTTTGTCTGAACAAGCTGTTAGCTTCCAGCTCTGCTTCCTCCTTTGTCTTCTCCAGCCCTTGGCGCTGAAGCCTCCAGACTTGCTCCTCGGGGTCAACAGTCAGGAGAAGGACAAGGTCTGGCCTGAGGAGGTCCTCAGGCCACTGGTATACCTCATCCTATGCTGGTGGCAGGTCCTGGACTTGCCCATTTATTTCAGTGGCAATTGTGTAGGCAGCTGTGCTGTGCCAGTACCTGCCAAGGAGAACACAGAGAATGCTGAGAGACATCTCAAAGTGGACATCGATTCCTCAGCAGTGCTGGGGAGAAGAAGGGTCACCAATGACAGCCATGAGGAGGTTGGGGACACTGCTTTTGAAGGGAAATGCAATGAGGTTATGGAAATGGAAAGGGAGAGTAACTGGGCTTGATATTCCAGAAAGATGAAGGCTGAGGGGAGACCTTCTGGCTCGCTACAACTCCATGAAAGGAGGTGGGAGCCAGAGTTGGTTCCTTCCTGTTACAAGTGATAGGTTGAGAGGAAATGGCCTCAAGTTGCACCAGGGCAGGTTTAAGCTGGACATGAGAAGAAACTTCTCCACTGAGAAGGTTCTCGAAGGCTGGAAGAGGCTGCCAGGGAGGTGGTGGAATCCCCACCCCTGGAGGTGTTTGAAAGAGGCAGAGCTGTGGTGCTAAGGGCCATGGTTCAGCCCTCTGACAGAGCTAGAGACTGGCTGGATTCAGTGACCTTGAAGGTCTACTTCCAACCAAAAACATTCTATGATTCTATATCCTGCTCTAACACCCCAGTGCTACCCTGCAACCCAGAGAATAGAATAGAATAGAATAGAATAGAATAGAATAGAATAGAATAGAATAGAATAGAATAGAATAGAATAGAATAGACCAGGTTGGAAAAGACCTTCAAGATCATCGTGTCCAACCTATCATCCAACACCACCTAATCAACTAACCCATGCAACCAAGCACCCTGTCAAGTCTCCTCCTGAACACCTCCAGTAATGGCAACTCCACCACCTCCCCAGGCAGCCCATTCCAATGGGCAATCACTCTCTCTGTGTAAAACTTCCTCCTGACCTCCAGCCTGAACCTCCCCTGGTGCAGACTGAGACTGTGTCCTCTTGTTCTGGTACTGGGTGCCTGGGAGAAGAGACCAACCTCTGCCTGCCTACAACCCCCTTTCAGGTAGTTGTAGAGAGCAAGAAGGTCACCCCTGAGTCTCCTCTTCTCCAGGCTAAGCAGCCCCAGCTCCCTCAGTCTTTCCTCATAGGGCTTGTGTTCCAAGCCCCTCACCAACCTTCTTGCCCTTCTCTGGACACGCTCCAGCAAGTCAACATCCTTCCTAAACTGAGGGGCCCAGAACTGGACACAGTACTCGAGGTGTGGCCTAACCAGTGCAGTGTACAGGGGCAGAATGACCTCCCTGCTCCTGCTGGCCACACTGTTTCTGATGCAGGCCAGGATGCCATTGGCCCTCCTGGCCGCCTGGGCACACTGCAGGCTCATGTTCAGCCTACCATCAACCAGCACCCCCAGGTCCCTCTCTGCCTGGCCGCTCTCCAGCCACTCTGACCCCAGCCTGTAGCACTGCATGGGGTTGTTGTGGCCAATGTGCAGAACCCGGCACTTGGATGTGTTAAAGTGTAGAGCCCTGCACCGGGGGAGGAACAGCACCATGCACCAGCACAGGTTAGGGGCTGAACTACAGAGATGTGGTGCTGAGGGACATGGTTTAGCACCAGCCTTGGTAGGGGTTGAGGATGTTGCATGATCTCAAAGGTCTTTTCCAACCAAAAGGATTAAGGGATTCTATGACAAGGAACCCAAGCACAGCACTGAAGAGCCATGGACAGATTGGTCCTTTAGAACCCTAGGACTGTTGAGCTTGGAAGAGACCTTTGAGATCATCCAGTCCAACCACTTCCCTAGAGCTCCCCACTCACAGGTCAGAGAAGGCAGATTGCTCTTTAGGATCATTCATTCCCCCAAATCTACCACCAGTATCCCAGGATTGTTGGAAATCCCAAGCCATATGCAGGGCTGAAGGCCACAGTTGTTCTCTCCCAACAGCTTCTCACCTGCAGCTGCATTGCCCTTACCTGTGGCATCCAGCCCCTCAAAAACCACCACAGGAAAGCCTCCTTTCTTCTGGTGCTCAGGACATTTGCCCAGCAGGTCGAGGAGTGCCCCAGCCTCTGGGATCCGAGGAGCACATTGCAAGGGGAGAGAGGGGAGAGAGAACAGAGAGGGAAGAGAGAGGGGAGAAGGGAGATGAGGAGAGGGGAGAGGAAAGATGAGAAGAGGGGAGAGGAAAGATGAGGAGAGGGGAGAGGGGAAGAGGAGAGGGGGGGAGAGGGGAGAGAAGAGGGAGAGGGGAAAGGGGAAAGAGAGAGGAAAGAGGGGGAAAGGGAGAGGGAAGAGGGAGAGAGGAGGAGAGGAGAGAAGAAATAATGGAGGAGAAGGAGAGAGAAGAGCGAGAGGGATAAGGAAAGGGGAGAAGGAAGAGGGAGAGAGGAGAGGTGAGAGGATAAGCAGAGAGGGGGAGCCCCTTCCCAGGCACCCAGCGCACAGCCGCTGCTTTCCCCGTTCCCTGCGCAGCCGCGCAGGCCCCAGCGCAGCCCGCAGCGCCCCGCAGCGCCCCGGGCGGTCGCTCACCTCCCTCAGGCGAGCTCGGACGGCGGAGGCGGCGGGCGGCAGGGTGCGGCGGAGGCGGCGGTGCCCCGGCGAGCTCGGGGCGCAGCTCCGCAGCATGGCGGCCGGCAGCGGCGGGGCGGAGGAGCCAGCGGGAAACGAAACCGGCGGCGGCGGCTGGCGGAGCGCCGGGCTGCGGGGGAAAGCGCAGCGGCAGAGGGCTGATCCCGGCAGGGGGAGGAGGTTTGCTGCCTCCTGCCCGCCCTCCCGACCTGCCGGAGCGAAGGGGACGGAAACGAAAGTGACCCCAGCGGTAACATCGGAGCGCCGGAATGCGAGCTGCCCGCCCCAGGGCGGCACACTGATTGATGGGCGCAGCTCCCGCGGGTGGATCCCGGTGGGCAAACCGAGCTGCAAGGACGGAGGACCCCCGGCCGGCAGCTCTGCCGCTTCCCGCTGCACCAGCGCCGCTGGCGATGGATTGTGTGCGGCGGCAGCCAGGCAGCCCCGCGGCGCCAGAGCACCACCCGCGATCATGCAACCGTGGCGTGGATAGGCTTGGAAAAGACCTGTAAGGGCATCCGGGCCAACCAGTCTCTTAACTCTGCGAGGCTGAACCATGGCCCTCAGCTCCACATCTCTGCCTCTTCCAAACGCCTGCAGGGATGGGGATTCAACCACCTCCCTGGGCAGCCTGTGCCAGGCTTGGAGAACTCTTTCAGTGGAGGAGTTTCTTCTCATGTCCAACCTAAACCTGCCCTGGTGCAACTTGAGGCCATTTCCTATCATCCTAATACTTGTTCCTTGAGGGAAGAGTCCAACCCCCACCTGGGTCCTATTTCCTCTGAGGGAGTTGGAGAAAGCCAGAAGGTCTCCCCTCAGCCTTCTCTTCTCCACACTCAACACCCCCAGCTCCCTCAGCTGCTCCTCCCCAGCCCTCTTCTCCAGACCCTTCCCCAGCTTCCTTGCCCTTCCTTGGACCAACTTCAGCCACTCAGCGTCCTGGGAGTGAGGAGCTCAAAACTGAACCCAGGACTCAAGGCCTGTCCTCCCTAGTGCTGAGTCCAGGGGGACAATCCCTGCCCTGGTCCTGCTGCCCACACCGCTGCTGATCCAGGCCTGGCTGCTGGTGACATTGGCACACCTGGGCACACTGACCAGAGGAAGACATGAAGATTCTGAGGAATTTCTTAAAGGCTGAGCTCATTTGTAAGGTAGATCCTTCCAGAAGGTGCACCACAAGGTGAAGGCCAGACATCTCTACATGGCAGTTTTCCAGCTGTTGGAAGGGAGAGATAGGATCCTGCAGAGGTGCAGCTCCTCCTGCATGTCCAAGTTCCATCTTTTGCAAACACAGAATCTGTGGTTTTGGGAAACATGACTCATAGCAGCTGACATGAAACTGAGTGCCACAGCTATTTGCAGTGCTTCTGGTTCCTCCCCCACAGCTGATGAAAGCTGAAATTGGCCATCACCAAGTCATGGAATAGAATAGAATAGAATAGAATAGAATAGACCAGGTTGGAAAAGACCTTTGAGATCAGGGCATATTCATATTCATATTCATTCCATAACATAACATAATGCTGACCCTACTCTAGCAGGGGGGTTGGACTCTGGTTTCCAGAGGTCCCTTCCAGCCCCTACCATTCCCTGATGATTCCATGACAGACATCAGATGCCTGTGACAAATGTTTTCAGCAGCTCTTGACAAACGAGAAAGGAAACATCAGGCCCTTGGCTCAGGAATGCTTATAAAGAGGATTTAATCAGGCGGTGGGAGGGGAAAACGGAAACCGAAAGTTAAGTTCTTTGCAATGAGTCATCCGGGAGGGAGAAGGCAGCAGTGGCAGCGGCAGAACAGCCAAGAACCAGGCAGCTGAGTGGGGAACACAGGCAGCTTCCCAAGCGCTTGCGAAGCAAAACTTGGCTGAGAGTCAGTTTGACCTCGAGAAAATAATCAGCAGAAAGGTGGCCAGAACAGCTCTGCTGTGAGCACAGGCTGAGGGAGCTGGGGCTGTGCAGCCTGCAGAGGAGAGGCTCCAGGGGCATCTTAAAGCTGCCTGCCCGGACCTGAAGGGATCCTGCAGGAAGGCTGCAGAGAAACTTCTCCTGAGGGGGTCTGGAGACAGGACAAGGGGGAATGGTTTGAAGCTGAGGCAGAGCAGGGTTAGACTGGAGCTGAGGAAGAGGTAGGAGGGTGGTGAGACTGGTAGAGGCTGCCCAGGGAGGCTGTGGCTGCTTCCTCCCTGGAGGTGTTGAAGGCCAGGCTGGATGAGACCTTGAGCAGCTGAGTCTAGCTGAGAGTTGTCCGTGTCCATGGTGGGAAGGTTGGGAGCAGATGAGCTCTGAGGTCCCTTCCAAGCTGAGCCATTCTGGGATTCTGTGATAAGCTTCAGTGTACATAAATGTGAGGCAATGCATGCAGGAAAAAAGAATTGAAATCTTGTATGATGCTGATGGCAGCAGTGGCAGTGACATCTCCAACCTTCTGTGATGCTGAGCTCAGCATTCAGTGGCATGACCAACGTCTCTTCGAGTCACCCTCTGAAATCAGTGGCCCAGGGGGAGGCAGCAGCCCAAAATGTAAACAGAAAGCTTCTTGACACCCAGAAAGGTGTTGAGAAGAAGGCAGCTGGCATTATTTTGCTACCCTGCTGTTTACCTGGACATGTGGAGCTATCCTTTGACTGCATTTCCTTGTGTGGTGGTTTCTGGCTACACCTGGCAGCTTCAGATGGAAGAGTTTATCTCTTTCCACAGTGGTCTTTTCCTAGAAAGAGAGGTTTGGTCTACTTTATCTCCACGTGCAAGGCTCCCTGTGCTTCTGCTACATCAACCAAGACAAAGTTCAGCTATGCTGAGTGGCCAAAGGCCTCAGCTATGCAAAGTCATCTCAAGCAAGTCAACCCATGTCAAGCAAGTCAACTGGCCTGCATCAGGAACAGTGTGGCCAGCAGGAGCAGGGAAGTCATTGTGCCCTGTGCTCAGCACTGGTTAAGCCATACCTTGAGTCCTGTGTCCAGTTCTGGGCTCCTCAGTTTAGGAAAGATGTTGAGATGCTGGAAGGTGTCCAGAGAAGGGCAACAAAGCTGGGGAGGGATCTGGAGCACAGCCCTGTGAGGAGAGGCTGAGGGAGCTGGGGTTGCTTAGCCTGGAGAAGAGGAGGCTCAGGGGAGACCTTCTTGCTCTCTATGACTCCCTGAAGGGAGGTTGTAGCCAGGTGGGGGTTGGTCTCTTCTCCCAGGCACCCAGCACCAGAGGGACCTCGACCGACTGGACAGATGAGCAGAGTCCAATGGGATGGCATTCAACAAGTCCAAGTGCCGAGTGCTGCACTTTGGCTACGGCAATCCCATGCAGAGCTATAGACTGGGGTCGGAGTGGCTGGAGAGCTCCCAAACAGAGAGGGACCTGGGGGTGCTGATCGACAGCCACCTGAATATGAGCCAGCAGTGTGCCCAGGTGGCCAGGAGGGCCAATAGCATCCTGGCCTGCATTAGGAATAGTGTGGCCAGCAGGAGCAGGGAGGTCATAGTGCCCCTGTACTCTGCTTTGGTTAGGCCGCACCTTGAGTACTGTGTCCAGTTCTGGGCCCCTCAGTTTAAGAAGGACATCGAAACACTTGAGTGTGTCCAGAGAAGGGCAACAAGGCTGGTGAGAGGCCTTGAACACAAGCCCTATGAGGAGAGGCTGAGGGAGCTGGGATTGTTTAGCCTGGAGAAGAGGAGGCTCAGGGGTGACCTCATTGCCCTCTACAACTACCTGAAAGGTGATTGTAGCCAGGAAGGGGCTGGCCTCTTCTCCCAGGCAACCAGCACCAGAACAAGAGGACACAGTCTCAAGCTGCACCAGGGGAGGTTTAGACTCGAGGTGAGGAGGAAGTTCTTCACCGAGCGAGTCATTCGTCATTGGAACGGGTTGCCCAGGGAGGTGGTTGAGTCATCGACCCTGGCGGCGTTCAAGGGGAGATTGGACGTGACACTTGGCGCCATGGTCTAGTCATGAGGTCTGTGTTGATAGGTTGGACTCGATGATCCTCGAGGTCCTTTCCAATTGAAGTGATACTGTGATACTGTGATACTGTAACAAGAAGACACAGTCTCAAGCTGTGCCAGGGGAGGTTTAGGCTTGATCTTATAAAGAAGTTCTTCCCAGACAGAGAGATTGCCCATTGGAATGTGTTGCCCAGGGAGGTGATGGAGTCACCATCCCTGGAGGTCACAGTATCACAGTATAACTAAGGTTGGAAGAGACCTCGAGGATCATCGAGTCCAACCTATCAACACAGACCTCATGACTAGACCATGGCGCCAAGTGTCACGTCCAATCTCCTCTTGAACACCTCCAGGGACAGTGACTCCACCACCTCCCTGGGCAGCCCATTCCAATGACGAACGACTCGCTCAGTGAAGAACTTTCTCCTCACCTCGAGTCTAAACCTCCCCTGGTGCAGCTTGAGACTGTGTCCTCTTGTTCTGGTGCTGGTTGCCTGGGAGAAGAGACCAACCCCTTCCCGGCTACAATCACCTTTCAGGTAGTTGTAGAGGGCAATGAGGTCACCCCTGAGCCTCCTCTTCTCCAGGCTAAACAATCCCAGCTCCCTCAGCCTCTCCTCATAGGGCTTGTGTTCAAGGCCTCTCACCAGCCTTGTTGCCCTTCTCTGGACACGTTCAAGTGTTTTGATGTCCTTCTTAAACTGAGAGGCCCAGAACTGGACAAAATACTCAAGGTGCAGCCTAACCAATTGTCGTGGGTGGAAGGGTAAGGCCAAGAAGCCTCCTCCCTCCCCCCTTGTAAGGTAAAGGGAAAGAAAATTAAAGGGAAAGGAGAAAAAAAAAAACTCACAAGCTGAATTAGCAAAGCAGTGGAGCTTTATATTTACAAAGCAATGTAGGGTATGCAGGGGAATATATACAAATTTACAATATTTACAATATATACAAAGATATACAATAAAGTAACACAGAAGTGAGAGTAACCCCCCCCCTTGCAGAGGGGGTTCCTCACCTCCGCTCTCCCCTCTCTCCCCCCCTTTCCCCAGAGTAGATCAGAAAAGAGAGAGAAAGAGAAAGAAAGAAGTTAAAAGCAGTTTTGTGTTAATTGGAAAGCAGTTAATACAGGCCTTCTATCTTATCGGTTTCAAGGCCGAAGTCTTGGCAGAAAGCCCAGCACAGAAAGCTGCTGCCCAAAGAAGAGGCGGAAGCAAGACTGAAGATAAAGTGCTGGAAAACCCAGTATACCCTCCTTCTGCCCAGTTCAGAAGGTGTTTCCTCCCACTTCACCAATGAAATAGTTTAGATCCGTTCTTTTCGATTATAAACTTCCGTCCACCATATTCCCTTTCTTAAGGGGACAACATCAACCGGTCACAGTCCACCCCTTCTAAACAATTTCATTGGCCGTTCATACTGTCCATCCAATCCAGAATGATATTTACAGTTCGTGAGTAAAGTTCATAGTCCATTCCGGCTATGCTCAGATGTAGATGATTCAAAAGTCCAAGAAAATCAGAAAATGAGAAAAATGGAAAACAGTTCATTTCTTCACCGACGAAGCAAAGAAAAGGGAAACATAGATTCTCAGGGTCTCTTAGTTGACTCAGGGCTCTCAGGGATCTCAGGGTTCGTGCACCGTAGATGCCTCGTTGATTCTTCCTCTGGACGTGATGTAGCTATACAACAGTTTGAAATCAACCTCTTTCAGCTAAAGTTAAATTTCTTTGTGGAATACACTGAATTTCACCATTCTCTTGCATTACCCAATAAGCGTGACCTGGACCTTCAGCTGAAAACACCCCTCGGACAGGTTTAGCCTCTCCTGAGGGTGAAAATACCCAAACAGTTTTACCTAACAGATTCTTTTCTCTAACAACAGGAACTCTATCACCTTCTACTTTCCGTAGCAAATCTGAATGTGCAGGTCCAGCTCGGTTCACTGAACCTCTACTATTTACCAGCCAGGTTGCTTGTGCTAAATGTTTTTCCCAGTTTTTCAAAGATCCACCTCCCATGGCTTTGAGAGTGGTCTTCAACAAACCGTTGTAGCGTTCAATCTTCCCTGAAGCTGGTGCATAGTAGGGAATATGGAATATCCACTCAATACCGTGCTCTTTTGCCCAGTTCTTTACAAGGTTGTTCTTGAAATGAGTTCCGTTGTCTGACTCAATCCTCTCTGGAGTTCCGTGTCTCCACAGGATTTGTCTCTCCAGACCGAGAATGGTGTTGCGTGCAGTTGCATGTGGAACTGGATAAGTTTCCAACCATCCAGTGTTTGCCTCTACCATAGTAAGCACGTATTGCTTACCAGAACGAGAACGTGGTAGAGTGATGTAGTCAATCTGCCAAGCTTCACCATACTTGTACTTGGACCATCTGTCACCATACCACAAGGGCTTAAGTCATTTTGCCTGCTTAATAGCAGCACAAATGTCACAGTCATGGATGACTTGTGTGATAGCATCCATGGAAATGTCTATGGATCTGTCATGAGCCCATTGGTATGTTGCATCTCTGCCTTGATGTCCTGACGAATCATGAGCCCACCGAGCTAAGAATATCTCACCTTGGTGTTTCCAGTCGAGATCAAGATTAGAGTCCATGTCTACTTGAGAAACTCTTGCAGCTACATCTGCCTGATGGTTGTGTTGCTGTTCCTCAGTAGCTTTGCTTTTAGGAATGTGAGCATCGATGTGTCTCACTTTCACTGGAATTCTCTCGATTCGATCAGCAATGTCCTGCCACAGGTTGGCTGCCCAAATGGGTTTTCCTTTCCTCTGCCAACCACTCTTCTTCCAGTTCTTTAGCCAACCCCATAGAGCATTGGCTACCATCCATGAGTCGGTGTAGAGATAAAGCTTTGGCCATCTCTCACGTTCAGCCACGTCGAGAGCTAGCTGGACAGCTTTTACCTCTGCGAACTGACTGGATTATCCTTCTCCAACTTTTGCCTCTGCAACTCGGCGTGTTGGACTCCACACTGCAGACTTCCACCTTCGCTTGTTTCCAACAAGACGACAGGAACCGTCTGTGAACAAAGCATATTTCTTTTCATCATCAGAAAGGTCATTGTAAGGAGGAGCTTCCTCAGCACGAGTTACTTTCTCCTCTGGAGGTTTAGCACAGTTGATACCTTCAGGCCAACTTGAGATCATCTCCACTAGACCAGGTCTTTCAAGATTTCCCATTCGAGCTCTCTGTGTTATCAGAGCCATCCACTTAGACCACGTTGAGTGTGTCGCATGATGTGGTGTGGAGCCTTTGCCTTTGAACATCCAATTCAAAACTGGTAATCTGGGAGCTAAGAGAAGTTGTGATTCAGTTCCAATTACTTCAGAAGATGCTTTTACTCCTTCAGAGACAGCTAAAATTTCTTTCTCTGTTGGAGTATAATTAGCCTCTGAACCTCTGTAACCTCGACTCCAGAAACCAAGAGGTCGTCCGCGTGTCTCACCTGGAGCTTTTTGCCACAAGCACCAGGTTGGACCGTTGTCGCTTGCAGCCGTGTACAAAATGTTCTTAATGTCTGGACCATCTGGGACAGGTCCCAGACCCATTGCTTGAATCACCTCTTGCTTTATCTGGTCAAAGGCTGCTTGTTGTTCAGGTCCCCAGTGGAAATGGTTTCTCTTTCGAGTCACATCATACAGAGGTTTCACAATCTGAATGTATCCAGGGATGTGCAGTCTCCAAAATCCCACTATCCCCAAGAAACGTAGGGTCTCTTGCTTGTTTGTGGGATTTGCCATGGTAGAGACTCTATTTACCACATCCACTGGAATGTGTCGGCGTCCATCCTGCCACCACACTCCCAGAAATTGAGTCTCTGTGGTAGGTCCATTCACCTTGTCTCGCTTGATGGCAAAACCTGCATTCAGAAGAATGTCAATGATTTTGTTGCCTTTCTCGAAGACTTCCTCAGCAGTTTTACCCCAGACGATGATATCATCGATGAACTGGATGTGTTCTGGAGCACCGCCTTTCTCCAGAGCATCGTGGATCACTGCATGACAGATGCTTGAGCTGTGGATCCAGCCCATTGGCAATCTGTTGAAAGTGTACTGGATTCCTCTCCAGGTGAAAGCAAACTGAGGCCTGCATTCCTCTGCTATGGGAATAGAGAAAAATGCATTAGCAATGTGTATGGTAGCATACCATTTGGCCTCTTTGGATTCCAGCTCATACTGTAGTTCCATCATGTCTGGTACTGCTGCACTCATAGGTGGTGTCACTTCATTTAGGGCTCGGTAGTCGACCGTCAGACGCCAGTCTCCATTCTGCTTTCGCACAGGCCACACTGGACTGTTGAAAGGTGAATGAGTTTTGCTGACGACTTTCTGACTCTCCAACTGACGAATCAGATTCTGAATGGGCAACAAAGAGTCACGGTTGGTTCTGTATTGTCTGTGATGCACAGTCTGAGAAGCAACCGGCAATTTAATGTCCTGTATCTTATGTTGTCCCACAACTGCAGATTCATCAGAAAGCTCAGGTCTGGCAGATAGCTTCAATTTTTGTCCATCAATTTCTATAGAAGCTACTCCAAAAGCCCATTTGTAACCTCTAGGGTCTTTGAAACACCCTTCTCTCATAAAATCAATTCCCAAAATACAAGGTGCCTCACGTCCGGTCACAACGGTATGCTTCCTCCATTGTTTACCAGTCAAACTTATATTAACCTCCACCTTACTTAACTCCTGAGATCCACCAGTGACTCCCAGAATTGTTATAGACTCTGATCCCTGATAATTTGATGGTATTATGGTGCGCTGATCTCCTGTGTCAACCAAGGCCCTGTACTTCCGAAATTGTGAAGTGCCAGGCCACTGGATGTACACATCCCAATAGATTCTGTTATCTCTGTTATCCCTCTCCTCCCCCTGGCGGGAGGCAGGGCACCCCTAGTTATGGGGAACATGCGTACATGTGCATTGCACATAGTTTGCAGGGTTATAACTTTGCATGTTATAACTGGAGCCACTGTTGGAGCCATAAGAGTCGTTCTGGGGAACTGTGGAAGTAACAGCTACCCTTCTGGTATTGCTACCTTGGGTTCTGCCGCTTTGGAGTTCTCTCAGTCTCCTGAAAAGATTAGAAGTTGGTTGGCCATCCCAGCGGTTCATGTTCTCACCAAACTGATCATGCAGAGTTATCCAAATAGTTCTACGTGATTGCCTCGGTGGTCTGTTTTGGAATGACCTGTTTTGGAATGTCCTGTTTTGGAATGAACTTCTTGGAGGCCGTGTATTCCTCACAGATGAAACTTGTATCCACCTGGAGGAAGAATTGAAATTATCCTTCTGTGCCAATTGGTGTATGGAATCTTTCAGATCCTTCATGCAACTCTCAATTTTTCCAGAGAGAGTTTCAATGGCTGAAACCAAAGAACCACGTGTCATGCTATCCTCCAATTGTCTCATTTGATCACTGAATTGGCCAACCGTAGGTGAAGCTCCACCATAAATTCTTGACACAATTCTGCTTGCCAGAATGTTTGCATAATTGGAAGGAGCAAGTTTGATGATCTTTTTAGCAAGACCAATACCCACAGGAATATCATCAGGATTCAGAGTTTCATGTTCACCATAGAGTATCTCTCTAATAGCAAATTCTCTCAAGCGCTTAATTCCCTCATCTATGGTAGTCCAGGGTTTAGGGTTCCATGGAAGATCATCTCGGGAAGGGTATCTCAGGGCAACCGGTATTAAAAGGCGTATCCACAGATTAACCTTACCGAGAGCCCTTCCTAGATGTCTATCTGTTCCATTATCCCTCGAGAGAGTTCCTAACTGAGCTGCTGACTTGTCTCCAACTGTTAGAGCTGGAGCACCTGTATCATAACACCTACTAAGCCAAGCTAGGACTGGTTCCTTATCTGACCTGGTGAAATCTTTACGGACATTTCGCAATTCCTCGCGGGGAGACTGACATTCTGAAATATCATCTTCATCTTCGTCTCCCTGAATTCTTTGTCCATATAATCCTGCTGTCATTCTCCTAAGGATCTCTTTAAGCTGAGAACCACCTTTGCCAGCTGCTTTCCTAACTTCATCTCCATCCTGCTTTGATCTCACTAGGTCAGCTAGATCTTTAAAACAAACCTTCTCTTCCTCCTCAGCAGGGTCTTTTAGAGTAGAGGGCCCCTCACCAGGATCAGTCTCCAGCTCTTCTTCTCCATCTTTGGCCTTTCCACTTCTAGTCTTTAAAGTAGCCACCTTAACTGGAGCTGTGTTTGAATTTACAGCCACCTTAATGGAAGCTGACAGGTCCTGAGATAAATCAGCTGCTGGGGCAGTGACTTCCGGTCCCACCGAGGGAGTGGGTGGAAGTGACGCTGCTCCATTAATGGCTGACGGAGAAGAAGAAGGAGGAGAAGGAGTAGGCGCCATGTTGATACCAGCTGATGCCCTTGGCAGCTTGCCAGAATCAGCAGCAAAATCATTTAGAGCTGCTTTACCAATTAACTTTTTAGCCTTCTTTTTAACTGACAGAGAATCTCCACACTCCTCATCAGCAGATGACTCTGGGACTGATCCCGAGCCACGGCGTTTTCTTTTTGATCTAGTTTTAATAAAAAAACAAGCTTTGGATATCTTTCTCTCTCGCCGCAGAGAGAACAGTAAATATGCAATTACCATCACCAGCAACAGATTTATACACATCAAATAAATCACTTTTGGATCCCAGGCATTACCTAAAGTTACTCTCTCCTCAGGCGGAATCTTAAAACCCTTTATCTCAATTGGGAGAGTGGTGGAGGTAACATTCCTGTATCTCACTGGCCATAGGAAATTCATGCATTTTCCATACCATAATTTAACTCTATACATAACCCACATATAAATTGTCCGCACCAAATATTTACCCAGGTAATCCAAAATCAAACCCAAACAGTATCTGTAAACGAGAGCCCCAAAAATTGAAAAGAATAATCGCTCCACAAACCACAATACCTTCATGTTTGCTAATTCAGCTAGAAAACACTAAATCAATCAAGTAATAAATTAAACTAATTATCTGCCGCACGTGGGGTACACCAAGAAAAAAAATGTTGTGGGGTGGAAGGGTAAGGCCAAGAAGCCTCCTCCCTCCCCCCTTGTAAGGTAAAGGGAAAGAAAATTGAAGGGAAAGAGGAAAAAAAAAACCTCACAAGCCGAATTAGCAAAGCAGTGGAGCTTTATATTTACAAAGCAATGTAGGGTATGCAGGGGAATATATACAAATTTACAATATTTACAATATATACAAAGATATACAATAAAGTAACACAGAAATGAGAGTAACCCCCCCCCTTGCAGAGGGGGTTCCTCACCTCCGCTCTCCCCTCTCTCCCCCCTCTCCCCAGAGTAGATCAGAAAAGAGAGAGAAAGAGAAAGAAAGAAGTTAAAAGCAGTTTTGTGTTAATTGGAAAGCAGTTAATACAGGCCTTCTATCTTATCGGTTTCAAGGCCGAAGTCTTGGCAGAAAGCCCAGCACAGAAAGCTGCTGCCCAAAGAAGAGGCGGAAGCAAGACTGAAGATAAAGTGCTGGAAAACCCAGTATACCCTCCTTCTGCCCAGTTCAGAAGGTGTTTCCTCCCACTTCACCAATGAAATAGTTTAGATCCGTTCTTTTCGTTTATCAACTTCCGTCCACCATATTCTCTTTCTTAAGGGGACAACGTCAGCCGGTCACACCAATGCTGAGTACAGGGGCACAATGACCTCCCTGCTCCTGCTGGCCACACTGTTCTTAATGCAGGCCAGGATGCCATTGGCCTTCTTGGCCACCTGGGCACACTGCTGGCTCATGTTTAGGCAGCTGTCGATCAGCACACCCAGGTCCCTCTCTGTTTGGGAGCTCTCCAGCCACTCTGACCCCAGCCTGTAGCTCTGCATGGTGTTGCCGTAGCCAAAGTGCAGCACCCAGAACTTGGACTTGTTGAATGCCATCCCGTTGGACTCTGCCCATCTGTCCAGTTGGTCGAGGTCCCTCTGCAGAGCCTTTCCACCCTCTAACTGACTAACATCTGCTCCTAACTTGGTGTCATCTGCAAATTTGCTGATGACTGACTCAACCCCCTCATCCAGATCATCAGTGAAGATGTTAAAGAGGATGGGGCCCAGTTACTGATCCCTGGGGGACGCCACTGGTGACTAGCCGCCAGCTGGATGTGGCACCATTCACCACCACTCTCTGGGCTCGGCCATCCAGCCAGTTCCTAACCCAGCACAGAGTGTTGTGTTCCAAGCCACGAGCTGACAGCTTAGACAGCAGTTTGCTGTGGGGGACGGTGTCAAAGGCCTTGCTGAAGTCCAGGTAGACGACATCCACAGGCCTCCCCATGTCCACCAGACGGGTCACCTGATCATAGAAGGAGATCAGGTTGGAAATCAGGTGTTTAGGAAGAACCTGGATGAGGCACTTGGTGCCATGGTCTAGTTGGTTAGTTAGGGTTGGGTGAGCAGTTGGACTTGATGATCTTGGAGGTCTCTTCCAACCTGGTTGATTCTGTGATTGTGTTTTTCTGAAGCAAGTTAACCCCTGTCAAGGAAGGCAAAAAACCCCGACCCTAATGTGGGCAATCCCATCATTAATTCATATATTCTGCAAGTTAACTATTTTCATCCATAACAGTGATAAGAAATTAAAGACCCCACAAGGATTTTCTTTTCATAGACTCACAGAAATGGTAGGGGGAGGAAGGTACCTCTGGAGGTCATCCAGTCTGACCTCCCTGCCTGAGAAGGATCACCCAGAGTAAGCCTCACAGGTGTGTTTGGAAAGCCCTGCAGAGAGGGAGGCTCCACAACTTACCTGGGCAGTCTGGTCCAGTGCTTGGCCACTCTCAAAGTGCAGATGTGGCACTTCAAGGCATGGTTAATGGCCATGGGGGTGCTGGGTAGAAGGTTGGACTTGATGAATGTAAAGATCTTTTCCAACCTTAATGATTCTGTGAAGACTTGTGGCTTGAGCTAATGTTTGTTCCTGTGTTCCAGTTTGTACCCATTGCCTCTTGTCCTGTCACAGATCACCAGTGAGAGGAGTCTGGCTGCATCCTCCTGACTCTCACCTTTTCCATGTTGATCAGCATTTTCATCACTCAGAAGTCATCAGGCTCCCTCACCTGGAGTGCTCTGCCTGGCAAACCCATTTAAACTTCCAAGAGCTCCTGGCTGTCTCCAAGAAGGCTGCAGCACAGCTACACAAGCTCAGCTTCCCCTCTGCTTCATCAATCACACTGGGGTTTGACAAGGAGAACTGAAGCCACTAAGCCCGTATAGATCAAAATCAGTCCTCAGGTGCTAGAGATGCTCAAACCAAGAGATGCTCACACCCAGAGATGCTCACACCTAGAGATGCTCAAACCCAGAGATGCTCACACCCAGAGATGTTCACACCCAGAGATGCTCACACCCAGAGATGTTCACACCCAGAGATGCTCAAACCCAGAGATGCTCACACCCAGAGATGTTCACACCCAGAGATGCTCACACCCAGAGATGTTCACACCCAGAGATGCTCAAACCCAGAGATGCTCACACCCAGAGATGCTCACATGTAGAGATAGAATAGAATAGAATAGAATAGAATAGAATAGAATAGAATAGAATAGAATAGAATAGAATAGACCAGACCAGACCAGACCAGACCAGGTTGGAAAAGAACTTTGAGATCATCAAGTCCAGTCTTTCACCCAACACCGTCTAATCAACTCAACCATGACACCAAGTGCCTCATCCAGGCTCTTCCTAAACACCTCCAGGGATGGTGACTCCACCACCTCCCTGGGCAGCGCATCCCAAGGGCCAATCTCTCTTGCTGGGAAGAAATGCTTCCTAACATCAAGCCTGAACCTCCCCTGGCACAGCTTGAGACTGTGTCTTCTTGTTCTGGTGCTGCTTGCCTGGGAGAAGAGACCAACCCCCACCTGGCTACAACCTCCCTTCAGGGAGTCATAGAGAGCAAGAAGGTCTCCCCTGAGCCTCCTCTTCTCCAGGCTAAGCAACCCCAGCTCCCTCAGCCTCTCCTCACAGGGCTGTGCTCCAGATCCCTCCCCAGCTTTCTTGCCCTTCTCTGGACACCTTCCAGCATCTCAACATCTTTCCTGAACTGAGGAGCCCAGAACTGGACACAGGACTCAAGGTGTGGCCTAACCAGTGCTGAGATGCTCACACCTGGACATGCTCACACCTAGAGATGCTCACACCCGGAGAGGTTCATACCTAAAGATGTCACAACCAGAGAAGTTAATACCTAGAGCTGCTCACACCTAGAGGGGCTCACACCAGTGACCCTCAACCCTGGGCAGCCAGTGGGTTTGGTGAAGACCCTGCAGTGCCAGGGATAGGTCCAGGTTGTGGAGCAGGAGAAAGAAAACAGGGAATCGAAGCCCGTGGCTCGGAGCCAAGTTTCTCTTCTGCAAGAAAGGAAAACGAAACTCAGCTCTTCCCTTCACCCCAGCGCGGCAGGAGTGGGAGGGGACGGGGCTGCCGCGCTCTTAAAAGCGGAGCTTGCGAGCCGAGCTGAGCCGAGTCCAACCAGGCTAAGTCAAGCCGAGCTGAGCCGAGCCGAGCCGATCCAAGTGGAGCGATGCCGCTGCGGGCGGTGCTGGCAGTGCTGTGCGAGTGGCTGGATGCGCTGAGCTGGAGTCTGCAGCCTCTCTTCCTGCCCCTGCTCGGTTGGAGCCGGAGCCCGACCCTCAGCACCGCCGCCCTCACAGCGGGCAGCCGGCGGGAGAAGGAGTGGGAAGCCGAGACCCCGATTCCCACCAGCGTTAATTATCACTTTACCCGGCAGTGCAACTACAAGTGCGGCTTCTGCTTCCACATGGCCAAGACCTCCTTCGTGCTGCCCTTGGAGGAGGCCAAGCGGGGGCTGAAGACGCTCAAGGAGGCAGGTGAGTGGGGGAGGAGGCCCCCGGTGGCCGGGGCCCCGTCGTGTCATGGCCTCACAGATACATTTGGGCTGGAAAAGACCTTTAAGCTCATCCACTTCAACCATTCTCTAACCCTACCAAGGCTGGGGCTAAACCATGGCCCTCAGCACCACATCTCTGCAGCTTTCAATCACCTCCAGGGATGAGGATGCAACCACCTCCCTGGGCAGCCTGTGCCAGGCTTGGAGAACCCTTTCAGTCAAGGAGTTTCTTCTCAGATCCAACCTACACTGCTCCTGGTGCAACCTGAGGCCATCTCCTCTGGTCCATGTAGCCATCCCAAGGGCTGTCCCCTCCATAGCACTGACAGCATGTGGAAGGAGCAGGCAGCAGGCAGGCAGAGAGGTTCATTACATCTTTCTTTGTCCCTTTTCTAGGCATGGAGAAAATCAATTTCTCAGGAGGAGAACCCTTTCTTCAGGACAGAGGAGAATTTGTGGGCAAACTGGTCCAGTTCTGCAAGCAGGAGTTGAAGCTACCAAGCATCAGCATCGTTAACAACAGCAGCTTGATCAGAGAGCAGTAGTTCAAGAAGTATGGTAAGGAGAAACCAGAGAGCACAGCAGCACTGGTGGGGTTTGGGAAGCCTCTCTGGGGCAGCCTCACTCAGACATGATGTTTGGTGCAAGCAGGAGAAGGTTCATTTGCACTAAACCAGGTGTGGTGAGGAGAAAGCAGAGTGCACAGCACCACTGGTGGTGTTGGGGAAGCCTCCCTGGGTTAAGGTGCAAGTGGGAGATAGTTTGGTAGTGGTTCATTTACACTAAACACAAACCAAGTTGGATGGATGAGGCCTTGAGCAACCTGGGCTGGTGGGAGGTGTCCCTGCTCATAGCAGTGGGGCTGGAACTGGATGACCTTTAAGGTCCCTTCCAACCCAACCCATTCTGTGAATCTATGAATAAATAAGGTGAGGAGAAACCAATGGGCACAGCAGCACTGGAGGGATTTGGGAGCCTCCTTGGGGCAGCCTCACCCAAGGATGGGTTGTGGTGCAAAGTGGGAGGTGTTTTGGTAGTGCTTCACTGACACTAAATGCAAACCAAATGGAAATCCCAAGGGCATGTGGTGAATCTTGTGTGGTGAGCACAGGCAGTGTGGCCTCTCTGGCATGAAAGGGTAATGAATGAAGTGACAGCTCAGACCACCTCTGTAAGGCTGGAGCCACAGACTGTGTGCTGTGATGCTGCTGCAGCTGCTGTGGCTTTTTGTGGATGCTGTGATGAATCCCTAGAACTGCATTTCCACAAACCCTGAGGAAGTGAAAGTGGGCAGAGTTCTGACAGCTTTCAATGTCTTTATTGATGATCTGGACAAGGGGATTGAGTCCATCATCAGTTAATTTGCAGATGACACCAAGCTGGGGGCAGGAGTTGATCTGTTGGTGGGTAGGAGAGCTCTGCAGAGGGACCTTGCCAGGCTGGACAGATGGGCAGAGTCCAAGGGCATGAGATTGAACACATCCAAGTGCCAGGTTCTACACATTGGCCACAACAAGGTCTACCTGGACTTCAGCAAGGCCTTTGACACCGTCCCCCACAGCAAACTGCTGACTAAGCTGTCAGCCCGTGGCTTGGAACGCAACACTCTGTGCTGTCTTTGAAAGGGAAAGAAAAAAATCATGAACAGTCCATTGCAGTAGGGACATAGGGAACAGTCCATTGCTGTAGGGACATAGGGAACAGTCCGTTGCCGTAAGGACATCAGGAACAGGTGCAGGTGAGATGATGCAGGAGCTCTCTGGGTTGGTGTGCAGTGGGTACGCTGGGTCCTGGATGCTAGGCTGGTATTAAGCTAGGATGGAAAAACTTAGAACAACTTATAACTATTCACATAATTACATTGATGAGTGTTGCCTCCTCTGAGTTCATCCCCTCTCAGCCAGAGTCACATTCTGCTGTGGGATACACTGAATGTCCCCAGTTTCTAACATAACCCAGTACGTGTGACCAGGACCCTCAGCCGAGACCACCCCTCGGGTTGGTTTGCCCCCACCAGCAGCAGGGAAAAACCCACACTGACTTCCCCAGCAGGTTCTTCTCAGCAATCACAGGAACACCATCTCCATCCACTGTTTGCAGCAGGTCGGACTGGGCAGGACCAGCTCGGTTCACAGATCCTCTGCTGTTCACTAACCAAGTGGCTTGAGCTAGGTGCTTTTCCCAGTTCCTGAAGGTTCCACCCCCCATGGCTTTTAGGGTGGTCTTTAGCAAGCCATTGTAGCGCTCGACCTTCTCTGCAGCTGGTGCATGGTATGGGATGTGGTAAATCCACTCAATCCCATGTTCCTTTGCCCAGTCCCTTATGAGATGGTTCCTGAAGTGGGTTCCATTGTCTGATTCAATCCTCCCAGGGGTGCCGTGTCTCCACAGGATATGTCTCTCTAGGCCCAGGATGGTGTTGCAAGCAGTGGCATGAGGTACTGGATAGGTCTCCGGCCACCCTGTACTTGCCTCCACCATGGTCAGTACGTACCGCTTGCCACTGTGAGACCGAGGAAGGGTGATGTAGTTGATCTGCCAGGCCTCTCCATATTTATATTTCGACCATCTCCCCCCATACCACAGAGGCTTCATGCGCTTGGCCTGCTTGATGGCAGCACAGATGTCACACTCATGGATGACCTGTGAGATGGCCTCCATAGAGATGTCCACGGATCTGTCCCGAGCCCACCGGTATGTGGCATCTTTCCCTTGGTGGCCAGAAGTGTCATGGGCCCAGCGAGCTAAGAACAGCTCACCCTTGTGTTCCCAGTCCAAGTCTATTTGGGAGATCTTAGCAGCCAGGTCTGCTTGGTGGTTGTGCTTGTGCTCCTCTGTGGCTCTGCTCTTGGGGATGTGTGCATCAATGTGCCGTACCTTGGTTGGCAGCCTGTCCAGGTGGGCAGCAATGTCTTGCCACAGGTCAGCGGCCCAAACAGGCTTCCCTTTTCTCTGCCACCCGTTCCTCCTCCATTCCTTCAGCCACCCCCACAAGGCGTTGGCTACCATTCAGGAGTCAGTGTAGAGGTACAGCACTGGCCAGTTCTCTCGTTCTGCTATATCCAGGGCCAGCTGGACAGCTTTTACCTCTGCGTACTGACTGGATTCACCTTCTCCATCCCTTGCTTCTGCCACTTGCCTTGTTGGGCTCCAGACAGCTGCCTCCCATCTCCGCTTGCTTCCTACAAGCCGGCAGGACCCATCTGTAAATAGAGCATAGCCCTTCTCATTGTCAGGGAGATCATTATATGGGGGAGCCTCCTCAGCACGGGTCACTGTGTGCTCTGGTGGCATTCCAAAGTCAGCACCCTCTGGCCAGTTGGTGATCACTTCCACTATGCCAGGGTGTTCGAAATTCCCCATCCGAGCTCGCTGAGTTATCAGGGCCATCCACTTACTCCAGGTAGCATCTGTGGCATGATGTGGGGTTGAGCCTCTCCCTTTGAACATCCAGGTCAGGACTGGAAGTCTCGGAGCTAGAAATAGAGGTGACTCAGTCCCAATTACCTCAGAGGCAGCCCGGACGCCCTCATAGGCAGCTAGGATTTCCTTCTCTGTCGCCGTGTAGTTGGCCTCGGAGCCTTTGTACCCCTTACTCCAGAAACCTAGGGGCCTGCCCCTGGTTTCACCAGGAGCCTTCTGCCACAAGCTCCATGTAGGACCATTCTCACCAGCCGCAGTGTACAGCACATTCTTGATCTCTGGCCCAGTTTGAACAGGTCCCAGAGCCATAGCATGGACCACCTCTCGTTTGATCTGGTCAAACGCCACCTGCTGCTCAGGTCCCCACACAAAATCATTTTTCTTCCTTGTTACATGGAAGAGAAGCTTCACAAGTTGACTGTACCCGGGAATGTGCATTTTCCAGAAGCCCACAAGCCCCAAAAACTACTGTGTCTCTTTCTTGTTCGTGGGCTGCACCATAGTGGCTACCCTGTTCACCACCTCCTGAGGGATGTGGTGACGGCCATCCTGCCATTGAACACCCAGGAACTGGATCTCCCTGGCAGGCCCTTTTACCTTGCTTCTCTTGATGGCAAAGCCAGCCTCCAGCAGGATGTCGACTCTCCTCTTACCTTTCTGGTAAACTTCCTCTGCTGTCTCACCCCATACGATGATGTCATCGATGAACTGCAGATGCTCAGGGGCTCCACCTTTCTCCAAGGCAGTCTGGATGACCTCATGGCAGAAGGTTGAGCTATGGACCCAGCCCTGAGGCAACCGATTCCATTGATACTGTACTCCCCTCCAGGTGAAAGCAAACTGTGGCCGGCATTCTTCTGCAATGGGAATGGAGAAAAAGGCATTAGCAATGTAAATTGTGGCATACTACTTGGCCGCCTTAAATTCCAGCTCGTACTGGAGCTCCAGCATGTCCGGCACGGCAGCGCTGCTCGGAGGAGTCACTTCATTCAGGCCACGGTAGTCCACGGTCAGTCTCCATTCCCCATTTGCCTTCCGCACTGGCCATATTGGGCTGTTGAAGGGAGAGTGAGCCTTGCTGATCACCTTCTGGCTCTCCAGTCATCAAATCAGTTGGTGTATGGGGTGCAGAGAGTCTCTGTTGGTCCTGTATTGCCTGCGATGGACTATGCGAGAGGCAATAGGTAACTTCAAATCCGGCACCTTATGGCTGCTCACTACGGAGGGGTCATCCGACAGCTCGGGCATGGTGGACAGCTCTTCTTTGCCTGCAGTCTCCACAGCTGCCACCCCAAACGCCCACTTGTGCCCCCTAGGGTCCTTGAAGCATCCCTCCCACAGAAAGTCAATGCCAAGAATGCAAGGTGCATCTGGACCAGTCACTATGTTGTGCTTTCCCCATTCATTCCCGGTCAGGCTTATCTCAGCTTGCAGTACAGTCAAGTCTTGTGAGCCTCCTGTGACTCCTTGAATGCTTATGGGCTCAGCCCCTTTGTACCCCGATGGTATCAGGGTGCATTGGGCCCCTGTGTCCACCAGAGCTCGGTACTTCAGGGCTTCTGAAGTGCCAGGCCATTTCACGTACACATCCCAGTATACTCTCTTGTCCCTGGCCTCCACCTGGCTGGAGGTAGGGCACCTCTAATGCTGGTGGCAATGTCCACACTTGTCACATGATCCTGTGTTACTAGGGGAAGGGTCTCTTGAGCGAGAGGGACCACTCCGGGAAACTGGGGCAGCCCTTCTCCTGGATGAGTTATCCCCGTGGTGCCCACCTTGCAGTTCCTGCACCCTGTTCCAGAGGGCAGAGGTGGGTTGGCCATGCCAGGTGTCCATGTCCTCTCCATGGTCACAGAGGAACCTCCACAGAGACCCCCTTGACATTCCCCGATTGGCTTGGGGTGATCTCCTAGGGGAAGGTCGTCTGTTCCTGAATGCTGAAACCTGGACCCATTCTGAAGGAGAAGGGGAAAAGGAGGCATCGCTCCCCTTTTTCAGTTCAGACATGGAGGTCTTGACCTCTTTGACAATGTCTTTATCCATAGTTTCTATGGCTGAGATCAGGGGTTTCTGATTTATGCTGTCCTCATATTCCCTTAAATCACTGGCAAACTCACAGTTTTAGGACTTCCATCCTGTCCAGTCAAGAGTATCCCTCCTAATGTGTGAGCATATTTCTGAGGAGCACTCTGGGTGAGTTTCTTTATGAAGGGCCGTCTCATGGGCACCTCATCTGGGTTCAAAGGGAGCTGGCCATCCCCATAAATTATTTCCATCACGGCTATCTGCTTCAGATACCGAATGCCCTGTTCCATAGTTGTCCATCTAACTGGGGCCCAGGGCAGGTCATCTCTTGAGCGGTACCGGCTCTTGATGGCATTGAGTATCCGGGCCCAGAGAGTGTATATTCCATCAAGTTTGGCTAACTCCTTGTCCAGACCAGCATCACAAGTCAGGGAACCTAGAAGCTTCGCCTCCCTCTTATCCAGGTCCACTGTGTCCACCCCCTCGTCCCAGCATCTCAGGGCCCAGTTTAGTATTGGCTCACCCTCTTTCCTTGCGTAATCCAGACGAGTTTGCCTTAGTCCCTTTCTGGGCAGCGATGTAACAGTTATTTCCTGGTCTGAATCATCTTCATTCACTGCTGGATTCTGTGAGGTGCTGGGGCCTGCTGAGGTTCCTTCCTCACCATCTGTGCTTAGTGATGATTTTTGATTTCTTTTCCTGCGTGTGGTGACCGGTGCTAGAGAGACTGCATTGGCAGGAGCATCAGGGGTCAACTGTGGGACTACTGGTGGTGGGGCAAACCCTTGTGCCTGGGGCTCAGGCTGAGATCCGGCATATTCATTACAACCCGACCCCTCCCTCTTTGTATTTACAGAGTGCTTACAATGCCCACAGCAGACAGGCCCCCAGTCATTAAAGAGCACAAAGGAGTGTGTTATCACCCTCCAAACAGCTCTTAATGGGTTAGCTCTTCCTCCACACAACACAGTCACAGTAAATGCCCCTATAAGGATTACATTTAAGCATATGGAGCATATTGCAATGTAAAGCAATTTTAGAATAAACCTTTAGAATAACCTTTAGAATAAACCAAACCAGGTTGGAAGAGACCTTCAAGATCATCGCGTCCAACCCATCAACCAATCCAACCCACCCAAACAGCTAACCCATGGCACCAAGTACCCCATCAAGTCTCCTCCTGAACACCTCCAATGACGGCGACTCCACCACCTCCCTGGGCAGCCCATCCCAATGGGCAATCACTCTTTCTGTATAGAACTTCTTCCTAACATCCAACCTGAACCTCCCCTGGCGCAGCCTGAGACTGTGTCCTCTTGTTCTGGTACTGGCTGCCTGGGAGAACAGACCATCATCCGCCTGACTACAACCTCCCTTCAGGTAGTTGTAGAGAGTGATAAGGTCACCCCTGAGTCTCCTCTTCTCCAGGCTGAGCAACCCCAGCTCCCTCAGCCTCTCCTCATAGGGCTTGTGTTCCAAACCCCTCACCAACTTTGTTGCTCTTCTCTGGACTCGTTCCAGCAAGTCAACATCCTTCCTAAACTGAGGGGCCCAGAACTGGACACAGTACTCGAGGTGTGGCCTAACCAGTGCAGTGTACAGGGACAGAATGACCTCCCTGCTCCTGCTGGCCACACTGTTCCTGATGCAGGCCAGGATGCCATTGTCCCTCTTGGCTGCCTGGGCACACTGCAGGCTCATGTTCAGCCTGCCATCGACCAGTACCCCCAGGTCCCTCTCTGCCTGGCTGCTCTCCAGCCACTCTGACCCCAGCCTGTAGCACTGCATGGGGTTGTTGTGGCCAATGTGCAGAACCCGGCACTTGGATGTGTTAAATCTCATGCCGTTGGACTCTGCCCATCTGTCCAGCCTGTCGAGGTCCCTCTGCAGAGTCTCTCTACCCTCCAGCAGATCAACTCTTGCGCCCAGCTTGGTGTCGTCAGCAAATTTACTGATGATGGACTCAATACCCTCATCCAGATCATCAATAAAGATGTTAAAGAGCACAGGGCCCAGCACTGATCCCTGGGGGACTCCACTACTGACTGGCCGCCAGCTGGATGTGGCACCATTCACCACCACTCTCTGGGCTCGGCCCTCCAGCCAGTTCCTAACCCATCGCACTGTGCTCCCGTCCAAGCCATGGGCTGACAGCTTGGCCAGCAGTTTGCTATGGGGGAAGGTGTCAAAGGCCTTGCTGAGGTCCAGGTAGACTACATCCACAGGCCTCCCCACATCCACCAGGCGCGTCACCTGCTCGTAGAAGGAGATCAGGTTGGTCAGGCAGGACCTGCCCTTCCTAAATCCATGCTGGCTAGGCCTGATCCCTTGGCCATCCTGTAAGTGCTGTGTTATTGCACTCAGGATGACCTGTTCCATGATCTTGCCTGGCACTGAGGTCAGGCTGACAGGCCTATAATTCCCTGGCTCATCCAACCAGCACTTCTTATGGATGGGCACAACGTTGGCCAGCTTCCAGTCCTCTGGGACCTCGCCAGTGAGCCAGGACTGCTGGAAAATTATGGAGAGTGGCTTGGCCAGCTCATCTGCCAGCTCTCTCAGCACCCTAGGATGAATCCCATCTGGTCCCATGGACTTGTGGGGATCCAAGCTGCTAAGGAGAGTTCCAACCACCTCCTCATGGAACATAGGGAAACTGTGCAGCTCCCTGGCTCCTTCTGCCAGCTCTGCAGGCCAGCTGTCTGGAAGACGTTCTGCCCTTCTAGTAAAAATTGAGGCAAAGAAGGTGTTAAGTATCTCTGCCTTTTCCTCATCCTTTGTTACAATGTTCCCCTCCGTGTCCACTAAGGAGTGGAGGTTGTCCTTTCCCTTCCTCTTACTATTAATGTATTTATAGAAGGACTTTTTGTTGTCCTTCACAGTAGAGTCCAGTTTAAGCTCCAAGTGTGCTTTTGCCTCCCTAATTTTCTTTCTACAAGACCTAGCAACATCCTTAAACGTTCCGTGGGTTGCCTCCCCTCTCTTCCAAAGGTGATACACCCTCTTTTTTTCCCTTAGTTCCATTAAAAGTTCATTAACCATCCAGGCTGGCCATCTGCCCCGGCGGCTCATCTTCCGGCACATTGGCACAGCCTGTCCCTGAGCCTTCAACAATTCTTCATTGAAGTAGGTCCAGCTCTCCTGGACCCCTTTGTTTTTAAGGGCTTTATCCCAAGGAACCCTCTGAATTAGTTCCTTGAGTAACCCGAAGTCTGCCCTCCGGAAGTCCAGAGTGGAGGTCTTCTTGCTGCCCCTCTTGGCTTGACCAAAAACTGAGAATTCAATTATCTCGTGGTCACTGGACCCCAAACACCCTCCAACCACCACATCACCCACCAGCCCTTCCCTGTTGGTGAAGAGGAGGTCAAGCATAGCCTTGCCCCTGGTAGGCTCTCGCAGCACCTGGGATAAGAAGCTGGCCTCCATGCATTCTAAGAACCTCCTAGACTGTCTCCTCTCTGCTGTGTTGAGATCCCAGCAGATGTCGGGCAGGTTGGAGTCACCCATGAGAACAAGGTCCGGAGATCTTGAGACAGCCCTAAGCTGCTGTGGTGGGGTGGAAGGGTAAGGCCAAGAAGCCTCCTCCCTTCCCCCTTGTAAGGTAAAAGGGAAAAAAAAATTGAAGGGAAAGGAAAAAAAAAAAAACTCACAAGCTGAATTAGCAAGGCAGTGGAGCTATATTTACAAAGCAATGTAGGATTTGCAGGGGAATATTTACAAATTTACAATATCTACAATATATACAAAGATATACAACAGAGTAACACAGAAATGAGAGTAACCCCCCTCGGCAGAGGGGGTTCCCCACCTCCGCTCTCCCCTCTCTCCCCCCCTTTCCCCCGAATGGGATAGAAAGAGAAAGAAAAGAGAGGAAAAAAAAATGTTAGAAGCAGTTCGTGTTAATTGGAAGGGAGTTAATACCGGTTTTCAAGGCCGAGGCCTTGGCAGAAAGCCGAGCAGAGAGAGAGAGCTGCTGCACCGTGGAGAGGCGGAAGCAAGACTAAAGATAGAAGTACCAGAGTGTCCAGTTCACTCCCAGTTCAGAAGGTGCTTCCTCCCACTTCACCAATGAAATAGTTTAGATTATTCTTTCCGTTTACCAACTTCCGTCCACCATTTTCCCTTTCTTAAGGGCACAGCCTCAAACGGTCACAGCTGCCTATAGAATGCTTCATCAACATCTTCCTCCTGGTTGGGTGGTCTATAACAGACTCCAACCAGGGTGTCTGCCCTGCTGGTCTTCCCTCTAATTCTTATCCACAAGCATTCAACCCGATCGTCCCTAATCTCCATCTCAATGGCATCTAGTGCCTTCCTGATGTACAGGGCCACCCCTTCTTCCTTGCCTGTCTCTCCTGAAGAGCTTGTAACCGTCAATTGCAGCGCTCCAGTCATGTGAGTCGTCCCACCACCTCTCTGTGATGGCAACTGCATCATAATTTTCCTGCTGCATCAAGGCTTCCAGCTCCTCCTGTTTGTTACCCATGCTTCGTGCATTAGTGTGCATGCACTTCAGCTGGGCTGCTGGTTTCACCTCCGACTCTAACTTGTCACCCCCATACTCTTGTCTGAGGGGACTAGTTTCAGCCCCTTCCCCCTTCGAAACTAGTTTAAAGCCCTGTCGATGAGACCTGCCAATTCCCTTCCCAGGATCTTTTTATGTTTGGGGGACAGTCCGTTCTCATATACAGTGATCTTTCCCCTTCTCTGGGACAGATGTACTCTATCTGTTGCCAGCTGGCCTGGTGCAGTAGAACGTTTCCCAATATCAAAAAAACCAAAATTCTTTTGGCTGCACCAGCCTCTAAGCCACTTGTTAACTATAGCTGCTGACCTGTTCTTTATGGTATTTCCTCCTGCAGTTAAGGGTATTGATGAAAAAATTATTTGTGCCCCTGACCCCTCAACCAGGTCTCCCAGGGCCCTGAAGTCATCTTTGATAGCCCTGGGAGTTCTGGTTGCAACATCATCATTCCCTAACTGCATAACTGGTAAATGGTAGTAGTCAGAGGGCTGCACCAGTCTAGGCAGCCTACTGGTAACATCATTAACTTGGGCTCCTGGCAGACAACAGAGTTCCCTATGAGATGGGTCAGGCCAACATATAGGGCCCTCCATTCCCCTCAGAAGGGAATCACCAATAACAATTACCCTCCTCTTTTTTTTGAGGGAGCAGGTCCTGATGCCAGGGGAAGGCTGCTTAACCTTAGGCTGCTTTGCCTTAGGCTGTTTAACCTTAGGCTGCTTAGCCTTAGGGAGAACCCCAGATGGTGTGTCCTCCGGCATCAGGACCACCTCACCCTCAATCTCCAGTGCTCCATATCTGTTTTCCAAGAGCAGCGGGGAAGGTGAGGGGAGGCAAGGAGGTTTAACTTTGTGTCTTTTGAGAGTAACCTGTGTCCATTCCCCTCTGCTTTTTGAATAACCAGCCTCTGCTGGGGGAGCCTGCAGAGCCTGCTTACTCCGATTCAACTCTTTCCTCTTCTGATTCACCTCTTTCCTCCTTTGGTCCATCTCCTTCCTCCTCTGGTTCATCTCTTTCCTACATTTCCTTACATTTCTAAGGCTGGCAAACTTATCCTTCAGTCTGGCCACCATATCAAGCAGATAGTCAACCTGCTCACACCTTATACAAGAGTTGCCCCCACTACCCTGCATCTCAAGTGCCAGGCTCCAGCATTCTCTACAGCCAGATACCTGGACAGCTACATGCTTCTGTTCTACCTCGGTCTAGGTCGACACTGATTTTTTTAGGGAGATTTTGCTGAGAGTTACAACCATGGCTGTCCCTGGCCACCCCACCTACTGCCAATTAAAAAAAAAAAAAAAACCAAAAAACAAAGGGGCGGCGCGTGAGAGTACAAGAGAATACGGGCTGCCCAACGAAGAGAGCCCGCACGAGCCGCAGCTGTGCCTTTTAAATTCAGCCGCTCCCGCCGCTGGGATCAGGAGTCTGACCACGTGAAAGGGCGGCTGCTGCTTCCTCATGGCAAAACTTGGCAGCGATGGCGATTCCCGCAGCCCGAAAAGGAGAGCAGCAGCTGGTCCCCGGCGGTTGCTGGTCTTGGTGCTGTCCTGAGCGAGTTGCCCGACGCATCCATCACAGGCACTTTTATCTACACCATTGGTTTCATAACTTGCTTCAGGAAAGTTTCCTATGTTACAAAAGTTACTACTGACAGTGAAATTCAATGAATTCAAGAGATACATGCCTAACTTAATTGGTAAATATTTATCCAGTTGATCAGCATCTCTATCATTAACCACACCACATGGTAAGTTATTAATTTGTAAATGTGGGTCCAAAAGATCCAGCCAAACACCCATGCAAAGGATTGGACTATCAGGTTCTTTAAAATTGCCATTTCTACTTCCAGTTCCTTTTTCAGAGAATGTATTGCTTTCCCAATACAAGATTAATTTCCGAGCCCCATGTTGGAGGCGCCAAAAATTGTAGCGGTTTGAGCCTTAACTGGGAGTTAAAAGTTCAAATCGGGAAAAGGCTGATAATTTTTTCCCCACTCCCCCCCTCCTCCCTCCAAACAGGGAGAGGGAAAAAAAAAAAGGTAAGGAGCAAATCCACTAAACAACAATCTGGAGTCATCTTGGAAGTAGAGAGGCGAAGAATTTTTCTTTAAATTATATATATGACAATAACAGAAATAAAAGTTCACAAGGGCAATGAACAAGAATGGATGGCAGTGGGACAGAAAAGAATAATACAAAACCAGTCTTTCTCTGAGGAGGTGCGGAGGCAGCAGGGAAAAGGATCAGGTCTGGCCACATGGCTGAGGAGCAGGAGGGCAGCTGCAGTAGCTCTCATCCAGCAGAGGCAGGAGCCAAAAAGGTGATCCAACAGCTATGATGTCCTGCTTTTTATACCCTAGCTGGGCAGGGAGGGGGGAGTGGAACAGACTCAGCTTTCCCAGGGGAAACGCCCTGCAGGGAGGGTAAAGTACCTTCAAGCCCTCCACCCTGCTTTGTTCTTTTGTTTTCAGAAAAAGGCGTTAACCCACCACAGCAGGCCAAGGGCATCCTGGCCTGCATCAGGAACAGTGTGGCCAGCAGGAGCAGGGAAGTCATTCTGCCCTGTGCTCAGCACTGGTTAGGCCACACCTTAAGTCCTGTGTCCAATTCTGGGCTCCTGAGTTTAAGAAAGATGTTGATCTGCTAGAAGGTGTCCAGAGAAGGGCAACAAAGCTGGGGAGGGGTCTGGAGCACAGCCCTGTCAGGAGAGGCTGAGGGGGCAGGGGTTGCTTAGCCTGGTGTGACTGTTTGAGGCTGTGCCTTTAAGAAAAGGACAGTACTGGGGTACTGTGGCTGAATGTTTTGCAAACAAAAGACAGGTCTAAACGAATTTCATTGGTAGATTGGTAGAATGCAACCTTATAGTTTTGAGTGCGACTGGGACTTTCCTCAGTTCACTCTCCCCTCCTCCTTTCCAGCTCATCCGTTTCTAGGCTCTCTGCCAGACTGACCTTGGACAGATAAGCGTGCAGCCTACTAACACTTTGCTTTAATTTATAACTGCTTTAATTAACAACTGCTCTTTTTCTCTCTTTCTAACCCTTTTTGGGGAAAAAGGGGAGAGAAGGGGGTACGGGGGGGAACCCTCCTCCAGAAGGGGGGGGGGGGGAATTTCGTTCCTGTATTATTGTTCTTTTTACTTTGCTGTATATTTCTGTGTATATATTGTAAATACTGTAAATTGTGTATATACCCTGCATTCCCTAAAAAATTGCTTGTAAATATAGCATTTCCCTTTGCTCCTCCGGCGGGCTAGCTGTGGTTATTTTCTTTTTTTCTTCTCTTTGTGGGGGGAGAAGGCTGAGACTTTCTCTGTAATCCTCCACATATTTTTGGCACCCAACATGGGGCTTGAGGATAATTAGCTTGATTTATTGCTTGCTCGAGCCAGACTAGCAAACATGAAGGTGCTTTGTATTTTTAAGCAATTGCAATTCTCAGTGTGTTCGGTTCTGATCTACAAGTATTGTCTGGGCCTCCTTATCGATCATCTGGGTAAATATTTGATGCACAAAATTTATTTGTGGTTTATGTACAAAATGTGGCTTCTGTGTGGTCGCTGCCTGGATATTTTCTGGCCTGTGAGATACAGGAATGTGACCTCTAGCACTCTCCCAATTGAGATAAAGGAGTTTAAGATCCCAGTAGGAGAAAGGGTGATTTTAAGTGATGGCTGGGATCCAAAGGTGATTTATTTGATGTGTTTGAATCTGCTGCTGATGATAGTCATTGCATATTTGCTATTTTCCTTGCATCGGGAGAGAAAGATGTCCAGAGCATGTTTTATTATTAAGCATAGATCAAAGAAGAAGCGGCGTTCCTCTGGGTCGGCACCAGAGACGTCTAGTGATGAGGAGAATGGAGAATCTGTGTCAGTTAAAGAGAAAGTTAAAAGTCTATTGGAAAAGCTGCTTTGAACGGCTTTGTTGCTGATTCTGGCAAGCTGCCAGGGGTGGAGGCAACTGCCAACATGGCTGCTCCTCCTCCTTCTTCTCCTTCCTCTTCTTCGGCCATTAATGGGGAAAGGTCATTTCCACGTTTGTGCACGGCGGGACTGGAAGCCACTCCCGCAGCAGCTGATCTGTCTCAGAACCTGTCAGCTTCTGTCAAGGTGGCTGTAAATTCAAACACAGCTCCAATTAAGCAAGTAGCAATTTTAAAGACTAGAAGTAGAAAGACCAAAGATGATCCAGTGTTGCAAGAAGGGGCTGCTATACGATCAATGTGATCAGCGGAATCCAACTTTATTGAGCATCAGACACATCTTATATACAGTTTACTATAATTATGCCTACTTGGTAACATACTATTGGCTACAGATTACATGTCAACCCCACCTCTTGCGGTTTTAGCATCCTACTTCAGCAAGCCACACACATCTTGTTTGGATAAGCCCCCTACTTGTTTTACAACCCTCACGATTACACGACTACAGTGCCCTTGTGACACTTCGTGATAATTCAGCTACATCCATCATGTTCTGTGGCATTCCTTATCTTGGCAGGGCACCAGGCAGTCCTGCAGGTATCCCTTATCTTATCAGAAGGCCAGATGGTCCTGTAGGCCTTTTTCCTTTTCCCATTCTACTACAATCCAGGAGCTAATGGAGGAGAAGAGCAGGAGACTGATCCTGGTGAGGGACCCTCTACTAGAAAAGATCCTGCTGAGGAGGAAGAGAAGGTTTGTTTTAAAGATTTAGCTGAGTTAGTGAGATCAAAACAGGATACAGATGCAGCTAGGACAGGAGCTAGCAGTGCTGGTTCTCAGCTTAAAGAGATCCTTAGGAGAGTGACAGCAGGATTATGGGGACAACGTGTTCAGGAAGATGTGATGGATGGAGATGAAGATGACCTTTCGGGGTGTCATTTGCCTCATGAAGAGCTGAGAAATGTCTGTAAAGATTACACCAGAGCAGATAAGGAGCCAATTCTAACTTGGCTTAGTAGATGTTATGATACAGGTGCTCCAACTCTAATAGTTGGAGACAAGTCAGCAGCTCAGTTAGGAACTCTCTCGAAGGATAATGGAATAGATAGACATCTAGGCAAGGTTCTCGGTAAGGTTAATCTGTGGGTACGCCTTTTAATGGCGGTTGCCCTGAGATACCCTTCCCGAGATGATCTTCCATGGAATCCTAAACCCTGGACTACCATAGACGAGGGAATTAAGCACCTGAGAGACTATGCTGTTAGAGAGATACTCTATGGTGAACATGAAACTCTGAATCCTGATGACATTCCTGTAGGAACAGGTCTTGCTAAAAAGCTCATCAAGCTGGCTCCTTCTAATTATGCAAACATTCTGGCGAGAAGAATTGTGTCAAGAAATTATGGTGGAGCTCCTCCTACGGTTGGCCAATTCACTGATCAAATGAGACAATTGGAGGATAGCATGACACGTGTTTCTTTGGTTTCAGCCATTGAAACACTGCCTGGAAAAATTGAGAATTGCATGAAAGAGACGAAAGATTCCATATCCCAATTGGCACAAAGAGAAAATTCTAATTCTTCCTCCAGGTGGATACAAGTTTCATCTGTGAGGAATAGACGTCCTCCAAGGAGGTCATTCCAAAACAGATCAAACCAAAACAGACCACCAAGGCAGTCACGTAGGACTATTTGGATAACTCTGCGTGATCAGTTTGGTGAGAACATGAACCACTGGGATGGCCAACCAACTTCTAATCTTTTCAGGAGACTGAGGGAACTGCAAAGTGGCAGAACCCGAGGTAGCAATACCAGAAGGGTAGCTGTTACTTCCACAGTTCCCCAGAACAACTCTGGTGGCTCCAACAGCGGCTCCAGTTCTAACACTGCACACTGTGCTCAATGCACATGTGGGCATATTCCCCATAACTAGGGGTGCTCTGGCTCCAGCCAGGGGGAGGAAAGGCATAATAGAGATAACAGAATCTATTGCGATGTGTACATCCGGTGGCCTGGCACTTCACAATTTCGGAAGTACAGGGCCTTGGTTGACACAGGAGCTCAGTGCATCATAATGCCATCAAATTATCAGGGATCAGAGTCTATAACTATTCTGGGAGTCACTGGTGGATCTCAGGAGTTAAGTAAGGTAGAGGTTAATATAAGTTTAACTGGTAAACAATGGAGGAAGCATACAGTTGTGACCGGACCTGATGCACCTTGTATTTTGGGAATTGATTTTCTGAGAGAAGGGCGTTTCAAAGACCCTAGAGGTTACAAATGGGCTTTTGGAGTAGCTTCTGTAGAAATTGATGGAAAAAAACTGAAGCTGTCTGTTAGACCTGAGCTTTCTGATGAATCTGCAGTTGTGGGACAACACAATATACAGGACATTAAATTGCCGGTTGCTTCTCACACTGTGCATCACAGACAATACAGAACCAACCGTGACTCTTTGTTGCCCATTCAGAATCTGATTCGTCAGTTGGAGAGTCAGAAAGTCGTCAGCAAAACTCATTCCCCTTTCAACAGTCCAGTGTGGCCTGTGCGAAAGCAGAATGGAGGTGGAGGTGATCTCAAGTTGGCCTGAAGGTACCAACTGTGCTAAACCTCCAGAGGAGAGAGTAACTCGTGCGGTTTGTTGAAGACCACTCTTAAAGCCATGGGGGGTGGATCTTTGAAAAATTGGGAAAAACATTTAGCACAAGCAACATGGCTGGTAAATTGTAGACGTTCAGTGAACCGAGCTGGACCTGCACATTCAGATCTGCTACAGAAAGTAGAAGGTGATAGAGTTCCTGTTGTTAGAGAAAAGAACCTGTTAGTGTTGTGGGTTTGAGAGGAAGGCCCAGCCTTCTTCCCCCCACAAAGAGAGAAAAAAAAAAATTGACCACAGCTAGCCACAGCCGGAGGAGCAAAGGAATGCTGTATTTAGAAGCAGCATTAGAGAATGCTGGGTATATATACACAATTTAGAGTATTTGCAATATATACACAGAAATATACAGCAAAGTAATACAGGAACGAAATTCCCCTCTCCCTGCTGGAGGAGGGTTCCCTCCCATACCCCCTTCTATCCCCTTTTTCCCCAGAGAGGGTTAGAAAGAGAGGAAAGGAGCAGTTGTTAATTAAAAGCAGTTATAAATTAGAGCAAAATGTTGGTAGGTTTGCAGGCCTCACGCTTATCAGTCCAAGGTCAGTCTGGTAGAGAGCCTAGAAGCGGACAAGCTGCGAAAAGGGAGGAGGGAAAGTGAACTGAGGAAAGTCTCAGCTGTACTCAAAACTTAAAGTTGCATTCTACCAATCCACCAATGAAATCCGTTTAGACCTGTCCTATGTTTACAAAACATTCAGCCATAGTGCTGTCCCTTTCTTAAAGGCACAGCCTCAAACGATCACAGTTAGGTAAAACTTTTTGGGTATTTTTGCCCTCAGGAGAGGCTAAACCTGTCCGAGGGGTGGTTTCAGCTGAAGGTCCGGGTCACACTTATTGGGTAATGCAAGAGAATGGTGAAATTCAGTGTATTCCACAAAGAAATTTAACTTTAGCTGAAAGAGTTTCTGTGACCATTTGAGGCTGTGCCTTTAAGAAAGGGACACTATGGCTGAATGTTTGATCTCACTAATTCAGCTAGATCTTTAAAACAAACCTTCTCTTCCTCCTCAGCAGGATCTTTACTAGTAGAGGGCCCCTCACCAGGATCAATCTCCTGCTCTTCTCCTCCATTAGCTCCTGGATCATCTTTGGTCTTTCCACTTCTAGTCTTTAAAACTGCTTCTTGCTTAACTGGAGCTGTATCAATTTTTCTTTCCTCTCTTTGTGGGGGGAAGAAGGCTGGACCTTCCTCTCAAACCTACAACAGTTTAATTTCAAACTGTTGTGCATCTACATCGCGTCCAAAGGAAGAATCTGCGAGGAATCTATGGTGCACGAACCCTGAGGACCCTTAGAGTCCTGAGTCAACTAAGAGACCCTGAGAATCCCGGTTTCCCTTTTCTTCGCTTCGTCTGCGAAGAGATAAACTGTTTTCCATTTTTCTCATTTCCTGATTTTCTTGGACTTTTGGATCATCTACATCTCAGTATAGCCGGAATGAACTATGAACTTTACTTACGAACTGTAAATATTGTCTTGGATTGGACGGACAGTATGAACAGCCAATGAAATTGTTTAGAAGGGGTGGACTGTGACCGTTTGAGGCTGTGCCTTTAAGAAAAGGACAGTACTAGGGCACTGTGGCTGAATGTTTTGTAAACAAAAGACAGGTCTAAACGAATTTCATTGGTAGATTGGTAGAATGCAACCTTATAGTTTTGAGTGCGACTGGGACTTTCCTCAGTTCACTCTCCCCTCCTCCTTTCCAGCTCGTCCGCTTCTAGGCTCTCTGCCAGACTGACCTTGGACAGATAAGCGTGCAGCCTACTAACACTTTGCTTTAATTTATAACTGCTTTAATTAACAACTGCTCTTTTTCTCTCTTTCTAACCCTTTTTGGGGAAAAAGGGGAGAGAAGGGGGTACGGGGGGGGGAATTTCGTTCCTGTATTATTGTTCTTTTTACTTTGCTGTATATTTCTGTGTATATATTGTAAATACTGTAAATTGTGTATATACCCTGCATTCCCTAAAAAATTGCTTGTAAATGTTATAGATGACTCCAGGTAAAAGTTTTTGGTAACAGATTTATTGGCACTAAAAGATCATAAAAAGGCAATAAAAGCAATAAAAGCAAGCAAAGCAACCGGTTGGGCATGTGAGGGTACAAAACTTCACCCAAAAAGCAACCTTACAATAGTTTTCTTCATCTTATATAGTTACATCATCTACATAAGCAAACTTATGCTAAATAGAAGGCAGGCATATGATAATTAGTCTTAGAATAGATGGTCAAATCCCTTCTCCCTACATTCAGTGTGGTAAGGGTCAAAGCATCCACTTTCACGCATGCCCAATTGTGCAGGCTTCTTATCTGAAGAAAACAAATTCCTAGTTCTGAATGTTTATCTTTAAGACAGCTCCTTCTCAGCCGTGATGTCTCCAATTAACCAGACAGTATCCTTGCAAGTCTGCAAGATAGGTTTCTTTCCCTTTACCCTCTAAACAGGCCTCACAAGATCCTAACCCTTAATCCCACTGCACTCTAAGTCTTATAATTTTAACACAAATCACCAGTATATTCATAACAATCCCCCATTTTCTTTTTGTCACCATTGATTTGTGGTAAAATCTCCAGATATTTCAGAACCTTCTTAATTGGATCATAATTAAGTTCCTCTATTTTGATCACCTTCAGATCATAACCATTTGCTTGTAACTTATTGGCATAAACAATTTTACCTAAAGGTCTTACCATTTTAAAACAACAATTACAATGAATTACACAGAGCAGTATTACAATTATTCCAACAGGTATTACAAACAATTTTTTAAAGCAACTTATATTCGATAAGCAAGAAGTTAACTTATCCCATATTTCTTTAAATCCAGAAGTATCATCCAAAGAAATCTGATGTAATATTTGATTGTGATGGACAATCACTTAACAAAACTACAGATTAACATAACTACAACAGCTTACATTTATGTCTACACATACAACATGTAAGAAATCCAAAGCTAACCTGTTTTGAGAGACTATTGACTTCAAGCTTTTGAGCTTTTATTGCATCTATGCTTGCATTCATCATAATTTCAGCTGTAGCAGAAAAATTTACTATCGCTTTTTCAAGTTCACTAACCCCAAGCCAAGGTAGAAACCTCCTAGCAAAACTATGAAACTTGTTATGCCTGGTTGGTAGTGGATTTGCTCCCCTCTTGGTTCTTCTTGCAAAGCTCCTGAGTAATTCCCGTGGATGATTTACTATAAAGATATGAGGATAGGCCAGTCCTATAGCACATCTTCCTTACCAGCCTAAGGGTAATACCTTATAAGCATTTTTACCACATATCCAATACCATCCTGACCCAATAGGTATCAGCCATCCTTTAGGTATGTGTCCTTTCTTTCTGGTCTGATCATGGCTCCCCATATTTCCTTCTTCCTAACGAATAAATTGTGAACACTTTGATTACTGTCCTATAAAAATTACATTCCCACATCCAGGGTCAGTCCTATTTCCCCTTTATTCCTGCCTATAGTTGTCTCCCAACATCGCTGGATACAAGGTACAGGCATATCTACAGCCAAGGGTTCTTCAAATTGTAATCTCCCCCTTAACTGAAATTGTGGAATCTTGGTACAATCCTCAAGTTGCTGGGCTTTTGGAATGCTTTTTGTATTTCTGTTACATCAGGAAAGACTGTCTCTATCAAAGGAAACCTGTGTGCTGAATTCTCAGGTAGCTGGGAACATATCCAACAATAAAATGACACTACTGCCTGTCTGCTGTAGTCATGAACCCACGACCCTGAGATTAAGAGTCTCATGCTCCACTGATTGAGCTGAGTGTGCTCCCTTTCAACAAGTGCAGATAAGTGTTCTGTTCTCATACCTTTACTTCAGATGATGTTATAATCTTAGCTCCATAATGGCCTTTCAACCTAGCTGTCATTACTAATATTAGAAGAGAATTTATCCACATGTGGGAACATGGTCTTTGATTTTGATTGGACTCTTTATACAAAGACAGGGTTAGGATCAAGATTAGGCTCCACCAGTATATGTTAACCCTGCCTCCTTAGCCTACTGAGTGCAACCAGCAGCCAGGTGTCATGTCTTCTTGGCAGCAGTTACATTCTTCAGGAGCCCCACAGATTCCTTAACCCACTTTAAGATTTCATTCAGAGTCTCTTCTCTACTTCCTCAGTTGGCTTGTTTACCATTTCCCATTGTGCTTTTGTTATTTCAATTCCTCTTCCCTCAAAATCCTCTACAATAATTTTTCTTATGTCTTCCTTACTTTTTTTCCTTCTACTAACCCTTTCAATTTCAAAAACCTGATCTCCTTCTATGATCAGGTGACTGCCTGGTGGATGTGGGGAAGCCTGTGGATGTAGTCTACCTGGACCTCAGCAAGGCTTTTGACACCGTCCCCCACAGCAAACTACTGGCCAAGCTGTCAGCCCCTGGCTTGGACAGCAGCATGCTGAGCTGAGTTAGGAACTGGCTGGAGGCAGAGCCCAGAGAGTGGTGGTGAATGGTGTCACATCCAGCTGGTGGCCAGTCACTAGTGGTGTGCCCCAAGGATCAGTGCTGGGCCCCATGCTCTTTAACATCTTTATTTATGATCTGGATGAGGGCATTGAGTCCATCATCAGTAAATTTGCAAATGACACCAAGCTGGGGCAGGAGTTGATCTGCTGGAGGGTAGAGAGGCTTTGCAGAGGGACCTGGACAGATGGGCAGAATCCAACGGCATGAGATTGAACACATCCAAGTGCTGGGTTTTGCACATTGGTCACAGTAACCCCATGCAGTGCTACAGGCTGGGGTCAGAGTGGCTGGAGAGTGGCCAGGCAGAGAGGGACCTGGGGGTGCTGGTTGATGGTAGGCTGAACATGAGCCTGTAGTGTGCCTAGGCAGCCAAGAGGGCCAATGGCATCCTGGCCTGCATCAGGAACAGTGTGGCCAGCAGGAGCAGGGAGGTCATTCTGCCCCTGTACGCTGCACTGGTTGGGCCACACCTCGAGTACTGTGTCCAGTTCTGGGCCCCTCAGTTTAGGAAGGATGTTGACTTGCTGGAACGAGTCCAGAGAAGGGCAATGAAGTTGATGAGGGGTTTGGAACACAAGCCCTGTGAGGAGAGGCTGAGGGAGCTGGGGTTGCTTAGCCTGGAGAAGGGGAGACTCAGGGAAGACCTCCTTACTCTCTACAACTACCTGAAGGAAGGTTGTAGACAGGCGGAGTTTGGTCTCTTCACCCAGGCAGCCAGTACCAGAACAAGAGGACACAGTCCCAGGCTGCACCAGGGGAGGTTCAGGCTGGATGCCAGGAAGAAGTTCTACACAGAGAGAGTGATTGCCCACTGGAATGGGCCGCCCGGGGAGGTGCTGGAGTCACTACCACTGGAGGTGCCCAGGAGGAGACCCGATAGGGTGCTTGGTGCCATGGCCCAGTTGATCAGGTGGGTTGGATTGGTTGATAGGCCGGACACGATGATCCCGAAGGTATCCTCCAACCTGGCCTCCTCCATTCCATTCTATTCTATTCTAATTGTTCTTGGTATCCCTAACTAAAATTTCTCTAGCCTTTATTTCTCACTTATGCCAATCCCTTTCAAGAATTTTCCATGGGGATTTAAATCCTTTTTCATTACCACAAAATAAGATCTCTATATTTATCAATCCAAACTGCCTATTTTTGGGCCTCCTTTTACAGTTTTACAGTTACAGCATTCAGGACAAAATACTCCTCAATTATAAGAGATACAAGACCATTTCTTACAACATTTAAAACATTTCAAGTTACCCATCCCCCATGAGTTCTATGATGTTTTATACACAGAATGAAATGGGGATATTCCTCAATGTTCTCTTGCAACACAGATTCAATATCACACGCTATTGCATATATTTCAGGAGGTGGGTCTGTCTTGTAAGTTCCGGAGCTTTCAGACTGAGATGTTACAGTATTGCATCAAGTACTTATCTGTCAGCACTAACTGCAGTCTCGGAGATGCTTCCAATCATCTGTGTAAGTGGTGTGGAATTCATGCTGATGTCAGTTTTGCTTTCTCTGTAGAGTCACTCTAATCTCTCCAGGCTCAGAAGTTACTGTCCTTTTACTCGCGACACATGAGTCCACCCTTTTTCTGCAGTCCGGACAGCTGTAATCTGTTGTTGACAAAACAAAAAAAGATCTCTCCCAAGAGAGTGTATTCGGTCTCTGAAACAACTTACAAATCATTTAAACAAATCCTTTTCCAGATTCTATTTCTATAGTTTCAAGCAGGAGCACCTTAAAAGGTTCCCCTTTAGCTGCAATTACTGTTGCTGGGGTTTTTCCTTCTCAACCCTCTTAGGAGTCTTAGGAATCTTTTGTATAATAGATTTTCTGCTCCCATATCTACCAAAAAAATTACCTCCTCCTTCTGGGGACTCATTTGATATTCTTGTCCCCAGAATATACAGCCCCTGACACCTTTATCCATGATCGATAGCACCCCAAAGGTCCGAGCAGCTACCTGATTTCTGACTTTCCCTTACAGCAGTTACAAGCAGTTTAGCCTCTGCTTTTTGTTTCTCTTCATCCCGCCTTACATATAGTTTCTGAGCTTCCCATAGTAACTCCTCTAATCCCCTATCTTGCCAATCCTCGATCTTTTCCAGTTTCTTTCTAATATCTCCCCATGATTTCACCACAAACTGTGTCCTGAGAAGTATCACTCCAACTGCAGGATTGGGGTCTATTCCAGAGTACATGTGCAAATCTTTCTTTAATTTTCCCATCCACTCCGTGGGAAATTCATCCTTCCTCTGTTGGTCACTAAAAGCTTTATCAAAATTCTGTCCTCTAGGAACAGCTTCCCTAATTCCTTGTATTATTATAGTTCTCAGGTCACTCATAGTCTGTCTCCCTTGGGGCTGCTGATGGTCCCACCCAGGGTCTTGATTAGGCCACTTTTGATCTCCTGGTGGCCCCCCCTGATTCTGCCTTTCCCATATTCTCATACCAGCCTGTCTAATTATGTTTCTTTCCTCTGCAGTGAATAGAATACTCAAAATAGACTGCATCTCTTTCCAAGTATATGCATTGGGACCCAAAAATTGGTCCAGTCTCTCAGCTACACCTAAGGGATCATCCAGCAAGGTACCCATCTCTTTCTTAAAACTGCAGACATCTGATGTACTGAGAGGTACAGTCACAAACCCTATTCCTCCTTGCTGCCCCCCCATAGGCACTTCCCTGAGTGGATGTAATCCTACACTGTCTCCCTCTTGTTCATTCCTGTCATTCCTCACTCTGCTTCTTGTTTGGGTGGGTGAAGGAGAAGTTGGTTGCAGGGCTATTTGATTTAGGGGACCTTGACCCCTGTTCTGGTGAAAAGGTGGTGGTAGGTTATCCAGGGGTTCCCATTTCTCCTTCTCCTTGTCTTTGTCCTTATCCTCAGTTCTTAATATTGGAACAGGAGAGGGCCGTGAGACCCTAATCCAAATAGCAACATATTCAGCTTCTTCCTTACTAAAACACTTTTTAGAATTCACATGATGGTTCAAAGCTTGGCAAATCCAATCCTCAAAAGATCCAAAAATAGGCCAAAACACATGTGGTCTTAATGATTCTTTTGGCCATACCTCCATACAGTAGTGAATCATTCTTTCTTTTGATTTCCCTTTTCTCTGTCCATCATCCTCCCAGTACTGAATGAGCATTCCTAACGGACTCTCTGGAGGAATAGAAGGTAAAGCCTTCTCTCCACCCTGCTTTGATGACTTACTCTTCTTTTGTCCCATTTTCTCCTGACTACCACAAATATTACAAATAATAAACAAATAAAATAAAACTAAAATAAAATAAAATTAAAATAAAAAACTAAACAAAATCCAAAGAATTCCTGCTCAGGAATACCATTCCTGGCTACCACAAATACTCATGCGAGTGGAACAGTCTAAACAATTCCTACTCACGAATACAGTTCCTGGCTACTACAAATACTCATGCAAGTGGAACAATACCACAAATAATCATGCAAGCGGAATAATCAAAATAATTCCTACTCACGAATACCCCTCTTCTTTACCAGCCAGAGCCACCGCACCAGATCCACCGCACCTCCCCCCTTGCAGAACCTGAAACAGCGGACTCAAACACTCAAACTATGGTAGCCGAATACAAATGTAGCCGAATCCTTCCCCCCCCAAGCTGTATTCCCACCACCATGGTCGTCGTCGCTTGGATCTCGTATACGAAGTTTTACAGGGTCCACGTCCTCCAATTGGACGTCAAACAACAAAACAATATAAAAAAAAAGAAGAAAAAAAAAAGGAAAATAAAATAAAAGAAAAAAAATTAAAAATTTCTTTGCTTGCCTTTATTGAGTTCTGATCGTGCTGACCATTCCGTCTTTTGACTACAATGAAGCCACAGAAAATGCTGTGGGGCGCCCCTTCATTTGCAGTTCAAAAGATGTGAAGGTTCAGACGATTCCTGGCCAATGCACCATTTGTTATAGATGACTCCAGGTAAAAGTTTTTGGTAACAGATTTATTGGCACTAAAAGATCGTAAAAAGGCAATAAAAGCAATAAAAGCAAGCAAAGCAACCGGTTGGGCATGTGAGGGTACAAAACTTCACCCAAAAAGCAACCTTACAATAGTTTTCTTCATCTTATATAGTTACATCATCTACATAAGCAAACTTATGCTAAATAGAAGGCAGGCATATGATAATTAGTCTTAGAATAGATGGTCAAATCCCTTCTCCCTACATTCAGTGTGGTAAGGGTCAAAGCATCCACTTTCATGCATGCCCAATTGTGCAGGCTTCTTATCTGAAGAAAACAAATTCCTAGTTCTGAATGTTTAAGACAGCTCCTCGTCAGCCGTGATGTCTCCAATTAACCAGACAGTATCCTTGCAAGTCTGCAAGATAGGTTTCTTTCCCTTTACCCTCTAAACAGGCCTCACAAGATCCTGACCCTTAATCCCACTGCACTCTAAGTCTTATAATTTTAACACAAATCACCAGTATATTCATAACATAAATATAGCATTTCCCTTTGCTCCTCCGGTGGGCTAGCTGTGGTTATTTTTTTTTTCTTATCTTTGTGGGGGGAGAAGGCTGAGACTTTCTCTCTAACCCTCCACACCTGGAGAAGAGGAGGCTCAGGGGAGACCTTCTTGCTCTCTCCAACTCCCTGAAGGGAGGTTGCAGCCAGGTGGGGTTTGGTCTGTTCTCCCAGGCAAGCAGCACCAGTACAAGAGGACACAGTCTCAAGATATGCCAGGGGAGGTTTAGGCTGGATGTTAGGAAGAAATTCTTCCCAGCAAGAGAGATTGGCCATTGGGATGTGCTGCCCAGGGAGTTGGTGGAGTTACCATAGAATCATAGAATCACAGAATTGTCAGGGTTGGAAGGCACCTCAAGGCTCAGCCAGTTCCAACCCTCCTGCCATGGCCAGGGACACCTCACACTACAGCAGGTTGCTCACAGCCACATCCAGCCTGGCTGCAAACACCTCCAGGCAGGAGGCTTCCACCACCTCCCTGGGCAACCTGTGCCAGTCTCTCACCACCCTCATGGGGAACAACTTCTTCCTAACATCCAATCTCAATCTCCCCATTTCTAGTTTTCCTCTATCCCCCCCAGTCCTATCACTCCCTGACACTCTAGACAGCATCACTGGAGGTGTTTAAGAAGAACCTGGATGAGGCACTGGGTGCCCTGGCTTCCTTGCTTGGCTGGTGCTGGGTGGCAGGTTTGGGCTGGATGATCTCTGAGGTCTTTTCCATCCTGGTGACTCTGTGATTCTGTAGCTCTTCCCTCTGAGGGGCTGGGTGTTGAATGGTGTTTGCAACCCTGCTTGCAGGTGAATATTTAGACATCCTGGCCATTTCCTGTGACAGTTTTGAGGAGGAGGTCAACGCTTTGATCGGCCATGGGCAGGGCAAGAGGAGCCACCTGGGGAACCTGCGGCGGCTGAGGCGCTGGTGCCGAGACTACGCCATGGCCTTCAAACTCAACTCAGTCATCAACAGATTCAACGTGGAGGAAGACATGAACCAGCAGATCCAGGCCCTCAGCCCTGTGCGCTGGAAGGTGAGGAGCTGATGGCTGCTTTGGGTCTCCTATCTGGATCACAGCCTTGTTAGGCTGGGAAAAGGCCTCCAAAATTGCCCAGCCCAGCCCTTGACCCAACACCACCGTGGCCACCAAACCATGGCCCCAAGAGTCATGGCCACAGGGTTCTGAAACACGTCCCAGGCAGCCTGTGCCAGGGCCTCAGGACCCTCCATGCTCCAGTCTGACCCTGCTCTCCCTCAGCTTCAAACCATTCCCCCTGGCTCCAGACCCCCTCAGGAGAAGTCTCTCTGCAGCCTTCCTGCAGGATCCCTTCAGGTCCTGGCAGGCGGCTCTGAGGTCCCCCTGGAGCCTTCTCCTCTGCAGGCTGCACAGCCCCAGCTCCCTCAGCCTGTGCTCCCAGCAGAGCTGCTCCAGCCCTTGCAGCATCTTTGTGGCCTCCTCTGGGCTCACTCCAGCAGCTCTGTGTCCTTCTTCTGCTGGGGACACCAGAACTGGAGGTAGAATTGGAGGAGGGGTCTCAGCAGAGCAGAGTCAAGGGGGGAAATCCCCTCTCTTGCCCTGCCTTAGTTCATTTCTTCACCATAAGTAATTTCCACTCAACACAAATCACAGAATGGTTTGGGTTGGAAAGGACCTCCAAAGCTCATCCAGTCCAACCCCCTGCACTCAGCAGGGGCATCTTCCACAATATCAGGTTGCTCAGAGCCCTGTCCAGCCTGACCTTGAGGGATGGAGCCTCGACCACCTCCCTGGGCAACCTGTTCCAGTAACTGGCGTCCTCTGGACTCTCTCCAGTAGCTCTGTGTCCTTCTCCTGCTGGGGACACCAGAGCTGGAGGCAGGATTGGAGGTGAGGTCTGAGCAGAGCCCAGAGGCAGAATCCCCTCTCCTGCCCTGCTGCCCACACCCCTCTGGCTGCAGCCCAGCACACAGCTGCCTGCTGGGCTGCAGGAGGGCACTGCTGACTCCTGGGGAGCTGCTCAGCACCCAACACCCCCAAGTGTCTGTCTTCATGTCACAGTTTGTGTCAGTGTGGCTCTAGTGACAGGAGAATTAAGGACATTCCTGCTGAAGGCTTTTGCCATGGGGTCAGCTCCATAGTCTCCTGCCAAGTGCAAACAGCAAATCTTAAGGAGGTGCTCTCTGCCCTCAGGTGTTCCAGTGCTTGCTCATTGAAGGGGAGAACTGTGGTGAGGATGCCCTGAGAGAAGCAGAGAAATTTGTTATCAGTGATGAGGAATTTGAAAAGTTCCTGGCTCGCCACAAGGACATCTCCTGCTTGGTACCTGAGTCTAATCAGAAGGTAAGAATGAACCTGGCCTGTTGGACCTTCATGGAGCTGGGCAGGAGCTAGAGGCTTTCCTGGCAATGAACACTTCTCCTGTGAGCATTGTCTGAGAAAGGGCACAGCTTTGTCAGCCACTGCTTTGTTATGGTGGAAACCAAGGTTTCCTGCTTTCCTTCAAGCTTTTTACTGAGCACAAAGTTAAGAGTAGAGTTAAAAAGTGTTTAAAAACAGCAGGAGCCTTCTGACAGCATTGTGTGGGCTCCAGGACACTGAATCATAGAATGATGGAATTGGTTTGGTTGTAAGAGACCTTCAAGAGACCTTCAAGGAGCAGGGAAGTGATTGTGCCCCTCCCTGCACCTTGAATGCTGGGCTCAGTTTTGGGCTCCTCACTCCCAGAAGGACATTGAGGAGCTGGAGCAGGTCAAGAGAAGGGCAACAAAACTGGGGAAGGGTCTGGAGAACAGGGCTAGGGAGGAGCAGCTGAGGCAGCTGGGGGTGTTCAGTGTGGAGAAGAGGAGGCTGAGGGAGACCTCATTGCTCTCTGCAGCTCCCTGAGAGGAGGCTGGAGACAGGAGGGGGTTGGTCTCTTCTCCCCAATATCAGGTAACAGGAGGAGAGGAAATGGCCTGGAACGGTGCCAGGGGAAGTTTAAGTTGAATTTTAGGGGAAATTCCATGACTGCAAGAGTGGTCAGGGACTGGCACAGGCTGCCCAGGGAGGTGGTGGAGTCACCTTGCCTGGAAGTGCTCAAGGAATGTGTGGCCATGGCACTTTGGGACATGGTTTAGTGGCCATGGTGGGGTTGGGTTGCTGGTTGGACCTCTTGGAGGCCTTTTCCAAATGAAAGATTTCTCAGATTATGTGGTTCCAGCTGTTGGGCTCTTGCTTGGTGCAGAACTGACAGCTTTTCAAGCTGGGAGGCTACCTTTGACCTGGGAGGACACCTTGGTGGGCTGGGGTGATAATCAAGCAGGCCACATCATGTCATTTGGTAGGAAAATGACATCACCATACCAGTATGCAAAAAGTTCTGCTGTTCTGGGAGTTAAGCAAAAGCTTTGATATTATTTAAAACACCTTTATCCAGCTGGGCTTTCACATTTCACTTAGACACTGCCTGAAAGCGTTAAAGATCAGGCTTTGAGTCCATAGTTGTTTGTTTAGAATCCCAGAATGGCTCAGTTTGGAAGAGGCCTCAGAGCTCATCTCCTCCAAGCTCCCCACCATGGGCAGGGACAACTCTCAGCTAGACTCAGCTGCTCAAGGCCTCATCCAGCCTGACTCTGAACATCCCCAGGCAGGAGGCAGCCACAGCCTCCCTGGGCAGCCTGTGCCAGAGGCTCAGCAGCCTCCTACCAAAGAACTTTGTCTTCAGCTTCAGTCCAACCCTGTTCTGCCTCAGCTTCAAACCATTCCCCTTTGACCTTCTTGCTCTCTCCAACTCCCTGAAGGGAGGTCGTAGCCAGGTGGGGGTTGGTCTCTTCTCCCAGGCACCCAGCACAAGAGGACACAGTCTCAAACTGTGCCAGGGGACATTCAGGCTGGATGTTAGGAAGAAGTTCTTCACAGAGCCATTGGAATGAGCTGCCCAGGGAGGTGGTGGAGTCACCATCCCTGGAGATCTTCAAGAAGAGCCTGGATGAGGCACTTGGTGCCATGGTCTGGTTGATTGGATAGGGCTGGGTGCTAGGTTGGACTGGATGATCTTGGAGGTCTCTTCCAACCTGGTTGATTCTATGATTCTATGTCACCACTACTGCTAAGTCACCACCACTAAGCCACATCCCTCAGCACCACATCCATGAGTCTTTGAAACAGCTGCAGGGATGGTGACTCCACCACCTCCCTGGGTAGCCTGTTTGGACACAAGGAGGAAGGGTTTGGACCTCAGGAGGAAGTTCTGCACAAATGAGAGTGGTGAAATAGTGCAACAGGTTGCTCAGGCATATGGTTGAGGTCCCATCCCTGGAGACATTCAAGATGGGACTGGATGTGGCCCTGGGCAGCCTGAGCTAGTTGGAGGTGTCCCTGCTGAGCACAGGGGAGGTTGGACAAGACGACCTTGGAGGGTCCCTTCCTCCCCAGTGCAATCTGTGCATCTGTTCCAGTGCCTGGGAAGCCTTCCTGGGAAGACTTCTTTTTTCCTGAGGCAACATTTGTATTTTAATCCTAACTTGCCTCACTTCCTTTCTCTCTGCAAGCATTGCTGTGCTGTGTTGGACACGGTTTTCCCTCCCCCCACACACACTTCTGATGAAGGTTCCTGCTGAAATGGCTTCAAACTGTGTCATGAGTAACTTGGAGGATAAGTCTTAAGCATTCAATGTACCCTGCAGAGGGATTTACACCTTCTGCAGAGGGATTTACACCTTGTGCAGAGGGATTTACCCCTGCCATTCTTCTGATAGCACCAAAGAGCTTTGCAGCAGAAATGTTTTATATTCGCCCCGTGGAGCTTCAGAGTTGAAGGGGAAAGCCCTTAAGTAGGAGCTGCTACTCCTGAGTAAGGGAAGATGCAGCTCTGAAAGCACTGTGAAAGTAGGTCCATGTCTAACCCCTTGCTTTCTGTTTGGACTCTTGATCTAGCTTTAATAACAAAACACGGTCTTGATACCTTCCTCTCCCGATGCAAGGAAATTAGCAGATACACGTTAATTATCACCGAGAGCAGGATTACAGACACCAAATAAATCACCTTTGGATCCCAGCCATCACCTAAAGTTATTCTCTCCTCCGCTGATATCTTAAAGCCTTTTATCTCAATCAGGAGAGTGCTAGAGGTCACATTTCTGTATCTTGCTGGCCACAAGAAATCAACACATTTTCCATACCATAGTCTAACTCTATACATAAACCACAAATAAATTGTCCGCACCAAATATTTACCCAGGTAATCCAAAATCAAACCCAAACAATATCTGTAAACCAGAGCCCCAAAAATTGAAAAAAATAAATGCTCTAAAAACCACAGCACCTTCATGTTTGCTAATCTGGCTATAAAACACTAAAGCAATAAATCAATAAATTAAGCTAATTATCTGCCACACGTTGGGAAGCCAAGAAAAAAAAATGTCGAGGGTTGAAGGGGAAGGCCGCAAAGCCTTCTTCCCCCCCCTGTAAGTAAAGGGAAGAAAATTGAAAGGAAAAAAAAAACCACAGCCAGATTAGCAAAGGAATGTGCTATACTTACAAAGCAGTTTAGGGAATGCAGGTTTATATACAGAATTTACAGTATTTACAATATATACAGAAATATACAACAAAGTAACACAGAAATGAGATTCCCTTCCCCCCGTCTGGAGGAAGGGTTTCCCCCCGTACCCCCTTCTCTCCCCTTTTTCCCCAAAAAGGGTTAGAAAGAGAGAAAAAAGAGCAAATGTTAATTAAAAACAGTTATGTGTTAGAATGTTAGAAGAGGCCTTATCTTTTTCCAAGGTCAGTCTGGCCGAAAGCCCAGAAAGCTGCGAGCTGTGCAAGAAAGGGGAGAAAATGCAAGACTGCCCACAAGTCTCTGCTGTACTCCAAGTTCAAAGGTGCTTTCTACCAATCTACCAATGAAATTAGTTTAGATCTGTCTTTCGTTTATAAACATTCAGCCACAATGTCCCCTTTGTTAAAGGGACATCCTCAAACGGTCACAACTCTCCTAGTATAGTATCATAGTATCATAGTATCATTCAGGGTTGGAAGGGACCACAAGCATCATCTAGTTCCAACCCCCCTGCCATGGGCAGGGACACCCCACACTAGATCAGGATGGCCAGAGCCTCATCCAGCCTGGTCTTAAACACCTCCAGGGACGGGGCCTCGACCACCTCCCTGGACAACCCATTCCAGGGTCTCACCACTCTCATGGTGAAGAGCCTCCTCCTCACATCTAGCCTGAATCTCCCCACCTCCAGCTTCATTCCATTCCCCCTAGTCCTATCACTACCTGAGATCCTGAGAAGTCCTTCCCCAGCCTTCCTGTAGGCCCCCTTCAGATCCTGGAAGGCCACAATTCGGTCTCCTGGGAGCCTTCTCCTCTCCAGCCTGCACAACCCCAACTCCCTCAGTCTGTCCTCACAGCAGAGCAGCTCCAGCCCTCTGCTCCTCCTCGTGGCCCTTCTCTGGACACCCTCCAGCACCTCCAGATCCTTCCTGGCACAGAGGCTCCAGAACTGGACCCAGAGCTCCAGCTGTGGTCTCAGCAGAGTGGAGCAGAGGGGCAGAATCCCCTCCCTGGCCCTGCTGGCCACACTTCTCTTGCTGCAGCCCAGGCTCTGCTTGGCTCTCTGGGCTGCAAGTGCTCACTGCTGGCTTCTGTTGAGCTTCTCCTCCACCAGCACCCCCAGGTACTATTCTTCAGGTAGAGATGGTTCTTAGCAGCTTAGGGAGATGAATCCCATAGAATCCCAGAATGGGTCAGGTTGGAAGGGTCCTCTAGAGGTCTCCTACTCCAAGCTCCATCACTGAGTCTCTTTCCCTCTCTGGACCAAGACACCTTCCCTTCCCTTCCCTTCCCTTCCCTTCCCTTCCCTTCCCTTCCCTTCCCTTCCCTTCCCTTCCCTTCCCTTCCCTTCCCTTCCCTTCCCTTCCCTTCCCTTCCCTTCCCTTCCCTTCCCTTCCCTTCCCTTCCCTTCCCTTCCCTTCCCTTCCCTTCCCTTCCCTTCCCTTCCCTTCCCCTTTTCCCTTTCTTTCCTTTTCCTGTTCGATTTTATTTCCATTTTTCTTCCCTTTCTTATTTAATTATTTTTTATTTTCTCATTTATTTTCTGCCCTTTGACTTCCTCTTTTCTTCCTTCTCCCCCTCCTCTCCCTCCCCACGTACCAGTAGCTTTAGTGCCTCCACGTACTAGTACACCCAGTGGCTTGCTCCTGCTGCAGCAGATGCCAGCTGTAGCACACAGCAGGCAGCTGTGGGGTGCACAAACTCCCATTCAGATCCATAAACCCTGCCTTGCTCTGTGTGTCCCTCTGCAAGTGGCTGTTCTTGTGCTGCAAGACATCCTTTGTGCCTAGGGGGGAAGCTGCAGGGTAAACAAAATGGGGCTGAAAATTTGGTGTGTGTGGAATTCAGGCACTGCAGATGGATTTTATCAGAAGCTTTTGAGTTCTGCTAAGTATCTTAAGGAATTGACATCATAGTTTGTTACATGGAATCATGGAATCACAGGGGATTGGAAGGGACTTGTGGAGATCATCCAGTCCAGAGCAGGACCACCCAGGGCAGATCACACAGGAACACATCCAGGTGGGGCTGGAAAGTCTCCAGAGCAGGAGGCTTTACAACCTCTCTGGGCAGCCTGCTCCAGGCCTCCAGCACCCTCTACACCAAAGAAGTTTCTCCTCATGTTGAGGTGTATGGGAGGCGACGGAGATTGGAATCAATACAGCTGACCAATGTGATCGAGTATTGTTCCTTTATTATCACAGTATCACAGTATCACAGTATCACTTAGGTTGGAAAGGACCTCGAGGATCATTGAGTCCAACCTATCAACGCAGACCCCATGACTAGACCATGGCACCAAGTGCCACGTCCAATCTCCCCTCGAACGCCTCCAGGGTCGATGACTCAACCACCTCCCTGGGCAACCCGTTCCAATGACGAATGACTCGCTCGGTGAAGAACTTCCTCTTCACCTCGAATCTAAACCTCCCCTGGCGCAGCCTGAGACTGTGTCCTCTTGTTCTGGTGCTGGTTGCCTGGGAGAAGAGGCCAACCCCTTCCTGGCTACAACCACCCTTCAGGTAGTTGTAGAGGGCAATGAGGTCACCCCTGAGCCTCCTCTTCTCCAGGCTAAACAATCCCAGCTCCCTCAGCCTTTCCTCATAGGGCTTGTGTTCAAGGCCTCTCACCAGCCTTGTTGCCCTTCTCTGGACACGCTCAAGTGTTTCGATGTCCTTCTTAAACTGAGGGGCCCAGAACTGGACACAGTACTCAAGGTGCGGCCTAACCAAAGCAGAGTACAGGGGCACAATGACCTCCCTGCTCCTGCTGGCCACACTATTCCTAATGCAGGCCAGGATGCTATTGGCCCTCCTGGCCACCTGGGCACACTGCTGGCTCATATTCAGGTGGCTGTCGATCAGCACACCCAGGTCCCTCTCTGTTTGGGAGCTCTCCAGCCACTCCGACCCCAGCCTATAGCTCTGCATGGGATTGCCGTAGCCAAAGTGCAGCACTCGGCACTTGGACTTGTTGAATGCCATCCCACTGGACTCTGCCCACCTGTCCAGTCGGTCGAGGTCCCTCTGCAGAGCCTTTCTACCCTCTAACTGACTAACATCTGCCCCTAACTTTGTGTCATCTGCAAACTTGCTGATGACTGACTCTACCCCTTCATCCAGATCATCGATGAATATGTTGAAGAGGACAGGGCCCAGCACTGATCCCTGGGGGACACCACTAGTGACTGGCCTCCAGCTGGATGTGGCACCGTTCATGACCACTCTCTGGGCCCAGCCCTCCAGCCAGTTCCTAACCCAGCACAGAGTGTAATGGTCCAATCCACGGGCTGACAGCTTAGTCAGCAGTTTGCTGTGGGGGACGGTGTCAAAGGCCTTGCTGAGGTCCAGGTAGACCACATCCACAGGCTCCCCACATCCAACAGACGGGTCACCTGATCATAGAAAGAGATCAGGTTGGAGAGGCAGGATCTGCCCTTCCTAAATCCATATTGGCTGGACCTGAGCCCTTGGCCATCCTTCAGGTGCGCAGTTATTGCCGCCAGGATAATCTGCTCCATCACTTTCCCTGGCACTGAGGTCAGGCTGACCGGCCTGTAGTTTCCAGGTTCCTCCATCCGACCCTTCTTGTGGATGGGGACCACGTTGGCCAGTTTCCAGTCATCTGGGACCTCACCGGTGAGCCAGGACTGGAGGAAAATGATGGAGAGTGGCCTAGCTAGCACATCTGCCAGCTCTCTCAGCACCCTAGGATGGATCCCATCTGGTCCCATGGACTTGTGAATATCCAAGTGGCTCAGCAGGTCCCGAACTAATTCCTCATGGATTTCCGGGGCATTACACTGCTCCCCGACCCCATCGCCCAGCTCCGGAGGCCACTCGTCCTGAACTCCTGCCTTGCTGTTAAAAATTGAGGCAAAGAAGGTGTTCAGGACCTCAGCTTTCTCCTCATCTTCAGTCACCGTGTTCCCCTCCAGGTCCACTAGGGAGTGCAGGTTCTTCCTGCCCTTCTTCTTATTGTTAATGTATTTATAAAAATGCTTTTTATTGTCTTTGACTGAGGTGGCCAGCTTCAGTTCCAGCTGGGCCTTAGCCTCCCTAATTTTATTCCTACATAATCTAACAGCTTCCTTGAACATACCTCGAGAAGCCTTCCCCTCCTTCCAAAGGTGATACAGCCTCTTCTTCCCCCTTAAATCCTCCAGGAGCTGCTTGCTCATCCAGGCCGGTCGCCTTCCCCGCCGGCTTGCCTTCCAGCACGTGGGAACCGCCAATTCCTGTGCCTTCAAGAGCTCCTGTTTGAAGTAGGTCCAACCCTCCTGAACCCCTTGGTTCATGAGGGCTGGTACCCAGGGGACTTTGCAGACAAGTTTCTTAAATAGGCTGAAGTTCGCCCTTTGGAAGTCCAAGGTGAAGGTTCTGTTGGTGCTCCTCCCTATCTCCCTGCATATTGAAAACTTCACTATCTCGTGGTCACTGCACCCTAGGCAGCCTCCCACGATCACGTCTCCCACCAGCCCTTCCCTATTGGAGAACAGCAGGTCAAGCAGAGCCTGTCCCCTGGTAGGCTCGCTTAACAGCTGTGTCAGGAAGCAGTCTTCCATTCGCTCCAGGAATCTTCTGGACTGCCTCGTCCCTGCTGAATTAAGTTCCCAGCAGATATCTGGGAGGTTGAAGTCACCAACAAGGACAAGATCTGATGATCTTGAGACAGCCTCCAGTTGCTTGTAGAACAACTCATCAGCCTCCTCATCCTGGTTGGGTGGTCTGTAACAGATTCCAATCAGGATGTCAGACTTGTTAGGTTGTCCTCTGATTTTGACCCACAGGCTCTCAACTCCCTCATCTTCCACCTCAAGTTGTGTGGCAGAGAGTGACTCCCTAATATACAGAGCCACCCCTCCTCCTCTTCTCCCTCGCCTGTCTCTCCTAAAGAGCCTGTGGCCCCCCATTGTAGCACTCCAATCGTGGGTGCTGTCCCACCAAGTTTCTGAGATGGCAACTACATCATAGTCGCCCTGATGGATTAGGACCTCCAACTCCTCTTGCTTGTTGCCCAGGCTGCGTGCATTGGCATACATGCATCGCAGCTGGGTTCCTGACTTCTCAACTGACCCTACCTTGCGCCCTACTCTTACCTCTGCAGAGGGACCGATTGCCTCACCCACCCCCTTCAGGCCTAGTTTAAAGCCCTCCTAATGAGCCCTGCCAACTCCAGCGCCAGGACTCTCTTACCCCTTCTAGATAGATGCACCCCATATCATAACCCAATCTCCTGGTTTAAATTCATGGATTTGGAAATCCAAAGGAACTGACTGAGATAACATCCCTTGAGCCCGTAAATGTTGTAATGTTCTCCCAATTACCATCACATAATTTCTAATGCTTTTGCCCCCCAATTCATAATTAGCCATTTCCCTCCCACCTTGTAAATAAGGTAGCCCAAACATCATTTCATAAGGTGATACACCAACATCAGATCTCAGCTGTGTCCTGATCCGGAGCAGGGCCGAGGGTAGGCACTTAACCCATGTCATCTGGGTCTCAATCATTAATTTGGTAAGGGTTTGTTTCAGTTTGACCTGGCCAGTCTCCAGACATGTTGGCACCTCACCTTTCTTCCCCAATACCCCACACAATACAGACCATAACCAACCAATCAGCCCAACGAATCAGCGCAACAATCAAGCACCACAGTCCCCAGTAATTCCCCTTGCGAAAGCCAAATATTATAACCAGTTTCTCACAATCCCTCCCCTTCTTTCTACTACATTTGGCTTGAGCCATAATAACCTAACTTGGCAACAATTCTACAACAAGCAAAATAATTCCAATTTAAACTTCCTGGTAAAGGGAATGGAATAACAATTGCTGTTCCGTGCCTGAAAATATTTCCTCTTTTACTTTAATAGGCACCATACACAGGGAGTGGCTATGGTATAATCCTGGGAATTAGGAGTCCGGTTTGACTTGCAACTCCACTCACATGGCCTATGGGGTTGCTGCCCACAGCCATGGTTCTAGATCTTCTTCGTGGCAATTACAGAGGTCTACCCGGTCTTGCCTCCTTCAATCCCACCAATATTCTGCTTGGATTATATCCCCGTGTCCAGGGAGGTTTTATGTTTTCAGGCAAGGACCATTACCACTCCTGCTCTGATACTGGAACTCGTCTGATGACCATCCTTAGGTCCTCCATTTGGGGTACCACAGTCCATTCGGTGGATGGATCCACAGGTCCTTTAACTCTTGTTGTGTGTGTCCATCCTCTCTCGGCTGTCCGCACTGCAGTCTCTGTAGTAAGCAAGACCTGAAAGGGTCCTTCCCACTGAGGTGTAAGTGTTTGTTCTTTCCACATTTTTATCATAACCCAATCTCCTGGTTTAAATTCGTGGATTTGGAAATCCAAAGGAACTGACTGAGATAACATCCCTTGAGCCCGTAAATGTTGTAATGTCCTCCCAATTACCATCACATAATTTCTAATGCTTTTGCCCCCCAATTCATAATTAGCCATTTCCCTCCCACCTTGTAAATAAGGTAGCCCAAACATCATTTCATAAGGTGATACACCAACATCAGATCTCAGCTGTGTCCTGATCCGGAGCAGGGCCGAGGGTAGGCACTTAACCCATGTCATCTGGGTCTCAATCATTAATTTGGTAAGGGTTTGTTTCAGTGTTTGGTTCATTCTTTCTACTCTTCCCGAGCTCTGTGGGTGCCAGAGGGTATGAAGTTCCCAATGTATGCCCAAACTGTCCATTAATTGTTGGACCACCTTTGATGTAAAATGAGTGCCTCAATCAGAATCTATCCGGTGTACCAACCCATACCTGGGAATTATGTCTTCCAATATCACTTTAGTTACTACATTGGCGGTTGCTCTGGAGACCGGCACAGCTTCTACCCAATGTGTCAAATGATCCACTAGAACTAGGAGGTATTTCCATCTGTTTATCTGAGGTAGTTCAGTAAAATCTACTTGAATAGCTTGGAAGGGGCGTAAGGATATGGTACGTCCCCCAGATGGAACCTGCCTCATGACTTTCTTGTTTACTTTTTGACATACTAGGCATTTGCTGGTTACCTGCCTAGCTATCTCATAAACTCCAATAGAGACATAATCCCGTAGGAAATGATCACACAGAGCTCTTGTTCCCCAATGGGTGTTAAGGTGTAATCGCTCAAGGATTTTTCGGGCTAAGGCTTTTGAAATCAGTTGTCTCCCATCCTCCAATTTCCAGATCCCTTTTTCATCTTTCCTCCCCCCTATCTTTTCAAGTGCCTGTTCCTCTGTAGGAGTGAATACTGGTGATTCCTCCTGTTCACCTGATGCTGTTACCTGTATATGGAGGACCCTCTCCTCTCCTTCTTCTGCTACTTGCTTAGCTTCACTGTCAGCTAAGTCGTTCCCTCTAATGATTAACGAAGTTCCCTTCTGATGTCTTTTTACATGAACCACTGATATTTCTTCTGGTAGTTTCAATGCCTCTAAGACTTCCCTGATTAGAGCTTCATGAATCAAATTTTTCCCTTTTGAATTTAACATCCCCCTTTCTTCCCAAATTTTTCCAAATGTATGAACTATTCCAAAAGCATACTTAGAGTCTGTATAAATGGTTCCCACTTGTGGTAGGGTTGGAAGGGTAAGGCCAAAAAGCCTCCTCCCTCCCCCCTGTAAATTAAAGGGAAAGAAAATTGAAGGGAAAGGGGAAAAAACCCCCACAGCTGAATTAGCAAAGCAGTGGAGCTGTATATTTACAAAGCAATGTAGGATATGCAAGGGAATATATACAAATTTACAATATTTACAATATATATGAAAATATACAACAGAGTAGCACAGAAATGAGAGTTCCCCCCTCTGCTGAGGGGGTTCCCCACCTCCGCTCTCCCCCTTTTCCCCAGAGTGGGTTAGAAAAAGAGAGAGAGAAAAAAAGATTAGAAGCAGTTGTGTTAATTGGAAAGCAGTTAATACAGGCCTTATCAATTTCAAGGCCAAAGCCTTGGCCGAAAGCCCAGGAGCTGCAAGCTGCTCCCCGAAGGAGAAGCGGAAGAAAGACTGAAGATAAAGTGCCGGAATGCCCAGGATACCCTCCTGCACTCCCAGTTCAGAAGGTGCTTCCTCCCACTCTACCAATGAAATTACTTTAGATCCTTCTTTTCGTTTATCAACTTCCGTCCACCATATTCCTTTTCTTAAGGGGACAGGCTCAACCGGTCACACCACTTTATTCATTAAAAGGTGCAAAGCCCGATTCAGTGCATATAACTCACAGGTCTGAGATGACCAATGGGAGGGTAATTTCCCTTTCTCAATCGTTTCCAATCTTAGCCCATCAACCACTGCATATCCTGACAAGCGTTTCCCATTTACACACCGAGAGGACCCATCCACAAAATATTTCTCCCCTTCTGGTAATTCCTGTTCAAATAAATCTTCCCTTGTTTTAGTCTGGTATTGAATAACCTCCAGACAGTCGTGTACTAAAGCTTCAGTAGGCTCCCCGTATAAAAATTGAGCTGGATTTAGGCTTTGGCTAGTGGAGATTGTTAGATCTGGACCATCAATCAAGATTGCTTCATATTTTAAAATCCTAGAATCAGTTAGCCATTTTTCTGCTTTTTGGTTCAGTATATTTCTCACTGAATGGGGAGTATATACTTCCAATTTTCCTCCTAGTGTTAATTTTCTACTTTCTTCCACCATGAGTGCTGTGGCTGCCACTGCTTGAATGCATGCCGGCCAACCTCGGCTTACAGGATCTAATAACTTTGATAAGTATGCTACTGGTTTACGTGACCCTCCCCATTCTTGAGTCAGAACTCCATAGGCCACCCCTCCTTCCACATTAACAAAGAGTTGGAATGGCATATCCAGGGAAGGGAGGCTCAAAACTGGAACAGTAGTCAAAGCCTTTTTAATTGTTTCAAATTTCTCCTTATCTTCCCCTGTCCAAACAAAGTTATCATCTCCTACTAATTTTTCATATAAAAACTTGACTAACTGGCTATATCTCTCAGTCCATAATCTACAATATCCTAGTAACCCTAATAATCTTCTGACTTGTTTCTTTGTTTTAGGGGCTTGGAGAGATATAATCCCTTCTACTCTTTCAGGATCTATCTTCCTGGCTCCATTACTTAACCATAGTCCTAAATATTTAACTTCAGGTTCCACAAATTGTAATTTGCTTTTAGATACCCTTAATCCTGAATTTCCCAGGAAATTCAAGAGGTTTATGGTGGTCCTTCTAACTTCAACTGCCCCTTCTCCTGAAATTAATAAATCATCTACATATTGTGTGATTAAAACATCCTTTTCCTGTGGAAATGACAATAACAATTTTTCCAGGTTTTGACCAAATAGATTGGGAGATTCTGTAAAACCTTGGGGTAATCTGGTCCACCTCAATTGTTGCTTTCTCCTGGTGACTGGATCTTCCCATTCAAAGGAAAAGATATCTCTACTGTTTTCAGCTAATGGGCAGGCCCAGAAAGCATCTTTAAGATCTATTACACTATACCATTTATGATTTGGAGGTATGTGACTCAACAATGTGTAAGGATTAGAAACTACAGGAAACCGAGTCACAGTTCTCTTATTCACCTCCCGCAGGTCTTGCACCAACCTGTAAGTTCCATCCTCTTTCTTTACTGGTAGTATGGGGGTGTTATGCGGGGACATGGGGTCTGTGTTGATAGGTTGGACTTGATGATCCTCGAGGTCCTTTCCAACCTAAGTGATACTGTGATACTGTGACATACAAGGTTCCAAGGTTCCCTCTTTAAGGAGGCGGTCTATAACTGGCTTTAATCCCTCTCTCCCTTCTTTAGGTATGGGATACTGTTTTACTCTGATAGGATGTTCTGGTTGCTCTATAGTTACTTGTATAGGTTCAATGTCTAAGCTCCCTCTATTTTCTTCACTGGCCCAGACTTCTGGGTTAATCCCTGCCTCATCCTCAGTGTTTAATTGTAATATTCTGACCCTCATCTGCCCCTCTTCTGGAACTACCCCTATGCCCAATTGAACTTGTAAATCTCTCCCTAGTAAATTACATCCTGCGCTTGGCACTACCAAAATATCTCCTACCCCAATTCTAGCCTTAGTTTCTAATTTAACATCCTTAACTACAGGGACTTTAAACCCTTCCCCCTTTGCCCCTAAAACTTTTACAGTATTTTTACTCTCCACACACCCTTCAGGAACCTTGGTAACACAAGTACGTTCAGCTCCTGTATCTACTAAAAATTCTAAAATTTCTTCCTGGGGTCCTACTTTTAATTTTATCAAGGGCTCCTGTTGGTATTTTTGCCCCAGGTAAAAGAGTCCCTGACACCCCTATTGCTGATCTTCCTCAAAAACTTTAAGATCTCTCTTCCTCGTTTGACAATCTCGTTTAAAATGCCCAATTTTCCCACAATAATAACATTCAGTGCCCTTACTTCCAGTTTGAGCATTCCCCAGGTCCCAGTGAGGCCTGGGGGTTTTATCCCTCATAGGTCGAGGAGGTGGAGTGTGGGAGAATTGTGTTTTCTTCTCAGGTTTCCCCACCTGACCTGCTTCCCTCATGCTGGCTACCATAATTTTGGCCTTAGCTTTTGCTTTTTCCTCATCTCTACGCACATACACCTTCTGTGCTTCCCTCAATAATTCTTGAAGTCCTCTATCTTGCCAATCTTCTATATTTTCCAATTTCTTTCTAATATCTGGCCAGGAATGAATGACAAAATTTACCTTTAACAATATCTGGCCATCCTGACTGGTGAGATCTATTCTTGAATATTGCTGTATATTTTTCCGTAACCTCTCAAGCCAATCAGTAGGGGTTTCCTCCCTTCCCTGTTGACTATCAAATGCTTTTTTTGTATTTTGCCCCCTGGGTATTGCTTCCTTTATGCCTCTAATAACCAAGGTTCGATATTCATTCATGTTTTGTCTGCCCCTATCGTCATTATGGTTCCAATTAGGAGAAGCTAGGGGCATCTTTTGATCACCTGGAGGTCCCTGCTGATTTTCCCTTTCCCAAATTCTCATTCCAGCTGTCCTAATCATCTGTCTTTCCTCTGAAGTAAAAAGGATTCCCATGATTGATTGCATTTCTTCCCACATGTAAATATTTGGCCCAAAAAATTGATCAAATTGTTCTGCTACTCCAATTGGGTCTTCCAGGAGACCTTTTAATTCCTTCTTAAAGTTTCTCACCTCAGTAGAAGTGAGAGGGGTATTTACATATCCAATTCCCCCATGCGCTCCCCCCAGGGGCACCTCTCTCAAAGGATATAATGGCACTCCTTCATGTGGATTGTCTGAGTCAGTAGACTCTTCCTCTAAAACCATGACATTTGCCTGTCTTCTAGTTTGCCTACGTCCTCTCCTTTGGCGGGTGGATTTAGATGGGGGAGGACTAAGGGTTGGGCTAGTGTGTCCCTCTGCAGGGGGGGCAGGGGCTGTTGCTGCCGAGGGGACGGGGGCTGCAGGGAGGACGGGGGCTGTAGGGAGGACGGGGGCTGTAGGGAGGACGGGGGCTGCTGGTACTGCAGGGTTATAAGGTGGGGGTAAGTGATTCAGTGGTTCCCACTTTTCAGGTTCTGGCTCTTCCTCTTCCTCCACCTTAAAAACCGTTACTGTCGCTGCTGACCAGACGTTGCCTTTCCAGCAAGCGGCATATTCACTCTCCTCCTGATTAAAAGGCTCCTTACTGTTAACATAAAGGTTGAGAGCCTGACAGATCCATCCTTCCGAGGACCCACATTGGGGCCAAAATAAATTGTCTGATCTGATCATCTCTCTAGCCCATTTCTCCATACAATAATATATCATTGTTCCCTTATCTTTATCCCGCGTATTAGGATTCTCTTCCCAATACACTAATTGTAACCCCAGAGGGCTGTCTGGGGGTATATCCCTGGGTACCCTTTCGCTCCCATTTTTCCTGGGGCTGGTCTGTTTACCCGACCCGTGCCCCATTTCCCGCGGTCCACACTTTCCATCACCAGCCGCTTTGTCCCTTCACTGGCCAAGCCCCTCGCGGGAGATTGGAAACGCAGTTAGAAGGACTCTGCACTCGCTTCGTGGATCCGGACTGTCCAGCCCATGTCTCACGCACGCACACACTCTCACTGACCTCAATACCCGCCCAACCGGACAATACTTACAGCCCTTTTCTTGCCCGGGTCTTTGTGCACTAGAATTACAGTCAGTCACGACAATTTGGAGCTCCTTCCCTTGCCTTTATTTTATAACTTTTGCTGAATCTACCCGTGTTCTGAGAGGCTTCCAGGATCCTCCTTCCGGGCCGCCGAAATCGGTGGGGGTGCCCCCTCTTCCGAAGGGTCCGTGAAGTCGTCGCAGGCAGGGTAATCACGTACGGGTCACCAAATTGTGAGAAACGAACTCGCTGCTGAAAATCTATAACAAGTTTATTATAAAATAAAGGCAACACAGCGCTGGGCGCATAGCGAGTTTGCTAGAGGCGCACCCTAACAACACGAGTTGAACTTATATAGACAGCAAACATACATATTAATATATTAAAATGTACATATTCATATATTCCCCAACACGCTCCCACCCCTCTCCATCAGGACTGAGACAAAACCTGCACTTTTGACCTGGACAGTCTTTAGACATGTTGGCACCTCACCTTTCTTCCCCAATACCCCACACAATAACCAACCAATCAGCCCAACGATCGAGCCCCACGGTCCCCAGTAATTCCCCTTGTGAAAGCCAAATATTATAACCAGTTTCTCACAATAGGATCCAGGCCGTTCGGTGAGTTTTGCCTGGGTAGGGGTCCTGGCTCCGGGGTCCCGGAATTTCACTGTGGGTGATGATTCCAGGATTCTGGATGGCAGTCAGGTGGTCTTCACAGCCCTGGAGAATTCGGGCTGTGAAGGGGCAGCGTTGTTTCTACGGTCTAGGGGCTGTGCAGACTGGTCGTCTGTAGGGATCGGGCGATCAGCGCTGCGTCCCGGTGTCCAGTGTCCCAGTGGTGAGGGGCCCGGTTTCGGGGTTTTGGTATCCTGTGGTCTGGTTTCTGGAGGGGCCTGGGCCGTGGGGGCCTGCGTCGTGGTGGCGGTCACGGGTTTGACGTCCTGGTTTGCGGTGTTCCAGCGGTGGGGGACCCGGGTTCAGGAGTTTTTTGTATCCTGTAGTCGGTTCCTTAGGGGGGCTTGAACTGTGGGGGCCCGTGGTGTGGTCACGCTCGCGGGTCTGACGTCCCGGTTTCTAGGGGGGGACCTCGGTTTGAGGGACCTGCTTCAGGAAGGTTTTTTTCTGTAGTTTCAGGCTTCCGCAGGAGGGCAGGGACCTGGGCTGCGGCGGGTGAGGGGTTTTTTTTTGCGGTTTGACTTTGCAGGGGATCGGCACAGTGAGGGGGGGGGGGGGGGTCGGTCGTTCGCAGGGAGCGGGCTAGGGGCTCGGAGCTGGCGTTTCAACTGCCTCGGCTCGGTTTTGACCCCCGGGCAGTGATTAGTGATCAGGAGAATGGGACAAAAGCAAGTCATCAGAACTCCCTCCCATTCCTATCTCAGAGAGCGTGTTAGGGATCATATTACAGTATTGGGATGATGAGTTGAGAAAAGGAAAATCAATGAAAAAATGCTTTATCTTTTGATGATTGGATTTGCCAAGCTTTGAACCATCATGTGAATTCTAAAAAGTGTTTTAGTAGGGAAGAAGCTGAATATGCTGCTGTTTGGATTAGGGCTTCACGCCCTACCCTTGTTCCCATATTTTAGGACAAAGACAAGGAAAAGGCAGACAGGCTGGCATGAGAATATGGGAGAGGTAAAATCAGAGTGGGGGGGCCACCAAGAAATCAGAAGTGGCCTAATCAAGATCCTCAGTGGGACCATCAACAGCTTCAAGGGAGACAGAACATGGGAGGTAATACAAGGAATTGAAGAAGCTGTGCCCAGAAATTTTGATAAAGCCTATAGTGAGCATCAGAGGAAGCCTCCTATGGAGTGGATGGTAAGATTAAAGAGAAGTTTGCAGCTCTATTCTGGAATAGATCCCAGTTCTGCAGCTGGGGTGATACTTCTCAGGATGCAGTTTGTGGCAAAACCATGGGCAGATAGTAGAAATTGGAAAAGATCGAGGATTGGCAAGACAGAGGTTTAGAGGAATTACTACGTGAGGCTCAGAAGGTCTTTGTAAGGAAGGATGAAGAGAAACAGAAGGCAAAAGCTAGAATGTTGGTAACTGCTGTAAGGGTACTGTTGATTATAGATAGAGAGAAAAAAAAAAAGAAGGTAAAATTCTTATATGATAAATTAGCCCTCAATAGTAATATTAAATGGAGTCCAGAAGATGATGAGTGATTGGATAAATAAAAAGAATGTTGATTGATGCTCTGTTTTAAATTTGCCTGGCATGGACAAATCATTTGATCTTTTTATACATCTATATGGGGTGTTGACCCAGGACTGGACTGGAAGTAAAAATCCTGTAGGGCATTGTTCCAAGTTATTAGATTCTGTAAGTAGGTGAGGGCCAATTTGCTTATCAGCGGCCTTTATTAGTAGAGGAGGCCCAGAAAGCGGCTTTTTGTTTTGTTCTGGTCTGGCTGGAGAAGAGCTGTGGTCCTCTGGGCAGCCTGGGTCTGTAGAGCAGCATTTTCCCGGCTTTCCCTTCCCAGCAGCATGGTCCGTCTCCTGTGTTTTCCTTCATCTCCGTTTTCCTTCTCCCCAACACACCAGTAGTTGCTTAAGTCTTTTATACAGTTTTTAGTCCTTAGGTATGTATCCAAGTATTGTCCCTCAGGAATTCCAGGGGCCAGGAAAACATCCTTAGGTAAATGTCTATAAAACCAAACCAAACCAAACCAGGTTGGAAGAGACCCATCAACAAATCCGACCCACCCAAACAGCTAACCCATGGCACCAAGTACCCCATCAAGTCTCCTCCTGAACACCTCCAATGACGGCAACTCCACCACCTCCTTGGGCAGCCCATTCCAATGGGCAATCACTCTTTCTGTATAGAACTTCTTCCTAACATCCAACCTGAACCTCCCCTGGCGCAGCCTGAGACTGTGTCCTCTTGTTCTGGTACTGGCTGCCTGGGAGAAGAGACCATCATCCGCCTGTCTACAACCTCCCTTCAGGTAGCTGTAGAGAGTGATAAGGTCACCCCTGAGTCTCCTCTTCTCCAGGCTGAGCAACCCCAGCTCCCTCAGTCTCGCCTCATAGGGCTTGTGTTCCAAACCCCTCACCAACTTTGTTGCTCTTCTCTGGACTCGTTCCAGCAAGTCAACATCCTTCCTAAACTGAGGGGCCCAGAACTGGACACAGTACTCGAGGTGTGGCCTAACCAGTGCAGTGTACAGGGGCAGAATGACCTCCCTGCTCCTGCTGGCTACACTGTTCCTGATGCAGGCCAGGATGCCATTGTCCCTCTTGGCTGCCTGGGCACACTGCAGGCTCATGTTCAGCCTGCCAGTCCAGATGTTCAGATGTTCATGTTCAGATGTCCCGGTATCGTTCCCCCCAGAAATCTCTCTGTGCATTTCTGTGTGTTTTGGGCAAGAGGTCTGGATGGGGGGTGGAGTGGGGCCCTCCGCCTCCTCCGTCTCCCTCCAGACAAACCCCCACACTCATTACACATCAGGAAACAGGTGGTGAACCCATTGTCTACCCTTTCCAGGGTACTTGATGGGTGGAGATTATCTTGTCCTGAAGGCGTGAATGGCTGGGTCATTGTTGTAGGCCAGCTGTGGCCCAGTGAGCAATGTTATCTTTGCACCTTCCAAGAGTCCTTCTAGTGGCTCTGCCCAACACATATTGTCTGGGCAAACAACAAGTGATTTTATCTTTGTTGAGTCACACCAAGAGAGATAAACTTTTAGTCTCTCACACACTTCTTCCTGAGGGCATATTTGTTCCCATGCAGCAAAGTGATCTCTTTTTTTTCCCCCTCTGCACTCTCTCACTTTTTCCCTCCCCCCTTTGCAATGTTTTTTCCATCCCTTCCTCCAGGGCTTTGAAGAGCCACCACACCCAGGTTATTTCAGGATGCTGCTCTTGGGCAGGGCTGGCAGAAGCCACAGTGGCACCAAAAGCTGGTGAGCAGCCCAAGGAAAGTGCAAGGTCAGGAGAAGCTTTGGCTCTGGCACATCATTCAGGGGCTGCATGAAAGGCTCCTGCCCTCTGAGGGGCTCCTGCATGGGCAGCAGAGGAGTTGGTGGCCTGGCTATTTGTGGTGCTCTTGGGAATCAGAGAATCCTAGAATGGCTCAGGGTGGAAGGGACCTCAGAGATCATCTGCTCCTCCACCCCCCTCTGCCATGCCCAGGGACACCTCTCAGCTACATCTGGCTGCCCAAAGCCTCATCCAGCCTGGCCTGGAACACCCCCAGGCAGGAGGCAGCCACAGCCTCCCTGGGCAGCCTGTGCCAGAGGCTCAGCTCCCTCCTGCTGAAGAACTTCTTCCTCAGCTCCAGTCTAACCCTGCTCTGCCTCAGCTCCAAACCATTCCCCCTTGGCCTGGCTCCAGACCCCCTCAGGAGAAGTCTCTCTGCAGCCTTCCTGCAGGATCCCTTCAGGTCCTGGCAGGCAGCTCTGAGGTGCCCCTGGAGCCTTCTCCTCTGCAGGCTGCACAGCCCCAGCTCCCTCAGCCTGTGCTCCCAGCAGAACTGCTCCAGCCCTTGGCTCCCCTTTGTGGCCTCCTGTCGTAGTTTGGGCTGGCTGCCCTCTGCTACAGGGGTGTTTCCTGTGTCCAGAATTCCAGACCAGTGGGTGGACACAGGAAATTAGGTTATTTCCTACCATGATCCCTTGCACCACTATAAGTTTCACGGCGGGGTCTGGCACTTCCTCTTTTCTTCCTCCTCCGTCAGCCGGTAACATGGGGGAGAGATCTCCTGGCTTTGGGCCTTGCTAGGCCCAAGGCCACGGGGGGATGGGCAGTCTCACATCTGGCCAGCTGAGACTAGCCTAGCAATGGGAGGGGGAAGAAGGAGCCCTGGGGGTCTTGGGTGTACCCTCAGGTAGGGATGGGATTTCTCTGGGTCTGTTTTGGGTTCTTTTCTCTTGTCACTGTATTTCTAGTTCTCTGCACGCACTCACTGTTCTATTTAAACTTTCCATCACTTTTGCAATCTGTTTGTCTGAGTCGTTATTTCTGCGCGTGCTGGGGAGGGGGGCCTGCCCCAACCCATTACACCTCCTCTGGCCTGGCTCTAACAGCTGCTTTAGGAGGTGGGGATTTCAAAGTCCCTTTGCTTTCTGTGTGTCTCTGGCATCAGAGGGTGGCAGGGGTTGGCAGGGACCTCTGGAGATCTGAATTCACAGATTTCCTTGCTGTGGCAGGGACTCTTGGAGGTCACCTTGCCCAAGGCCCTCATCTTTCAGCCTTGGACAGACTGATCTGGTTGGAGGTGTCCCTGCTGAGTGCAGGGGGGGGTCACTGTTCATGGATGCTTTTGACCCAGGGAGCAGGCAGGCAGGCAGGAGGGGCCAGGCAGGTTTGCAGCTCCAGCACTGCTCCAGCTAAGCCAATCAAGTCGTTTCTGTGTCCTTTTGTGTTGTTTTCCAGAGTGCTCTGCAATGACTACAGCAAGATACAGACCTACCTGGGACTTGGTTCTTGACCCATTAGTGTCCTGCAAGCTTTGCCTTGGGGAGTACCCTGTGGAGCAGATGACAACCATAGCACAATGTCAATGCATCTTCTGCACCCTGGTGAGTCCTGAGGAGCATAAAACCAACCCCAACCCCAGTTCTGGCTGCACAACTCATGGAGCCGGGTGGGCTTTACCCTGAGGTCTTGATGCTGCAGTGGAAAGAAAGATTGCTGCCTATCTGACCTGGGCTCATTTAGCCTGGAGATGAGGAGGCTGAAGGGAGACCTTCTGGCCCTCTACAACTCCCTGAAAGGAGGTTGGAGCCTTTGGGGTTAGGCTCTTCTCCCCAGTAACAAGGGATAGGACAAGAGGAAATGGCCTCAGGTTGCACCAGGGGAGGTTTAGGTTGGACATGAGAAGAAACATGAAGTCTGATCTTGAGTGTCTCCAGGGCTGGGGCCTAAACCACATCCCTGGGCAGCCTGTGCCAGGGTTTCCTCACTCTTATTGTGAAGAATCTCCTCCTGATGTCCAAAGCTTCCTCCTGATGGCCAACCTCCCTGAAAAGAGGTTGGAGCCAGGAGGGTGTTGGTCTCTTCTCCCTAGGATCAAGTGGCAGGGTAGGAGGAGATGGCCTCAGGTGGCACCAGGGGAGGTTTGGGTTGGAGATGAGGAAAAATGTCCTTGCTGCAAGAGTGGTCAGGGACTGGCACAGGCTGCCCAGGGAGGTAGTGGAGTCCCCAGGCCTGGAGGTGTTGCAGAACCCTGTGGCCATGGCACTTGGGGCCATGGTTTGGTGGCCCTGGTGGGGTTGGGTTGCTGGCTACACTCAATGACCTTGGAGCTCTTCTCCAAGCCACAGAATTCTGTGAGTCTCTGTGGTTCTCCCAGCATGAGTGGAGATACAGTTGGTGAATTCATTGCCCTTCTCTGTTACACTCTTGGTGTCAGGGAGGGATAGGACTGGGGGGGATGGAGCAAAACTGGAAGTGGGGAGATTGAGATTGGATGCGAGGAAGAAGTTGTTCCCCATGAGGGTGGTGAGAGGCTGGCACAGGTTGCCCAGGGAGGTGGTGGAAGCCTCCTGCCTGGAGGTGTTTGCAGCCAGGCTGGATGTGGCTGTGAGCAACCTGCTGTAGTGTGAGGTGTCCCTGGCCATGGCAGGGAGGTTGGAGCTGTCTGAGCCTTGAGGTCCCTTCCAGCCCTCACAGCTCTGTGACTCTCTGATTCTTTCCATTTGGGGTGTTGGGTTTTTTCCTTCTGGTTTTTGGGTGGGTTTGAGCTTTGGGATTTTTCTGAGCCAAAGCCCAGTCTCCCTTCAGTGTTCTTAAAAGGCTTCTCCAGCCAAAACATTTCCATGGTTCCATGAAGAAAGCTCCAACCCAAGCAGAAAAATGTTTCCAAGTAGAATGGTGATTGACACGGAGACTAAACTGCTGAGGTCCTCCCAAATTGTAGATCCTCTGCAAAGCAAGGAGGATATGAGCTGCTAAAAATAGCCCTCCAGATATAGCCCCAGAGAGAGATTTATGTCAGCTGGGATCCAACCACAGCAGAGCCAGGAAATGCTGGGTGGCATTTTCTACAGTGCAGAACACAGAATTAACCAGGGTGGAAAAGACCTCAGAGATCATCAAGTCCAACCTCTCACCCAACACCATCTGATCAGCTAAACCATGGCACCAAGTGCTTCATTGAAGCTCTTCCTAAACACCTCCAGGGATGGTGACTCCACCACCTCCCTGGGCAGGACATCCCAATGGCCAATCTCTCTTGCTGGGAAGAATTTCTTCCTCACCTCCAGCGTAAACCTCCCCTGGCACAGCTTGAGACTGTGTCCTCTTGTTCTGGTGCTGGGTGCCTGGGAGGAGAGACCAACCCCCACCTGGCTACAACCTCCCTTCAGGGAGTTGAAGAGAGCAAGAAGGTGTCCCCTGAGCCTCCTCTTCTCCAGACTAAGCAACCCCAGCTCCCTCAGCCTCTCCTCACAGGGCTATGCCCCAGACCCCTCCCCAGCTTTGTTGCCCTTCTCTGGACACCTTCCAGCATCTCAACATCTTTCCTGAACTGAGGAGCCCAGAACTGGACAAAGGACTCAAGGTGTGGCCTAACCAGTGCAGTGTACAGGGGCAGAATGACCTCCCTGCTCCTGCTGGCCACACTGTTCCTGATGCAGGCCAGGATGCCATTGGCCCTCTTGGCTGCCTGGGCACACTGCTGGCTCCTGTTCAGCTGCTGTCACCCAGTCCCCCTGGTCCCTTTCTGCCTGGCTGCTCTCAGCCACCCTGACTCCAGCCTGTACACTGCATTAGGATTCACAGGAATGTTTTGGGCTGGAAGGGACCTCAAGGACCATCCAGTTCCAACCCCCTGCCATAGGCTTGGACACCTCCTACTAACCCAGGTTGTCCTAGGCCTCATCCAGCCTGGCCTTGAGCACCTTAGGAAGGCAGTGCAGGAGAATGCTGTTGACTGCCTAAGCCTTACACCAGAGGTGACACTGGAGAGCAATCCCTTGTCTTCTGCAGCAGCAGCACCTTCTTAGGAGTGAGTTTGTTGTGGCTTTTCCAGGAGGTTGCTTTTCTAAGTAATGAAAATGCTCACCAGAAGTAACTTCAAGTGGTTTTCAGCTCAGCTTTGGTGGTTTGGGTTTTTTTGTCCTGTAAAAATTACCTGAGGCTCCAAGTGAACAGGGTAAGGGCTTGGAGCAGCCTTCCAGTCCCTGCAGGGGCCTGCACCAGAGCTGGGGAGGGACTTTGGACAAGGGCTGGGAGTGATGGAATGAGAGGGAATAGATTGAAGCTGGAAGATGAGAGATTGAGACAGGAGATGAGGAAGAAATCCTTGGCAGTGAGGCTGGGGAGACACTGGCAAAGGCTGCCCAGGGAAGCTGTGGCTGCCTCCTTCCTGGAGGTGTTCAAGGCCAGGCTGGATGAGGCCTTGAGCAGCCTGGGCTGGTGGGAGGTGTCCCTGCCCGTGGCAGGGGGTTGGCACTGGGTGAGCTTTGAGCCCTCTTCCAACCCAAAGGATTCTGTAGGCTCAGTGATCCTGAAGGTCTTTACTAGCTGACATGATTCTGTGATTCTCCAGCCAAGAATCACAGCATGTTAGAAGGTTGGAAGGGTCCTGTGGAGGTCCTTCAGTCCCAACCCCCTGCCAGAGCAGGGTCACCCAGGGCAGGGCACACAGAACACATCCAGGTGGGGCTGGAAAGGCTCAAGAGGAGACTCCACAACCTCTCAGGGCAGCCTGCTCCAGGCCTCCAGCAGCCTCACCCTCAAGAGCTGTCTCCTCCTGCTGAGGTGGAACCTCCTGGGTTCTGGCTCTCAGCAGCTGTGTTCCCAGAAGGTTCAGCACAAGAAGTGCCCTTTGGCTGTGTTGTTTTGAGGAGGTGGTGGCCAGTGGTGCAGCAGGGCAAGGAGCAGGCCCTGCCCAGTGCTGGGGGTGGGGATGCAGTGTGTCACTGCTTGGGAGATGTGAGGAAAGGGAAGCAAATGGAACAGGCTCTGGCAAAGGGCCCAAAGAGCTTGAGGAGGAAAATTAAGCACATGAATGATTGGTGATGGCAAAGCTCTTTCAGTTTGAGAAGTGTAAGTGCTGGCATTAAAAATGAATGCATCATCCTCATCATCTTCATCCACACATGGTGTCTGCAGAGGGAGGGGAAAAGCAGCAGCAAGAGCTGGCAGTGTCATCAGGGCACCACTGAGACCTCACTCAGCCTAGGAGCTGCTTCCAGCAGAGCTCAGCCTGCTGTGCTTGCTGCCAGTGACTAGAATAGAATAGAATAGAATTAACCAGGTTGGAAAAGACCTCAGAGATCATCAAGTCCAACCTCTCACCCAACACCATCTAATCAGCTAAACCATGGCACCAAGTGCCTCACCCAAGCTCTTCCTAAACACCTCTAGGGATGGTGACTCCACCACCTCCCAGGGCAACACATCCCAATGGCAATCTCTCTTGCTGGGAAGAACTTCTTCCTCACCTCCAGCCTAAACCTCCCCTGGCACAGCTTGAGACTGTGTCCTCTTGTTCTGGTGCTGGTTGCCTGGGAGAAGAGACCAACCCCCACCTGGCTACAACCTCCCTTCAAGGAGTTCTAGAGAGCAAGAAGGTCTCCCCTGAGCCTCCTCTTCTCCAGGTTCTCTTGGCCTACTCCACCACTCAACCCTGCAAAGCCCTAAGTGAAGGCAGCTCAAGCAGCTAGGAGGTGAGCAGCTGTCTGCATGAAAGCCCTGCTCATCAAGAGGACATTGGCCATCATCTGTCACAAGTGGAGTCCTTAACATGGGCAAAGGACTTGCCACAAGGGCTGGGAGTAACAGTGGATTGAAGCTGTAAGAGGAGAGATTGAGACTGGAGATGAGGAAGAAATTCTTGCCAATGAGGGTGGGGAGAGCCTGGCACAGGCTGCCCAGGGAGGCTGTGGCTGCCTCCTCTCTGGAGGTGTTCCAGGCCAGGCTGAATGAGGCCTTGAGCAGCCTGGGCTGGTGGGAGGTGTCCCTGCCCATGGCAGGGGGTTGGAACTGGATGAGCTTTGAGGTCCCTTCCAACCCAACCCATTCTGTGACTCTGTGAAGCATCCAGTCTGATGTTCCAATATGGGCGACGGAGATTAGAATCAATACGGCTGACCAATATGATCGAGTATTGTACCTTTATTGTTCCAGTGTTGCAGGCCTATGGTGCAGGCCTATGGTGCAGGCCTGTAGTGCGAGTATAGCACAGTAAAGTAAAGTGTAGAAGAAGAAGAGACAGGAAAGGCAGAATGTAGCAAGGGAACTTCTACAATTTATATAAACTCGGAGTGCCCTGTTGGCATGGCTTCATTGGTTCCCATGGCACTATTACAGATTATTGGTCCAACTACTAATGACACGCAAGGTTTGTTGATGCAGGTGCATGTCCTGTTGTCCCAAGATAACTTTCCATGTTTATAGCTACCAGTGTCTTGTTTTAGTTACATGCTGCAGGCACAGCACTGTTTTGCTCCACTGCTAGCTGGCTCTGCATTTATGCTGAGCATGGCCTACCACCATGTCAGGCTCTAGGCCTGCACTGCCAGATTGCTCACACTGCTTGTCGCTGGCATTGCCACAGAGGTGAAATCTCCTGGGTTCCAGTTTGTGTCCATTGCCCCTTGTCCTATCCGTGGGCACCTCCCAAAAGAGCCTGGCCCCTTCCTCTTGACACCCTCCTGCCATAGACATTAACCAGATGCACTCTGAGCCTTCTCTTCTCCAGACTACACAGCCCCAGAGGGCTTTTCTAACCCCAAACTATTTAGATTCCATGATTCTACCTCCCCAGCTTGATGTCTTCCCCTTTTATGTCTCCACACAGAGCTACTGTTCCACACACAAACCAACAACAAGAAAGCGTCTGGCTTTTGTTTTTTTTTTTTTCTGCTGTAAAACAACCATTCCTGTCCTGGTCTCCTGATGTTTCCCTTCTTCCTTCCCTCACAGGCCAGGGAACCTCTGCTTTCAAATCACCTCCCTCTCAGAGGGCTGGAGCTGCTCTGCTCTGAGGACAGACTGAGGGAGTTGGGGTTGTGCTGACTGGAGAAGAGAAGGCTCCCAGGAGACCTAATTGTGGCCTTCCAGGATATGAAAGGGGCTGCAAGAAAGCTGTGGAAGGACTTTTGAGGGTGTCAGGGAGTGATAGGACTGGGGGGGATGGAGCAAAACTAGAAGTGGTGAGATTGAGATTGGATGTGAGGAAGAAGTTGTTCCCCAGGAGGGTGGTGAGAGGCTGGCACAGGTTGCCCAGGGAGGTGTGGAGGCCTCATGCCTGGAGGTGTTTGCAGCCAGGCTGGATGTAGCTGTGAGCAACCTGCTGTAGTGTGAGGTGTCCCTGGCCATGGCAGGGGGGTTGGAACTGGCTGATCCTTGAGGTCCCTTCCAACCCTGACAATTCTGTGATTACTTCTCTCCTGCCCGGTAGGGTTGGGGAGGACAGACACAGCCGCACCAGCCTGCGATGCGATGCTTTAAAACAAATCACAGAGTCCTAATTCGAATCAGAATAATTAAGATTAAAAACAGAAAAGAGGGGAAAACGGCTGCCGGTGCTGCGCAGGGAGCCTATGGCCGGTGCCAAGCGGGAACCCCCGGGATCCCCGCTTCCCGCCGGCCCCGCGGCTCCCTCCCTGCGCCGCCAGGCGGCGCCGCTCCGCCTGGCGCGGCGCAGCGGCCGATTCAAAGCGCCGGGGCGGGAGGGTGGCGGCAGCGCGGCGGTTAATGGCGGCTGCCTGACTGTGGGGCGCGCCCGCCCCACCCCACCTTCCTCCTCCTCCGCTCCCCCCCTGCCCCGCGCCGCAGAAAAGCCCGGGAGCGGCTCCCGCTGTCCGCATTCCGTTTCTGCGGCAGGGTAGAGGACCATGGTGGAGGCGAGGGCTCTGCCCTGTGGCGGCTGGGCGGAGTAGCGTGGGCCGCCCTGTGCCGGCGACCGGCGGAGGCTGAGGGTAAGGCGTGCGGCGAGCCGGGCACGGCGGGGCAGCCTGCGGCGGCAGCGATCCACAGATCCATCGATAGACAGATCGAAAGACGGATAGATGGGGGTGGCGGTGCGGCGGCGAAAGGCGGCGCCCAGCCGCCTCCAGCCTTGGGGGGGTGTTCAGCAGCTCTTCCCGCGGGGGGCTGAGCCCTGCGGCTCCCCGCGCCGGGCGGCTGCTGCCCGCCGCCGGCTCCAGGCCTCCCCCGCGGGCTGCTGGCGGCGGCCGGGGCTGGGGGCTGCGCCCCGGGGCAGGGCTGGCTCCGGTTCTCTCCCCCCCCGCAGCTGGGTGCCTTCGGGGCCGTTCGGGGATGGGCGAGGCGGAGGAGCGAGTTGGTACCTGGGTGCAGGGAGGGCGCAGGCTGCCCCGGAGGAGAGGGTGCTGCCGGGCAGGGCACGGCACAGCATGGCACGGCTTGGCAAGGGAGCCCTAGCCCCCCCCCCCCCCCCCCCCCCGCGTTCGCTGGGCTGTGGTTTCCACAAATGAGCTAAAAAGCCGCTGCCTGGAGCGCAGATGAGTGTCGTGGAGGCCAGCAAACCCTCTTGCAGGGTGTGAAAGCAATGGATTAGGAGGACTGTGTGGATTCTAGGGCTCTGTGATGGTGTTCTGGGTACAGAATTAACCAGGCTGGAAGAGACCTCAGAGATCGAGTCCAACCTATCACCCAACACCATCTGATCAACTAAACCATGGCACCAAGTGCCTCATCCAGGCTCTTCCTAAATATCTCCAGGGATGGTGACTCCACCACCTCCCTGGGCAGCACATTCCAATGGCAAAGCTCTCTTGCTGGGAAGAATGTATTCCTAATATCCAGCCTAAACTTTCCCTGGCACAGCTTGAGATGCAAGTGAGCTGTGTGCTCTGGGGAGAATCACAGCATCATAGACTCACAGAATTGTCAGGGTTGGAAGGGACCTCAAGGATCAGCCAGTTCCAACCCCCCTGCCATGGCCAGGCACACCTCACACCACAGCAGGTTGCTCACAGCCACATCCAGCCTGGCTGCAAACACCTCCGGGGATGGGGCAGAAATGGGTTGGTTTGGGCTGCAGGGTGGAAAGCACAGAACTGGGATTCATGGGGTTTGTGCTTTCATCTTTTTCTCTTTTTTTGTTGTCTTCCTTCACTGCTCTGAAGAGATGCTGCTGTTGGCTTTGGTGAGGGGTTAGAACAATCATGGAATCAATAAGGTTGGAAAAGACCTCAGAGATCATCAAGTCCAACCTATTGCCTAGGGGAGCTAGGGTATAAAAAGCAGGACATCATAGCTGTTGGATCTCCTTTTTTGGCTCCTGCCTCTGCTGGATGAGAGCTACTGCAGCTGCCCTCCTGATCCTCAGCCACGTGGCCGGACCTGATCCTTTTCCCTGCTGCCTCCGCACCTCCTCAGAGAAAGACTGGTTTTGTATTATTCTTTTCTGTCCCACTCCCATCCATTCTTGTTCCTTGCCCGTGTGAACCTTTTTTTTTCCTGTTATTGTTATATATATAATTTGAAGAAAAAATTATTTGCCTCTCTACTTCCAAGCTGACTCCAGATTGTTGCTTAGTGGATTTGCTCCTTACCCTTTTTTTTCTACTCTCCCTGTTTGGAGGGGGGGGGGGGAGTGGGGAAGAGATTCTCAGCCTTTTCCCCATTTGAGCTTTTAACTCTCAGTTAAGGCTCAAACCACTACATCTAGCCAAACATCTGTTTACCCTGCAAGTGGATTGCTTCATTTCACATTTGCTTATCAGTGCTGACCCAGGAGTGGCTCCAGCTGAGGTTAGTCTGCTCTTGGGCAGAGTGCTGCCAGAGAGATTGTATCAAGACTTTCAGACTCCTGCTTGCTGGCCCTTCTGGAAGGGTTTAAAGCCAGGCTGGATGAGGCTTGGAGCAGCCTGGGCTAGTGGGAGGTGTCTGTGTCCATGGCAGGCTGGTTGGAGCTAGGTGAGCTTGAAGGTGCCCTCCAAATCAAGCTGGTCTGTGAGTCTCCTGTAGACATGAAGTTGCAGTCAAGGGGTGGGGGTGGTGAGAGAAGGGGGTGTGGGTTGTGCTGAGGGACAGGTCTGTGCCCTTAAAGAAACTGCTCTGTCTAAACTGAGGTGGGGACTAAAGTGTGGGAGAAGTGCAGTGATTGTCTGCTGGTAATGTTAGAGCTTGGAAGTGACCTGATCTGACATTTGTCTCTGCTGCCATTCCACCAGACCTGGAGAGCTGGGCAGAGGGCAACCTCATGAAGTTCAGCCAGGGCAAGTGCAGAGTCCTGCACATGGGGAGGAACAAACTCCTGCAGCAGGACAGGTGAGGGCTGACCTGCTGGGAGGCAGCTCCGTAGAGAAGGACCTGGGAGTGCTGGTGGAGAGCAAGCTGCCCATGAGGAAGGCAATGTGCCCTTGTGGCCAAGAAGGTCAGTGGACTCCTGGGGTGTATGAAGAAGAGTGTGGCCAGCAGGGCAAGGGAGGTTCTCCTGGCCCTTTACTGTGTCATGGTGAGGCCACACCTGGAATATGGTGTCTGGTTCTGGGCTCCCCAGTTCAAGAGGGACAGGGAGCTGCTGGAGAGAGCCCAAGAGGGGACCATGAGGCTGCTGAGGGGATTGGAGCATCTGTTGTGAGGAAAAACTGAGAAATCTGGGGATCTTTAATCATGAGGAGAGCAGCCTGAGAGGGGATCTGATCAGTGATGATCAATAGCTAAAGGGAGGGGATTGAGAGGATGGGGCTGGGCTCTTCTCAGTGGTGCCCAGGGACAGGACAAGGGGCAGTGGGCACAAACTACAACCCAGGAGGTTTCACTTGAACTTAGCAGAATCTTCTTTCCTTTTGAGGGTGACAGAGCCCTGGAGCAGGCTGCCCAGAGAGGTTGTGGAGTCTCCTTAGCTGGAGACTTTCAAGCTCCACCTGGATGTGTTCCTGGGTGACCTGCCCTGGGTGACCCTGCTTTAGCAAGGGGCTTGGAGTGGATGATCTGCAGAGGTCCCTTCCAGCCCCCACCATCCTGTGCTGCTGTGGAGTGCCCAACAGCAGGAGGATCAAGTGGGAACAGAGTGGTGAAGATGGGTGGTGAGAACCTTTGCTTCTGCTGAGGAGCTCTTTGAAACAGACAGGATTTGGCTGGGAGGGTGAGATTGTATTCCTCCACTCCTCCTTTCTGGGGCCGCCATGGCTCAGCATCCTCTTGTGCAATCTTTTGTGTTGTTCATGAGGAGGAGAAACCATCTGGGATGGCAATACAATGAAGGATGTTCGCAGCCTGATATAAATACCCTGGGTGAGACAGCCTGGAGCTGAAACAAAGGCTCCATTTCCCCTCCTGTCTCAGTTACCCTGATGCCTCTTCTAGGAGCTGTTAGACCTCATCATGTGTTCAGCAGGAGCTGCTGTTAGACCCAATCATGTGCTTGTCAGCTGCAGGGTTTTTGCCCTTGAAGCACAGCTCTGGGGGACACCTTCACTTGCAGCCTGGATTTTGGCACATTTCAGTTTTTTGAAGGGGAGGGTAAGAATCAAAACCCCCAACCCTGTGCTTATTGAACTGATTTGGGTCCTGACATTTCTTTTTCCCAGCCCCACTGCTTCCCCCCAAGGCTCTGTCAGTGTTTCTGTATGGGTTTGTTGTTGTTTGGGAGTTTTGTTCATTGATCTGTTGAAGTTACTCTGACAGCTCCAGCCTCTGACAACTTCCCTTTCAGCCAAGCCAAGGGCAAGGCTGCTGCCTCAGCCCTGAGCTTTGGCTGCAGCTGCCCATCCTGGGGTTATGAATGGCCTCAGTGTGTCTGCTCTGTTCACAAGAGCACTCTCATAGGCTGGCAGAGGAGTGGTGGTTACCCTCCCCACTGCTGATTCAGGCACAGAAATCCACAGAGCTCCATAAAATACCAGCTCTGCTCATCCTGCACATACAGCCCCTGCCTGTCCTAGGCACCTGAGGAGGCAGCAGGGGACTTGCAGTCTCTTCTGCTCCTCACTGGATGTCCTGGAGAGGAGTTTTGATAGCTGGGCAGCTTCCTTGGTGCATGGCTGGAGGAGGCTTGCTTGGAACTCTGCTTCCTTTTGTATCTTGAGTGACAAAAATGGAGTGGGAAAAAGTCATGGAGTGCTGTGATGGCTCAGGTTGGAAGGGACCTGGAGGTCATCTGCCCCAATCTCCCACCAGCCCAGGTTGCTCAAGGCCTCATCCAGCCTGGCCTGGAACACCTCCAGGGAGATAGCATCCACAGCCTCCCTGGGCAGCCTGTTCCAGTGTCTCCCTGCCCTCACTGTCAAGATCTATTGATGAGAAAGCTCTGAAGATCCTTGGTCATGTTCTACCTTGATCGATGCTCTGAAGGCATCTAAAGAGTTTTTTCCTCATCTCCACTCTCAATCTGCCCTCTCCCAGCTCCAAGCCATTGTCCCTCGTCCTGCGCCTCCCAGCCCTTGTCACAAGTCCCTCCCCAGCTCTCCTGGAGCCCCTTCAGGCACTGGAAGGCTGCTCTGAGGTTTCCCTGGAGCCTTCTCTAGTCTGCACAGCCCCAACTCCCCCAGCCTGTGCTCATAACAGAGATGTCTCAGCCCTCTGACCATCTCCATGGCCTCCTCTGGACCCCCCTCTCTCAGTACCATTCTCTTACTGAGATTGCAGCCATCTGCTGAGCTCTTCCTTGCCCCCCTCACCTTGAATAAAACTGCCAGGCACATGGAGTCAGTCTCCAAAGAGGGAGGAACAGAGGGGGAGGACAGTCAGAGTGTCCCCAGCAGAAATGGCCCCATCAGCAAACAGGCTGCTTGCAAAGCCAGCCTTGTCCCAGCACTGCCAGCTCCAGCAGGCACTGCCTGCAGAGGCAGAAAGGAGCTGTCAGCATTTCTGAGCTGCTGTGCTGATGAACCAGAGAAATCAGTGGCCTGCCTTTGCAGCAGGCAGCCAGGGCATTCACAGCAGCCCCCTCCCAGCCCCCAGCAGGGAAACCCAGAAATGACCAAGGTGATCTTTTGGCTTGGTCTCCTTCAAGAGGGTGTAATGGGTTGGGGCAAACCCCTCCCCACCACGCGCAGAAATGACGACTCAGACAAACGGATTGCAAAAGTGATGGAAAGTTTAAACAGAGAACAGTGAGTGCGTGCAGAGACCTAGAAACACAGTGATAAGAAGAACCCCAAAACAGACCCAGAGAGATCCCATCCCCACCTGAGGGTGCACCCAAAACCCCCAGGGCTCCTCCTTCCCCCCCCCCCCCCCCACTGCTAGGCTAGTCTCAGCTGGCCAGATCTGAGACTGCCCATCCCCCCGTGGCCTTGGGCCTAACCAGGCCCATGGCCGGGAGATCTCTCCCCCAGTTACCAGGTGGCGGAGAGGAAGGAAAGAGGAAGTGCCAGACCCCGCCGTGAGACTTATAGTGGTGCAAGGGATCATGGTAGGAAATAACCTAATTTCCTGTGTCCACCCACTGGGCTGGACTTCTGGACACAGGAAACACCCCTGTAGCAGAGGGCACCCAGCCCAAACTACGACAGGAGCCACCCCTTATTTCATACCATAATCCCTGCACCCAAACACATCATCAAATCAGAAAACTTCTGATGACATGTCTGGTGAAGTCCGTGTCTTCATCTGGGTGTCCACCCAAACAGTCTCTCAGTCAGGCTCAAGTGTCTGTCCATTCCAGTTCTTCTTCCTTCATCCAATGGAGCCTCCCGGCGATGCAGAGCTCATTCTCCTGCGGTGCAAGTTCTCCATGGATTCGTTGGGCATCCTGGTCACCTGGAAAAGCCTCGCGACTTCTCAGCCAAGCCTTTTTTTTTCACCTATGTTCACTCAGCGGCATATTCTACACCCCTGGGGCAGGCCAGTCTGTGGTGGGTTTGGAAGGGGTAAGGCCAAGAAGCCTCCTCCCTTCCCCCTTGTAAAGTAAAAGGGAAAAAAAAAATTGAAGGGAAAGGAAAAAAAAACTCGCAAGCTGAATTAGCAAAGCAGTGGAGCTATATTTACAAAGCAATGTAGGGTTTGCAGGGGAATATTTACAAATTTACAATATCTACAATATATACAAAGATATACAACAGAGTAACACAGAAATGAGAGTGACCCCCTCGGCAGAGAGGGGTCCCCCACCTCCGCTCTCCCCTCTCTCTCCCCCCCTTTCCCCAGAATGGGATAGAAAGAGAAAGAAAAGAGAGGAAAAAAAAATGTTAGAAGCAGTTTGTGTTAATTGGAAAGGAGTTAATATACAGGCCTGGTATCTTGTTTTCAAGGCCGAGGCCTTGGCAGAAAGCCCAGCACAGAGACAGAGAGCGGCCGCACCGTGGAAAGGCGGAAGCAAGACTGAGATAAAGTGCTGGAAAAACCCAGTATAGTCCCAGCTCAGAAGGTGCTTCCTCCCACTTCACCAATGAAATAGTTTAGATTATTCCTTCCGTTTACCAACTTCCGTCCACCATATTCCCTTTCTTAAGGGGGCAACGTCAACCGGCCACACCAGTCGAAACAATCCAACTCCATGACTGCCTTTTTCAATCCATCCAGGGTGCCGCAACCAACCGCTTCCAACTGCGGTCCAAAACTACACGGATGTATGTCCGAGGTACTCCGCCCCCCCACTAGGCATACTCATACAGAGGCATGACAGCATCCGGCTGCACACCCCCCCCCCCCCCGGAAAGGGAGGGGCTGCACCACAGCCCACTGAGAAGAAGAGAGGTGGAGCCAGGTGCTCGGCGCCATTTTCGGAACTCCTCCGAAAAAGTCGGGGAAGAGACTAGGGCCGGCCCCGCCGCAGCCCAAGTGCACGGCCGGGCCCGCCGCCGCCGCTGGGCACACAGCACAGCTACGCCCACCTCTACCGCCGTGGCACAGAATCAAAATCACCTATACCACTCGGGCACTCAAACGGCTTCTCCAGCGAAAGCCATACACGCGTTCTCAGAGCCCTTGAAAACGGCTTTCCAGCTGGAGTCCCCATCGGCCCCCCAGGGTTTCGGGAGCTGGCTCGCCCGCTCACAGCAGCTGGTTCTATCCCCGCAGTGAGAACGGACCTGACTCTGATCTGCTCGCCATTGCCCCTCCCCCACTTCGCTCACTGCCGCGGAGGAAGGGCAGGTTCCGCGTTCTCAAGCGGTACCCTGATGCCGATGGTCGAGAACCACCCCTGCTTGAAATAGCAGGAGAAGGTCCGTGCCACCGGCAGTGCACCAGTTATCCCCCCACAATCCACAAGAACTTACATGGTCGCCCCGGCAACATCACTTGAGCCCCCAACTGCCAAATCCAAACCGACGCCCAGAACTAAATTTAAAGTCTCCATATTTTGCAATCGATCTGCAGAGTGGGCACAACAGCCAGCCCCACGTTGGTGTGCCAAAATGTAATGGGTTGGGGCAAACCCCCTCCCCACCACGCGCAGAAATGACGACTCAGACAAACAGATTGCAAAAGTGATGGAAAGTTTAAATAGAGAACAGTGAGTGTGTGCAGAGAACTAGAAACACAGTGACAAGAGGAACCCCAAAACAGACCCAGAGAGATCCCATCCCCACCTGAGGGTGCACCCAAAACCCCCAGGGCTCCTCCTTCCTCCCCCCCCCCCCACTGCTAGGCTAGTCTCAGCTGGCCAGATCTGAGACTGCACATCCCCCCGTGGCCTTGGGCCTAACTAGGCCCATGGCCGGGAGATCTCTCCCCCAGTTACCAGGTGGCGGAGAGGAAGGAAAGAGGAAGTGCCAGACCCCGCCGTGAGACTTATAGTGGTGCAAGGGATCATGGTAGGAAATAACCTAATTTCCTGTGTCCACCCACTGGGCTGGACTTCTGGACGCAGGAAACACCCCTGTAGCAGAGGGCACCCAGCCCAAACTATGACAGAGGGCTACAAAGATATCAGGGGAGTAGAACATCACTCCTGTGAGGAAACATCTGACCAGGGCTGGTGGTGGCAGGGTGAGAGGGAGTGGAATGAAGCTGGGAGAGGGGAGACTGAGACTGGAGACCAGGAAGAACTTCTGGAGAGTGAGGCTGGGGAGATACTGGAACAGGTTGCCCAGGGAGATTGTGGACCTCAGAGCAGCCTTCCAGGACCTGAAGAGGCTCCAGGAGAGCTGGGGAGGGACTTGTGACAAGGGCTGGGAGTGCCAGGATGAGGAACAATGGCTTTGAGCTGGGAGAGGGGATATTGAGGAAGAACTTCTGGAGAGTGAGGCTGGGGAGACTCTGGCACAGGCTACCCAGGGAGGCTGTGGCTGCCTCCTCCTTGGAAGTGTTGAAGGCCAGGCTGAATGAGGCCTTGAGCAGCCTGGGCTGGTGGGAGGTGTCCCTGCCCATGGCAGGGGGTTGGCACTGGGTGATCTTTGAGGTCCCTCTCTGAGAGCACTGTCTCTCAGCAGCATTCCCATCTCTTCACTCAACAGCAAGTGGCAGCTTGTGGCAATAAAGTGCTCTTCTGGGAGCTTCCAGCTGCCACTGTGAGAGATTAATGCAACTACCAATGTAATACATACAGACTGCCCAGGGAGGTGGTTGAGGTTCCATCCCTCAAGGTCAGGCTGGACAGGGCTCTGAGCAACCTGATCCAGTGGAGGATGTCCCTGCTGAGTGCAGGGGGTTGGACTCGCTGAGCTTTGGAGGTCCCTTCCAACCTGTCTCGGTCCGCAGAGGGAAAGAGACTCAGTTCTTTTGAATATTCACGTGTTGTGAAATTAGAGGCACAAAGGAGGCCAAAATGTCAACAGCTAGACTATTTATTACATAAATAAAGTGGAAATAAGAAGGGGAGAGAGAGAGAATAGAAAGAGAGAGAAGAGGAATTATATTACCACACCCCTCACCCCCCCAAGACAGTTCAAGTCTGTGGAGGAAAGGTGCTGCAGGAGATGTTGGGTTTGTAGAGAAACGGTGCTGAGGCTTTGGCTGGAGAAGATATGTGGTCCTCTGGGCAGCCTCTTCAGCTCCATGAGTTGCAGCAGGCAGAACTTAGGACACGGAGAGAGGGTTCAGTCTGCTTCTTCCAGGCTCCATGGCCTCTTTTCTCCAGAGCAGCATTGTCCCAGGCTTTTCCATCTCTCGTGCTTTCTTTCTCAGCGGCATTGTCCTTCTTCTCCATTTTCCTTCTTCGTTTTTCTTCTTCCGAGCCAGTAGTGGCTCAAGTCTTTTATACAGTTTTTTAGTCCTTAGGTATGTGTCCAAGTATTGTCCCTCAGGAATTCAGGGGCCAGGAAATCATCCATAGGTATCGTTCCCCAGGAAATCTTTCTGTGCATTTCTGTGTGTTTGGGCAGGGGTCTGGATGGAGGGGGGAGGCTTCTGCCTCCTCCTTTATTAGAATAAACCTTCATAAGAATAAACCAAACCAGGTTGGAAGAGACCTTCAACATCATCGCGTCCAACCCATCAACCAATCCAACCCACCCAAACAGCTAATCCATGACACCAAGCACCCCATCAAGTCTCCTTCTGAACACCTTCAATGACGGCGACTCCACCACCTCCCCGGGCAACCCATTCCATAGCGCAATCACTCTTTCTGTATAGAACTTCTTCCTAACATCCAACCTGAACCTCCCCTGGCGCAGCCTGAGACTGTGTCCTCTTGTTCTGGTACTGGGTGCCTGGGAGAAGAGACCAACCTCTGCCTGTCTACAACCCCCTTTCAGGTAGTTGTAGAGAGCAATAAGGTCACCCCTGAGTCTCCTCTTCTCCAGGCTGAGCAACCCCAGCTCCCTCAGCCTCTCCTCATAGGGCTTGTGTTCCAAACCCCTCACCAACTTTGTTGCTCTTCTCTGGACTCGTTCCAGCAAGTCAACATCCTTCCTAAACTGAGGGGCCCAGAACTGGACACAGTACTCGATGTGTGGCCTAACCAGTGCAGTGTACAGGGGCAGAATGACCTCCCTGCTTCTGCTGGCCACACTGTTCTTGATGCAGGCCAGGATTCCATTGGCCCTCTTGGCTGCCTGGGCACACAGCAGGCTCATGTTCAGCCTACCATCAACCAGCACCCCCAGGTCCCTCTCTGCCTGGCTGCTCTCCAGCCACTCTGACCCCAGCCTGTAGCACTGCATGGGGTTGTTGTGGCCAATGTGCAGAACCCAGCACTTGGATGTGTTAAATCTCATGCCGTTGGATTCTGCCCATCTGTCCAGCCTGTCGAGGTCCCTCTGCAGAGCCTCTCTACCCTCCAGCAGATCAACTCCTGCCCCCAGCTTGGTGTCGTCAGCAAATTTACTGATGATGGACTCAATCCCCTCATCCAGATCATCAATAAAGATGTTAAAGAGGATGGGGCCCAGCACTGATCCTTGGGGCACACCACTAGTGACTGGCTGCCAGCTGGATGTGGCACCATTCACCACCACTCTCTGGGCTCAGCCCTCCAGCCAGTTCCTAACCCATCGCAGTGTGCTCCCATCCAAGCCATGGGCTGACAGCTTGGCCAGTAGTTTGCTATGGGGGACGGTGTCAAAGGCCTTGCTGAGCTCCAGGTAGACTTCATCCACAGGCCTCCCCACATCCACCAGGCGGGTCACCTGATCATAGAAGGAGATCAGGTTGGACAGGCAGGACCTGCCCTTCCTAAATCCATGCTGGCTAGGCCTGATCCCTTGGCCATCCTGTAAGTGCTGTGTTATTGCACTCAGGATGACCTGTTCCATGATCTTGCCTGGCACTGAGGTCAGGCTGACAGGCCTGTAATTCCCTGGCTCATCCAACCGGCCCTTCTTATGGATGGGCACCACGTTGGCCAGCTTCCAGTCCTCTGGGACCTCTCCAGTGAGCCAGGACTGCTGGAAAATGATGGAGAGTGGATTGGCCAGCTCATCTGCCAGCTCTCTCAGCACCCTAGGATGAATCCCATCTGGTCCCATGGACTTGTGGGGATCCAAGCAGCTAAGGAGAGTTCCCACCACCGCCTCATGGAACATAGGGAAACTGTGCAGCTCCCTGGCTCCTTCTGCCAGCTCTGCAGGCCAGCTGTCAGGAAGACGTTCTGTCCTTCTAGTAAAAATTGAGGCAAAGAAGGTGTTAAGTATCTCTGCCTTTTCCTCATCCTTTGTTACAATGTTCCCCTCCGTGTCTACCAAGGAGTGGAGGTTGTCCTTCCCCTTCCTCTTACTATTAATCGATTTATAGAAGGACTTTTTGTTGTCCTTCACAGTAGAGGCCAGTTTAAGCTCCAAGTGTGCTTTTGCCTCCCTAATTTTCTTCCTACAAGACCTAGCAACATCCTTAAACATTCTGTGGGTTGCCTCCCCTCTCTTCCAAAGGTGATACACCCTCTTTTTTTCCCTTAGTTCCATTAAAAGTTCATGAACCATCCAGGCTGGCCATCTGCCCCGGCGGCTCATCTTCCGGCACATTGGCACAGCCTGTCCCTGAGCCTTCAACAATTCTTCCTTGAAGTAGGTCCAGCTCTCCTGGACCCCTTTGTTTTTAAGGGCTTTATCCCAAGGAACCCTCTGAAATAGCTCCTTGAGTAACCCGAAGTCTGCCCTCCAGAAGTCCAGAGTGGAGGTCTTCTTGCTGCCCCTCTTGGCTTGACCAAAAACCGAGAATTCAATTATCTCGTGGTCACTGGACCCCAAACACCCTCCAACCACCACATCGCCCACCAGTCCTTCCCTGTTGGTGAAGAGGAGGTCAAGCATAGCCTTGCCCCTGGTAGGCTCTCGCAGCACCTGGGATAAGTAGCTGTCCTCCATGCATTCTAAGAACCTTCTAGACTGTCTCCTCTCTGCCGTGTTGAGTTCCCAGCAGATGTCAGGCAGGTTGAAGTCGCCCATGAGAACAAGTTCCGGAGATCTTGAGACAGCCCTAAGCTGCCTATAGAATGCTTCATCAACATCTTCCTCCTGGTTGGGTGGTCTATAACAGGAAATCATCCTTCTCCATCTACATGCCCCCACACTCCTTACACATCAGGAAACAGGTGGTGAATCCATTGTCTCACCATCCTCCCTTCCTGGGGTATCTGATGGCTGGAAATGATTTTGTCCTGAAGGCTTGATGGCCGTGTCCTTGGGCCATTGTTGTAAGCCAGCTGCAGTCCAGTGTTATCATGATGCAATCGCAAGGTGATTTGCATCCAGGATCGGTAGACAGGATTCCAGTGAGCTATGTTATCTTAGCACCTTCCAAGAGTCGTTCAAGTGGCTCTGCCCAACACATATCAGCTATTGTCTGGGTAAGCAGCAAGTGATTTTATCTTTGTTGAGTGTGAGAAACTGGTTATAATATTTGGCTTTCGCAAGGGGAATTACTGGGGACTGTGGGGCTCGATCGTTGGGCTGATGGTCTGTATTGTGTGGGGTATTGGGAGAGAAAGGTGAGGCGCCAAGAGGTCTAAAGACTGTCCAGGTCAAAAGTGCAGGTTTTGTCTCAGTCCTGATGGAGAGGGGTGGGAGCGTATTGGGGAATATATGAATATGTACATTTTAATATATGAATATGTATGTTTGCTGTCTATATAAGTTCAACTCATGTTGTTAGGGTGCGCCTCTAGCAAACTCACTATGCGACCAGTGCTGTGTTGCCTTTATTTTATAATAAACTTGTTATAGATTTTCAGCAGTGAGTTCGTTTCTCACAATTTGGTGACCCGTACGTGATTACCCTGTCTGCAATGGCTTTCGGGGCCCTTCAGAAGGGGGGGCGCCCCCGCCGATTTCGGCGGCCCGGAAGGAGGACCCTGGAAGCCTCTTGGAACACGGGTAGATCCAGCCAATGTTATAGGATAAAGGCAAGGGAAGGAGCTCCTGGAACTAGCCTGTAATTCTAGTGCACAAAGACCCAGGCAAGAAAAGGACTGTAAGTATTGTCCGGTTGGGCGGGTATTGAGGTCAGTGAGAGTGTGTGCATGCATGAGACGTGGGCTGGACAGTCCGGATCCGCGAAGCGAGTGCAGAGTCCTTCTAACTGTGTTTCCAGTATCCCGCGAGGGGCTTGGCCAGTGAAGGGACGAAGCGGTTGGTGATGGAAAGCATGGACCTCGGGAAATGGGGCAAGGGTCAGGTTTAGAGCAGCCCCGGGGAACATGGGAGCAACAAGGGTACCCAGGGATATACCCCCGGACAGTCCTCTGGGGTTGCATATTGGAGGCACAATACGCAGGATAAGGATAAGGCAAAAAGGATAATGGAGGAAGGGCCTAGAGAGAAAAGTAGATTGTGGGAAGGTTGGGCATTTGAAAGGAGAGTGCCCAAGAAGAAGAGAGATCTTAAGGGGTTTTTTTTAAGCTTAGTTGGATCGGCTTTGGGCGGGCCTGGAGCCGGGGCCATTAGGGTAGGGGCTGCACGTAGAGCAGCCGGAGCTGCAAGGCCAGTGTCAGTGTTTGCACCAGCACCTGCGGTAGTGCGGCAGGTGGAGGAGGAGCTGTTGCGGGGAGAGCTACAGTGGCTGAGACGTGCCCACCAGGGACTGGTAAAGGATCAGGCCCAGGAGGTGGCCAGGCTCAGGTCGGAGAAGGAGGGTGTTGTAGTTTGGCTGGGTGCCCTCTGCTACAGGGGTGTTTCCTGTGTCCAGAAGTCCAGCCCAGTGGGTGGACACAGGAAATTAGGTTATTTCCTACCATGATCCCTTGCACCACTATAAGTCTCACGGCAGGGTCTGGCACTTCCTCTATCCTTCCTCTCCGCCACCTGGTAACTGGGGGAGAGATCTCCCGGCCATGGGCCTGGTTAGGCCCAAGGCCACGGGGGGATGGTAGTCTCAGATCTGGCCAGCTGAGACTAGCCTAGCAGTGGGGGGGGGGGGGGGGGGGAAGGAGGATCCCTGGGGGTTTTGGGTGCACCCTCAGGTGGGGATGGGATCTCTCTGGGTCTGTTTTGGGGTTTCCTCTTGTCACTGTGTTTCTAATTCTCTGCACGCACTCACTGTTCTATTTAAACTTTCCATCACTTTTGCAATCCGTTTGTCTGAGTCGTTATTTCTGCACGTGGTGGGGAGGGGGTCTGCCCCAACCCATTACAGAGGGTTACTCGTGTTACCAAGGTTCCTAGAGGGGGTGTGGAGAGCGAGTTTTAGGGGCAAAAGGGGAAAGGTTTAAAGTCCCGGTAGTTAAGGATGTTAAACTGGTTACTGAAGCTAGAATTGAGCTAGGGTATATCTTAGTGTAGTACTAAGTGCAAGATGTAATTTACTAGGGAGAGATAGTTCAGTTGGAAATAAGGGTATCTCGGGAAGACGGGCAGATGACAGTCAGAAGGAAATAGAGGGGGGTTCGGTGTAGATAACTTGTTGATCTCGGGAGAAGGGGCAGTTGGGGTTGGAAGGAGGATTGTGTCTTTTCAAGCCCCAAGGCAGGGATTGTTTGGATTGTGGATAGTCGGGTTTGTGAGAAACGGACTCACTGCTGAAAATTTATAACCAGTTTACTATAAAATAAAGGCAACACAGCGCTGCGCGCATAGCGAATTTGCTAGAGGCGCACCCTAACAACATGAGGTGAACTTATATAGACAGCAAACATACATATTAATATATTAAAATGTACGTATTCATATATTCCCCAACACGCTCCCACCCCTCTCCATCAAGACTGAGACTAAACCGGACTGAGACTAAACCGGACTGAGACAAAACCTGCACTTTTGACCTGGCCAGTCTCCAGACATGTTGGCACCTCACCTTTCTTCCCCAATACCCCACACAATACAGACCATAACCAACCAATCAGCCCAACGAATCAGCGCAACAATCAAGCACCACAGTCCCCAGTAATTCCCCTTGCGAAAGCCAAATATTATAACCAGTTTCTCACAATCCCTCCCCTTCTTTCTACTACATTTGGCTTGAGCCATAATAACCTAACTTGGCAACAATTCTACAACAAGCAAAATAATTCCAATTTAAACTTCCTGGTAAAGGGAATGGAATAACAATTGCTGTTCCGTGCCTGAAAATATTTCCTCTTTTACTTTAATAGGCACCATACACAGGGAGTGGCTATGGTATAATCCTGGGAATTAGGAGTCCGGTTTGACTTGCAACTCCACTCACATGGCCTATGGGGTTGCTGCCCACAGCCATGGTTCTAGATCTTCTTCGTGGCAATTACAGAGGTCTACCCGGTCTTGCCTCCTTCAATCCCACCAATATTCTGCTTGGATTATATCCCCGTGTCCAGGGAGGTTTTATGTTTTCAGGCAAGGACCATTACCACTCCTGCTCTGATACTGGAACTCGTCTGATGACCATCCTTAGGTCCTCCATTTGGGGTACCACAGTCCATTCGGTGGATGGATCCACAGGTCCTTTAACTCTTGTTGTGTGTGTCCATCCTCTCTCGGCTGTCCGCACTGCAGTCTCTGTAGTAAGCAAGACCTGAAAGGGTCCTTCCCACTGAGGTGTAAGTGTTTGTTCTTTCCACATTTTTATCATAACCCAATCTCCTGGTTTAAATTCGTGGATTTGGAAATCCAAAGGAACTGACTGAGATAACATCCCTTGAGCCCGTAAATGTTGTAATGTTCTCCCAATTACCATCACATAATTTCTAATGCTTTTGCCCCCCAATTCATAATTAGCCATTTCCCTCCCACCTTGTAAATAAGGTAGCCCAAACATCATTTCATAAGGTGATACACCAACATCAGATCTCAGCTGTGTCCTGATCCGGAGCAGGGCCGAGGGTAGGCACTTAACCCATGTCATCTGGGTCTCAATCATTAATTTGGTAAGGGTTTGTTTCAGTGTTTGGTTCATTCTTTCTACTCTTCCCGAGCTCTGTGGGTGCCAGAGGGTATGAAGTTCCCAATGTATGCCCAAACTGTCCATTAATTGTTGGACCACCTTTGATGTAAAATGAGTGCCTCAATCAGAATCTATCCGGTGTACCAACCCATACCTGGGAATTATGTCTTCCAATATCACTTTAGTTACTACATTGGCGGTTGCTCTGGAGACCGGCACAGCTTCTACCCAATGTGTCAAATGATCCACTAGAACTAGGAGGTATTTCCATCTGTTTATCTGAGGTAGTTCAGTAAAATCTACTTGAATAGCTTGGAAGGGGCGTAAGGATATGGTACGTCCCCCAGATGGAACCTGCCTCATGACTTTCTTGTTTACTTTTTGACATACTAGGCATTTGCTGGTTACCTGCCTAGCTATCTCATAAACTCCAATAGAGACATAATCCCGTAGGAAATGATCACACAGAGCTCTTGTTCCCCAATGGGTGTTAAGGTGTAATCGCTCAAGGATTTTTCGGGCTAAGGCTTTTGAAATCAGTTGTCTCCCATCCTCCAATTTCCAGATCCCTTTTTCATCTTTCCTCCCCCCTATCTTTTCAAGTGCCTGTTCCTCTGTAGGAGTGAATACTGGTGATTCCTCCTGTTCACCTGATGCTGTTACCTGTATATGGAGGACCCTCTCCTCTCCTTCTTCTGCTACTTGCTTAGCTTCACTGTCAGCTAAGTCGTTCCCTCTAATGATTAACGAAGTTCCCTTCTGATGTCTTTTTACATGAACCACTGATATTTCTTCTGGTAGTTTCAATGCCTCTAAGACTTCCCTGATTAGAGCTTCATGAATCAAATTTTTCCCTTTTGAATTTAACATCCCCCTTTCTTCCCAAATTTTTCCAAATGTATGAACTATTCCAAAAGCATACTTAGAGTCTGTATAAATGGTTCCCACTTGTGGTAGGGTTGGAAGGGTAAGGCCAAAAAGCCTCCTCCCTCCCCCCTGTAAATTAAAGGGAAAGAAAATTGAAGGGAAAGGGGAAAAAACCCCCACAGCTGAATTAGCAAAGCAGTGGAGCTGTATATTTACAAAGCAATGTAGGATATGCAAGGGAATATATACAAATTTACAATATTTACAATATATATGAAAATATACAACAGAGTAGCACAGAAATGAGAGTTCCCCCCTCTGCTGAGGGGGTTCCCCACCTCCGCTCTCCCCCTTTTCCCCAGAGTGGGTTAGAAAAAGAGAGAGAGAAAAAAAGATTAGAAGCAGTTGTGTTAATTGGAAAGCAGTTAATACAGGCCTTATCAATTTCAAGGCCAAAGCCTTGGCCGAAAGCCCAGGAGCTGCAAGCTGCTCCCCGAAGGAGAAGCGGAAGAAAGACTGAAGATAAAGTGCCGGAATGCCCAGGATACCCTCCTGCACTCCCAGTTCAGAAGGTGCTTCCTCCCACTCTACCAATGAAATTACTTTAGATCCTTCTTTTCGTTTATCAACTTCCGTCCACCATATTCCTTTTCTTAAGGGGACAGGCTCAACCGGTCACACCACTTTATTCATTAAAAGGTGCAAAGCCCGATTCAGTGCATATAACTCACAGGTCTGAGATGACCAATGGGAGGGTAATTTCCCTTTCTCAATCGTTTCCAATCTTAGCCCATCAACCACTGCATATCCTGACAAGCGTTTCCCATTTACACACCGAGAGGACCCATCCACAAAATATTTCTCCCCTTCTGGTAATTCCTGTTCAAATAAATCTTCCCTTGTTTTAGTCTGGTATTGAATAACCTCCAGACAGTCGTGTACTAAAGCTTCAGTAGGCTCCCCGTATAAAAATTGAGCTGGATTTAGGCTTTGGCTAGTGGAGATTGTTAGATCTGGACCATCAATCAAGATTGCTTCATATTTTAAAATCCTAGAATCAGTTAGCCATTTTTCTGCTTTTTGGTTCAGTATATTTCTCACTGAATGGGGAGTATATACTTCCAATTTTCCTCCTAGTGTTAATTTTCTACTTTCTTCCACCATGAGTGCTGTGGCTGCCACTGCTTGAATGCATGCCGGCCAACCTCGGCTTACAGGATCTAATAACTTTGATAAGTATGCTACTGGTTTACGTGACCCTCCCCATTCTTGAGTCAGAACTCCATAGGCCACCCCTCCTTCCACATTAACAAAGAGTTGGAATGGCATATCCAGGGAAGGGAGGCTCAAAACTGGAACAGTAGTCAAAGCCTTTTTAATTGTTTCAAATTTCTCCTTATCTTCCCCTGTCCAAACAAAGTTATCATCTCCTACTAATTTTTCATATAAAAACTTGACTAACTGGCTATATCTCTCAGTCCATAATCTACAATATCCTAGTAACCCTAATAATCTTCTGACTTGTTTCTTTGTTTTAGGGGCTTGGAGAGATATAATCCCTTCTACTCTTTCAGGATCTATCTTCCTGGCTCCATTACTTAACCACAGTCCTAAATATTTAACTTCAGGTTCCACAAATTGTAATTTGCTTTTAGACACCCTTAATCCTGAATTTCCCAGGAAATTCAAGAGGTTTATGGTGGTCCTTCTAACTTCAACTGCCCCTTCTCCTGAAATTAATAAATCATCTACATATTGTGTGATTAAAACATCCTTTTCCTGTGGAAATGACAATAACAATTTTTCCAGGTTTTGACCAAATAGATTGGGAGATTCTGTAAAACCTTGGGGTAATCTGGTCCACCTCAATTGTTGCTTTCTCCTGGTGACTGGATCTTCCCATTCAAAGGAAAAGATATCTCTACTGTTTTCAGCTAATGGGCAGGCCCAGAAAGCATCTTTAAGATCTATTACACTATACCATTTATGATTTGGAGGTATGTGACTCAACAATGTGTAAGGATTAGAAACTACAGGAAACCGAGTCACAGTTCTCTTATTCACCTCCCGCAGGTCTTGCACCAACCTGTAAGTTCCATCCTCTTTCTTTACTGGTAGTATGGGGGTGTTATGCGGGGACATGGGGTCTGTGTTGATAGGTTGGACTTGATGATCCTCGAGGTCCTTTCCAACCTAAGTGATACTGTGATACTGTGACATACAAGGTTCCAAGGTTCCCTCTTTAAGGAGGCGGTCTATAACTGGCTTTAATCCCTCTCTCCCTTCTTTAGGTATGGGATACTGTTTTACTCTGATAGGATGTTCTGGTTGCTCTATAGTTACTTGTATAGGTTCAATGTCTAAGCTCCCTCTATTTTCTTCACTGGCCCAGACTTCTGGGTTAATCCCTGCCTCATCCTCAGTGTTTAATTGTAATATTCTGACCCTCATCTGCCCCTCTTCTGGAACTACCCCTATGCCCAATTGAACTTGTAAATCTCTCCCTAGTAAATTACATCCTGCGCTTGGCACTACCAAAATATCTCCTACCCCAATTCTAGCCTTAGTTTCTAATTTAACATCCTTAACTACAGGGACTTTAAACCCTTCCCCCTTTGCCCCTAAAACTTTTACAGTATTTTTACTCTCCACACACCCTTCAGGAACCTTGGTAACACAAGTACGTTCAGCTCCTGTATCTACTAAAAATTCTAAAATTTCTTCCTGGGGTCCTACTTTTAATTTTATCAAGGGCTCCTGTTGGTATTTTTGCCCCAGGTAAAAGAGTCCCTGACACCCCTATTGCTGATCTTCCTCAAAAACTTTAAGATCTCTCTTCCTCGTTTGACAATCTCGTTTAAAATGCCCAATTTTCCCACAATAATAACATTCAGTGCCCTTACTTCCAGTTTGAGCATTCCCCAGGTCCCAGTGAGGCCTGGGGGTTTTATCCCTCATAGGTCGAGGAGGTGGAGTGTGGGAGAATTGTGTTTTCTTCTCAGGTTTCCCCACCTGACCTGCTTCCCTCATGCTGGCTACCATAATTTTGGCCTTAGCTTTTGCTTTTTCCTCATCTCTACGCACATACACCTTCTGTGCTTCCCTCAATAATTCTTGAAGTCCTCTATCTTGCCAATCTTCTATATTTTCCAATTTCTTTCTAATATCTGGCCAGGAATGAATGACAAAATTTACCTTTAACAATATCTGGCCATCCTGACTGGTGAGATCTATTCTTGAATATTGCTGTATATTTTTCCGTAACCTCTCAAGCCAATCAGTAGGGGTTTCCTCCCTTCCCTGTTGACTATCAAATGCTTTTTTTGTATTTTGCCCCCTGGGTATTGCTTCCTTTATGCCTCTAATAACCAAGGTTCGATATTCATTCATGTTTTGTCTGCCCCTATCGTCATTATGGTTCCAATTAGGAGAAGCTAGGGGCATCTTTTGATCACCTGGAGGTCCCTGCTGATTTTCCCTTTCCCAAATTCTCATTCCAGCTGTCCTAATCATCTGTCTTTCCTCTGAAGTAAAAAGGATTCCCATGATTGATTGCATTTCTTCCCACATGTAAATATTTGGCCCAAAAAATTGATCAAATTGTTCTGCTACTCCAATTGGGTCTTCCAGGAGACCTTTTAATTCCTTCTTAAAGTTTCTCACCTCAGTAGAAGTGAGAGGGGTATTTACATATCCAATTCCCCCATGCGCTCCCCCCAGGGGCACCTCTCTCAAAGGATATAATGGCACTCCTTCATGTGGATTGTCTGAGTCAGTAGACTCTTCCTCTAAAACCATGACATTTGCCTGTCTTCTAGTTTGCCTACGTCCTCTCCTTTGGCGGGTGGATTTAGATGGGGGAGGACTAAGGGTTGGGCTAGTGTGTCCCTCTGCAGGGGGGGCAGGGGCTGTTGCTGCCGAGGGGACGGGGGCTGCAGGGAGGACGGGGGCTGTAGGGAGGACGGGGGCTGTAGGGAGGACGGGGGCTGCTGGTACTGCAGGGTTATAAGGTGGGGGTAAGTGATTCAGTGGTTCCCACTTTTCAGGTTCTGGCTCTTCCTCTTCCTCCACCTTAAAAACCGTTACTGTCGCTGCTGACCAGACGTTGCCTTTCCAGCAAGCGGCATATTCACTCTCCTCCTGATTAAAAGGCTCCTTACTGTTAACATAAAGGTTGAGAGCCTGACAGATCCATCCTTCCGAGGACCCACATTGGGGCCAAAATAAATTGTCTGATCTGATCATCTCTCTAGCCCATTTCTCCATACAATAATATATCATTGTTCCCTTATCTTTATCCCGCGTATTAGGATTCTCTTCCCAATACACTAATTGTAACCCCAGAGGGCTGTCTGGGGGTATATCCCTGGGTACCCTTTCGCTCCCATTTTTCCTGGGGCTGGTCTGTTTACCCGACCCGTGCCCCATTTCCCGCGGTCCACACTTTCCATCACCAGCCGCTTTGTCCCTTCACTGGCCAAGCCCCTCGCGGGAGATTGGAAACGCAGTTAGAAGGACTCTGCACTCGCTTCGTGGATCCGGACTGTCCAGCCCATGTCTCACGCACGCACACACTCTCACTGACCTCAATACCCGCCCAACCGGACAATACTTACAGCCCTTTTCTTGCCCGGGTCTTTGTGCACTAGAATTACAGTCAGTCACGACAATTTGGAGCTCCTTCCCTTGCCTTTATTTTATAACTTTTGCTGAATCTACCCGTGTTCTGAGAGGCTTCCAGGATCCTCCTTCCGGGCCGCCGAAATCGGTGGGGGTGCCCCCTCTTCCGAAGGGTCCGTGAAGTCGTCGCAGGCAGGGTAATCACGTACGGGTCACCAAATTGTGAGAAACGAACTCGCTGCTGAAAATCTATAACAAGTTTATTATAAAATAAAGGCAACACAGCGCTGGGCGCATAGCGAGTTTGCTAGAGGCGCACCCTAACAACACGAGTTGAACTTATATAGACAGCAAACATACATATTAATATATTAAAATGTACATATTCATATATTCCCCAACACGCTCCCACCCCTCTCCATCAGGACTGAGACAAAACCTGCACTTTTGACCTGGACAGTCTTTAGACATGTTGGCACCTCACCTTTCTTCCCCAATACCCCACACAATAACCAACCAATCAGCCCAACGATCGAGCCCCACGGTCCCCAGTAATTCCCCTTGTGAAAGCCAAATATTATAACCAGTTTCTCACAATAGGATCCAGGCCGTTCGGTGAGTTTTGCCTGGGTAGGGGTCCTGGCTCCGGGGTCCCGGAATTTCACTGTGGGTGATGATTCCAGGATTCTGGATGGCAGTCAGGTGGTCTTCACAGCCCTGGAGAATTCGGGCTGTGAAGGGGCAGCGTTGTTTCTACGGTCTAGGGGCTGTGCAGACTGGTCGTCTGTAGGGATCGGGCGATCAGCGCTGCGTCCCGGTGTCCAGTGTCCCAGTGGTGAGGGGCCCGGTTTCGGGGTTTTGGTATCCTGTGGTCTGGTTTCTGGAGGGGCCTGGGCCGTGGGGGCCTGCGTCGTGGTGGCGGTCACGGGTTTGACGTCCTGGTTTGCGGTGTTCCAGCGGTGGGGGACCCGGGTTCAGGAGTTTTTTGTATCCTGTAGTCGGTTCCTTAGGGGGGCTTGAACTGTGGGGGCCCGTGGTGTGGTCACGCTCGCGGGTCTGACGTCCCGGTTTCTAGGGGGGGACCTCGGTTTGAGGGACCTGCTTCAGGAAGGTTTTTTTCTGTAGTTTCAGGCTTCCGCAGGAGGGCAGGGACCTGGGCTGCGGCGGGTGAGGGGTTTTTTTTTGCGGTTTGACTTTGCAGGGGATCGGCACAGTGAGGGGGGGGGGGGGGTCGGTCGTTCGCAGGGAGCGGGCTAGGGGCTCGGAGCTGGCGTTTCAACTGCCTCGGCTCGGTTTTGACCCCCGGGCAGTGATTAGTGATCAGGAGAATGGGACAAAAGCAAGTCATCAGAACTCCCTCCCATTCCTATCTCAGAGAGCGTGTTAGGGATCATATTACAGTATTGGGATGATGAGTTGAGAAAAGGAAAATCAATGAAAAAATGCTTTATCTTTTGATGATTGGATTTGCCAAGCTTTGAACCATCATGTGAATTCTAAAAAGTGTTTTAGTAGGGAAGAAGCTGAATATGCTGCTGTTTGGATTAGGGCTTCACGCCCTACCCTTGTTCCCATATTTTAGGACAAAGACAAGGAAAAGGCAGACAGGCTGGCATGAGAATATGGGAGAGGTAAAATCAGAGTGGGGGGGCCACCAAGAAATCAGAAGTGGCCTAATCAAGATCCTCAGTGGGACCATCAACAGCTTCAAGGGAGACAGAACATGGGAGGTAATACAAGGAATTGAAGAAGCTGTGCCCAGAAATTTTGATAAAGCCTATAGTGAGCATCAGAGGAAGCCTCCTATGGAGTGGATGGTAAGATTAAAGAGAAGTTTGCAGCTCTATTCTGGAATAGATCCCAGTTCTGCAGCTGGGGTGATACTTCTCAGGATGCAGTTTGTGGCAAAACCATGGGCAGATAGTAGAAATTGGAAAAGATCGAGGATTGGCAAGACAGAGGTTTAGAGGAATTACTACGTGAGGCTCAGAAGGTCTTTGTAAGGAAGGATGAAGAGAAACAGAAGGCAAAAGCTAGAATGTTGGTAACTGCTGTAAGGGTACTGTTGATTATAGATAGAGAGAAAAAAAAAAAGAAGGTAAAATTCTTATATGATAAATTAGCCCTCAATAGTAATATTAAATGGAGTCCAGAAGATGATGAGTGATTGGATAAATAAAAAGAATGTTGATTGATGCTCTGTTTTAAATTTGCCTGGCATGGACAAATCATTTGATCTTTTTATACATCTATATGGGGTGTTGACCCAGGACTGGACTGGAAGTAAAAATCCTGTAGGGCATTGTTCCAAGTTATTAGATTCTGTAAGTAGGTGAGGGCCAATTTGCTTATCAGCGGCCTTTATTAGTAGAGGAGGCCCAGAAAGCGGCTTTTTGTTTTGTTCTGGTCTGGCTGGAGAAGAGCTGTGGTCCTCTGGGCAGCCTGGGTCTGTAGAGCAGCATTTTCCCGGCTTTCCCTTCCCAGCAGCATGGTCCGTCTCCTGTGTTTTCCTTCATCTCCGTTTTCCTTCTCCCCAACACACCAGTAGTTGCTTAAGTCTTTTATACAGTTTTTAGTCCTTAGGTATGTATCCAAGTATTGTCCCTCAGGAATTCCAGGGGCCAGGAAAACATCCTTAGGTAAATGTCTATAAAACCAAACCAAACCAAACCAGGTTGGAAGAGACCCATCAACAAATCCGACCCACCCAAACAGCTAACCCATGGCACCAAGTACCCCATCAAGTCTCCTCCTGAACACCTCCAATGACGGCAACTCCACCACCTCCTTGGGCAGCCCATTCCAATGGGCAATCACTCTTTCTGTATAGAACTTCTTCCTAACATCCAACCTGAACCTCCCCTGGCGCAGCCTGAGACTGTGTCCTCTTGTTCTGGTACTGGCTGCCTGGGAGAAGAGACCATCATCCGCCTGTCTACAACCTCCCTTCAGGTAGCTGTAGAGAGTGATAAGGTCACCCCTGAGTCTCCTCTTCTCCAGGCTGAGCAACCCCAGCTCCCTCAGTCTCGCCTCATAGGGCTTGTGTTCCAAACCCCTCACCAACTTTGTTGCTCTTCTCTGGACTCGTTCCAGCAAGTCAACATCCTTCCTAAACTGAGGGGCCCAGAACTGGACACAGTACTCGAGGTGTGGCCTAACCAGTGCAGTGTACAGGGGCAGAATGACCTCCCTGCTCCTGCTGGCTACACTGTTCCTGATGCAGGCCAGGATGCCATTGTCCCTCTTGGCTGCCTGGGCACACTGCAGGCTCATGTTCAGCCTGCCAGTCCAGATGTTCAGATGTTCATGTTCAGATGTCCCGGTATCGTTCCCCCCAGAAATCTCTCTGTGCATTTCTGTGTGTTTTGGGCAAGAGGTCTGGATGGGGGGTGGAGTGGGGCCCTCCGCCTCCTCCGTCTCCCTCCAGACAAACCCCCACACTCATTACACATCAGGAAACAGGTGGTGAACCCATTGTCTACCCTTTCCAGGGTACTTGATGGGTGGAGATTATCTTGTCCTGAAGGCGTGAATGGCTGGGTCATTGTTGTAGGCCAGCTGTGGCCCAGTGAGCAATGTTATCTTTGCACCTTCCAAGAGTCCTTCTAGTGGCTCTGCCCAACACATATTGTCTGGGCAAACAGCAAGTGATTTTATCTTTGTTGAGTCACACCAAGAGAGATAAACTTTTAGTCTCTCACACACTTCTTCCTGAGGGCATATTTGTTCCCATGCAGCAAAGTGATCTCTTTTTTTTCCCCCTCTGCACTCTCTCACTTTTTCCCTCCCCCCTTTGCAATGTTTTTTCCATCCCTTCCTCCAGGGCTTTGAAGAGCCACCACACCCAGGTTATTTCAGGATGCTGCTCTTGGGCAGGGCTGGCAGAAGCCACAGTGGCACCAAAAGCTGGTGAGCAGCCCAAGGAAAGTGCAAGGTCAGGAGAAGCTTTGGCTCTGGCACATCATTCAGGGGCTGCATGAAAGGCTCCTGCCCTCTGAGGGGCTCCTGCATGGGCAGCAGAGGAGTTGGTGGCCTGGCTATTTGTGGTGCTCTTGGGAATCAGAGAATCCTAGAATGGCTCAGGGTGGAAGGGACCTCAGAGATCATCTGCTCCTCCACCCCCCTCTGCCATGCCCAGGGACACCTCTCAGCTACATCTGGCTGCCCAAAGCCTCATCCAGCCTGGCCTGGAACACCCCCAGGCAGGAGGCAGCCACAGCCTCCCTGGGCAGCCTGTGCCAGAGGCTCAGCTCCCTCCTGCTGAAGAACTTCTTCCTCAGCTCCAGTCTAACCCTGCTCTGCCTCAGCTCCAAACCATTCCCCCTTGGCCTGGCTCCAGACCCCCTCAGGAGAAGTCTCTCTGCAGCCTTCCTGCAGGATCCCTTCAGGTCCTGGCAGGCAGCTCTGAGGTGCCCCTGGAGCCTTCTCCTCTGCAGGCTGCACAGCCCCAGCTCCCTCAGCCTGTGCTCCCAGCAGAACTGCTCCAGCCCTTGGCTCCCCTTTGTGGCCTCCTGTCGTAGTTTGGGCTGGCTGCCCTCTGCTACAGGGGTGTTTCCTGTGTCCAGAATTCCAGACCAGTGGGTGGACACAGGAAATTAGGTTATTTCCTACCATGATCCCTTGCACCACTATAAGTTTCACGGCGGGGTCTGGCACTTCCTCTTTTCTTCCTCCTCCGTCAGCCGGTAACATGGGGGAGAGATCTCCTGGCTTTGGGCCTTGCTAGGCCCAAGGCCACGGGGGGATGGGCAGTCTCACATCTGGCCAGCTGAGACTAGCCTAGCAATGGGAGGGGGAAGAAGGAGCCCTGGGGGTCTTGGGTGTACCCTCAGGTAGGGATGGGATTTCTCTGGGTCTGTTTTGGGTTCTTTTCTCTTGTCACTGTATTTCTAGTTCTCTGCACGCACTCACTGTTCTATTTAAACTTTCCATCACTTTTGCAATCTGTTTGTCTGAGTCGTTATTTCTGCGCGTGCTGGGGAGGGGGGCCTGCCCCAACCCATTACACCTCCTCTGGCCTGGCTCTAACAGCTGCTTTAGGAGGTGGGGATTTCAAAGTCCCTTTGCTTTCTGTGTGTCTCTGGCATCAGAGGGTGGCAGGGGTTGGCAGGGACCTCTGGAGATCTGAATTCACAGATTTCCTTGCTGTGGCAGGGACTCTTGGAGGTCACCTTGCCCAAGGCCCTCATCTTTCAGCCTTGGACAGACTGATCTGGTTGGAGGTGTCCCTGCTGAGTGCAGGGGGGGGTCACTGTTCATGGATGCTTTTGACCCAGGGAGCAGGCAGGCAGGCAGGAGGGGCCAGGCAGGTTTGCAGCTCCAGCACTGCTCCAGCTAAGCCAATCAAGTCGTTTCTGTGTCCTTTTGTGTTGTTTTCCAGAGTGCTCTGCAATGACTACAGCAAGATACAGACCTACCTGGGACTTGGTTCTTGACCCATTAGTGTCCTGCAAGCTTTGCCTTGGGGAGTACCCTGTGGAGCAGATGACAACCATAGCACAATGTCAATGCATCTTCTGCACCCTGGTGAGTCCTGAGGAGCATAAAACCAACCCCAACCCCAGTTCTGGCTGCACAACTCATGGAGCCGGGTGGGCTTTACCCTGAGGTCTTGATGCTGCAGTGGAAAGAAAGATTGCTGCCTATCTGACCTGGGCTCATTTAGCCTGGAGATGAGGAGGCTGAAGGGAGACCTTCTGGCCCTCTACAACTCCCTGAAAGGAGGTTGGAGCCTTTGGGGTTAGGCTCTTCTCCCCAGTAACAAGGGATAGGACAAGAGGAAATGGCCTCAGGTTGCACCAGGGGAGGTTTAGGTTGGACATGAGAAGAAACATGAAGTCTGATCTTGAGTGTCTCCAGGGCTGGGGCCTAAACCACATCCCTGGGCAGCCTGTGCCAGGGTTTCCTCACTCTTATTGTGAAGAATCTCCTCCTGATGTCCAAAGCTTCCTCCTGATGGCCAACCTCCCTGAAAAGAGGTTGGAGCCAGGAGGGTGTTGGTCTCTTCTCCCTAGGATCAAGTGGCAGGGTAGGAGGAGATGGCCTCAGGTGGCACCAGGGGAGGTTTGGGTTGGAGATGAGGAAAAATGTCCTTGCTGCAAGAGTGGTCAGGGACTGGCACAGGCTGCCCAGGGAGGTAGTGGAGTCCCCAGGCCTGGAGGTGTTGCAGAACCCTGTGGCCATGGCACTTGGGGCCATGGTTTGGTGGCCCTGGTGGGGTTGGGTTGCTGGCTACACTCAATGACCTTGGAGCTCTTCTCCAAGCCACAGAATTCTGTGAGTCTCTGTGGTTCTCCCAGCATGAGTGGAGATACAGTTGGTGAATTCATTGCCCTTCTCTGTTACACTCTTGGTGTCAGGGAGGGATAGGACTGGGGGGGATGGAGCAAAACTGGAAGTGGGGAGATTGAGATTGGATGCGAGGAAGAAGTTGTTCCCCATGAGGGTGGTGAGAGGCTGGCACAGGTTGCCCAGGGAGGTGGTGGAAGCCTCCTGCCTGGAGGTGTTTGCAGCCAGGCTGGATGTGGCTGTGAGCAACCTGCTGTAGTGTGAGGTGTCCCTGGCCATGGCAGGGAGGTTGGAGCTGTCTGAGCCTTGAGGTCCCTTCCAGCCCTCACAGCTCTGTGACTCTCTGATTCTTTCCATTTGGGGTGTTGGGTTTTTTCCTTCTGGTTTTTGGGTGGGTTTGAGCTTTGGGATTTTTCTGAGCCAAAGCCCAGTCTCCCTTCAGTGTTCTTAAAAGGCTTCTCCAGCCAAAACATTTCCATGGTTCCATGAAGAAAGCTCCAACCCAAGCAGAAAAATGTTTCCAAGTAGAATGGTGATTGACACGGAGACTAAACTGCTGAGGTCCTCCCAAATTGTAGATCCTCTGCAAAGCAAGGAGGATATGAGCTGCTAAAAATAGCCCTCCAGATATAGCCCCAGAGAGAGATTTATGTCAGCTGGGATCCAACCACAGCAGAGCCAGGAAATGCTGGGTGGCATTTTCTACAGTGCAGAACACAGAATTAACCAGGGTGGAAAAGACCTCAGAGATCATCAAGTCCAACCTCTCACCCAACACCATCTGATCAGCTAAACCATGGCACCAAGTGCTTCATTGAAGCTCTTCCTAAACACCTCCAGGGATGGTGACTCCACCACCTCCCTGGGCAGGACATCCCAATGGCCAATCTCTCTTGCTGGGAAGAATTTCTTCCTCACCTCCAGCGTAAACCTCCCCTGGCACAGCTTGAGACTGTGTCCTCTTGTTCTGGTGCTGGGTGCCTGGGAGGAGAGACCAACCCCCACCTGGCTACAACCTCCCTTCAGGGAGTTGAAGAGAGCAAGAAGGTGTCCCCTGAGCCTCCTCTTCTCCAGACTAAGCAACCCCAGCTCCCTCAGCCTCTCCTCACAGGGCTATGCCCCAGACCCCTCCCCAGCTTTGTTGCCCTTCTCTGGACACCTTCCAGCATCTCAACATCTTTCCTGAACTGAGGAGCCCAGAACTGGACAAAGGACTCAAGGTGTGGCCTAACCAGTGCAGTGTACAGGGGCAGAATGACCTCCCTGCTCCTGCTGGCCACACTGTTCCTGATGCAGGCCAGGATGCCATTGGCCCTCTTGGCTGCCTGGGCACACTGCTGGCTCCTGTTCAGCTGCTGTCACCCAGTCCCCCTGGTCCCTTTCTGCCTGGCTGCTCTCAGCCACCCTGACTCCAGCCTGTACACTGCATTAGGATTCACAGGAATGTTTTGGGCTGGAAGGGACCTCAAGGACCATCCAGTTCCAACCCCCTGCCATAGGCTTGGACACCTCCTACTAACCCAGGTTGTCCTAGGCCTCATCCAGCCTGGCCTTGAGCACCTTAGGAAGGCAGTGCAGGAGAATGCTGTTGACTGCCTAAGCCTTACACCAGAGGTGACACTGGAGAGCAATCCCTTGTCTTCTGCAGCAGCAGCACCTTCTTAGGAGTGAGTTTGTTGTGGCTTTTCCAGGAGGTTGCTTTTCTAAGTAATGAAAATGCTCACCAGAAGTAACTTCAAGTGGTTTTCAGCTCAGCTTTGGTGGTTTGGGTTTTTTTGTCCTGTAAAAATTACCTGAGGCTCCAAGTGAACAGGGTAAGGGCTTGGAGCAGCCTTCCAGTCCCTGCAGGGGCCTGCACCAGAGCTGGGGAGGGACTTTGGACAAGGGCTGGGAGTGATGGAATGAGAGGGAATAGATTGAAGCTGGAAGATGAGAGATTGAGACAGGAGATGAGGAAGAAATCCTTGGCAGTGAGGCTGGGGAGACACTGGCAAAGGCTGCCCAGGGAAGCTGTGGCTGCCTCCTTCCTGGAGGTGTTCAAGGCCAGGCTGGATGAGGCCTTGAGCAGCCTGGGCTGGTGGGAGGTGTCCCTGCCCGTGGCAGGGGGTTGGCACTGGGTGAGCTTTGAGCCCTCTTCCAACCCAAAGGATTCTGTAGGCTCAGTGATCCTGAAGGTCTTTACTAGCTGACATGATTCTGTGATTCTCCAGCCAAGAATCACAGCATGTTAGAAGGTTGGAAGGGTCCTGTGGAGGTCCTTCAGTCCCAACCCCCTGCCAGAGCAGGGTCACCCAGGGCAGGGCACACAGAACACATCCAGGTGGGGCTGGAAAGGCTCAAGAGGAGACTCCACAACCTCTCAGGGCAGCCTGCTCCAGGCCTCCAGCAGCCTCACCCTCAAGAGCTGTCTCCTCCTGCTGAGGTGGAACCTCCTGGGTTCTGGCTCTCAGCAGCTGTGTTCCCAGAAGGTTCAGCACAAGAAGTGCCCTTTGGCTGTGTTGTTTTGAGGAGGTGGTGGCCAGTGGTGCAGCAGGGCAAGGAGCAGGCCCTGCCCAGTGCTGGGGGTGGGGATGCAGTGTGTCACTGCTTGGGAGATGTGAGGAAAGGGAAGCAAATGGAACAGGCTCTGGCAAAGGGCCCAAAGAGCTTGAGGAGGAAAATTAAGCACATGAATGATTGGTGATGGCAAAGCTCTTTCAGTTTGAGAAGTGTAAGTGCTGGCATTAAAAATGAATGCATCATCCTCATCATCTTCATCCACACATGGTGTCTGCAGAGGGAGGGGAAAAGCAGCAGCAAGAGCTGGCAGTGTCATCAGGGCACCACTGAGACCTCACTCAGCCTAGGAGCTGCTTCCAGCAGAGCTCAGCCTGCTGTGCTTGCTGCCAGTGACTAGAATAGAATAGAATAGAATTAACCAGGTTGGAAAAGACCTCAGAGATCATCAAGTCCAACCTCTCACCCAACACCATCTAATCAGCTAAACCATGGCACCAAGTGCCTCACCCAAGCTCTTCCTAAACACCTCTAGGGATGGTGACTCCACCACCTCCCAGGGCAACACATCCCAATGGCAATCTCTCTTGCTGGGAAGAACTTCTTCCTCACCTCCAGCCTAAACCTCCCCTGGCACAGCTTGAGACTGTGTCCTCTTGTTCTGGTGCTGGTTGCCTGGGAGAAGAGACCAACCCCCACCTGGCTACAACCTCCCTTCAAGGAGTTCTAGAGAGCAAGAAGGTCTCCCCTGAGCCTCCTCTTCTCCAGGTTCTCTTGGCCTACTCCACCACTCAACCCTGCAAAGCCCTAAGTGAAGGCAGCTCAAGCAGCTAGGAGGTGAGCAGCTGTCTGCATGAAAGCCCTGCTCATCAAGAGGACATTGGCCATCATCTGTCACAAGTGGAGTCCTTAACATGGGCAAAGGACTTGCCACAAGGGCTGGGAGTAACAGTGGATTGAAGCTGTAAGAGGAGAGATTGAGACTGGAGATGAGGAAGAAATTCTTGCCAATGAGGGTGGGGAGAGCCTGGCACAGGCTGCCCAGGGAGGCTGTGGCTGCCTCCTCTCTGGAGGTGTTCCAGGCCAGGCTGAATGAGGCCTTGAGCAGCCTGGGCTGGTGGGAGGTGTCCCTGCCCATGGCAGGGGGTTGGAACTGGATGAGCTTTGAGGTCCCTTCCAACCCAACCCATTCTGTGACTCTGTGAAGCATCCAGTCTGATGTTCCAATATGGGCGACGGAGATTAGAATCAATACGGCTGACCAATATGATCGAGTATTGTACCTTTATTGTTCCAGTGTTGCAGGCCTATGGTGCAGGCCTATGGTGCAGGCCTGTAGTGCGAGTATAGCACAGTAAAGTAAAGTGTAGAAGAAGAAGAGACAGGAAAGGCAGAATGTAGCAAGGGAACTTCTACAATTTATATAAACTCGGAGTGCCCTGTTGGCATGGCTTCATTGGTTCCCATGGCACTATTACAGATTATTGGTCCAACTACTAATGACACGCAAGGTTTGTTGATGCAGGTGCATGTCCTGTTGTCCCAAGATAACTTTCCATGTTTATAGCTACCAGTGTCTTGTTTTAGTTACATGCTGCAGGCACAGCACTGTTTTGCTATACTGCTAGCTGGCTCTGCATTTATGCCACCATGACAGGCTCTAGGCCTACACTGCCAGATTGCTCACACTGCTCATCGCTGGCATTGCCACATTCCAAGGAATGGATTTGTTGTCTCTGAGTAGGAGACAGAGAGAAGGAGGCTCTGGCAGCAATGCTCCCTCAAGGTCATCCAGGGAGTGCCTTGTTCCTCTGTGAGCCAAGCAGCAGCTCTTGTGTGGGTAGCAAGTGAAGCTCCTGCTGCCCTGGAGCTCTGAGAGCTCAAATCTGGCAGCAGATATTTGTAGGTGAGAAGGGCTCTGGAAGCAGCTGAATTTCTTCTGCAGTGACCTGGATGAGGGCATCCAAGCACCTTGGAAGGTGACACTAAGCTGGGAGGCAGTGCTGACCTGGTGGAGGGTAGGAAGGCTCTGCAGGGAGACCTGGGCAGGGTGGATCCAAGGGCTGAGGGCAGTAGGGTGAGATTCAACAAGGCCAAGTGCTGGGTCCTGCACTTGGCTCACAACAACCCCTGGAATGCTTGAGAGAGAGTGGCTGGAAACTGCCCACTACAGAAGGACCTGGGGGTGCTGAGGGCCATCAGCTGAAGGTGAGCCAAGGTGTGCCCAGGTGCCCAAGAAGGGCAATGGTTTATTTGGGTGCATGAGAACAGTGTGGCCAGCAGGTCAAGGGAGGTTTTCCTTCTCCTCTGCTCTGCCCTGCTGAGGCCACACCCGAAGGATTGTGTCCAGTTCTGGGCTCCCCAGTTGAAGAGAGACAGGGAGCTGCTGGAGAGAGCCCAGGGGAGGGACACAAAGCTGCAGAGGGGCCTGGAGCAGCCCTGTGAGGAGGAAAGGCTGAGTGAGAGCCCTGGGGCTGGTGAGCCTGGAGAAGAGCAGCCCCAGAGGGGAGCTGAGCAATGCTGATCAACAGCTATAGGGTGGGAAGCAGGAGGACAGGGCCAGGCCCCTGTGAGTGGTGCCCAGGGGCAGGCCAAGGGGCAGTGGGCACAAACTGGAGCCCAGGAGGTTCCATCTGACCATGAGGAGAAACTTGTTTGGTGTGAGGCTGCTGGAGGCCTGGAGCAGGCTGCCCAGAGAGGCTGTGGAGCCTCCTGCTCTGGAGATATTCCAACCCCCCCCCGGCCATTGTGCTCATGGGCAAGCTGCTGTGGGTGCCCTGCTGGAGCAGGGGAGTTGGACTGGGTGCTCTCCAGAGCTGCCTTCAGAGCTGGACTCAAAACTTAAAGTTGCACTCTACCAATCCACCAATGAAATACGTTTAGACCTGTCCCTTGTTTACAAAACATTCAGCCATACAGTCCCTTTCTTAAAGGCACAGCCTCAAACGGTCACAGTCCACTCCTTCTAAACAATTTCATTGGCTGTTCATACTGTCCATCCAATCCAAAACAATATTTACAGTTCGTAAGTAAAGTTCATAGTATATTCCGGCTATACTCAGATGTAGATGATTCAAAAGTCCAAGAAAATCAGGAAACAAGAAAAATGGAAAACAGTTCATCTCTTCACCAATGAAGCAAAGAAAAGGAAAACAGGGAATCTCAGGGTCTCTTAGTTGACTCAGGGCTCTCAGGGTTTCTCAGGGTTCGCGCACCGTAGATTCCTCGTAGATTCTTCCTTTGGACGCGATGTAGCTGCACAACAGTTTGAAATTAAACTCTTTCAGCTAAAGTTAAATTTCTTTGTGGAATACACTGAATTTCACCATTCTCTTGCATTACCCAATAAGTGTGACCCGGACCTTCAGCTGAAACCACCCCTCGGACAGGTTTAGCCTCTCCTGAGGGAGAAAATACCCAAACAGTTTTACCTAACAGATTATATTCTCTAACAACAGGAACTCTATCGCCTTCTACTTTCTGTAGCAGATCTGAATGTGCAGGTCCAGCCCGATTCGCTGAACCTGTTCTATTTACCAGCCATGTTGCTTGTGCCAAATGTTTTTCCCAGTTTTTCAAAGATCCACCCCCCATATCTTTAAGAGTCGTCTTCAACAAACTGTTGTAGCGTTCAATCTTCCCTGCAGCTGGTGCATAGTAAGGAATATGGAATATCCACTCAATACTGTGCTCTTTTGCCCAGTTCTTTACAAGGTTGTTCTTGAAATGAGTTCCGTTGTCTGACTCAATCCACTCTGGAGTTCCGTGTCTCCACAGGATTTGTCTCTCCAGACCGAGAATGGTGTTGCGTGCAGTTGCATGTGGAACTGGATAAGTTTCCAACCATCTAGTGTTTGCCTCTACCATAGTAAGCACGTATTGCTTACCAGAACGAGAATGTGGTAGAGTGATGTAGTCAATCTGCCAAGCTTCACCATCCTTGTACTTGGACCATCTGTCACCATACCACAAGGGCTTAAGTCGTTTTGCCTGCTTAATAGCAGCACAAATGTCACAGTCATGGATGACTTGTGTGATAGCATCCATGGAAATGTTGATGGATCTGTCACAAGCCCATTGGTATGTTGCATCTCTGCCTTGATGTCCTGATGAATCATGTGCCCACCGAGCTAAGAATATCTCACCTCGGTGTTTCCAGTCGAGATCAAGATTAGAGTCCATGTCTACTTGAGAAACTCTTGCAACTAGATCTGCCTGATGGTTGTGTTGCTGTTCCTCAGTAGCTTTGCTCTTAGGAATGTGAGCATCAATGTGTCTCACCTTCACTGGAATTCTCTCTACTCGATCAGCAATGTCCTGCCACAGGTTGGCTGCCCAAATGGGTTTTCCTTTCCTCTGCCAACCACTCTTCTTCCAGTTCTTTAGCCAACCCCATAGAGCATTGGCTACCATCCATGAGTCGGTGTAGAGATAAAGCTTTGGCCATCTCTCACGTTCAGCCACGTCGAGAGCTAGCTGGACAGCTTTTACCTCTGCGAACTGACTGGATTCTCCTTCTCCATCTTTCGCCTCTGCAACTCGGCGCGTTGGACTCCACACTGTAGACTTCCACCTTCGCTTGTTTCCAACAAGATGACAGGAACCGTCTGTGAACAAAGCATATTTCTTTTCATCATCAGAAAGGTCATTGTAAGGAGGAGCTTCCTCAGCACAAGTTACTTTCTCCTCTGGAAATTTAGTAAAGTTGGTACCTTCAGGCCAACTTGAGATAACCTCCATTAGACCAGGTCTTTCAAGATTTCCCATTCGAGCTCTCTGTGTTATCAGAGCCATCCACTTTAGACCATGTTGAGTCTGTGGCATGATGTGGTGTGGAGCCTTTGCCTTTGAACATCCAATTCAAAACTGGTAATCTGGGAGCTAAGAGAAGTTGTGACTCAGTTCCAATCACTTCAGAAGATGCTTTTACTCCTTCATAGGCAGCTAAAATTTCTTTCTCTGTTGGAGTATAATTATCCTCTGAACCTCTGTAACCTCAACTCCAGAAACCAAGAGGTCGTCCACGTGTCTCACCTGGAGCTTTTTGCCACAAGCACCAGGTTGGACCATTGTCACTTGCAGCCGTGTACAAAATGTTCTTAATGTCTGGACCATCTCGGACAGGTCCCAGACCCACTGCTTGAATTACCTCTTTCTTTATCTGGTCAAAGGCTGCTTGTTGTTCAGGTCCCCAGTGGAAACTGTTTCTCTTTCGAGTCACATCATACAGAGGTTTCACAATCTGACTGTATCCAGGAATGTGCAGTCTCCAAAATCCCACTATCCCCAAGAAACGTAGGGTCTCTTGCTTGTTTGTGGGATTTGCCATGGTAGAGACTCTATTTACCACATCCACTGGAATGTGTCGGCGTCCATCCTGCCACCACACTCCCAGAAATTGAGTCTCTGTGGTAGGTCCATTCACCTTGTCTCGCTTGATGGCAAAACCTGCATTCAGAAGAATGTCAATGATTTTGTTGCCTTTCTCGAAGACTTCCTCAGCAGTTTTACCCCAGACGATGATATCATTGATGAACTGGATGTGTTCTGGAGCACCGCCTTTCTCCAGAGCATCGTGGATCACTGCATGACAGATGCTTGAGCTGTGGATCCAGCCCATTGGCAGTCTGTTGAAAGTGTACTGGATTCCTCTCCAGGTGAAAGCAAACTGAGGCCTGCATTCCTCTGCTATGGGAATAGAGAAAAATGCATTAGCAATGTCTATGGTAGCATACCATTTGGCCTCTTTGGTTTCCAGCTCATACTGGAGTTCCATCATGTCTGGTACTGCTGCACTCATAGGTGGCGTCACTTCATTTAGGGCTCGGTTGTCTACCGTCAGACGCCAGTCTCCTTTCTACTTCCGCACAGGCCACACTGGACTGTTGAAAGGTGAATGAGTTTTGCTGATGACTTTCTGACTCTCCAACTGACGAATCAGATTCTGAATGGGCAACAAAGAGTCACGGTTGGTTCTGTATTGTCTGTGATGCACATTCTGGGAAGCAACCGGCAATTCAATGTCCTGTATCTTGTGTTGTCCCACAATTGCAGAGTCATCACAAAGCTCAGGTCTAACACACAGCTTCAGTTTTTTTCCATCAATTTCTACAGAAGCAACTCCAAAAGCCCTTTTGTAACCTCTAGGGTCTTTGAAACGCCCTTCTCTCAGAAAATCAATTCCCAAAATACAAGGTGTGTCAGGTCCGGTCACAACTGTATGCTTCCTCCATTGTTTACCAGTTAATCTTATATTAACCTCCAACTTACTTAACTCTTGAGATCCACCAGTGACTCCCTGAACAGTTATAGACTCTGATCCCTGATAATTTGATGGTATTATGGTGCACTGAGCTCCTGTGTCAACCAAGGCCCTGTTCTTCCGACATTGTGAAGTGTCAGGCCACTGGATGTACACATCCCAATAGATTCTTCGTCGGTGAAGAAAAATGAACTGTTTTCCATTTTTCTCATTTTCTTATATTCTTGGACTTTTGAGTCATCTACATCTGAGTATAGCCGGAATGGACTATGAACTTTACTCAGAAACTGTGAATATCATCTTGGAGTGGATGGACAGTATGAACAGTCAATGAAATTGTTTAGAAGGGGTGGACTGTGACCGTTTGAGTCTGTCCCTTTAAGAATGGGGACATTGTGGCTGAATGTTTATAAACGAAAGGCAGATCTAAACTAATTTCATTGGTTGATTGGGAGAAAGCACCTTTGAACTTGGAGTTCAGCAGAGACTCCTGGGCAGTCTTGCACTTCTCCCCCTTTCTGTTGTCGGCTCTCAGCTTTCTGAGGTTTCGGCCAGACTGACCTTGGAAAAAGATAAGGCCTCTTCTAACACATAACTGCCTAACTGCTTTTAATTAACAATTATTCCTTTTTCTCCCTTTCTAACCCTCTCTGGGAAAATTGGGGGGAGAAGGGGGTACAGGGGTGGGGAACTCTCCTCAGCAGAGGAGGGAAATCTCATTTCTGTGTTACTTTGTTGTATATTTCTGTATATATTGTAAATACTGTAAATTCTGTATATATTTCCCTGCATTCCCTGAACTGCATTGTAAATATAGCACATTCCTATGCTAATCCGGGTGTGCATTTTTTTTCCCTTTCAATTTTCTTCCCTTTACTTACAGGGGGGGGGAAGAAGGCTTTGTGCCCCTCCCCTTCAACCCTCGACACTTCTCCTCCCCCTGGCAGGAGGCAGGGCACCCCTAGTTATGGGGAATATGCCCACATGTGCATTGAGCACAGTGTGCCGTGTTATAACTGGAGCCACTGTTGGAGCTACTAGAGTTGTTCTGGGGAACTGTGGAAGTAACAGCTACCCTTCTGGTATTGCTACCTCGGGTTCTGCCACTTTGCAGTTCTCTCAATCTCCTGAAAAGAGTAGAAGTTGTTTGGCCATCCCACCTGTTCATGCTCTCACCAAACTGATCATGCAGAGTTATCCAAATAGTTCTACGAGATTGCCTTGGTGGTCTGTTTTGATTTGATCTGTTTTGGAATGACCTCCTTGGAGGACGTGTATTCCTCACAGATGAAACTTGTATCCACCTGGAGGAAGAATTGTAATTATCTCTTTGTGCCAATTGGTATATGGAATTCTTAAATTCATCCTTCAACTCTCTCATGCAATTCTCAGTTTTTCCAGACAGAGTTTCAATGGCTGAAACCAATGAAACACGTGTCATGCTATCCTCCAATTGTCTCATTTGATCACTGAATTCGTCAACCGTAGGAGGAGCTCCACCATAATTTCTTGACACAATTCTGCTCGCCAGATGTGGTGGAGAGGTTATTAAATGTATGAATATGAAATATGAATTATGAAAATATTATTTTTATTAATGATAAAACTATTAATAACCAATGAATCACCAACTTATATACATATTCTAGTGCACGTTCGTGAAATAGATTCCACAAGTGGCTTAGTGTTATGATTATAACTTAATTTAACTAGTTACAGACTATCTCTATATTTATATAATGAAGGGTGCAGTTCTGTCGCTTGGCCAGTAGATGGTGGGACGCGGGCGGATCCTGGCTCTACACAGCAATATTACAATCTTTATATGCGTCAGCGCTTACTCTGCTGGACGCGGATACTTTGAACTGAGTGCTAATGGATGGAAAGCACGTGAACGATATTCTGTTCCCTCCAGACAACAGGGATCGGTCCTGGTCAGCTTGCACGGCAGGGCGGGACGACGTGGCCGGTAGGTGGGCTCGGACGACATGGCAGCAGGCAAAGCTACGGGGGTCGGCCCAACCACGGCGATTCTCGGGGCTGATGCAAACAGCCTCGGGACGAGAATGCGGCTGCGTTAGGCAGCGGATTCTCATTTACTGAGCTTAAAGAAGCAGCGGGATTCTCGGAGTGGTCCCGGGTTCGGTGCAGTATAGGCACGAACAATGCTTTAGACTTCCCTGAGATTCACAGGGCTCAGAGTGGCATACGGCGGCTCTTCTCCCGCTACGGCGGAGCTAGGCATATGTGGACTCGGTATCGATCAAGTCCCTTTTCCCCAGCAACTGGGCAGATCTTACCCTCGGGGGATCAGTCCAGTCCTCCGGTGGCACAGTGGGCTCTCCCGGTCGGTACGACTGGCTGTAGCGATGCTGAGCTCAGGCGTCGCTAAGGTCCTCCCTCTGGGCTTCTTCACGATGCAGACGCTTCCAGTATGCGTGCATGTATAACAGAAGCTAACAACAATAATCTCAATGGCAAAGGCTGCAGCTCGAGAGTTACTCTCTTGAGCAAGCACAGAGACAAAGTGAGTGAGGGGGGCAACTTGTTTACCAACTGGGGTGATACTTATAGATTCCTTGAGGCTGGGCTTGACCAATGGGCACTCTCATAAGCAACTGGCTTCAGCCTATAGAAACTATGAAACTATAATCTTTGGTCTTTCCACTTCTAGTCTTTAAAACTGCTACTTGCTTAACTGGAGCTGTGTTTGAAGTTACAGCCACCTTAACAGAATCTAATAGGTTTTGAGATAGATCAGCTGCTGTGGGAGTGGCTTCCAGTCCCGCCATGCAAGATGGCGGAAATGACCTTGCCTCGTTAATGGTCGAAGAAGAAGAAGGAGGAGAAGAAGGAGGAGCCACCATGTTGGCAGTTGCCACTGCCCCTTGCATCTTGCCAGAATCATCAGCAAAACTGTTCAAAGCTGCTCTTCCAATAGACTTTTTAGCTTTCTCTTTAACTGACGCAGATTCTCCACACTCCTCATCACTAGACGTCTCTGGGACTGACCCAGAGGTACACCGCCTTTTCTTTGATCTATGCTTAATAATAAAACATGCTCTGGACATCTTTCTCTCCCAACACAGGGAAAATAGCAAATATGCAATCACTATCACCAGCAGCAGATTCACACTCATCAAATAAATCACCTTTGGATCCCAGCCATCACTTAAAGTTACTCTTTCCCCTACTGGGATCTTAAACTCCTTTATCTCAATCGGGAGAGTGCTAGAGGTCACATTCCTGTATCTCGCTGGCCAGAAAAAATCCATACAGCGTCCATACAGGAGCCTGACCCTGTACATAAACCACAAATAAATTTTGTGCATCATATATTTACCCAGATGATCGACAAGGAGGCCCAGACAATACTTGTAGACCAGAACCGAACATATTGAAAATAGCAATTGCTTAAAAATTCAAAGCACCTTTATGTTTGCTAGTCCGGCTAGAGCAAGCAATAAAGCAATAAAGCAATAAATCAAGCTAATTATCCTCAAGCCCCGAGTTGGGCCGCCAAGAAAAAATGTCGTGGGTTTGGGAGGAAGGCTTATCCTTCTTCCCCCCACAAAGAGAAAGAGAAATAAACAAAACCACAGCTAGCCACAGCCAGAGGAGCAAAAAGGGAAAATGCTGTATTTACAAGCAGTTTTAGGGGATGCAGGGTATATATACACAATTTACAGTATTTACAATATATACACAGAAATATACAGCAAAGTAATACAGGAACGAAATACCCCTCCTCTGCTGAGGAGGGTTCCCCCCCTGTACCCCCCTTCTCTCCCCTTTTTCCCAAAGAGGGATAGAAAGAGAGAAAAAGAGGAATTGTTAATTAAAGCAGACTATGTTAGTAGAGGCCTTATCTGTCCAAGGTCAGTCTGGCAGAGAGCCTAGAAGCTGGAAAGGAAGAGGGCAGAATCAAAACTGAGGAAAGTCTCAGCTGGACTCAAAACTTAAAGTTGCACTCTACCAATCCACCAATGAAATCCATTTAGACCTGTCCCTTGTTTACAAAACATTCAGCCGTACTGTCCCTTTCTTAAAGGCACAGCCTCAAATGGTCACAGAAGTGTGGAGGTGAAGGGAGGAGGTTGCTCTTCCACAGCAGCAAGGTTTGGGGTGAAGTCCACCTTGCTCCTCTGCTTTGGTGGTGCTCATGCTGCTCACTCCTGGGTTTGCTGCCAGGGGTTCAGTTGTGACAGGTAAAATGCTGTGGTTGCTATGGGAGAAGGGCTCTGGTGGTACCCAGATTGCTGATGTGGTCTCCATGGAAGCTGTAAGGCTTCTGGGAGTCCCAGTTCCCATCTTTCCTTCCTCTGGAAAAGATCTGTGGCTGGGAGAGCTGGGGCTCTCCAGCCTGGAGAAGAGAAGGCTCTGGGGAGACCTCAGAGCAGCCTTCCAGTACTGGAAGGGGCTACAGGAGAGCTGGGGAGGGACTTGTGACAAGGGCTGGGAGTGACAGGACAAGGGACAATGGCTTTGAGCTGGGAGAGGGGAGAGTGAGACTGGAGATGAGGAAGACATCCTTGCCAGTGACGCTGGGGAGACACTGGCACAGGCTGCCCAGGGAGGCTGTGGCTGCCTCCTCCCTGGAGGTGTTCAAGGACAGGCTGGATGAGGCCTTGAGCAGCCTGGGCTGGTGGGAGGTGTCCCTGCCCATGGCAGGGGGTTGGCACTGGCTGAGCTTTGAGGTCCCTTCCAATCCAACCCCATTGTATGGATTCATGACGCATCAAGTTGAGATAGTTCTTTTGTAGAAACAAGGCAAGAGAGCAGCCTCCTGTGCCCTCTGGCACCAAGCACTGGCACAGGCTGCCCAAGCAGCTGCTGGGGTCACCATCCCTGCAGGGGTTCAGAGCACATGCAGACATTGGAGCTGGGGACATGGTTTAGTGGCCATGGTGGTGCTGGGTCAGAGTTGGACTCAGTGACCTTGGAGATCCTTTCACAATATCACAGAATCACCAAGGTTGGAAGAGACCTCAAGGATCATCAAGTCCAATCTGTCACCACAGACCTCATGACTAAACCATGGCACCAAGTGCCACATCCAGTCCCCTCTGGAACCCCTCCAGGGATGGGGACTCCACCACCTCCCTTCACTTTCCAAGTGAAACCCTCCTGAGATTCCTATTCCTTGTACCAGTGGATTCCAGGGCATCTGCCTCTCTGTCTGCCCTCCTCAGAAACCTGTAGGGAGCAATGAGCGCCACGCTCAGCCTCCTTCTCTCCAAACTAAGCATTTCTCACTCCTGCCGGCCCTGGTCCCAGCTCCTTTGCCCTCCTCTGGCTGGTGGAGTCCCCAGCCCTGGAGGTGTTCTAGAACCCCCACAGCAAACTCCTGGCCAAGCTGCCAGCCCATGGCTTGGACAGCAGCACTCTGAGCTGGGTTAGGAACTGGCTGGAGGCTGAGACCAGAGAGTGGTGGTGAATGGTGCCACATCCAGCTGGCAGCCAGGCACCAGTGGTGTGCCCCTAGAATCAGTGCTGGGCCCCATCCTCTTTAACATCTTTATTGATGATCTGGATGAGGGGATTGAGTCCATCATCAGTAAATTTGCTGACGACACCAAGCTGGGGGCAGGAGTTGATCTGCTGGAGGGTAGAGAGGCTCTGCAGAGGGACCTCGACAGGCTGGACAGATGGGCAGAATCCAAGGGCATGAGATTGAACACATCTAAGTGCCGGGTTCTGCACATTGGCCACAACAACCCCATGCAGTGCTACAGGCTGGGGTCAGAGTGGCTGGAGAGCAGCCAGGCAGAGAGGGACCTGGGGGTACTGGTCGATGGCAGGCTGAACATGAGCCTGCAGTGTGCCCAGGCAGCCAAGAGGGCTAATGGCATCCTGGCCTGCATCAAAGAACTTTATTTAGAATAAACTTTATTTAGAATAAACCAAAACAGGTTGGAAGAGACCTTCAAGATCATCACGTCCACCCATCAACCAATCCAACCCACCCAAACAGCTAACCCATGGCACCAAGTACCCCATCAAGTCTCCTCCTGAACACCTCCAATGACGGTGACTCCACCACCTCCCTGGGCAGCCCATTCCAATGGACAATCACTCTTTCTGTATAGAACTTCTTCCTAACATCCAACCTGAACCTCCCCTGGCGCAGCCTGAGACTGTGTCCTCTTGTTCTGGTACTGGGTGCCTGGGAGAACAGACCATCATCCGCCTGTCTACAACCTCCCTTCAGGGAGTTGGAGAGAGTGATAAGGTCACCCCTGAGACTCCTCTTCTCCAGGCTGAGCAACCCCAGCTCCCTCAGTCTTTCCTCATAGGGCTTGTGTTCCAAACCCCTCACCAACTTTGTTGCTCTTCTCTGGACTCGTTCCAGCAAGTCAACATCCTTCCTAAACTGAGGGGCCCAGAACTGGACACAGTACTCGAGGTGTGGCCTAACCAGTGCAGTGTACAGGGGCAGAATGACCTCCCTGCTCCTGCTGGCCACACTGTTCCTGATGCAGGCCAGGATGCCATTGGCCCTCTTGGCTGCCTGGGCACACAGCAGGCTCATGTTCAGCCTGCCATCGATCAGTACCCCCAGGTCCCTCTCTGCCTGGCTGCTCTCCAGCCACTCTGACCCCAGCCTGTAGCACTGCATGGGGTTGTTGTGGCCAATGTGCAGAACCCGGCACTTGGATGTGTTAAATCTCATGCTGTTGGACTCTGCCCATCTGTCCAGCCTGTCGAGGTCCCTCTGCAGAGCCTCTCTACCCTCCAGCAGATCAACTCCTGCCCCCAGCTTGGTGTCGTCAGCAAATTTACTGATGATCGACTCAATGCCCCCATCCAGATCATCAATAAAGATGTTAAAAAGCATGGGGCCCAGCACCGATCCTTGGGGCACACCACTAGTGACTGGCTGCCAGCTGGATGTGGCACCATTCACCACCACTCTCAGGGCCCAGCCCTCCAGCCAGTTCCTAACCCATCGCAGTGTGCTCCCGTCCAAGCCATGGGCTGACAGCTTGGCCAGTAGTTTGCAATGGGGGACGGTGTCAAAGGCCTTGCTGAGGTCCAGGTAGACTACATCCACAGGCCTCCCCACATCCACCAGGTGGGTCACCTGATCATAGAAGGAGATCAGGTTGGTCAGGCAGGACCTGCCCTTCCTAAGTCCATGCTGGCTGGGCCTGATCCCTTGGCCATCCTGTAAGTGCTGTGTGATTGCACTCAGGATGACCTGTTTCATGATCTTGCCTGGCACTGAGGTCAGGCTGACAGGCCTATAATTCCCTGGCTCATCCAACCGGCCCTTCTTGTGGATGGGCACAACGTTGGCCAGCTTCCAGTCCTCTGGGACCTCTCCAGTGAGCCAGGACTGCTGGAAAATGATGGAGAGTGGATTGGCCAGCTCATCTGCCAGCTCTCTCAGCACCCTAGGATGAATCCCATCTGGTCCCATGGACTTGTGGGGATCCAGGCTGCTAAGGAGAGTTCCAACCACCTCCTCATGGAACATAGGGAAACTGTGCAGCTCCCTGGCTCCTTCTGCCAGCTCTGCAGGCCAGCTGTCAGGAAGACGTTCTGTCCTTCTAGTAAAAATTGAGGCAATGAAGGTGTTAAGTATCTCTGCCTTTTCCTCATCCTTTGATACAACATTTCCCTCCATGTCAATCAAGGAGTGGAGGTTGTCCTTGCCCTTCATCTTGCTATTAATCAATTTATAGAAGGACTTTTTGTTGTCCTTCACAGTAGAGTCCAGTTTAAGCTCCAAGTGTGCTTTTGCCTCCCTAATTTTCTTCCTACAAGACCTAGCAACATCCTTAAATGTTCCGTGGGTTGCCTCCCCTCTCTTCCAAAGGTGATACACCCTCTTTTTTTCCCTTAGTTCCATTAAAAGTTCATTAACCATCCAGGCTGGCCATCTGCCCCGGCGGCTCATCTTCCGGCACATTGGCACAGCCTGTCCCTGAGCCTTCAACAATTCTTCATTGAAGTAGGTCCAGCTCTCCTGGACCCCTTTGTTTTTAAGGGCTTTATCCCAAGGAACCCTCTGAATTAGTTCCTTGAGTAACCCGAAGTCTGCCCTCCGGAAGTCCAGAGTGGAGGTCTTCTTGCTGCCCCTCTTGGCTTGACCAAAAACTGAGAATTCAATTATCTCGTGGTCACTGGACCCCAAACACCCTCCAACCACCACATCACCCACCAGCCCTTCCCTGTTGGTGAAGAGGAGGTCAAGCATAGCCTTGCCCCTGGTAGGCTCTCGCAGCACCTGGGATAAGAAGCTGGCCTCCATGCATTCTAAGAACCTCCTAGACTGTCTCCTCTCTGCTGTGTTGAGATCCCAGCAGATGTCGGGCAGGTTGGAGTCACCCATGAGAACAAGGTCCGGAGATCTTGAGACAGCCCTAAGCTGCCTATAGAATGCTTCGTCAACATCTTCCTCCTGGTTGGGTGGTCTATAACAGACTCCAACCAGGGTGTCTGCCCTGCCGGTCTTCCCTCTAATTCTTATCCACAAGCATTCAACCCGATCATCCCTAATCTCCATCTCAATGGCATCTAGTGCCTTCCTGATGTACAGGGCCACCCCTCCACCCCTTCTTCCCGGCCTGTCTCTCCTGAAGAGCTTGTAACCGTCAATTGCAGCGCTCCAGTCATGTGAGTTGTCCCACCACGTCTCTGTGATGGCAACTACATTATAACTTTCCTGCTGCGTCAAGGCTTCCAGCTCCTCCTGTTTGTTACCCATGCTTCGTGCATTAGTGTACATGCACTTCAGCTGGACTGCTGGTTTCACCTCCGACTCTAGCTTGTCGCCCCCATACTCTTGTCTGAGGGGACTAGTTTCAGCCCCTTCCCCCTTCGAAACTAGTTTAAAGCCCTGTCGATGAGACCTGCCAATTCCCTACCCAGGATCTTTTTACCTTTCGGGGACAGGCCGTTCTCATATACAGTGACCTTTCCCCTTCTCTGGGACAGATGTACTGTATCTATTGCCTGCTGGCCTGGTGCAGTAGAAAGTTTCCCAATATCAAAAAAACCAAAATTCTTTTGACTGCACCAGCCTCTAAGCCACTTGTTAACTATAGCTGCTGACCTGTTCTTTACGGTATTTCCTCCTGCAGTTAAGGGTATTGATGAAAAAATTATTTGTGCCCCTGACCCCTCAACCAGGTCTCCCAGGGCCCTGAAGTCATCTTTGATAGCCCTGGGAGTTCTGGTTGCAACATCATCATTCCCTAACTGCATAACTAGTAAAGGGTAGTAGTCAGAGGGCTGCACCAGTTTAGGCAGCCTACTGGTAACATCATTAACTTGGGCTCCTGGCAGACAACAGAGTTCCCTATGAGATGGGTCAGGCCGACATGTAGGGCTCTCCATTCCCCTCAGAAGGGAATCACCAATAACAATTACCCTCCTCTTTTTTTTGAGGCAACAGGTCTTGATGCCAGGGGAAGGCTGTTTAACCTTAGGCTGCTTTGCCTTAGGCTGTTTAGCCTTAGGCTGCTTAGCCTTAGGGAGAACCCCAGATGGTGTTTCCTCTGGCATCAGGACCACCTCACCCTCAATCTCCAGTGCTCCATATCTGTTTTCCAAGAGCAGCGGGGAAGGTGAGGGGAGGCAAGGAGGTTTAACTTTGTATCTTTTGAGAGGAACCTGCGTCCATTCCCCTCTGCTTTTTGAATAACCAGCCTCTGCTGGGGGAGCCTGCAGAGCCTGCTTACTCCGATTCAACTCTTTCCTCTTCTGGTTTATCTCTTTCCTCCTTTGGTCCATCTCCTTCCTCCTCTGGTTCATCTCTTTCCTACATTTCCTTACATTTCTAAGACTAGCAAACTTATCCTTCAGTCTGGCCACCATATTAAGCAGATAGTCAACCTGCTCACACCTTATACAAGAGTTGCCCCCACTACCCTGCATCTCAAGTGCCAGGCTCCAGCATTCTCTACAGCCAGATACCTGGACAGCTACATGCTTCTGTTCTACCTCGGTCTGGGTCGACACTGATTTTTTTAGGGAGATTTTGCTGAGAGTTACAACCATGGCTGTCCCTGACCACTGCACCTACTGCCAATTTAAAAGAAAAAAAAAAAAAAAAAGTGGGGCGGCGCATGAGAGTACAAGAGAATACGGGCTGCCTGACGAAGAGAGCCCGCACGAGCCGCAGCAGAGCCTTTTAAATTCAGCCGCTCCTGCCACTGGGATCACGAGTCTGACCACGTGAAAGGGCGGCTGCTCCTTCCTCGCGGCAAAACTTGGCAGCGATGGTGATTCCCGCAGCCCGAAAAGGAGAGCAGCGGCTGGTCCCCGGCGGTTGCTGGCCTGCAGGGGCAGGGAGGTCATTCTGCCCCTGTACACTGCACTGGTTAGGCCATACCTTGAGTCCTGTGTCCAGTTCTGGGCTCCTCAGGTTAGGAAAGATGTTGAGCTGCTGGAAGGTGTCCAAAGAAGGGCAACAAAGCTGGGGAGGGGTCTGGAGCACAGCCCTGTGAGGAGAGGCTGAAGGAGCTGGGGTTGCTTAGCCTGGAGAGGAGGAGACTCAGGGGTGACCTTATTGCTCTCTACAACTACCTTAAGGGAGGTTGTAGACAGGCAGAGGTTGGCCTCTTCTCCCAGGCAGCCAGCACCAGAACAAGAGGACACAGTCTCAGGCTGTGCCAGGGGAGGTTTAGGCTGGATGTTAGGAAGAAGTTCTACACAGACAGAGTGATTGCCCATTGGAATGGGCTGCCCGGGGAGGTGGTTGAGTCACCATCACTGGAGGTGTTCAGGAGAAGACTTGATAGGGTGCTTGGTGCCATGGGTTAGTTGATTAGGTAGTGCTGGATGATAGGTTGGACATGGTGATCTTGAAGGTCTCTTCCAACCTGGTTTGTTCTATTCCATTCCATTCCAACCCTGTGGCCGTGGCCCTTGGCGCCATGGTTTGGTGGCCATGGTGGGGTTGGGTGGCTGGTTGGACTGGCTGCTCTCAGAGGTCTTTCCCAAGCTCACTGATGGCTCTTAGTGGGAGGATGCCCTCTTTCTTTCCCTCTTACAGTGCCTAAAGCAGTATGTGGAGCTCCTGATCAAAGAAGGCCTGGAGACAGCCATCAGCTGCCCTGATGCTGCCTGCCCCAAGAGAGGCCATCTGCAAGAGAATGAGGTACTGCAGACACCTTCTCCCCCTGCCTGCCCAGCATGTTCAGCTGGCTCTGGCAGCTGCCACATAGGCTTTTAAGAACTCCGTAAAGGGCAAAGATTTTGATCTCCATGTCTTAAAAATGCCTTGAGATGATTTTTCTGCTGTTCCTAACTGGAAATTTGTCTTCTCCTGATGTTTTTTTTTCTCCCCCCCTTCCCCTTCCCTCACCAGATTGAGTGCATGGTTGCCTCAGAAATCATGCAGAGGTATAAGAAGCTCCAGTTTGAGAGAGGTAAGCACCTGGAACATGACCCTTTGCATGGCTGTGGGGAGGGGGAAGTCCAGAGCACCCCCATAAATGCTGAGGGAAGCAGAATCAGAGCAGGGCTTGGGTTGGGAGGGACCTCAAAGATCATCCAGCTCCAGACCCCTGCCACGGGCAGGGACACCTACCACCAGCCAGGGCTGCTGGATGGTAGCAGGAGCTTCACTTGCTACCCACACAAGAGCTGCTGCTTGGCTCACAGAGGAACAGGGCATTCCCTGGATGGCCTTGAGGGAACATTGCTGCCAGAGCCTCCTTCTCTCTGTCTCCTACTCAGAGACAACAAATCCATTCCTTGGAACATCAGACTGGATGCTTCACAGAGTCATAGAATGGGTTGGGTTGGAAGGGACCTCAAAGCTCATCCAGTTCCAACCCCCTGCCATGGGCAGGGACACCTCCCACCAGCCCAGGCTGCTCAAGGCCTCATCCAGCCTGGCCTTGAACACCTCCAGGAAGGAGGCAGCCACAGCCTCCCTGGGCAGCCTGTGCCAGTGTCTCCTCAGCCTCACTGCCAAGGATTTCTTCCTCATCTCCAGGCTCAATCTCCTCTCTCCCAGCTCAAAGCCATTGTCCCTTGTCCTGGCACTCTCAGCCCTTGTCCAAAGTCCCTCCCCATCTTTCTTGTAGTCCCTTCAGGTAGTGGAAGCTGGGGGTTGGTCTCTTCTCCCCTAGTAACAAGTGATAGGAGGAGAAGAAATGGCCTTGAGCTGCCCCAGGGGAGGTTTAGGTTAGAGATGAGGAGAAACTTGTTGACTGGAAGGGTTCTCCAAGCCTGGCACAGGCTGTCCAGGGGTGTGGCTGAATCCCCATCCCTGGAGGTGTTTGTCAGAGGCAAAGCTGTGGTGCTGAGGGCCATGGTTCAGCCCCAGCCTTGGCAGAGTTAGAGACAGGTTGGACTGGATGCTCTTCAAGGTCTTTCCCAACGAAACCCATTCTTTGGGTTTCACTTGGGCAGAGGCTAACTGGAAACAGAGTCCTTCTGGGCCACTGTAAGAAGCCTTTCTGCTGCCTAGCTTGGGCTGTGCTTAACTGCAGCTGAAGATGATGAGGCTGCAGAGGAGCTGTTCCCAAAGGCCTGCAGGGACAGGCCCAGGGGCAAGGGTTTGAAATGAGAGCAGAGCAGATTGAGAGTGGATGTGAGGAACAAGTTCTGCACCAGGAGGCTGCTGGAACACTGCAGCAGGTTGCCCAGGGAGGGAGCTGAGCCTCCATCCCTGGAGATCTTCAAGGTGAGGCTGGACAAGGCTCTGAGCAACCTGATCCAGTGGAGGATGTCCCTGCTGAGTGCAGGGGGTTGAGCTTTGGAGGTCCCTTCCAACCCAAACCCTTCTGTGATTCCAGGATGTCTCCTCCTCAGCTCAAGCTGAGTTCAGTGACTGAAAGCAGGGAGTTAGAATAAACCTTTATTAGAATAAACCAAACCAGGTTGGAAGAGACCTTCAAGATCATCGCGTCCAACCCATCAACCATCCAACCCACCCAAACAGCTAACCCATGGCACCAAGCACCCCATCAAGTCTCCTCCTGAACACCTTCAATGACGGCGACTCCACCACCTCCCCGGGCAACCCATTCCATAGCGCAATCACTCTTTCTGTATAGAACTTCTTCCTAACATCCAACCTGAACCTCCCCTGGCGCAGCCTGAGACTGTGTCCTCTTGTTCTGGTACTGGGTGCCTGGGAGAAGAGACCATCATCAGCCTGTCTACAACCTCCCTTCAGGTAGTTGTAGAGAGTGATAAGGTCACCCCTGAGTCTCCTCTTCTCCAGGCTAAGCAGCCCCAGCTCCCTCAGCCTCTCCTCATAGGGCTTATGTTCCAAACCCCTCACCAACTTTGTTGGTGTTCATTCAAAGCCAGGGCACTCACTGCAGCCTGGTGCCCATTTGTAGGGCAGCCCCAGACTGATGTCTGAATTGGGAGGAATGAATGAAAAGCTTTCAGGTCTTCAAAGCCCTGCTAGTCAGGCTCAGCTGGAACAGGTTGTTGTGGGACGCCAAGCTTGTAGCCCCCAGGGAATTCTCTTCTCTTCCGTCCCTTTCCAGAAGTGCTTTTCGATCCCTGCCGGACTTGGTGTCCATCCTCTACGTGCCAGGCAGTTTGCCAGCTCCAGGAACAGAGCCCCCAGGACCCCCAGCTGGTCCAGTGCAAGGCCTGTGACATTGAGTTCTGCTCTGCTTGCAAGTCTAACTGGCACCCAGGCCAGGGCTGCCAGGAGAACATCCCAGTCTCCCTTCTGCCAGGAGAAACGAGGTAAAGTGCTGGGAAAGATCAGGGATGTGCAAACACAGCACCCAGGCTGCAAACAGGCTGGGGGAGGGATGGCAAAGAGTTGTTTTCCTCAGGCTTTGTTTGGGAGCTGATTCCTTCACTGAAGTCATGCTGGATCCTTGGAAGCTCTGCTCCAAAACTGGGTAGCTCTTGGCAGCCTCACTCCTACCAGTCCTGGCAAAGCACAGAGGAGCTGCTTGAGCCTCTATCTATTTAGCTTTATCTTTAACTGATACAGATTCTCCATTCTCCTCATTACTAGAAGTCTCTGGAGCAGAGCCAGAGCTGTGCTTCTTTCTCTTTGATCTATGCTTAATAATGAAGCAGGCCTTAGATACTTTTTTCTCCCGACACAGAGCATGTAACAAATACGCAATCACTATCATCAGCAGTAGATTCACACACATCAAATAAATCACCTTTGGATCCCAGACATCACTTAAAATTACTCTTTCACCTACCGGAATCTTAAACTCCCTTATCTCAATTGGGAGAGTGCTCGATGTCACATTTCTGTATCTTGTAAGCCAAAAGAATGCCATGCACCGGTCATAGAGAAGCTGAATCTTATATTTAAACCATAAATAAAATGTATGCATTAGATATTTCCCTATTTGATCAAGAAGCAAACCTAAACAATACTTGTAGATCAATACAGAACAGATTGAAAAGACTAGATGCTCTAAAATCCAAGACACTTTCATGTTTGCAACTCTGACTCGAGCAGGCAATAAATCAAGGTAATTTTGCCACATGTTGGGCATGCCAATTAAAAATGTGGGGGTGAGAGAAGGCCCAGTTCTCCCTCCCCCATTGTGGTGGTTTTAGAGAGAAGGGCCTAGCCTTCTCTCCGCCACAAAGAGGAAGAAAAACCACAGCTAGCCAGCCAGAGAAGCAAAAGAAAAAACATGCTATATTTTACAAGCAATTTTGGAGAATGCAGGATATGTACACAATTTACAGTATTTACAAGTATTGTGGAGGGTTAGAGAGAAAGGCCCAGCCTTCTCCCCCCACAAAGAGAAGAAAAAGAAATAACCACAGCTAGCCAGCCGGAGGAGCAAAAGGGAAATGCTATATTTACAAGCAATTTTTAGGGAATGCAGGATATATATACAATTTACAGTATTTACAATATAGACACAGAAATATACAGTAAATTAAAAGAAAAATGATAATACAGGAAAGAAATTCCCTCCTCTGCTGAGGAGGGTTCCCCCCTGTACACCCTTCTCTCCCCTTTTTCCCCAAAGAGGGTTAGAAAGAGAAAAAGAGCAGTTGTTAATAAAAGCAGTTATAAATTAAAGCAAAGTGTTAGTAGGCCACATGCTTATCTGTCCAAGGTCAGTCTGTCAGAGAGCCTAGAAGCAGACAAGCTGGGAAGGGAGGAGGGAAGAATGAACCGAGGAAAGTCTCAGCTGCACTCAAAACTTAAAGTTGCATTCTACCAATCTACCAATGAAATTCGTTTAGACCTGCCTTTTGTTTACAAAATATTCAGCCAGAGTGTCACAGTACTGTCCTTTTCTTAAAGGCACAGCCTCAAACAGTCACAGTCCACCCCTTCTAAACAATTTCATTGGCTGTTCATACTGTCCATCCAATCCAAAACAATATTTACAGTTTGTAAGTAAAGTTCATAGTCCATTCCAGCTATACTCAGATGTAGAAGATTCAAAAGTCCAAGAAAATCAGGAAATGAGAAAAATGGAAAACAGTTTATCTCTTCGCCGACGAAGCGAAGAAAAGGAAACAGGGATTCTCAGGGTCTCTTAGTTGACTCAGGACTCTCAGGGTTTCTCAGGGTTCGTGCACTGTAGATCCCTCGTAGATTCTTCCTTTGGACGCGATGTAGCTGCACAACAGATTGAAATTAAACTCTTTCAGCTAACGTTAAGTTTCTTTGTGGAATACACTGAATTTCACCATTCTCTTGCATTACCCAATAAGTGTGACCCGGACCTTCAGCTGAAACCACCCCTCGGACAGGTTTAGCCTCTCCTGAGGGAGAAAATACCCAGCTTTACCTAACAGATTCTTTTCTCTAACAACAGGAACTCTATCACCTTCTACTTTCTGTAGCAGATCTGAATGTGCAGGTCCAGCTCGGTTCACTGAACCTCTACTATTTACCAGCCTGGTTGCTTGTGCTAAATGTTTTTCCCAGTTTTTCAAAGATTCACCTCCCATGGCTTTAAGAGTGGTCTTCAACAAACCATTGTAGAGTTCAATTTTCCCTGCAGCTGGTGCATAGTAAGGAATGTGGAATATCTACTCAATACCGTGCTCTTTTGCCCAGTTCTTTACAAGGTTGTTCTTGAAATGAGTTCCATTGTCTGACTCAATCCTCTCTGGAGTTCCGTGTCTCCACAGGATCTGTCTCTCCAGACCAAGAATGGTGTTGCGTGCAGTTGCATGTGGAACTGGATAAGTTTCCAACCATCCAGTGTTTGCCTCTACCATAGTAAGCACGTATTGCTTACCAGAACGAGAACATGGTAGAGTGATGTAGTCAATCTGCCAAGCTTCACCATACTTGTACTTGGACCATCTGTCACCATACCACAAGGGCTTAAGTCGTTTTGCCTGCTTCATAGCAGCACAAATGTCACAGTCATGGATGACTTGTGTGATAGCATCCATGGAAATGTCTATGGATCTGTCACGAGCCCATTGGTATGTTGCATCTCTGCCTTGATGTCCTGACGAATGATGAGCCCACCGAGCTAAGAATATCTCACCTCGGTGTTTCCAGTCGAGATCAAGAGTCCATGTCTACATGAGAAACTCTTGCAGCTAGATCTGCCTGATGGTTGTGTTGCTGTTCCTCAGTAGCTTTGCTCTTAGGAATGTGAGCATCAATGTGTCTCACCTTCACTGGAATTCTCTCGACTCGATCAGCAATGTCCTGCCACAGTTCAGCTACCCAAATGGGTTTTCCTTTTCTCTGCCAACCACTCTTCTTCCAGTTCTTTTCAGCCAACCCCATAGAGCATTGGCTACCATCCATGAGTCGGTGTAGAGATAAAGCTTTGGCCATCTCTCACGTTCAGCTACGTCGAGAGCTAGCTGGATAGCTTTTACCTCTGCAAACTGACTGGATTCTCCTTCTCCATCCTTTGCCTCTGCAACTCAGCGTGTTGGACTCCCCACTGCAGACTTCCACCTTCGCTTGTTTCCGAGAAGAGGACAGGCACCATCTGTGAACAAAGCATATTTCTTTTCATCGTCAGAAAGGTCATTGTAAGGAGGAGCTTCCTCAGCACAAGTTACTTTCTCCTCTGGAGGTTTAGCACAGTTGGTACCTTCAGGCCAACTTGAAATTACCTCCACTAGACCAGATCTCTCAAGATTTCCCATTCGAGCTCTCTGTGTTATCAGAGCCATCCACTTAGACCATGTTGAGTCTGTGGCATGATGTGGTGTGGAACCTTTGCCTTTGAACATCCAATTCAAGACTGGTAATCTGGGAGCTAAGAGAAGTTGTGATTTAGTTCCAATTACTTCAGAAGATGCTTTTATTCCTTCAGAGGCAGATAGAATCTCTTTTTCAGTTGGAGTATAATTTGTTTCTGAACCTCTGTAACCTCGACTCCAGAAACCAAGAGGTCGTCCACGTGTCTCACCTGGAGCTTTTTGCCACAAGCACCAGGTTGGACGATTGTCACTTGCAGCCGTGTACAAAATGTTCTTAATATAGTTTCATAGTTTCATAGTTTCATTCAGGGTTGGAAGGGACCACAAGGATCATCTAGTTCCAACCCCACTGCCATGGGCAGGGACACCCCACACTAGATCAGGCTGGACAGAGCCTCATCCAGCCTGCTCTTAAACACCCCCAGGGACGGGGCCTCGACCACCTCCCTGGACAACCCATTCCAGGGTTTCACCACTCTCATGGTGAAGAACCTCCTCCTCACATCCAGCCTGAATCTCCCCACCTCCAGCTTCATTCCATTCCCCCTAGTCCTATCACTACCTGATATCCTGAGAAGTCCTTCCCCAGCCTTCCTGTAGGCCCCCTTCAGATACTGGAAGGCGACAATTAGGTCTCCTCGGAGCCTTCTCTTCTGCAGACTGTACAGCCCCAACTCCTTCAGTCTGTCCTCATAGGAGAGGTGCTCCAGCCCTCTGATCATCCTCGTGGCCCTTCTCTGGACACATTCCAGCACCTCCACATCCCTCTTGTAATAGGGGCTCCAGAACTGGACACAGTACTCCAGGTGGGGTCTCACCAGGGCTGAGTAGAGGGGGAGGATCACCTCCCTTGAACTGCTGGCCACACTTCTCCTGATGCAGCCCAGGATCTGATTGGCTTTGCGGGCTGCAAGTGCACACTGAGAGCTCATGTTGAGCTTTTTGTCCACCAGCACCCCCAAGTCTCTCTCCTCAGGGCTACCCTCCAGCCAGTCACTGCCCAGCCTGTATTTGTGCCTGGGATTGCCTCGACCCAGATGCAGGACCCTGCACTTGCTCTTATTGAACTTCATGAGGTTGGCCTGTGCCCACCTCTCCAGCCTGTCCAGGTCCCTCTGGATGGCCTCCCTTCCCTCCAGCGTGTCTGCTGCACCACACAGCTTGGTGTCATCAGCAAACTTGCTGAGGGTGCACTCAATGCCACTGTCCATGTCCCCCACAAAGATGTTGAATAAGACAGGTCCCAGGACTGATCCCTGAGGGACTCCACTTGTCACTGGCCTCCACTGGGACATGGAGCCATTGACAGCCACTCTTTGGGTGCAGCCATCAAGCCAGTTCCTTATCCATCTAGTAGTCCACCCATCAAACCCATGTGTCACCAGTTTGGAGACCAGGATGTGGTGTGGGACAGTGTCGAAGGCTTTGCTCAGGTCCAGGTAAACGACATCAGTTGCTCGCCCCTCATCTATTAATTTTGTCACCTGCTCATAGAAGGCCACCAGGTTGGTCAGGCAGGATTTGCCCTTGGCAAAGCCATGCTGACTGTTCCCAATCACCTCTTCACTATTCTTTTGAGCGAGTAGTGACTCCAGGAGGATCTGTTCCATGATCTTTCCAGGCACAGAGGTGAGACTGACTGGCCTGTAGTTCCCTGGTTCCTCCTTCTTGCCCTTTTTGAAGATGGGGGCAATGTTTCCCCTTTTCCAGTCTGTGGGGACTTCACCAGACTGCCAGGACTTTTGAAATATAATAGAGAGGGGTTTAGCAACCTCATCTGCCAGTTCTCTCAGTACCCGTGGGTGTAACCCGTCGGGTCCCATGGACTTGAACACTTTCAGGTTCTTCAGATGATCACGAACCTGATCTGCACTTACAATGGGCAGTTCTTCCTCCCCGTCCCTGGCTTTGACTTCCATAACATCAGGAGTGTGGCTAGAGGCCCTTGCAGTGAAGACTGAGGTAAAGAAGTTATTAAGTACCTCAGCCTTTTCCTCATCACATGTGACCATGTCACCATTTTCCTTTCTGAGGGGGCCCACACCTTCCCTAGTCTTCTTCTTCCCATTAATATACCTGTAAAAGTTCTTAGTATTCCCTTTAATCTCCCTGGCTAGATTCAACTCAAACTCTGCTTTGGCTTTCCTAACCAGGACTCTTGCTGCTCGGGCAGCTTCCTTGTATTCCCCCTGTTCTACCTGTCCTTCCCTCCACTTCCTGTAGAGTTTCCTTTTAAGTAATAGTGTGTCCAGTAGCTCCTTGCCCATCCAGGCAGGCCTCCTAGCATTCTTACCTGCTTTTCTCTTTGTTGGTACACAGAGCTCCTGGACACAGAGGAGGTGGTCCTTGAATACTGACCAGCTGTCCTGGGTCCCTCTTCCCTCCAGGGCTTTGTCCCACGACACTTTGGCTAGCAGATCCCTGAAGCGATCAAAATCTGCATGCCTAAAGTCTAGGGTCGTGAGCTTGGAATACTTCCTCCTGATTGCCCTGAGGATGTTAAATTCAACTGCTTCATGGTCACTGCAGCCAAGGCCGTCTATGAGCCTCACATTGCTTACCAGCCCTTCCCTGTTGGTGAGAACAAGGTCCAGCATAGCACCATTTCTTGTTGGTTCCTCCACCATTTGGAGGAGGAAGTTGTCTTCTATGCAGTCCAGGAACATCCTGGATTGCTGGTGCCTTGCTGTGTTGTCCCTCCAGCAGATGTCCGGGTGGTTGAAATCACCCATGAGGACCAGGGCTTGTGACCTGGAAGCTGCTTCTATTTGCCTATGGAGGGCCTCATCTGCTTGGATCTGCTGGTCAGGTGGCCTGTAGGAGACCCCCACAGTAATATCTTCTTCCCCTGTCCTGCCTTTAATTTTGACCCATACACTCTCAACTAGCTTATCATCCCTCCCCAGTTGGAGCTCCACTGATTCCAACTGGCTATTGACATAGAGGGCAACACCTCCTCCTCTCCTTCCCTGCCTATCCTTCCTAAAGAGTTTATACCCATCTATGCCTACATCCCAGTCATGGGATTCATCCCACCAAGTTTCAGTAACAGCCACTATGTCGTGGCATCCCAGCAGCACAGTGGCCCTTAACTCATCCTGTTTGTTGCCCAAGCTGCGCGCATTCGCATAGAAGCACTTCAGCTGGGCTGGCCCTGTCCTCCTCTTGTGCCAAATCCCCTCGGTTTCCACAGAATGTCCTGGTGGATCATTCGTGGCTTGCCTCAGGGTAGCAAGTTGAGAGCCCTTACCAGCTCTCCTTCTCTCTACTGCTGGTGAGCTGCCCCTCTGTTTGTCACCAGCCAGCAGGAGACTATTAACCCCTTCCCCCTTCAAATCTAGTTTAAAGCCCTATCAATGAGCCCTGCCAATTCCTGCCCCAGGATTCTTATCCCACTCTGGGACAAGTGTGTCCCATGAGTTGTTTTCAGCTCAGGTGCCTTGAAAACCAATCCATGATTGTGGAACCCAAAGCCCTGTCGATGGCACCAGCCCCTGAGCCATGAATTGATCTGTCGGCCCTTCCTCAGTGTGTCCTCATCCATTGCTGACGTTAGAGGGATGGCAGAGAACACGACTTGAGCCCCTGATCCCTTTAGCATTTGCCCTAAGGTTCTGAAGTCTTTTTTAATAGATTGTGAGCCTCTCATTGTTACATCGTCACTGCCCACCTGAAAGACCAGCAGTGGGTAGTAGTCTGAAGGACTCACGAGGTTGGGAATTCTATCTACAACATCTTTTACTTGGGCACCAGGGAGGCAGCTGACCGCTCTATGAAATGGGTCTGGTCTGCATATTGGGCCCTCTGTTCCCCTCAGTAGGGAGTCTCCTATGACGATGACCCTGCGAGGTTTCTTTTCTGGGTAAGTTTTGATGGCTGGCCTGAGGCAACCTGTCATTGGTGCAGCTTCTGACCTTCTTGGGTCCTCGACCTTACCAATGACCTGTTCCTCCTGCAGAGCCTCATACCTGTTCTGTAACTGCACTGGAGGCAGCGTGCTGCTCACAGGAGCAGACTTCCTTTGTTTGCATTTCTTCCGTCGGGCAGAGACCTGTTCCCATTGGCCCTGCTCATGGGGGTTACTACAGGGAGGTTGAGAATCTTGCTTCTGGGAAGGTATCAAACTCCCTGTTCCCCTAAGTGTTACCCCCTGTTCTGGTTTAGAAGAGATTACATCATGGGAATTGTCAATTTTCTGCTCGCCATCTCTTCTAGCTCTTAGCCTTTCCACCTCTTCTTTTAGTTTGACCACCATGCTCATCAGATCACTGACCTGCTCACACCTGAAACAGGAGCTGCTCCCTCCAGCCTCCATGTCGAGTGCCAGGTTCCAGCACTCACTGCAGCCACCTGCCTGAACATCTGCATGCTTGTGTGTGGTCTCTGTTTGGGTGCCCACTGTCCTTCTGTTAGCCTTTGCTCTAGTGGTGACCATCTTGCAGTAACCACCCTCTCCACACGGCTTTTTTTTTTTTTTTTTTTTTTTTTTTTTTTTTCTTTCCCCTGTCAGTGAGAAGGCGAGCTGCGCTTCTCAAGCTGCCTCTCTCCTCAGCCACGCGCTGGGGTCTGTTTGGTTTGCGCGCGGTCTCCGCGGCAACCCCTCCCCCAGCTACGACACTGCCCTCCGGCAGGTAGGCAATCCGAGCCCGCTGCCCCTCCTCCTCTCTTTGGAAAGTCCCAAGCCACCAGCCCCTTACCGCCTGAAAAGCAAGGGAATCAAAGCCAAAAGCCAAACTCCCAGAGCTGCGCTTCTCAAGCTGCCTCTCTCCTCAGCCACGCGCTGGGGTATCTTGTAATGGGTTGGGGCAAGCCCCCTCCCCACCACAGGGCAGAAACAACGACTCAGACAAAGGGATTGCAAAAGTGATGGAAAGTTTAAATAGAAAAACATTTAAAAAAAACCAAACAAACAACAATGAAAGCTTTACAGAGAACCACAAGCACCGTGACAAAGAGAGAGATCCCACAACATGCCCAAGAGCATCCCATCCCCACCTGGGGGTACACCCAACCCCCCCCCCAGGGCTCTTTCCTCCCCCCCCCAACCCAGCCTTGGGCCTGGGTAGGCCCAAGGGAGGCGGCTCATGCCATTTTACCTAGGCTGCAGCTGGGGATAAAAGAGGAAGTGAAGACCCCGCATGGGCATTTTATAGGGGAGCAGGGCATTATGGGAAATGAAATACCTGCCTGTGTCCACCCCCTGGGCTGGGCCCACCCGTAGGGACCTCCCAGGTGTGTTCTGTGCAGTGGCATCCAGGCCAGCACCCAGCCTAAACCACCACATATCTTCAATGTCCTCTTCAACATCTTCATCGATGATCTGGATGAGGGGGTCGAGTCAGTCATCAGCAAGTTTGCAGATGACACCAAATTAGGGGCAGATGTTAGTCTGTTAGAGGGTGGAAAGGCTCTGCAGAGGGACCTCGACCGACTGGACAGATGGGCAGAGTCCAATGGGATGGCATTCAACAAGTCCAAGTGCCGAGTGCTGCACTTTGGCTACGGCAATCCCATGCAGAGCTACAGGCTGGGGTCGGAGTGGCTGGAGAGCTCCCAAACAGAGAGGGCCCTGGGGGTGCTGATCGACAGCCACCTGAATATGAGCCAGCAGTGTGCCCAGGTGGCCAGGAGGGCCAATGGCATCTTGGCCTGCATTAGGAATAGTGTGGCCAGCAGGAGCAGGGAGGTCATTGTGCCCTTGTACTCTGCTTTGGTTAGGCCACACCTTGAGTACTGTGTCCAGTTCTGGGCCCCTCAGTTTAAGAAGGACATCGAAACACTTGAACGTGTCCAGAAAAGGGCAACAAGGCTGGTGAGAGGCCTTGAACACAAGCCCTATGAGGAAAGGCTGAGGGAGCTGGGATTGTTTAGCCTGGAGAAGAGGAGGCTCAGGGGAGACCTCATTGCCCTCTACAACTACCTGAGGGGTGCTTGTAGCCAGGAAGGGGTTGGCCTCTTCTCCCAGGCAACCAGCACCAGAACAAGGGGCCACAGTCTCAAGCTGCGCCAGGGGAGGTTTAGACTCGAGGTGAGGAGGAAGTTCTTCACTGAGCAAGTAATTCGTCATTGGAACAGGTTGCCCAGGGAGGTGGTTGAGTCATCGTCCCTGGAGGCGTTCAAGAGGAGATTGGACGTGGCACTTGGTGCCATGGTTTAGTCATGGGGTCTGTGTTGATAGGTTGGACTCGATGATCCTCGAGGTCCTTTCCAACCTAAGTTATACTGTGAAACTGTGATACTGTGATATCTGGACCATCTCAGACAGGTCCCAGACCCACTGCTTGAACTACCTCTTGCTTTATCTGGTCAAAGGCTGCTTGTTGTTCAGGTCCCCAGTAGAAACTGTTTCTCTTTCGAGTCACATCATACAGAGGTTTCACAATCTGATTGTATCCAGGAGTGTGCAGTCTCCAAAATCCCACTATCCCCAAGAAACGTAGGGTTTCTTGCTTGTTCATGGGATTTGCCATGGTAAAGACTCTATTTACCACATCCACTGGAATGTGTCGGCGTCCATCCTGCCACCACACTCCCAGAAACTGAATCTCTGTGGTAGGTCCTTTCACCTTGTCTCTCTTGATGGCAAAACCTGCATTCAGAAGAATGTCAATGATTTTGTTACTTTTCTCGAAGACTTCTTCAGCAGTTTTACCCCAGACGATGATATCATCGATGAACTGGATGTGTTCTGGAGCACCGCCTTTCTCCAGAGCATCATGGATTACTGCATGATGTGGTGAAGAGGTTATTAAATTTATGAATATGAAATATGAATAATGAAAATATTATTTTTATTAATTATCAGACTATTAAAAACCAATGAATCACCAACTTATATACATGTTCTAGTGCACGTTCGTGAAATAGATTCCACAAGTGGCTTAATGTTATGATTGGAACTAGTTACAGACTATTTCTATCTTTATATCACGAAGTGTGCGGTTCCGCCGCTTGGCCACTAGATGGCGACTCGGCGGGACGCGGGCAGCTTCTGGCTATACACAGCAATATTACAATCTTTCTATGCGTCAGCGCTTACTCTGCTAGACGTGGATACTTTGAACTGAGGGCTAGTGGATAGAAAACACGTGGAAGATATTTGATTCCCTCCAGACAACAGGGATCATTCCTGGTCGGGGTCGGCCCGTGGGGTCAGCCCTCAAAGTCAGCTCGCACGGCAGGGCGGGACGACGGTGGCTGGTAGGTGGGCTCGGACGACATGGCAGCAGGCAAAGCTACGGGGGTCAGCCCAACCATGGCGATTCTCGGGGCTGATGCAAACAGCCTCGGGGAGAGAATGTGGCTGCGGCAGATTCTCGTTTACTGATCTTAAAGGAGCAGCGGGACTCTCGGAGTGGTCCCAGGTTCGGTGCAGTATAGGCACGAACAATCCCTTAGTCTTCCCTGAGATTCACAGGGCTCAGAGTGGCACACATGGTGGTTCTTCTCCCGCTACGGCGGGGCTAGGCATATGTGGACTCGGTATCGATCAAGTCCCTTTTCCCCGGCAACTGGGCAGATCTTACCCTCGGCAGTCGGTCCAGTCCTCCGGTGGCACGGTGGGCTCTCCCGGTCAGTACGACTGGCTGTAGCGATGCTGGATTCCTCAGAGACAGCCCCATGCAGGGGCTTTCAGTATTTGTACATGTATAACAGAAGCTAACAACAATAAGCTCAATGGCAAAGGCTGCAGCTCAAGAGTTGCTCTCTCGAGCAAGCACAGAGACAAAGTGAATGGGGGGGCAACTTGTTTACCAATTGGGGTGATACTTATAGATTCCTCGAGGCTGGGCTTGACCAATGGGCACTCTCATAAGCAACTGGCTTCAGCCTATAGAAAGCGTGAAGCTAGAATTATGCCCATACTTGGTGTCAGCCCGAGCACTGCATGCGCTGGGTGTGTGCTGGCCAGGCTAATGCCTTGGCTTTTGTCTTCCTCCTGAAGGAGGGGGAACTTGTCCACATGCTGGGACAAGATTCAGTATCGGGGCATAATGTGCCTTCACCACACATGACAGATGCTTGAGCTGTGGATCCAGCCCATTGGCAATCTGTTGAAAGTGTACTGGATTCCTCTCCAGGTGAAAGCAAACTGAGGCCTGCATTCCTCTGCTATGGGAATAGAGAAAAATGCATTAGCAATGTCTATGGTGGCATACCATTTGGCCTCTTTGCATTCCAGCTCATACTGGAGTTCCATCATTTCTGGTACTGCTGCACTCATAGGTGGTGTTACTTCATTCAGGTCTCGGTAGTCAACCGCCAGATGCCAGTCTCCATTCTGCTTCCGCACAGGCCACACTGGACTGTTGAAAGGTGAATGAGTTTTGCTGATGACTTTCTGACTCTCCAACTGACGAATCAGATTCTGAATGGGCAACAAAGAGTCACGGTTGGTTCTGTATTGTCTGTGATGCACAGTCTGAGAAGCAACCGGCAATTTAATGTTGGGAAGTTCAGGTCTAACAGATAGCTTCAGTTTTTGTCCATCAATTTCTACAGAAGCTACTCCAAAAGCCCATTTGTAACCACTAGGGTCTTTGAAACACCCTTCTCTCAGAAAATCAATTCCCAAAATACAAGGTGCATCAGGTCTGGTCACAACTGTATGCTCCCTCCATTGTTTACCAGGGCCCCGTCCCTGGGGGTGTTTAAGAGCAGGCTGGATGAGGCTCTGGCCAGCCTGATCTAGTGTAGGGTGTCCCTGCCCATGGCAGGGGGGTTGGAACTAGATGATCCTTGTGGTCCCTTCCAACCCTGAATGAAACTATGAAACTATGAAACCTCCACCTTACTTAACTCTTGAGATCCACCAGTGACTCCCAGAATAGTTATAGACTCTGATCCCTGATAATTTGATGGTATTATGGTGCACTGAGCTCCTGTGTCAACCAAGGCCCTGTACTTCCGAAATTGTGAAGTGCCAGGCCACTGGATGTACACATCCCAATAGATTCTGTTATCTCTGTTATCCTTCTCCTCCCCCTGGCTGGAGGCAGGGCACCCCTAGTTATGGAGAACATGCCCACATGTGCATTGAGCACCGTGTGCAGTGTTAGAACTGGAGCCACTGTTGGAGCTACTAGAGTTGCTCTGGGGAACTGTGGAAGTAGCAGCTGCCCTTCTGGTATTGCTACCTCGGGTTCTGCGACTTTGCAGTTCTCTCAGTCTCCTGAAAAGAGTAGAAGTTGTTTGGCCATCCCACCTGTTCATGTTCTCACCAAACTGATCATGCAGAGTTGTCCAAATGGTTCTACGTGACTGCCTTGGTGGTCTGTTTTGGTTTGATCTGTTTTGGAATGACCTCCTTGGAGGACGTCTATTCCTCACAGATGAAACTTTTATCCACCTGGAGGAAGAATTGGAATTATCTCTTTGTGCCAATTGGTATATGGAATCTTTCAGCTCTCTCATGCAATTCTCAGTTTTTCCAGACAGAGTTTCAATGGCTGAAACCAAAGAAACACGTGTCATGCTATCCTCCAATTGTCTCATTTGATCACTGAATTGGCCAACCGTAGAAGGTGCTCCACCATAATTTCTTGACACAATTCTGCTCACCAGAATGTTTACATAATTAGAAGGAGGAAGCTTGATGAGCTTTTTTGCAAGACCAGTTCCCACAGGAATGTCATCAGGATTCAGAGTTTCATGTTCACCATAGAGTAGCTCTCTAACAGCAAATTCTCTCAGGCGCTTAATTCCCTCCTCTATGGTAGTCCAGGGTTTAGGATTCCATGGAAGATCATCTCGAGAAGGGTATCTCAGGGCAACTGCAAATAAAAGGTGTACCCACAGATTAACCTTACCGAGAATCTTGGCTCGATGTCTATCTATTCCATTATCCTTCGAGAGAGTTCCTAACTGAGCTGCTGACTTGTCTCCAACCATTAGAGCTGGAGCACCTGTATCATAACACCTACTAAGCCAAGCTAGAACTGGCTCCTTATCTGCTCTGGTATAATCTTTACAGACATTTGTCAATTCTTCGCTCGGTGAAGAACATCCAGAAAAGTTCAGCTGAAGAAAGAAAGAAACCACAGCTAGCTCAGTCGGAGGAGCAAAGGGTAAAAGCTATATTTACAAGCAAGATGAAATGCAGGTTGTATATACACAATATATATACAGTATTTACAATATATACAGAAATACACAGCAAAGAAAGTAATACCCTCCTCCGTACAGAGGAGGGTTCCCCCCTGTACCCCCTCTCTCCCCCTACCTCCCTTTTTCCCAAAAAAGGGTTAGAGAGAGAGAAAAGGTAGCTATTAAGGAGGAAAATTCTTATTAGGCTTCGAAGTGCATGCAGGGATTAGTTTTGCTTATCTGTTATCCAGGGTCATTCCGGCTAGTTGCTCAGAAGCAGACAGGCTGGAAAGGCAGAACAGACTGGACTGAGAATAGATTCCAACTGAATTAAAAGTTAAAGTTGCATTCTACCAATCTAGCAATGAAATTAATTTAGAATATCTGATTGCTTTCATTTTAATACCAAAACATTCAACCAGAGTCCCAGCAAATGTCCCTTTCTTAAAGGCACAGCCTCAAACGGTCACAGCACCCCAGGGGGAAAAACACCCAGGCAGCTCAGGAGCTCCCTTCAGAGGAGACCTTAGCACCAGAGAATTGTCTGGGTTGGAAAAGCCTTCTAGGATCATGTCCAATGATCAACCCAACCCCACCAAGTGCCATGGCCACAGGTTGCTTGACCACCTCCTGGGATGGGGACTCTACCACCTCCCTGAGCAGCCTATGCCAGCCCCTGACCACTCTTGCAGCAAAGAAATGTATTGATGATCTGGATGACAGCATTGAGTCCATCATCAGTAAGTTTGCAGATGACACCAAGCTGAGTTGATCTGTTAGAGGGTAGGAGAGCTCTGCAGAGGGACCTTGACAGGCTGGACAGATGGTCAGAGCCCAAGGGCATGAGATTGAACACATCCAAGTGCTGGGTTCTGCACATTGGCCACAACAACCCCATGCAGTGCTACAGGCTGGGGACAGAGTGGCTGAGAGCAGCCGGGCAGAAAGGGACCTGGGGGTAGAGCTTGAGATGAGCCAGCAGGGTGCCCAGGTGGCCAAGAAGGCCAAGGGCATTCTGGCCTGCGTCAGGAACAGTGTGGCCAACAGGAGCAGGGAAGTCATTCTGCCCTGTGCTCAGCACTAGTCAGGCCACACCTTGAGTCCTGTGTTCAGTTCTGGGCCCCTCAGTTTAAGAAAGATGTTGAGATGCTGGAAGGTGTCCAGAGAAGGGCAACAAAGCTGGGGAGAGGTCTGGAACACAGCCCTGTGAGGAGAGGCTGAGGGAGCTGGGGTTGCTTAGCCTGGAGAAGAGGAGGCTCAGGGGAGACCTTCTTGCTCTTTCCAGCTCCCTGAAGGGAGGTTGTAGCCAGGTGGGGGTTGGTCTCTTCTTCCAGGCAAGCAGCATCAGAACAAGAGGACACAGTCTCAAGTTGTGCCAGGGGAGGTTTAGGGTGGAGGTGGGGAGGAAATTCTTCCCAGCAAGAGAGATTGGCCATTGGAATGTGCTGCCCAGGGAGGTGGTGGAGTCACCATCCCTGGAGGTGTTTAGGAAGAGCCTGGATGAGGCCCTTTGTGCCATGGTTTAGTTGATCAGATGATTTAGTTGATCAGGGTGATAGGTTGGACTGGATGATCTCTGAGGTCTTTTCCAACCTGGTTAAATCCATTCCATTCCATTCCATTCCATTCCATTCCATTCCATTCCATTCCATTCTATTCTACTACATTCTAACCCTCCTCTGGTGCAACCTGAGGCCACTTCCTCTCTTGTTTAAGCCTTAACTCCTCTCCTTTCAAGCTTTGCTGGTCCATGACTTGCTTGGATGCTGTCATGCTGAGTTCCTGGGCAAATGTGGTAACTGCCAACACTGCTTGTTGTGTTTGCTTGAGCAGAGCTGATGCTCAGTCAACCTCATGAGCAGCTAAATCAACCTTTTCTCTCTTTTGGGGCTTGGTTTCTTTCATTTTATTTGATTTTTCCTTGTTGGTTTTTTCCCCCTCCCCTGAGGTTTGTTTTATTCATCCTTTTGGAGCATAAACTGCCAGGAGCAGTCTGTGTCAGCAGCCATGTGGAGTTGCAGAGGCAGATTATGGATTCAGAGTGGTTTGTTGGGGTCATTTCCTTTGCTGGTTGCCCCTGGTGTGTTTTTCCTTGCATCCTGCCCCTGGGCAAATCAATCAGGCCCAATCCAGCCAGGCTCAGCCCTGCTTTCCAGCAAACTGTTGATTCCTCATCAGTTGTTCTCAGCTCTCCCACTGGCAGTGGGCTGCTGGAAGTGGCACTTATGAAGGTCCCTGGAAGTGTCCTTTGTTTAGGAGCATTCTGGGGGCTAGTGGCCAGAAAACCTGCAGATGGTAGGGAGCTTCTGTCAGAGGAAATAAAGCTTCTTCCAGGCTTCCTGTGGTGTCTGCTAGATGAGGGAACATCCTCTGCTCTTAAGGCAAGGAGAGGTGATGCTGACCCTAACTGAGGAACAATGAGTCATGGATTCATGGAGTGGGTTGGGTTGGAAAGGACTTCAAACATCCTCTAGTTGCACACCTTCTGGCACTGGTAGGCATGCCCTCCACCAGCCCAGGCTGCTCAAAGCCTCATCCAGCCTGGCCTTGAAGACCTCCAGGGAGGTGGCATCCACAACCTCCCTCTCAGATCACAGAATCATAGAATCACCAAGGTTGGAAAAGACCTCAAAGATCATCGAGTCCAACCTGTCACCACAGACCTCATGACCATCATGGCGCCAAGTGCCACATCCAATCCCCTCTTGAACACCTCCAGGGATGGGGACTCCACCACCTCCCTGGGCAGCACATTCCAATGGCTAACAACTCTCTCGGTGAAGAACTTTCTCCTCACCTCCAGCCTAAGCCTCCCCTGGCACAGCTTGAGACTGTGTCCTCTTGTGCTGGTGCTGGGTGCCTGGGAGAAGAGACCAACCCCCACCTGGCTACAACCTCCCTTCAGGATCAACTCTTAAGAGATCAACATGTCCCAAAAAACTTCTTCATTCCTGATGTGGAGGTGAATTCCTCAGAAGGATCCCTCAGGGAAGGCAGCAAGAAGCAATCCCTCCCTGGTGCCCCAGGCTGAAGCTCTTTGCTCTGAGCTTGTAGTGTCATCAGATTGGATGTTGGGAAGAAGTTGTTCCCCATGAGAGTGGTGAGAGACTGGCACAGGTTGCCCAGGGAGGTGGTGGAAGCCTCCTGCCTGGAGGTGTTTGCAGCCAGGCTGGATGTGGCTGTGAGCAACCTGCTGTAGTGTGAGGTGTCCCTGGCCATGGCAGGGGGGTTGGAACTGGCTGAGTCTTGAGGTCCCTTCCAACCTTGACAATTCTGTGATCAAGGAACTGCCTGAAAGAAGGAGGCAGAAAAAAGGAGAATGATCAGGACACAGGAAAGTGTGAACTGGCTGCTGTTCATCTGATCTAGCCCAGGAGCAAACTGTGTCCTGTCTCTTAGTATCCCTGGGCACTCCATCATTTGATAGCCCAATCCCAGCTGAGAAAGGAGACTGGGAAAAGATCCACAGCTTGAAATGGAAATGGGCTGAATGAAATGGCCAGACTGGCACCAAGGCAAAGCAGATGAAGTTAGGCTCAGCCCAGCAAAGGTGCAGCAGGCACAGGACAGAGGAAGGCAGATCCCTGAGAGGAGGAGAAGGACAAGGGGAAGGAGGAGGAAGGGGAGAGGGAGGAGGGGAAGGAAAGGAGAAGGGGAAGGAAGGAGAGAAGAAGGAAAAGGAAGAGGAGACACAGTCCTGCAGGTGAGGTCTGAGAGGGGCAGAGGGGCAGGATCCCCTCTCTGCATCTCTGGCAATGGGCACTGGCAGCCCAGGAGGCCAAGGGCAGCTGAGCTGCCCCCTGGCCAGCTTCTCCCCCACCAGCACCCCCAAATCCATCTCTGCCCACCCAGTGTAACCAGTTGCTGCCTTTGTCCTCCCCTCCCCAGCTCTGTCCTGAAGGAGGAAGATGATGATGCTGATGATGCTCCCATCAAGCGCTGCCCCAAGTGCAAGGTCTACATCGAGCGGGATGAGGGCTGTGCCCAGATGATGTGCAGGAACTGCAAGCATGCCTTCTGCTGGTACTGCCTGGAGTCTCTTGATGTGAGTGCCCTGCTTCTGCTTCTGCTCCTCACAGCCTTGCAGATCCATTGCTTGGCTGGCTCTTGAATCCCTGCAGTTGCAGCCCTCTGCCTGCCACCCGACTTGGTGGAGCAGAGGGGCAGCAGAGCTGACACTGGGAGGGTGAGGGGGACTTGGGTGGCCTTGTTTTGCCTGGCTGACCTCTGTGCTCTTAGAATCCTAGAACCCAGTGGTCAAGGGATTTCATTCTACAGGCTGGGGACAGTGTGGTTGGAGAAAGGCAGAAAGGGACCTGGGGGGACTGGGTGACATCAGCAAAACAGGAGCCAGCAGTGTGCCAAGGTGGCCAAAAAGGCCAAGGGCATCCTGACCTGCATCAGGAACAGTGTGGCCAGCAGGAGCAGGGAAGTCATTCTGCCCTGTGCTCAGCACTGGTTAGGCCACATCTTGAGTCCTGTGTCCAGTTCTGGGCTCCTCAGTTCAAGAAGGACATTGAGAGACTTGAAGGTGTCCAGAGAAGGGCAACAAAGCTGGGGAGAGGTCTGGAGCACAGCCCTGTGAGGAGAGGCTGAGGGAGCTTGGGTTGCTTAGCCTGGAGAAGACCTTCTTGCTCTCTCCAACTCCCTGAAGGGAGGTTGTAGCCAGGTGGGGGTTGGTCTCTTCTCCCAGGCAAGCAGCACCAGAACAAGAGGACACAGTCTCAAGCTGTGCCAGGGGAGGTTCAGGATGGAGATGAGGAAGACGTTCTTCCCAGCAAGAGAGACTGGCCATTGGAATGTGCTGCCCAGGAAGGTGGTTGAGTCACCATCCTTGGAGGTGTTCAAGAAAGGCTTGGATGTGGCACTTGGAGCCATGGTTTAGTTGTCAGGAGGTGTTAGGTATTAGGTAGTAGGTTGGGTTTGATGATCTCTTGAGGTCTTTTCCAACCTTATTGATTCTATGATTTAGGATCATCATTCAAAGTGTCAGAATGAATAAAAGCAGAGTTCCCAACTGGAAATCCACAGCAGGAAATCCAATCAACAAGACCATGGCACTAAGATACTCAAGGTTGACTTTGTGATGACTACTTAAGGCTAACAAGGAGCTGAAAGCTAAATCAGCTGAGAAATTTGCTCCCACTTAAAACAACAGCAAAATAGAATCAGAATTGTTAGGGTTGGAAGGGACCTCAAGGCTCAGCCAGTTCCAACCCTCCTGCCATGGGCAGGGACACCTCACACTACAGCAGGTTGCTCACAGCCACATCCAGCCGGGCTGCAAACACCTCCAGGCGTGAGGCTTCCACCACCTCCCTGGGCAACCTGTGCCAGTCTCTCACCACCCTCATGGGGAACAAATTCTTCCTAATGTCTAATCTAAATCTCCTCTCCTGTCTTTTGGATCCATCCCCCCCAGTCCTATCACTCCCTGACACCCTCAGAAGTCCCTCCCCATCTTTCTTGGAGCCCTCTGCAGATCCTGGAAGGCCACAATTAGGTCTCCTGGGAGCCTTCTCCTCTCCAGCCTGCACAACCCCAACTCCCTCAGTCTGTCCTCACAGCAGAGCAGCTCCAGCCCTCTGCTCATCCTCGTGGCCCTTCTCTGGACACCTTCCAGCACCTCCAGACCCTTCCTGTACTAGTCAGTGAATGATTGTTGCCTGTGTCAGTCCATCAATGATTGTTCAAGTCAGTAACTAATTTAATAAAAAGTAAAATTGTATGAAATGAAGCTGTGAAATGAGATCAAATTGTGTGAAGGATGTGGAGCTCCTGGAGCAGATCCAGAGGAGGTCACAAAGATGATCAGAGGCTGGAGAACCTCCCCTATGAGGACAGGCTGGGAGAGTTGAGGCTGTTCAGCCTGGAGAAGGCTCCAGGGAGACCTCAGAGCAGCCTCCCAGTATCCGAAGGGGCTTCAGGAGATCTGGGGAGGGACTTGTGACAAGGGCTGGGAGTGCCAGGATGAGAGACAATGGCTTTGAGCTGGGAGAGGATATTGAGACTGGAGATGAGGAAGAAATCCTTGCCAGTGAGGGTAGGGAGACACTGGCACAGGCTGCCCAGGGAGGCTGTGACTGCCTCCTCCCTGGAGGTGTTCCAGGCCAGGCTGAATGAGGCCTTGAGCAGCCTGGGCTGGTGGGAGATGTCCCTGCCCATGGCAGGGGGGTGGAACTGAATGGTCTTGAAGGTCCCTCCCAACCCATTGCATAATTCTTCTTTGATTTGTTTTTGTCTGTCAATAGTCAGTGCTGTGAGGGGCAATGGTTTGGGGCTGGAGCAGAGGGGCATTTAGGTTGGACCTCAGGAGGAAGTTCTGCACAGTGAGGCTGGGGAGACACTGGCACAGGCTGTCCAGGAGGGTGGTTGAGGCTCCATCCCTGGAGACATCCAAGGTCAGCCTTGCTGTGTCCCTGGGCAGCCTGCTGCAGCTGGGGGTGTCCCTGCTGCCTGCAGGGGGCCTGGACAGGATGCCCTTTGAGGGGTCCCTTCCAGCCATCTGTGAAGCTGGGAGGCCCAAGGGAGGTTCAGGCATGTGGCCTCAGCCCAGGGAAGTTCAATAAACTCTGGGTTTGGTGTGTCAGCAGCCAGGCCCATCTGTTTACCATTCATTGTCTTCTCTTGGGCAAGAAATAAATCTGACATGCAAAGAAGACAATGATCTGCCCCCAGCAGGCCTTGGTCAGTCTATAAGCTGCTGCTGTCATGTATTTATGGAGGTTCTTTTGAAATCAGCCTCTTATCATGGCCAAGGATCAGAGGATATCCAGCAGCAGCTGTTTCCAGCTCATCTGGTTTGTTCTACAGCATTGGAAACAATGGCAAAGGAAATGTTGGAGGTTCCTGAAAGCTGCTCTGCCTCCTTGGGACCTGGGGTTGTCCTGTTGGAATGCTTCACTCTCCATCCTGAGCTGCTCAGTCAGAGGCAGTGTTCCCTTAGAGCCAGGCCTGCTCTCCTGGCTGGCTCACAAAGGGATGGAAGGACAGAGAGGGTCTGGGCTGCAGCCAGGGGAGTGTGGGTAGCAGGGCAGGAGAGGGGATTCTGACCCTGGGCTCTGCTCTGCTCAGACCTCACCTCCAATCCTGCCCCCAGCTCTGCTGTCCCCAGCAGGAGAAAGACACAGAGCTGCTGGAGAGAGGCCAGAGGAGGCCACAAAGATGCTCCAAGGGCTGGAGCAGCTCTGCTGGGAGCACAGGCTGAGGGAGCTGGGGCTGTGCAGCCTGCAGAGAAGAAGGCTCCAGGGGCACCTCAGAGCTGCCTGCCAGGACCTGAAGGGATCCTGTAGGAAGGCTGCAGAGAGACTTCTCCTGAGGGGGTCTGGAGCCAGGCCAAGGGGGAATGGTTTGGGGCTGAGGCAGAGCAGGGTCAGACTGGAGCTGAGGAAGAAGTTCTTCAGCAGGAGGCTGCTGAGGCTCTGGCCCAGGCTGCCCAGGGAGGCTGTGGCTGCCTCCTGCCTGGGGGTGTTCAGGGCCAGGCTGGATGAGGCCTTGAGCAGCTGAGTCTAGCTGGGAGGTGTCCCTGCCCCTGGAGGGGAGGTTGGAGTGGATGAGCTGTGAGGTCCCTTCCAACCTGAGCCACTCTATAATCCCTTCTGCAAAATCTGTGTTGTCCTTCTCCTCTTCAGGTGGTAAAAGGGAGCAGCTCTGGGGAGCCTTCAGAGCAAGGATTCCTAGTTGCACAGAGTGGTTTCCTTTCCCTGTGCTGTTCCTCTGTGCTTGTCTTCCTGGCTCCTCTTGCTGACCTCCAAGCTAGCATTCAGCTGTGCAGCTGCAGAGGCTTTGGGAGCAGAGTTCAGTGGACAGGTGGAGCACTTGCTAAAGAAACCTGTTTGTGAAGGCAGCCCTCAGTGAAGCCCTTTGGAAAGGTTGGGCCTGGCCATATCCTCCCTGCTCAGCTTTCTCCCTCCCAGCACAACTCCTGGTGGGGAGATTTGGTCTCTTCTAACTTGCAGAACAGTTTGTGCTTTCATTGATTTGGATACCTTTTTGTCTCATGTTTTGCAGGATGACTTCCTCCTCATCCATTATGACAAAGGACCTTGTAGGAACAAGCTGGGACACTCCAGGGCATCTGTGATCTGGCACAGGACACAGGTATAGCTCACATCTTGCACAGCTCTCTGCAGATCTGCTGCTCCAGACCATGCTGCCTTTGCTCTGCCTCACTGGAGCCCCTTAGGATGAAATCCTGTGCCAAATGGTGGACTGATTCTGTAGCAGATGTAAGGAGATTCATACAACAGGAGGTTGGAAGGGACTTCAAACATCCTCAAGAGGGCAGTGGCTTGGAGAGGAGGAACAGGTAGCTCTCCCTGACAGGACACTCCTTGGCCACTGAGAAAGCCACAAAGCAAGTTTGCAGATGAGAGCAAGCTCAGTGATGCAGCTGATGAGTCTGAAGGAGCTCTCTGCTCTGCTTCAGTGCATGCAGCACAAAGGCCAATAACAATTAGTTGGCAAAGCCCTTTCAGATCACCCACTCCAAGCATTCTCCACCTCAGCACCACAGCTCTGCCTGCCTGAAACACCTCCAGGGATGGGGATTCAGCCTCCTCCCTGGGGAGGCTTTGAGAACCCTTCCAGTCAACAAGTTTTTGCTCATATCCAACATAAACCTCCAGGTGATTCTCTCACCCTCTCTCCCTACAGCCACCCTCACTGCCTAGGTCTCCTGAGCTCTGGACTGAGTGTTCCATGGCTTAGCCACTGCTACCTTAGGAGGTCTGTTTGTTTACAGAAGCTTGGATAGGATAGAATAGGATAGGATAGGATAGGATAGGATAGGATAGGATAGGATAGGATAGGATAGGATAGGAAAGGAATTGAATTGAATTGAATTGAATTGAATTGAATTGAATTGAATTGAATTGAATTGAATTGAATTGAATTGAATTGACCAGGTTGGAAAAGACCTCAGAGATCACCAAGTCCAACCTCTCACCCAGCACGATCTGATCAACTAAACCATGGCACCAAGTGCCTCATCCAGGCTCTTCTTAAACACCTCCAGGGATGGTGACTCCACCATCTCCCTGGGCAGCACATTCCAATGGCCAATTCCTGTTGCTGGGAAGAACTTCATCCTCACCTCCAGCCTAAACCTCCCCTGGCACAGCTTGAGACTGTGTCCTCTTGTTCTGGTGCTGGTTGCCTGGGAGAAGAGACCAACCCCCACCTGGCTACAACTTCCCTTCAGGGAGTTGGAGAGAGCAAGAAGGTCTTCTTGGTACCCCTGTACCATGAGGTGATGAACCTGCTAACTGGAGCCTGTCCTCAACACTCCCTTTCTCAACAAGGCCTAGAAGATCCAGCAAAGTGTCCATCAAACATATTTCTGCAAGAGGCTGGGGCTAACTCCCTCCAAATCAGGATCCAATCCTGCTGAGCCCCCTCAAGCCAAATCAGCACTGCAGTTGTTTCCTGGTGTTGAAGTTGCTTTGAGCGCTTAAGCCAAGGCAAACTGAGGTAAAGCCTTTTGGGTTGTGGTTTGTGGGTTTGCAGAAGGAATGGTTGTTTGTTTTGGCTCAAGGAGAGTGACTTGATGCTGAGTAGGGCAGGGCAGCAGCTTCTTCAGAAGCAACAGAACCAAGCAGAAAAGGAGTAAGCACTGCTCAGCAGAAAGGTTGGGTTAAAAACAAACCCAACCCAGCCAACCAAAATGGTCTGACTGAAGAAAACCCCCCACAAGTTTTGGGCCCTCACTGAAAGAAGGACACTGAGAGGCTGGAGCAGGGCCAGAGAAGGGCAAAAAAGCCGGGGAAGGGTCTGGAGAAGAGGGCTGGGGAGGAGCAGCTGAGGGAGCTGGGGGTGGTGAGTGTGGAGAAGAGGAGGCTGAGTGAGACCTCATTGCTCTCTGCAGCTTCCTGACTGGAGGTTGGAGCCAGGTGGGGATTGGTCTCTTCTCCCTAATAACAAGTGATAGGAGGAGAAAAAATGGTCTCAGGTTGTCCCAGGTGAAGTTTAGGTTGGAGATGAGAAGAAACTCCTTGACTGAAAGGGTTCTGAAATCCTGGCACAGGCTGCCCAGTGTGAGAAACGAACTCACTGCTGAAAATTGATAACCAGTTTATTATAAAATAAAGGCAACACAGCGCTGAGCGCAGAGCGAGTTTGCTAGAGGCGCACCCTAACAACACGAGGTGAACATATTTCCCCTTTTACTTTAATAGGTACCATAAACCAATATCTGGGTGAATTAGGAGTCCGGTTTGACTTGCAACTCCACTCACATGGCCTATGGGGTTGCTGCCCACAGCCATGGTTCTAGATCTTCTTCGTGGCAATTACAGAGGTCTACCTGGTCTTGCCTCCTTCAATCCCCACCAATGCTCTGCCCAGACCATGTCTCCTTCCCTTGTCCATGGAGGTTGTACCAATTTCGAACCCCGACCTGTTTCTAGTTTGTGATGTTTTCAGGCAAGGACCATTACCACTCCTATTCTGATACTGGAACTCAAAACATGACCATCTTTATATCCTCCATTTGGGGTACCACAGTCCATTCAGTGGATGGATCCACTAGTCCTTTAACTCTGGTTGCATGTTGGCTGTCTGTATTGCAGTCTCTGTGGTCCCACTAGCTGAACACAGGTTTTGGTACTTTAACACACAGAACACAGATGAATCCTCTGTCCTAATCACTTCAAATTATCCAACAAGCCAATTTACATTTAATAATCAAGAAGTTAAAGTTTTTGAACCCACAGGAAACCTAATTACATAACTACAACAGCATACATTTATAACCACACACACTCTCAGCACATCATCTAAGTTTTAGTAGGCCTAATTACTAATTCAACCTGTTTACCATTACAACATTTACACTTTACCCATCCCCAATGACATCAAGTCCCAGGGTGTTTTATACACAGAATGAAATGGGGGCTTTCCTTGATGTTTTCTTGCAATGCAGATTCAATGTCACACAATGTCAGATGTTCCAAAAGGTGGGTTTGTCTTGCTAGTTCCAGAGCCTTCAGACCTAGGTGTTCAGAGGCACATTCCTGAAGTGGTCCTTTGTCCAGGGAGGTGGTCGAGGCCCCGTCCCTGGAGGTGTTTAAGACCGGGCTGGATGGGGCTCTGGCCAGCCTGATCTAGTGTGGGGTGTCCCTGCCCATGGCACCCACCAATTCTTCAGTAAAAACCCGACTATCCACAATCCAAACAATCCTTGCCTTGGGGCTTGAAGAGACACAATCCTCCTTCCAACCCCAACTGCCCCTTCTCCCGAGATAACCAGTTATCTCTTCTGACCATCATCTGCCCCTCTTCTCGAACTACCCTTATGTCCAACTGAACTATCTCTCCCTAGAAAATTACGTCTTGCACTTGGTGCTACACTAAGATATCCCCTAGCCCAATTCTAGCTTCAGTCTCCAATTTAACATCCTTAGCTACCGGGACTTTAAACCTTTCCCCTTTTGCCCCTAAAACTCGCTCTCCACACCCCCTCTAGGAACCTTGGTAACACGAGTACCCCTAACCCTCCTTTTCCGACCTGAGCCTGGCCACCTCCTGGGCCTGATCCTTTACCAGTCCCTGGTGGGCACGGCTCAGCCACTGCAGCTCTCCCTGCAACAGCTCCTGCTCCGCCCGCCGCACTACTGCAGGTGCTGGTGCAAACACTGACTTGCAGCTCCCCCTAATGGCCCCGGCTCCAGGCCCGCCCAAAGCCGATCCAACTAAGCTTGAAAAAAAACCCCTTAAGATCTCTCTTCTTCTTGGGCACTCTCCTTTCAAATGCCCAACCTTCCCACAATCTACTTTTCTCTCTAGGCCCTTCCTCCATTATCCTTTTTGCCTTATCCTTATCCTGCGTATTGTGCCTCCAATACGCAACCCCAGAGGACTGTCCGGGGGTATATCCCTGGGTACCCTTGTTGCTCCCATGTTTCCCGGGGCTGCTCTACACCTGACCCTTGCCCCATTTCCCGAGGTCCATGCTTTCCATCACCAACCGCTTCATCCCTTCACTGGGCAAGTCCCTCGCGGGATGTTGGAAACGCAGTTAGAAGGACTCCTCACTCACTTCGTGAATCCGGACTGTCCAGTCCACGTCTCACGCACACACACACTCTCACTGACCTCAATACCCGCCCAACTGGACAATACTTACAGTCCTTTTCTTGCTCGGGTCTTTGTGCACAAGAATTACAGGCTAGTTCTGGGAGCTCCTTCCCTTGCCTTTATCTTATAACATTGGCTGGATCTACCCGTGTTCCGAGAGGCTTCCAGGGTCCTCCTTCCAGGCCGCCGAAATCGGCGGGGGCGCCCCCCCCTTCTGAAGGGTCCCAAAAGCCATTGCAGACAGGGTAATCATGTACGGGTCACCAAATTGTGAGAAACGAACTCACTGCTGAAATTGATAACCAGTTTATTATAAAATAAAGGCAACACAGCGCTGGGCGCATAGTGAGTTTGCTAGAGGCGCACCCTAACAACACGAGGTGAACTTATAGAGACGGCAAGCATACATATTCATATATTAAAACGTATTCATCAGGACTGAGACAAAACCTGCACTTTTGACCTGGCCAGTCTTTAGACCTCTTGGCACCTCACCTTTCTCTTCCAATACCCCACACAGTACAGACCATCAGCCCAATGATCGAGCCCCACAGTCCCCAGTAATTCCCCCTGCGAAAGCCAAATATTATAACCAGTTTCTCACACCAGGGAAGAGGCTGAATGCCCATCCCTGGAGGGGTTTTCTAGAGGCAGAGCTGTGGTGCTGAGGGCCATGGGTTGGCACCAGCCTGGGTGCAGAGTTAGAGACTGGTTGGACTGGATGATCTTAAAGAGCTTTTCCAACCCAAACTGTTCTGACTGTATGAAAAATTGAACTTAATGAAGATTTGGACATCATATTGAGGCTGACAGCGGTAAGTAGGTAAGAAGGCCTTCAGCAACCTGGGCTAGTGGGAGGTGTCCATGGCAGGGAGGTTAAAAGTAGATGATCTCCAAGGTCCCTCCCAACCCAAACCATCCTGTGAATCTCATGAAAGTGAGCAATAGGGAATCCAATCCACTGCATTGCTGAGGTCCAGCTTGCCTGGCTGAGCAGCCTGGGCTTCAGTAAGCTGTCTCCAAAGAGCAGCCTGGGAGCAGCTGCAGCTCACAGCTTTCAAAGGAGATGAGAATTCAGCTTTGGTTTAGCAGCAAATGAAGGCCATGGAAGCTGCAGCAGATTGTCAGCACCTCCAGAAATCAAACCAGAGAGAGTAACGAACCATGCACACCTCAGAGCCTGGAAGAGCTCTTGGCAGGCAGTCCAGTTATTAGGGCAGGGAAATTGGAGCTTCTCAGCCAGAAGCCAAGAAGATTTGAGTGCACCCTCAGCAAGTTTGCTGATGACACCAAGCGGTGTGGTGCAGCAGACACGCTGGAGGGAAGGGAGGCCATCCAGAGGGACCTTGACATACTGGAGAGGTGGGCACAAGCCAACCTCATGAAGTTCAATAAGAGCAAGTGCAGGGTCCTGCATCTGGGTCGAGGCAATCCCAGGCACAAATACAGGCTGGACAGTGACTGGCTGGAAAGTAGCCCTGAGGAGAGAGACTTGGGGGTGCTGGTGGACAAAAAGCTCAACATGAGCTCTCAATGTGCACTTGCAGCCCGCAAAGCCAATCAGATCCTGGGCTGCATCAGGAGAAGTGTGGCCAGCAGGTCGAGGGAGGTGATCCTCCCCCTCTACTCAGCCCTGGTGAGACCCCACCTGGAGTACTGTGTCCAGTTCTGGAGCCCCTATTACAAGAGGGATGTGGAGGTGCTGGAGCGTGTCCAGAGAAGGGCCACAAGGATGATCAGAGGGCTGGAGCACCTCTCCTATGAGGACAGACTGAAGGAGTTGGGGCTGTTCAGTCTGCAGAAGAGAAGGCTCTGAGGTGACCTAATTGTGGCCTTCCAGTATCTGAAGGGGGCCTACAGGAAGGCTGGGGAAGGACTTCTCAGGATCTCAGGTAGTGATAGGACTAGGGGGAATGGAATGAAGCTGGAGGTGGGGAGATTCAGGCTAGATGTGAGGAGGAGGTTCTTCACCATGAGAGTGGTGAAACCCTGGAATGTGTTGTCCAGGGAGGTGGTCGAGGCCCCGTCCCTGGGGGTGTTTAAGAGCAGGCTGGATGAGGCTCTGTCCAGCCTGATCTAGTGTGGGGTGTCCCTGCCCATGGCAGTGGGGTTGGAACTAGATGATCCTTGTGGTCCCTTCCAACCCTGAATGAAACTATGAAACTAAGAGGAGAGGAATGGGAGGGAGTGGAAGGCAGCCTGAGGCTGGTGCCTGCAGTCCTGCAGCGCCATCTCCTGCAGCCAGCTCTGCCTCTGAGCAGCCCTCTGAGCAGCAGGGCTGCAAGAAGCAAACCCAGAGCCAGCAAGCAAGGCAAGTCTCCATGGCCAGCAGAAGCACAAGGAAATCGCCCTGCAGCATGGCTAATTACAGATTTGCCCACTAATTAGGGCAGCACATCCAGCCCTGCCTGCAAGGACACTTTGGTTCCCCTCCTGTCTGACCCAGCCCCAGACATGAAATGTCATAGAAGCAGAGAATGGGTTGGGTTGGAAAAGCCTTCTGAGAGCATCCAGTCCAGCCAGCAACCCAACCCCACCATGGCCCCCAAACCCTGGCCCCAGGTGCCATGGCCACAGGCTTCTGGAACACCCCCAGGGATGGGGACTCCACCACTTCCCTGGGCAGCCTCTGCCAATCCCTGACCACTCTGGCAGCAAGGATATTGTTCCTCATCTCCAACCTTTCAGGCACCCTTTGAGGCCATTCCCTCCCCTCCTGTCACCTGATACTGGGGAGCAGAGGCCAACCCCCACCTCACTCCAACCTCCTTGCAGGGAGCTGTGGAGAGCAATGAGGTCTCCTCTCAGTCCAGTTAAAAAGTGCTTCTGGATGGATTTGGTTCACAGCCCCTGAAGACCTGATGAGCTCAGGGCTTGATGCAAGAGAACATTGCCTATGCAAAGCCTTCCTGAAGTCCTTCCTGGTGTTTGACCTGGTGTTGTGAGACCCCCAGGCTTGCAGTCCTGCTGCTGGGAAGGTTCTGGGAGTCTTCCTACCTTCTCCATGAACATTAGGGAGAAGTTCTTTGCTATGAAGGTGGTGCAACACTGCAACAGGTTGCCCAGAGTGGTGGTGGTGGAGACCCCATCCCTGGAGACATTCAGGGCCAGGCTTGCTGGGGCTCTGATCTAGTGGAGGATGTCCCTGCTGCCTGCAGGAGGGTTAGGACTGGATGAGCTTTGGAGGTCCCTTCCAACCCAAACCATTCTGTGATTCTGACTCCAAAACAGTGTTTGATTCTATTTTGGAGGCTTCTCTAGGAGAAAAAACAACACCAAAGGGAGCCCCTGAAAGTAGTACCAAGAGAGAGAATCACAGAATCATTTAATGGCTTGGCTGAGAAGGAACTTTTATAGGTCATCTAGGCCAGCTCCCCTGCACTGACCATGGTTCATTCATCTCCATTCAGAATCAGACTTGCTGTGCCCCTGAGCAGCCTGCTCTGGTTGGAGCTGTCCCTGCTGAGTGCAGGGGGGATGGACAAGATGAGCTCTGAGAGTCCCTTCCAAGCCAGCGTAGTCTGTGAGATGGATGTTGGTCTCTTCTCTCTAGTGATAAGGAAAGGGCAACAAGGTTGGGGAAGGGGCTGGAGAAGAGGGCTGGGGAGGAGCAGCTGAGGGAGCTGGAGTGGTTTAGCCTGGAGGAGAGGAGGCTGAGGGAGACCTCATTGCTCTCTGCAGCTCCCTGAGAGGTGTTTGGAACCTATGCAGGAGTGGCAGGAGGAGAGGAAATGGCCTCAGGTGGCACCAAGGGAGGTTGAGGTTGGAGATGAGAAGAACCTTGGTGCCTGAAAGGGTTCTCCAAGCCTGGCACAGGCTGCCCAGGGAGGAGGCTGAATGCCTATCCCTGGAGGGGTTGGGAAGAGGCAGGGATGTGGTGCTGAGGGCCATGGTAAGTTGTTAGTTAGAGAAGGGTTGGACTGGAGGATCTGAAAGGGCTTTTCCAACCAAACCAAATTCTCTGGTTCTTTAATTCTGTACTCCTGGGGGACAGTCCTGGCTCTGGCAAGGTCACTGACCTGTGCTGGGGTCCTTTGGAAAGTACTGGTGCTGCACTGGTGTCAGCAGACCCTAGGCAATGGCTCTCCCCAACTCCCTGCTCTTCCTTTCTCTTGCAGGTGGTAGGAATCTTTGCAGGATTTGGCCTTCTCCTCTTGGTGGCCTCCCCTTTCCTTCTCCTTGCGACACCCTTTGTCCTGTGCTGCAAGTGCAAATGCAACAAAAGAGATGATGACCCTCTGCCTACCTAAGTGGAGAGAAGATTAGACTCTTCCCATCACACACTTTGGTTTTTCTCCTTGCTGTTGATGTTTCCCTCTTGCTGTAGCCTTACTTTGCCCCCTGCTTCTTTTCATTGACACACAGCCTTGGTTCCAGGGACTGTTGGGTAGATCAATTGACAGTAGACAAGGAGGGTCATGGAAGGCAAGTTTGGTGCTAAAGAGAGGCCATGGGCCTGGGTAAGCCATCAGAGGTGAAGAGGTGACACTGCTGAGATCACTGCAAGAGGTTTCTGCTGCTCTGCTGGTGGAAGCATGCTGAGAGCCAGCAGCAAAGCAAGTTGAGGATGCCTCCAAAGCTACACTTGTGCATATCTCCTCACTGCCACATTTGGTGTCTTAATCTTCTTTGCCTTTCAGTTGCCTGCCACCTAAATCAGAGTCACCCTGGGGTGCCCTGGCCCTGTGCATCACCCTTCAGTTCCCTTCAAGCCACCCCAGTGTCCTTCTCAGTCCCTGTTTTTCCCAAGTAGAACAGACTTCATAAGGTGCATATAGGCCACCCTATGCCTTTGGGAAGGCTTAGAGGGATAGAGTTGGTTCTGCTGCCTTCCAGCTTGGGACATCTGAGAAGAAATGGAGCTGGTGGGAAGCTGTGAGCTTGAGTGGTGACCCCAAACCTGCCACCTCAGCAAGGGTCACTCCAAAATGCTTCTGTGGGATTGATTACCTCTGCTGGCTTGGTTGGGGCTTGGTTGGGCTTGGGGTTTTGGTCTGAATTGTTAACTTTTGTTGCTGTTTTTTAGGGTTCTGCTACATTTAGAGGGCTATGTAACTTCTAATCCAGGTATCTTCATCTCTTTTTCTAGAGTTAGCTAGAGCTAGGATCCTATTTAAACCAAAAGTGTAAATAGCTGTGCTGTTGGACTAAGGAAATGTTTTGGACCTTCAAGATAGCTTCTTCTGTCCTTAGAACCATGGAATGGTTAGAAGCAACCTTTAACAGGCCAACCATTCTCTGACTCTGCCAAGGCTGGGGCTGAACCATGGCCCTCAGCACCACACCTCTGCCTCTCTCAGACACCTCCAGGGATGGGGATTCAGCCACCTCCCTGGGCAGCCTGTGCCAGGCTTGGAGAACCCTTCCAGTCAAGGAGTTTCTTCTCATCTCCAACCTAAACCTCCCCTGGGACAACTTGAGGCCATTTCCTCTCCTCCTATCACTTGGTAATATTGAGAAGAGACCAACATCCAGGGATGGAGATTAAACCACTTTCAGGGACAAAGATTCACTCCCCTCCAGGGGTGAGGATTCAACAACCTCCAGGGGTGAGGATTCAGCCACTTCCCTGGGCAGCCTCTTCCAGTCTTTGAGAAGCCTTTCAGTCAGCAAGTTTCTTCTCATCCTCCAGGGAAAGAGCATCCACAGCCTCTCTGGGCAGCCTGTTCCAGAGTCTCACCAGCCTCATACTGAAGAACTTCTTCCTGAGACCATAGCTGATGTCCTGATGTGCAGAGAACAAGTCAAAAGCAGTGAACAACTCTCTTGTCCATGGAGCTGGTGGGGAGAGGTCTTGGTAGATGAGGAAGCAGCTGAAGTGCTTTGGGTATTAAATGGTGATGGTGTGAGAGTCTAATAAGTTTGTCTCTCTCTATGTGAGTCAACAAAGATAAAGTGATAGCAGAGCCACTGGAAAGAAGGTGGAAAGAATCCTGTCCACCAATCCTGGATGCAAATCAGCTTGTGATTGCATCGTGATAACACGAGACTACAACAATAGGACCCAAGGACCCAGCCATCACACCTTTAGGGCAAGATAATCTCCACCTGTTTCCTGAGCCTTGTCTGGATGGAGATGGGGTAGACAGAGATTCCCCCCCCTCCAGCCAGGATCTTGCCCAAACACACAGATTTCCTGCCACTGGAATTCCTGAGGGACAATATTTGAATACATACCTATGACTTAGAGAATGACACACAAGAGACTCAGTAAGTTTCTTGTATTATGCTTCTATTCTGGCGCACCTGACACAGGTAGAATCATTTCAAAAGACCTGTGTGTCTTCAGAGAGTTTTGGGCAAACTTTTATACAAAAAGTTATCTGTCTATAATGGCAGAGGTCCAGATGCTTCCTATCTATACAAAGCTTATCTAGCTAAAAAGAGCAGAAGTATACATATCATGCAGGTGTCCTTTATCTTATACAAAAGATCATCTTGTCCAAGACTAACAGAAGTGAATCACTGAAAAATACTGCTATTCCTTATCTATCCAAAGGCTGTCTGCCAACCCCTCTCCCCCTCCCTGCATTCCAGCATTTCAGCTAACAAGCAGAAAATTCTTATCAACTCTGTTATTCTGTTAATGAGACTTTTCTGTTCATCAATTCCCCCCTTTCTTACAGCCAACAGTATATTCCTATACTATATTTTCGTAAAAGAATGTCCTGTATCCTGCTCATGCCTGAGTTTATAATTTTTATACTTCTGGTAGGATTCTACACCACTCTTTCCAGTACACATCATTATCTTATTCAAAACTAACAGTAGTATTATCCAACAGTTAGGGAGATTAGCTTACAAAGCCAATTCTTGACTAACATTTCAGTACCTATTTCCTTCCCATCCCTCAATAGTATCAACCAACAAACAAATCACAATTATCGATACAACTTGAGCTTCAGGGGTCCCTGGGATTCAAGTTTCCATTCTTTTGCTGAAGTCTTCTTGACTCTGGTGTGGTGAATCCAAGCAGCTTGTTCCTTGATTTTGATGGCTGTGAAGGATGTCATAAACACCTGATATGGTCCGGTCCACTTGGGCTCCAGAGGGTTCTCTGAAAGAGATCTGACATAGACATAATCTCAGGTTCCACATCATGAACTGGTCTGTCTAACCCTCTCACATTGGTTCCAATCACCTGTTTGTTAACAATGCTCAGGTTCTTATAAATTTGCTGAACATACTTGTTCAACATTTCCTCTCTAAATTGCCCTGGTTCAGAAGGGTCCATAGTTCCTACTACATAAGGTCTTCCAAACAGGATTTCAAATGGGCTCAACCCTTCCTTTATTCTTTGCTTAGTTCGAATTCGCAACAGGGCAATTGGTAATGCTTGTGGCCAAGGAAGGTTTGCTTCCTGTCCAATTTTTACTATCTGGTTTTTGATTAAATGGTTCATTTTCTCCACTTGCCCACTCGAATGTGGATTGTAGGGGGTGTGGAGTTGCCAATCAATCCCTAAACTTTTGCTCACCTGTTGTACCACCTTGGCCACAAAATGAGGTCCCCTGTCTGAGGAAATAGCAGCAGGTACCCCAAAACGAGGTATTATTTCTTGTAACACTGCCTTAGTAACCTCCCGTGCTTTGTTTGTGCGACAGGGAAATGCTTCTGGCCAACCAGAGAAGGTGTCAGTGAGTACCAACAGGTACCAGTATCCCCCCTTTCTTGGGAGCTCAATAAAATCAATTTGCCATTGTTGTCCTGGATAATTTCCGTTGCTAATTTGTCCCAGTCTAACTCCTCTTCTTACTTTGGGGTTAGCCTTAAGACACACCTCACATTGCCGGGTTACCTGTTCGACCGTGGTGTATAACTTCCATGCTATACACTCCTGAACCAATTTTCGATACAGGGCTTCTGTTCCCCAATGAGTCTTTGCATGTTCCATCTGAACAAAAGCCCAGAGAAGGTTCGTGGGAATGATTAATTTCCCATCCAGTGTCCTGGCCCAGCCCTTTCCTGTCCTATTCCCCAAAAGGTCTTTAATTAATTTCTGATCCTCTGTGCTATACACAGGTTCTGGCTCTTTTTGCTCAATTGACAGTTTACCATCTGGGATCAAAACAAACTCTGACACCTTTCTCCCCTCCCTGGCCACCCTTTTAGCTGTTTCATCTGCCAGTCTGTTGCCTCTTTCTTGACCAGTATTCCCTTTTTGGTGTGCTTTGCAGTGCATTATGGCTACTTTGCTTGGCTTCTGCACTGCTTCTAGCAGCCTCAGTATTTCTTCTGCATGTTTAATACCTTTTCCTTGAGATGTCAACAGTCCTCTTTCTTTCCAAATGGCTCCATGGGCATGTACCACCCCAAAGGCATACTTGGAGTCAGTCCATATGTTTGCACTTTTCCCTTGAGAAAGCTCAAGAGCTCTGGTGAGTGCTATTATCTCTGCCTTTTGAGCAGAGGTGTTACTTGGTAGGGCTTCTGCCTCGATTACCTCTTCTCCTGTAGTTACAGCGTACCCAGCTTTTCTTTCTCCCTGGATCACAAAACTGCTTCCATCAGTGTACCAGTTATGGTCTGCCTTTTCTAGGGGTTCTTCCTTCAGGTCAGGTCTGCTGGAATAAGTGGCCTCAATTGTTTCCAAACAATCGTGAATAACTGGTTCTCCATCACCACCCTGGAGGAAAGAGGCTGGATTGACAAAGTTAGCAACTTTAATTCCTACATCATCCTGCTCCACTAGGATGGCTTGGTATTTAAGAAATCGTTGTGGAGACAGCCAGTGTCCTCCCTTGGCTTCTAGAACAGCAGAGATGGTGTGTGATACTAGGACTGTGATCTTCTGCCCCATTGTGAACTTTCGAGACTCTTGAATATTAATTGCAACTGCTGCCACAGCCCTCAGGCATCCTGGCCATCCTTTGCTTACCTCATCCAGTTGTTTAGAGAGGTATGCCACCGCCCTTCGGTAGGGTCCTAAAGTTTGTGCTAGGACTCCGAGTGCTATCCCTTGGCTTTCATGGGAATACAATAAAAAAGGTTTAGTGACATCAGGTAGGCCTAGTGCTGGTGCCCTCATCAATTCCTTCTTTAAGGTACGGAAAGCTTGTTCAGCTTCTCCATTCCATTGCAAGTCCTTATCAGTCTCTTTCAATAATTCATAGAGGGGTTTCACAAGCAGGCCATAATTATAAATCCACAACCGGTACCACCCTGTCATTCCCAAAGAGGTTCGGAGTGCCTTTACTGTGTTTGGAAGTGGAATAGAACAGATGGCCTCCTTTCTTTCAGGGCCCAGCACTCGTTGTCCTGCTGTTAATTCATATCCCAAGTAGATTACTTGCTGCTGTACTATTTGGGCCTTCTGTGGGGAAACTCGGTACCCATTAAGTCCCAGGAAATTCAGCATACTCACAGTCCAGCTTTCACATTCCGCTCTGATCTGAGTGGCCAGCAGGATGTCATCTACATACTGTAGCAGAGCTCCGTTGCCTTCTGGCCTGTTCCACTTTTCTAATTCTTTTGCGAGCTGATTTCCAAATAGAGTAGGGCTGTTCTTAAATCCTTGGGGCAAGACTGTCCAAGTTAATTGACACTTTCGGTTAGTTTCTGGGTTCTCCCATTCAAAGGCAAACAGTGGCTGGCTCTCAGGGGCCAGGGGTAAACAGAAAAAGGCATCCTTTAGATCCAAGACGGTAAACCATTCTAATTCTGTTCTCAATTGAGTCAAGAGGGTATATGGGTTTGCCACCACAGGATGGATATCCTTTGTTATTTTATTTATAGCCCTTAGGTCCTGCACTAACCCATACCCTCCAGCTGCTTTCCTTACAGGTAAAATTGGAGTATTGTAAGCTGATTCACACTCTGTTAGCAGCCCATACTTTAAGAATTTTTCTACAATAGGCAAAACTCCTTCCCTATCTTCTTTCCTTAAATGATATTGTTTTAATCTAACAGGTTGAGCTCCAGGCTTAAGATCTATTATCACAGGTAGGGCATTTTTGGCCCTTCCAGGCTGCTCAGTGTCCCAAACCCCAGGATATACTTGATCTTTTATGCTTTCTCTTATTCCGTTTTTCTCTTGTTGAGGGCTCATTAATGCAAGACTTAAAACCTCAATCAACTGTTCCTCCCTTACTCTGAATTCTACCTTCCCCTTATTAAATTTAATTTCAGCTCCCAATGCTTCCAACAAATCCCTCCCCAGCAATGACTTTGGGGCATTTGGCATATATAAGAATTTATGTAAGCCCCAAGTTTTACCATATTTACATTTAAGAGGTTTAAAAAAAATATGCCTTCTCAGTTTGACCTGTAGCCCCTACCACAGAAACATAGCTGTCATCCAGAGGCAGCAGTGCTTGATTTAAGACTGAAAAGGTTGCTCCTGTGTCAACTAGGAATTCCAGTTTATTTTCTTGTTCCCCTAGCTTCATTATAACCAGAGGATCTGCTAGGGTATTTATAGTCTCCTCCGGTCCTCCCTAATCATCCTCTTCTAGTTGTGCCTGTATTCTGTTTTTCTTTTTCCTCTCTGGACATTCTCTTTTCCAGTGTCCCTTCTTTCTGCAAATCGCACACTGATCCTTTTCCAACCGCACTCTATTAGTCCCTTTAGTCTCCTTACTTTCCTGCAACGCTGCTACCAACATTCTCTTCTCTTTTCTCCTACTTTCTTCTTCCCTGTTAAAAAATACTCTCCATGCTACATCCAAAAGTGCCTCTAAATCCCTTCCCTGCGGGGGTGACAACTTTTGCAGCTTCTTTCTGATATCACTAGCAGATTGGCCAATAAATAGGGATACCAGTTGTTGTATACCTACTTCTGATCCGGGGTCAAGAGAGGTGTTTTTCCTCATTACTTCCCTCAGCTTATCTAAGAATTCTGAGGGTGATTCACCAGGTCCTTGTCTGACTGAGTATAACACAGACCAGTTAATTGCTTTCGGAATGGCTTTTTCTATTCCCCTGGCTACAAACTCCCGGTATTCCTCCAATCTAGTCCTTTGCAGCACATTGTATTCCATTCCGGATTTTGGAGTGGAAATACATCTCCAATGTTTGCCCCCCCTCCCCGGGTTTGAATTCTTTCTGTTGCAAGCTCCAATCCATGTTTTTTCAATTAATTGTTTCTCTGTTTCAGTCATTTGTTCTAATAATAACTGAATATCGTCCCAGTCTGGATTGTGCTGCCTAACCATGAATCGAAAATGTGTAGCTGTCCCTGTGGGATCGTTACGATCATTTTTAGCCTTTTCTCTCCAACTATCCAAATCATGACTTGTAAAAGGCACCTTAATCCAGACTGGGTCCCCCTCAGGCCCTACTGCTTGTCGCAGGGGGGCTTGAATGAGTACCTGGGAAGCCGGGGCATTTGCTTGCTGTCCCCGGGTCCTTCTTGCCACTGGGCTTCCCTGAGCATAGCTCTGGGAACTGACTCCAGTATCACTCTCTGAATTGCTGCCACTCCCAAAACTTCCTACATTATTTTCCGAACTCTCTGTCACTACCTCTTGCAATTTTCCTGGAGATTGATAAAATTTCAGGCAGGTCTTTTATTTCCTCAAGTTTAAGACACCTCTGCCCTATGCTACACGCAGAGCAACACCTTTTCAACTGTGTCTGCCTCTTATTCTTGGCCTTGTTTTCTTTTTCAAGGGCCAAAACCATTGGATCAGAGGGAGCTCTAACACCACAGTCCCTTTGAAACTCCGGATGCTCTCGGAGATAGAAAAACATATCAGCATATATTGTCTCATCCCATTTCTTTTCTCTTCTTCAAAACAACATCAATTGCAGTAAAGTATCATACTCCAGACTCCCATGTACAGGCCATTTCTCTCCACCATCTAATTTATATAATGGCCACCACCGGGTACAAAATTTAATTAGAGTCTTTTGATTTGTTGACCCTCCTGGGGGGCCTCCAATTTTCCCCCAGTGGGCAAGTATACAACCAAGTGGGCTATGTCTTGGGATCTCACTACTTTGTCTCCCATTTTACACAATACAACACAGTACTTTCTTTTTACAGCACACAGAACACAAAACAAATACAAATACAACTACAACAATAATGACCGGTCCTTAGCACACAGTTATTGGCCACACACACTCAGCCACACATTCAAAACCTCTAGTACTTTATGTTCTTTAGGGACCCTCTTGGCCCCTCGCACACTTAAACGATACTTATAATTCTCTTTGGGACCCCCCTGGTCCCACACTACAAACAATGTTCATGATACCTAAACAATGCCTATAGTTACCTTTGGGACCCCCCTGGTCCCACACTACAAACAATGTTCACAATATATAAACAATGCTTATAGTTACCTTTGGGACCCCCTTGGTCCCAACCCAAGAGCTCTTTTACCTAGGGGTGCAATAAATGCCTCTCTCCCGCGCAGGGCGTCCCCTCGCGACTTACGGAGCTACCCCTTTCATAGAAGCATACCTTCTCTGTGCTGGCAGTCTTGTCTGTTCCTGCAGCGATCTGATGAGCAGCGGAGCTCTCCTCGAGAATTTCTCGGCGGGCCCTGAGAGGTCTGGCTCCTCAGCAGGTCCTGCAGCCAAACAGAGTCGTCCTGCCGCGGTCGCCAAATTGACTTAGAGAATGACACACAAGAGACTCAGTAAGTTTCTTGTATTATGCTTCTATTCTGGCGCGCCTGACACAGGTAGAATAATTTCAAAAGACCTGTGTGTCTTCAGAGAGTTTTGGGCAAACTTTTATACAAAAAGTTATCTGTCTATAATGGCAGAGGTCCAGATGCTTCCTATCTATACAAAGCTTATCTAGCTAAAAAGAGCAGAAGTATACATATCATGCAGGTGTCCTTTATCTTATACAAAAGATCATCTTGTCCAAGACTAACAGAAGTGAATCACTGAAAAATACTGCTATTCCTTATCTATCCAAAGGCTGTCTGCCAACCCCTCTCCCCCTCCCTGCATTCCAGCATTTCAGCTAACAAGCAGAAAATTCTTATCAACTCTGTTATTCTGTTAATGAGACTTTTCTGTTCATCACCTAAGGACTAAAAACTGTATAAAAGACTGGAGCAACTACTGGTTTGTAGAAAGAAACAGAGGAGAGAAACAGAGGAGAAAAACGGGGAGAAAAACGGAGATGAAGGAAAACACAGGAGACGGGCCAGGCCGCTGAGAAGAGAAAGCCGGGACGATGCTGCTCCGGAGAAAAGAAGCTGCCCGGAGGACCACAGCTCCAGCCAAATCCTCAGCACCCCTTCTCTTACAGACCCAGGCTGCCCAGAGGAGCCTCAGCACCGTTCCTGTATCAACCCAACATCTCCCCAGAGGACCACAGCTGTTCTCCAGCAAAAGCCTCACCACGGTTTCTCTACAAACCCAACATCTCCTGCAGCACCTTTCCTCCACAGACTTTAACTGTCTTGGGGGGGATGAGGGGTGTGGTAATATGATTCCTTTCCTCTTCTCTCTCTCTTCCCTCTCTCCCTCTCTCTTTTCTCCCTCTCCCTTCTTATGTCCACTTTATAATTCCTTTCCTCTTCTATCTCTCGTCCCTCTCTCTCTCTTTTCTCCCTCTCCCTTCTTATGTCCACTTTATTTATCTAATAAATAGTCTAGCTGTTGATACTTTGGCCTCGTTTGTGCCTTTAATTTCACAACACAGGAATATTTAAAAGAACTGTGTCTCCGGACCGAGACATCTAATGTCTCCGGACCTTGACAGATGGGCAGGAAAATAAAGCTGTGGTGTATTTATTTTGTGACTAAAAGTGGTGGGCTTCATCTTTTTGCTCTGTAGAAAGCAATGTGTTTAAGCCAAGCTCTTTTCATCCCAGTAGGGTGCAGCATGCACCAGGCTGTGTGCATGCATCAAGCTTTGGCCAGCAGACTTTGTGCATCAAGCTTTGGGCATGTAGCAGGCTTTGGGCATTGAGCTTTGGATGTGCAGCAGGCTTTGGGAATGCATCAAGCTTTGGGCATGCATCAAGCTTTGGGCATGCATCAGGCTTTGTGCATTGAGCTTTAGGTATGTATCAGGCTTTGGGCATGCATCAGACATTGCCCATGAGGCTTTGGGCACGCATCAGGCCTTGGGCATGCATCAGGCTTTGTGCATTGAGCTTTGGGCATGCATCAGGCCTTGGGCATCCATCAGGCCTCGGGCATCCATCAGGCCTCATGTATGCATCCAGCTTTGTCCCACAGGCCTTGGGCATGCAGTAGGCTTTGTGCATTGAGCTTTGTGCATGCATCAGCCCTTGGGCATGCAGCAGGCTTTGTGCATTGAGCTTTGTGCATGCATCAGCCCTTGGGCATGCAGTAGGCTTTGTGCATTGAGCTTTGTGCATGCATCAGCCCTTGGGCATGCAGTAGGCTTTGTGCATTGAGCTTTGTGCATGCATCAGCCCTTGAACATCCATCAGGCCTCATGTATGCATCCAGATTTGCCCCTCAGGCCTTGTGCATGCAGCAGGCTTTGTGTTGCTGGTTTTGATTTTCTCCAAGCTCAAATCTGTGCTTTCCACATCCATAACCTAAACAATGCTGAGGGAAGCAGGCAGAGAAGGGTTGTTGGTGACACTGACACTGAAATCTCCAGCCTCACCTCACCCCACAGCAAATGCTTGCACCAGTTTTTTATGGATGAAAGCTCTTCTCCTAAGGAAGGAAGCAGCAGCAGGTCCAGAGAGGGGATTCTGCCCCTCTGTCCTCCTGAGACCTCCCCTGCAGTGCTGTGGCCACATATGGGACACTCAACACAAGAGAGGGAGCTGAGGGAGCAGGTCCAGAGGAGGCCACCAAGATGATCAGAAGGCTGCAGAACCTCTGCTATGGGGACAGGCTGAGAGAGTTTGGACTGTTCAGCCTGGAGAAGAGAAGGCTCCAGAGAGGCCTCAGAGCAGCCTTCCAGTACCTGAAAGAGGCTGCAGGAGAGCTGGGCAGGGACTTTGGACAAGGGGTTGTGGTGACAGGATGAGGACAACAGCTTTGAGCTGGGAGAGGAGAGACTGAGAGTGGAGGTGAGGAAATTGTTGCCAGTGAGGCTGGGGAGGCACTGGCACAGGTTGCCCAGGGAGGCTGTGGCTTCCCTGTCCCTGGAGCCATTCAAGCTCAGCCTCGCTGTGGCCTTGGGCAGCCTGCTCCAGCTGGAGGTGTCCCTGCTGCCTGCAGGGCCTTGGCCAAGCTGCCCTTGGATGGTCCCTTCCAAGGCAGTGCAGCTGTACAGGGACTTCTAGGCAGGCAGGCTGCTCGTGGCTGGAACCCTGGGCTCTTCATGCCTGCTGGGCTGTGTGGAGCTCTCCCCAGAGGAGTGAAAGAACCTGAGGGTCAGGGAGCCCTGGGCCAGCACTGAGCCCTGCATCACTGTCTCCTGGGTGTGATTCTCAAGCTGCAGAGGGGCTGAGCATGGAGGGGTCAAGGCCTGTGTGCAGATCAATGTGTTTGAGCAGTGTACCAATAGTCCTTGTTGATGTCCTTGAGGTGTTGAAGTCTGTCTGGTGCCACTAACACTGTGATGTATAAGGAGCTGTCTGGATGCCTTTTAATGTTGTGTTTTGTACTTGGGATCATACTGAAGAATTTTACTTTGTAATTTCAATAGATATTTAAAATGAACCTCTGTCTGCTGTGGTCCTTCCTTGGGGCTCTGCAGTCCTGCACTCACTGAGAAGCCTCCTGGCTGCTGTGCAGCCTGCTCTAGGTGACCCTGCTCTGGACCTGGATGATCTTCCAGGTCCCTTCCAACCCAAACCATTATATGGATCTTTGAATCCCCTTCCAGCCCCTCTCATTCTCTGAGTCTTTGCTTCATGGAGTGCTTTAAGTTGGAAAGGGCCTTAAAGATCATCCAGGTCCAACCTGTTCCAGTATTTCACCAGCCTCAGTGTGCAGAACTTCCTCCTGAGGTCCAACCTAAATCTGCCCTGCTCCAGTTCCAAACCATTGCCCCTCTCAGCACTGACTATTGACATACAATAACAAGTGAGAATTATGGAATGGGTTAGGTTGGGAGGGACCTTCAGGATAATCCACTTCCAACTCCCTGCCATGGGCAGGGACATCTCCCATCAGCCCAGGCTGCTCAAGGCCTCATCCAGCCTGGCCTGGAACTCCTCCAGGGAGGGGACATCCACAGCCTCCCTGTTGTAGTTTGGGCTGGGTGCCCTCTGCTACAGGGGTGTTTCCTGTGTCCAGAAGTCCAGCCCAGTGGGTGGACACAGGAAATTAGGATATTTCCTACCATGATCCCTTGCACCACTATAAGTTTCACGGCGGGGTCTGGCATTTCCTCTTTCCTTCCTCTTCGCCACCCGGTAACTGGGGGAGAGATCTCCCGGCCATGGGCCTGGTTAGGCCCAAGGCCACGGGGGGATGGGCAGTCTCAGATCTGGCCAGCTGAGACTAGCCTAGCAGTGGGGGGGGGGAAGGAGGATCCCTGGGGGTTTTGGGTGCACCCTCAGGTGGGGATGGGATCTCTCTGGGTCTGTTTTGGGGTTCTTGTCACTGTGTTTCTAGTTCTTTGCACGCACTCACTGTTCTCTATTTAAACTTTCCATCTTTTGCAATCTGAGTCATTATTTCTGCGCGTGGTGGGGAGGGGGTTTGCCCCAACCCATTACACTCCCTGTGCCAGTGTCTCCCCAGCCTCACTATGAAGAATTTCTTCCTCATCTCCAGCCTCAACCTACTCTCTCCCAGCTCAAAGCCATTGTCCCTCATCCTGGTACTCCCAGTGCTTGTCAATAGTCCCTCCCCAGCTCTCCTGCAGCTCTCCTTCAGGCACTGGGAGGCTGCTCTAAGGTCTCCCTGGAGCTTTCCCTTCTCCAGGCTGAACAGCCTCAACTCCCCCAGCCTGTCCCCATAGCAGAGGTGCTGCAGCCCTCTGATCACCTTTGTGACCTCTGGATCTGCTCCAGCAGCTCCAGGTCTTTGTCTCGGAGGCACCAGAACTGGAGGCAGTGCTGCAGATGGGGTCTCAGCAGAGCAGAGCAGAGCAAAGGGGCAGAATCCCCTCCCTCTGCTCCTCACACTGTGTTGGATGCATCCTAGGACATATCTGCCTTCTGTGTTAGGAGGCAGTGTTGGTCTGCTGGGAGGTAGGGAGGCTCTGCAGAGGGCCATGGCCAGGCTGGATCCATGGCTGAGGCCAATGGGATGAGGTTCAACAAGGCCAAGTGATGGGTCCTGCCCCTGGGTCATACCAACCCCTTGAATGCTTCAGGCTTGGGGCAGAGTGGCTGCAAGCTGCCAAGCAGAGAAAGCCCTGGGGGTGCTGGGTGACAGCAGCTGAAGATGAGCCAGGGGGTGCCCAGGTGGGCAAGAAGGGCAGCAGCAGCCTGGCCTGGAGCAGCAATGATGTGGGCAGCAGGAGCAGGGCAGGGATTGTGCCCCTGGGCTCAGCACTGCTGAGGCCACAGCTTGAGTGGGTTCAGTTTTGGGTCCCTCACTCCCAGAAGGACACTGAGGGTTGGAGCAGGTCCAGGGAAGGGCAAGGAAGCTGGGGAAGGGTCTGGAGCAGAGGGCTGAGGAGGAGCAGCTAATTTAGCAGGTTCTGTAGGAGCTGCTCAGACCAATGCAAATTGAAGCCTTAAGGGGGTTGCTGCTGCTGCCGGCTTTTATTCTTGGTGACTACAACAAACCACACTCCTTTGTTTGTTTGTTTTCTCCTCCTTGCTCCCCTGAGATGCTGGTTTGGGGGTTGGTAGGTGGCAGAAATGCTTCAGCTGCCTCAAACCCCTGAGGTCTTCTTGTGTTTGGGGCATGATGCTGATAGTGCTGGGGATTGGCCATGGGAGGAATGCAGGAGACGATTTCTCTGAATGGATGAGCATGGGGCGGGGCCCTGGCCTTTGCTTTCATTTTCAGCAGCTCCCTGTGTGCTCATCCTGCTGAATTCTCACCTCCCTGCCGAGCAGAGATCAAGGGAGGGATCCCTGAGCTGCAGCAGGGCTAAGCTGCTCTGGGTGCACCCAGAGAGGGTGTTTCAAGCCCGGGAGCCAGCAGGGAACAGCCTCTGAACATCATTGCAGGCAAGCAGGAGGAGCTGGTGGGAGAAATCTCTGCTGACAACATTTCAGCCTCCAGCCCTTCAAGTTTGTGCTTGAAAACCTCCACAGAGCTCACTGGGATGATGTCATGGCTAAAAATAATGACCTTGGGCTGGGGCTGCCCCTTCCACTGGGGCTGTTCTAGTCCTTGGATGTTCCTGCTCCTGGTTTCTGTGATAAAAACCTTTGCTGGAAGTGGAAAAAACCCACCCTCAGTATATTTGGGATGTCAGCAAGCTGATGGAGGCAGATGTAAAAGGAAAGAGGCAGAGAGCCCAGCTTGAGGCCACCTCCTCCCTACCTTGCTGGGCAGTGCTGAAGGAAAGCTGTTTCATAGGCTCAGAAAATCCTTGGGGTTGGAAAAGACCTTGAAGATCCTCCAGTCCAAGCTTGAAGCCAGCCCAAGAAGGGGAAGCAAGAGCAGGCAGGGCTGTTTGCCAAGCCAGGATGACTTGGGAAGCCAATGACCCAAACCTCTGCTTGAGGAGAACGGAGACAGGGACGACTGCACTCAATATGAGTGATAGTAATCATCCAACTTTATTGTTCCACACTTCATTATTTATAGCCTTATCTTATGCATAGTTAATTCTATTCTAATTTAACACATACTATTGGTTTATCTCTAAAGGTTACATCATTGTTTTCACTACTCTGTGGATTTTTTCTACTCAGTCTAATTGCTCTTTTTCCCAGATCTCGCCTCCTCCTTATCTTGCTTGCCTCCCTTCTCAGGGGCAGCTTGACCTTAGCATACCAAGCAATCAGCACTTTCCCATAGCTCCTACTCCATTGCTATATTAATAACAGAGAATTCTTCACGGCCTGAATTGCACAGGTGTTTCTGGGACTCATGTCCCCTCTTGCTTAAACCAAACCCCAACATCTGCTCCCTTTTGTCCTCTTTTTATTCACTGTTTCAGGGGAGTGAAATCTCCCCTCCAGCCTGCCACACCCTGGGGTTTCCTCAAGCTACAGCAGCCCCTTCCCAAGGCTCCGCATCCACCCTGAACAAAGCCAAGTTGTTCCTGCTCCTGCTGTGTGCAGATCAGAGGGGCAGCAGCCTTCCCAGGCCTCTCTTGGCAAGTTGCTCTTTTTCCAGGTGTGTGCTTTTAATCCTTCCTCTCTCCCTCTCAGCTTGCTGTGAGCTGGACATCAAACTGCTGCACAACAGTGGAGTCTCCATCTCTGGAGGCTTTCAGACCCCACTGTGAGAGTCTAATAAGTTTGTCTCTCTCTATGTGAGTCAACAAAGATAAAGTGATAGCAGAGCCACTGGAAAGAAGGTGGAAAGAATCCTGTCCACCAATCCTGGATGCAAATCAGCTTGTGATTGCATCGTGATAACACGGGACTACAACAATAGGACCCAAGGACCCAGCCATCACACCTTTAGGGCAAGATAATCACCACCTGTTTCCTAGGACTTGTCTGGATGGAGATGGGGTAGACGGAGATTCCCCCCTCCTCCAGCCAGGGTCTTGCCCAAACACACAGATTTCCTGCCACTGGAATTCCTGAGGGACAATATTTGACTACATACCTAAGGACTAAAAAACTGTATAAAAGACTTGAGCAATTACCTGGTTTGTAGAGAGAAACAGAGGAGAGAAACAGAGGAGAAAAACGGGGAGAAAAACGGAGATGAAGGAAAACACAGGAGACGGGCCAGGCCGCTGAGAAGAGAAAGCCGGGACGATGCTGCTCCGGAGAAAAGAAGCTGCCCGGAGCACCACAGCTCCAGCCAAATCCTCAGCACCCCTTCTCTACAGACCCAGGCTGCCCAGAGGAGCCTCAGCACCGTTCCTGTATCAACCCAACATCTCCCCAGAGGACCACAGCTGTTCTCCAGCAAAAGCCTCACCACGGTTTCTCTACAAACCCAACATCTCCTGCAGCACCTTTCCTCCACAGACTTTAACTGTCTTGGGGGGGATGAGGGGTGTGGTAATATAATTCCTTTCCTCTTCTCTCTCTCTTCCCTCTCTCCCTCTCTCTTTTCTCCCTCTCCCTTCTTATGTCCACTTTATTTATTAAATAGTCTAGCTGTTGATACTTTGGCCTCGTTTGTGCCTTTAATTTCACAACACGGGAATATTTAAAAGAACTGTGTCTCCGGACCGAGACATCTAATGTCTCCGGACCTTGACACCCACCTGGACACATTCCTGAGCTGAGAGGTGGGGTTTGGATTAGATTATCTCCAGAGGTCACTCCCAGCCCCCACGGTGCTGGGATTCTGTGCTGGCAGAACAGTGCAAGGACCAAAGAGCAGTAGTGAGGGGCAGCAGAGTTCATGCAACCCTGCCCCAGGGGGACCTCATACAATGTTGAGCGTCCAGGGTAGACCTCAGCTGGGACTAAACTCCCCCCTGCTCCCCAAGCAATGGAAGGAAATCCTCTCAGTGTGTTTTCCTAGGAGGTGGAAAGCCAGGAGACAGCTACACTTCCATTTCTCCTGCCTGTTTCTAGTGCAGGGCAGCAGCAGTGGAGGGCTGGCTGGGAAAGAGAATCAGAGGATGGCTTGAGGTGGAAGGGACCTTCAAGGTCATAAAGCTCCAGCATCTGCAGGGGGCTCCAAGAAAGCTGGGGAGGGACTTTTGAGGGTGTCAGGGAGGGGCTTTTGAGGGTGTCAGGGAGTGATAGGACTGGGGGGGATGGAGCAAAACTAGAAGTGGGGAGATTGAGATTGGATGTTAGGAAGAAGTTGTTCCCCATGAGGGTGGTGAGAGACTGGCACAGGTTGCCCAGGGAGGTGGTGGCAGCCTCATGCCTGGAGGTGTTTGCAGCCAGGCTGGATGTGGCTGTGAGCAACCTGCTGCAGTGTGAGGTGTCCCTGGCCATGGCAGGGGGGTTGGAACTGGCTGAGCCTTGAGGTCTCTTCCAACCCTGACAATTCTATGATCCTAACCCATGGGCAGAGACACCTCCCACAGCATCAGATTGCCCAAAGCCTCATCCAGCCTGGTCTAAAACACTACCAGGGATGAGGCATCCACAGCTCCTCTGGGCAGTTATGAGATGCAGCTCAAGCCGGGAAGCCCTCAGCACAGGAGGGACATGGAGCTGATGGAGCAGGTCCAGAGCAGGGCAATGAAGGTGATCAGGGGGCTGGAGAATCTCTGCTATGGGGCCAGACTGAGGGAGCTGGGGGTGTTCAGCCTGCGGAAGAGAAGGCTCCAGGGACACCTAATAGCAGCCTGCCAGTGCCTGAAGGGAGCTACAAGAAGGCTGCAGAGGGACTGTTCCCAAAGGCCTGCAGGGACAGGACCAGGGGCAAGGGTTTGAAATGAGAGCAGAGCAGATTGAGAGTGGATGTGAGGAACAAGTTCTGCACCAGGAGGCTGCTGGAACACTGCAGCAGGTTACCCAGGGAGGTGGCTGAGCCTCCATCCCTGGAGATCTTCAAGGTGAGGCTGGAGAAGGCTCTGAGCAACCTGATCCAGTGGAGGATGTATGCCTGCAGGGGGTTGGACTGGAGGAGCTTTGGAGGTCCCTTCTGACCCAAATCACTCTCTGATTTAATCTGGCATGGGAAAGGAGGGAAGCTGTTGTCCTACAGGTTGTAACTCGACTTCAACTCTACCTCCCTTACCTCCAATGTGCTGCATGGCATAAAAATGAAAATGATTAAACAAAACAAAACAAAGAGGCAAACCTTTAGAATAAACCTTTATTTAGAATAAACCAAACCAGGTTGGAAGAGACCTTCAAGATCATCGTGTCCAACCCATCAACCAATCCAACCCACCCAAACAGCTAACCCATGGCACCAAGCACCCCATCAAGTCTCCTCCTGAACACCTTCAATGACGGCGACTCCACCACCTCCCCGGGCAACCCATTCCATAGCGCAATCACTCTTTCTGTATAGAACTTCTTCCTAACATCCAACCTGAACCTCCCCTGGCGCAGCCTGAGACTGTGTCCTCTTGTTCTGGTACTGGGTGCCTGGGAGAAGAGACCATCATCAGCCTGTCTACAACCTCCCTTCAGGTAGTTGTAGAGAGTGATAAGGTCACCCCTGAGTCTCCTCTTCTCCAGGCTAAGCAGCCCCAGCTCCCTCAGCCTCTCCTCATAGGGCTTGTGTTCCAAACCCCTCACCAACTTTGTTGCTCTTCTCTGGACTCGTTCCAGCAAGTCAACATCCTTCCTAAACTGAGGGGCCCAGAACTGGACACAGTACTCGAGGTGTGGCCTAACCAGTGCAGTGTACAGGGGCAGAATGACCTCCCTGCTCCTGCTGGCCACACTGTTCCTGATGCAGGCCAGGATGCCATTGGCCCTCTTGGCTGCCTGGGCACACTGCAGGCTCATGTTCATCCTACCATCAACCAGCACCCCCAGGTCCCTCTCTGCCTGGCTGCTCTCTAGCCACTCTGACCCCAGCCTGTAGCACTGCATGGGGTTGTTGTGGCCAATGTGCAGAACCCGGCATTTGGATGTGTTAAATCTCATGCCGTTGGATTCTGCCCATCTGTCCAGCCTGTCGAGGTCTCTCTGCAGAGCCTCTCTACCCTCCAGCAGATCAACTCTTGCGCCCAGCTTGGTGTCGTCAGCAAATTTACTGATGATGGACTCAATGCCCTCATCCAGATCATCAATAAAGATGTTAAAGAGCACAGGGCCCAGCACTGATCCTTGGGGCACACCACTAGTGACTGGCTGCCAGCTGGAAGTGGCACCATTCACCGCCACTCTCTGGGCTCGGCCCTCCAGCCAGTTCCTAACCCATCGCAGTGTGCTCCCGTCCAAGCCATGGGCTGACAGCTTGGCCAGCAGTTTGCTATGGGGGACGGTGTCAAAGGCCTTGCTGAGGTCCAGGTAGACTACATCCACAGGCCTCCCCACATCCACCAGGCGGGTCACCTGATCATAGAAGGAGATCAGGTTGGTCAGGCAGGACCTGCCCTTCCTAAATCCATGCTGGCTAGGCCTGATCCCTTGGCCATCCTGTAAGTGTTGTGTTATTGAACTCAGGATGACCTGTTCCATGATCTTGCCTGGCACTGAGGTCAGGCTGACAGGCCTATAATTCCCTGGCTCATCCAACCGGCCCTTCTTATGGATGGGCACCACATAGGCCAGCTTCCAGTCCTCTGGGACCTCTCCAGTGAGCCAGGACTGCTGGAAAATGATGGAGAGTGGCTTGGCCAGCTCATCTGCCAGCTCTCTCAGCACCCTAGGATGAATCCCATCTGGTCCCATGGACTTGTGGGGATCCAAGCTGCTAAGGAGAGTTCCAACCACCGCCTCATGGAACATAGGGAAACTGTGCAGCTCCCTGGCTCCTTCTGCTAGCTCTGCAGGCCAGCTGTCAGGAAGACGTTCTGCCCTTCTAGTAAAAATTGAGGCAAAGAAGGTGTTAAGTATCTCTGCCTTTTCCTTATCCTTGGTTACAATGTTCCCCTCCGTATCCACCAAGGAGTGGAGGTTTTCCTTCCCCTTCCTCTTACTATTAATGTATTTATAGAAGGACTTTTTGTTGTCCTTCACAGTAGAGGCCAGTTTAAGCTCCAAGTGTGCTTTTGCCTCCCTAATTCTCTTCCTACAAGACCTAGCAACATCCTTAAACATTCTGTGGGTTGCCTCCCCTCGCTTCCAAAGGTGATACACCCTCTTTTTTTCCCTCAGTTCCATTAAAAGTTCATGAACCATCCAGGCTGGCCGTCTGCCCCGGCGGCTCATCTTCTGGCACATTGGCACAGCCTGTCCCTGAGCCTTCAACAATTCTTCAGTGAAGTAGGTCCAGCTCTCCTGGACCCCTTTGTTTTTAAGGGCTTTATCCCAAGGAACCCTCTGAATTAGTTCCTTGAGTAACCCAAAGTCTGCCCTCCGGAAGTCCAGAGTGGAGGTCTTCTTGCCGCCCCTCTTGGCTTGACCAAAAACCGAAAATTCAATTATCTCGTGGTCACTGGACCCCAAACACCCTCCAACCACCACATCACCCACCAGTCCTTCCCTGTTGGTGAAGAGGAGGTCAAGCATAGCCTTGCCCCTGGTAGGCTCTCGCAGCACCTGGGATAAGAAGCTGTCCTCCATGCATTCTAAAAACCTTCTAGACTGTCTCCTCTCTGCCGTGTTGAGTTCCCAGCAGATGTCAGGCAGGTTGAAGTCGCCCACGAGAACAAGGTCCGGAGATCTTGAGACAGCCCTAAGCTGCCTATAGAATGCTTCGTCAACATCTTCCTCCTGGTTGGGTGGTCTATAACAGACTCCAACCAGGGTGTCTGCCCTGCTGGTCTTCCCTCTAATTCTTATCCACAAGCATTCAACCCGATCATCCCTAGTCTCCATCTCAATGGCATCTAGTGCCTTCCTGATGTACAGGGCCACCCCTCCACCCCTTCTTCCTCGCCTGTCTCTCCTGAAGAGCTTGTAACCATCAATTGCAGCGCTCCAGTCATGTGAGTCATCCCACCACGTCTCTGTGATGGCAACTATATCATAATTTTCCTGCTGCATCAAGGCTTCCAGCTCCTCCTGTTTGTTACCCATGCTTCGTGCATTAGTGTACATGCACTTCAGCTGGGCTGCTGGTTTCACCTCCGACTCTAGCTTGTCGCCCCCAGACTCTTGTCTGAGAGGACTCTCTTCAGCCCCTTCCCCCTTCGAAACTAGTTTAAAGCCCTGTCGATGAGACCCGCCAATTCCCTACCCAGGATCTTTTTATCTTTGGGGGACAGTCCGTTCTCATATACAGTGATCTTTCCCCTTCTCTGGGACAGATGTACTCTATCTGTTGCCAGCTGGCCTGGTGCAGTGGAAAGTTTCCCAATATCAAAAAACCCAAAATTCTTTTGACTGCACCAGCCTCTAAGCCACTTGTTAACTATAGCTGCTGACCTGTTCCTTACTGTATTCCCTCCTGCAGTTAAGGGTATTGATGAAAAAATTATTTGTGCCCCTGACCCCTCAACCAGGTCTCCCAGGGCCCTGAAGTCATCTTTGATAGCCCTGGGAGTTCTGGTTGCAACATCATCATTCCCTAACTGCATAACTAGTAAGGGGTAGTAGTCAGAGGGCTGCACCAGTTTAGGCAGCCTACTGGTAACATCATTAACTTGGGCTCCTGGCAGACAACAGAGTTCCCTATGAGATGGGTCAGGCCGACATATAGGGCCCTCCATTCCCCTCAGAAGGGAATCACCAATAACAACTACCCTCCTCTTTTTATTGAGGGAACAGGTCCTGATGCCAGCAGAAGACTGTTTGACCTTAGGCTGCTTTGCCTTAGGCTGTTTAATCTTAGGCTGCTTAGCCTTAGGGAGAACCCCAGATGGTGTGTCCTCAGGCATCAGGACCACCTCACCCTCAATTTCCAGTGCTCCATATCTGTTTTCTAAGAGCAGCGGGGAAGGTGAGGGGAGGCAAGGAGGTTTAACTTTGCGTCTTTTGAGAGTAACCTGCGTCCATTCACCTCTGCTTTTTGAATAACTAGCCTCTGCTGGGGGAGCCTGCAGAGCCTGCTTACTCCGATTCAACTCTTTCCTCTTCTGATTCTGATTCACCTCTTTCCTCCTTTGGTCCATCTCCTTCCTCCTCTGGTTCATCTCTTTCCTACATTTCCTTATATTTCTAAGGCTAGCAAACTTATCCCTCAGTCTGGCCACCATATTAAGCAGATAGTCAACCTGCTCACACCTTATACAAGAGTTGCTCCCACTACCCTGCGTCTCAAGGGCCAGGCTCCAGCATTCTCTACAGCCAGATACCTGGACAGCTACCTGCTTCTGTTCTACCTCCGTCTGGGTCGACACTGATTTTTTTAGGGAGATTTTGCTGCGAGTTACAACCATGGCTGTCCCTGGCCACAGCACCTACTGCCAATTAAAAAAAAAAAAAAAAATAAAATATGGACGGCGCGTGAGCGTACAAGAGAATACGGGCTGCCCGACGAAGTGAACCCCCCGAGCCGCAGCAGAGCCTTTTAAATTCAGCCGCTCCCGCCGCTGGAATCACGAGTCTGACCACGTGAAAGAGCGGCTGCTCCTTCCCCGCGGCAAAACTCGGCAGCGATGGCGATTCCCGCAGCCCAAAAAGGAGAGCAGCGGCTGGTCCCCGGCGGTTGCTGGTCTGGGTGCTGTCTCGAGGAAGCTGCCCGACGAAGTGAACCCCCCGAGCCGCAGCAGAGCCTTTTAAATTCAGCCGCTCCCGCCGCTGGAATCACGAGTCTGACCACGTGAAAGAGCGGCTGCTCCTTCCCCGCGGCAAAACTCGGCAGCGATGGCGATTCCCGCAGCCCAAAAAGGAGAGCAGCGGCTGGTCCCCGGCGGTTGCTGGTCTGGGTGCTGTCTCGAGGAAGCTGCCCGACGAAGTGAACCCCCCGAGCCGCAGCAGAGCCTTTTAAATTCAGCCGCTCCCGCCGCTGGAATCACGAGTCTGACCACGTGAAAGAGCGGCTGCTCCTTCCCCGCGGCAAAACTCGGCAGCAATGGCGATTCCCGCAGCCCGAAAAGGAGAGCAGCGGCTGGTCCCCGGCGGTTGCTGGTCTGGGTGCTGTCTCGAGGAAGCTGCCCGAGGAGCAAAGCCCTGCAGAGCAAGAGCTCAGGTCTGGCTGGTTGTGTGCCACAGGAATGTCTGACAGCTGATGGGGTCTGTTACTGCTTCCTCTTGTGAAAGAGAGAAAGAGAGAGAAAAAAGCAAAGTCAGAGATAAATAAATCAAAGTAGGAAGCAGCAAACGGCCCTGGGAAACAGATGACTGCTGACACCCAAAGCATGGCATGAAACACTGCTGCACAAAGCCAGGAAGTTGTCCCTTTGCAGCTGTGGCATCTCTCTGTGCTGGGCTCCAGCACCCTCTCCCCACATCCAGTGCTTGAAGGACGCCCAGGTGTCGCCATGAGATATTCACAGCTGGACTCAAGCTCCTCAGCAAAGTCACAGAAAGACTTGGAGTGATCCCAGAGAGCTTTGGAGCAGGCTCCTTGCATGTCCTGCCTCCCTCTGGCTGAGCACCTGTGATCACTGCTGCTCTTTGCCCTAACCACACTTTGCTCTTCTGCAGGGGCTTCCACCCAGAGGGCTCAGTGAGAGCTCTGAATAGTTCCTCTCACTGTGACCCCCTGGTCACTGCAGGGGGGGGTTGGCCTAGATGACCTTTAAAGGTCTCTTCCAACCCAATGCATTCAGTTTGCTCAGAGGTATGTTGGAGGTCTGTGAGAGTCTAATAAGTTTGTCTCTCTCTATGTGAGTCAACAAAGATAAAGTGATAGCAGAGCCACTGGAAAGAAGGTGGAAAGAATCCTGTCCACCAATCCTGGATGCAAATCAGCTTGTGATTGCATCGTGATAACACGGGACTACAACAATGGACCCAAGGACCCAGCCATCACACCTTTAGGGCAAGACCTCCACCCATCAAGTACCCTGGGCAGGGTGATACAATGGGTTTTACCACCTGTTTCCTGAGGTGTAAGGAATGTGGGGAGCCTTGTCTGGATGGAGACGGGGTAGATGGAGATTCTTCCCCCTCCAGCCAGGATCTTGCCCAAACGCACAGCAATACACAGAGCCTAAGGATTATTTCCTGCCACTGGAATTCCTGAGGGACAATATTTGAATACATACCTAAGGACTAAAAACTGTATAAAAGACTGGAGCAACTACTGGTTTGTAGAGAGAAACAGAGGAGAGAAACAGAGGAGAAAAACGGGGAGAAAAACGGAGATGAAGGAAAACACAGGAGACGGGCCAGGCCGCTGAGAAGAGAAAGCCGGGACGATGCTGCTCCGGAGAAAAGAAGCTGCCCGGAGGACCACAGCTCTAGCCAAATCCTCAGCACCCTTTCTCTACAGACCCAGGCTGCCCAGAGGAGCCTCAGCACCGTTCCTGTATCAACCCAACATCTCCCCAGAGGACCACAGCTGTTCTCCAGCAAAAGCCTCACCACGGTTTCTCTACAAACCCAACATCTCCTGCAGCACCTTTCCTCCACAGACTTTAACTGTCTTGGGGGGGATGAGGGGTGTGGTAATATAATTCCTTTTCTCTTCTCTCTCTCTTCTCTCTCTCCCTCTCTATTTGCTCTCTCTCCCTTTCTTATGTCCACTTTATTTATGTAATAAATAGTCTAGCTGTTGATACTTTGGCCTCGTTTGTGCCTGTAATTTCACAACACAGGAATATTTAAAAGAACTGTGTCTCCGGGCCGAGACATCTAATGTCTCCGGACCTTGACAAGGTCCCATCCCTGGAGACATTCAAGATCAAACTGGATGGGGCCCTGAGAAGCCTGATCCAGTTTGTAATGGGTTGGGGCAAACCCCCTCCCCACCACGCGCAGAAATGACGACTCAGACAAACAGATTGCAAAAGTGATGGAAAGTTTAAATAGAGAACAGTGAGTGCGTGCAGAGAATTAGAAACACAATGACAAGAAGAAACCCCAAAACAGACCCAGAGAGATCCCATCCCCACCTGAGGGTGCACCCAAAACCCCCAGGGCTCCTCCTTCCCCCCCCCACTGCTAGGCTAGTCTCAGCTGGCCAGATCTGAGACTGCCCATCCCCCTGTGGCCTTGGGCCTAACCAGGCCCATGGCTGGGAGATCTTTCCCCCAGTTACCAGGTGGCGGGCAGGAAGGAAAGAGGAAGTGCCAGACCCCGCCGTGAAACTTATAGTGGTGCAAGGGATCATGGTAGGAAATAACCTAACTTCCTGTGTCCACCCACTGGGCTGGACTTCTGGATGCAGGAAACACCCCTGTAGCAGAGGGCACCCAGCCCAAACTACGACACAGTTGGAGATGTGTTCCAGGACAAACTGGATGAGGCCTGGAGCAGCTTGGAGGTGTCCCTGTCCATGGCTAGGAGTTGGAACTGGATGATCTTTAAGGTCATCCACCCAGGACATCCACAGCCTCCCTGGGCAACCTGTGCCAGCATCTGCCCACAATCACTGGCAAGAATTTCTTCCTCATCTCTAGTCTCAATCTGCCCTCTCCCAGCTCAAAGCCATTCTCTCTCGTCCTGGCACTCCCAGCCCTTGTCAAACGTCCTTCCCCAGCTCTCCTGGAACTCCCTTCAGGTACTGGAAGGCTGCTCTGAGGTCTCCTTGGAGCTTTCCTTTCTCCAGGCTGCACAGCCCCAACTCTCCCAGCCTGTCCCCACAGGGTAGGTTCTGCAGCCCTCTGATCCTCTTCATGGCCTCCTCTGGACCCTCTCCATCAGCTCCAGGTCCTTCTTGTGCTGGGGGCACCAGGACTGGAGGCAGTGCTGCAGGTGGGGTCTCAGCAAAGCAGAGCAGAGGAGCAGAATCCCCTCCCTCATCCTGCAGGTCACTGCTTTGGATGCAGCCCAGGACAAGGTTGGCTTCTGTGCTGTCCTTCTGAGGCCACCCAAAGCTATTTTAACAAGAGACATGAGAACAGCAGCTTCAGCAGTGGCATCTTGGTGCAAGGAAAGGGCTTTTATCCCTCCTTCCCCCCTGCTGTCATAGCCAAGCATCAGGATGAGACATTCAGATCACAGCCAAGCATCAGGATGAGACTTTCAGTTGCAGTGCAAACAGAGCACTCCATTTGTAAAGGCCAAAAGAGATCCTGCTGAGGCTGTCTTGGTTCATTCAAAGCAGCCTGGTGCTGAAGGGGGAGAGATGTTGTTCCAAAGCCCTCTGAGCTGGCTTTGATTGCCTTTGGATCCAAGCCAGGGTAACCACAGAGGCCCCAGGAGGTCTTAGTTTGCCAACTTTATCCTAAAGGACGAGGCCTGAAATGTCCCAGCCCTCCTGAGGTCCTCATGTAGCTGCAGGAGGCTTCAGGGGACAGTTTGCACTGTGAATGGAGCTGGGGCTAGCCCATGGCCCTCAGCACCACATCTCTGCCTCTTTCAAACCCCTCCAGGGAGGAGGCAGCCACAACCTCCTGGGCAACCTGTGCCAGAGTCTCCCCACCCTCACTGCCAAAAATTTCTTCCTCATCTCCAGTCTCAATCTCCTCTCTCCCAGCTCAAAGCCATTGCTCCTCGTTCTGTCACTGCAAGCCCTTGTCAAAAGTCCTTCCTCATCATCAGATTCTTGACTGTTTCTAAAAGCATCAAGTTTTGAGCCATATTTATCATCCCTTCTCAAAAAGTGGTCTGCTGGGAGGTGTCCCTGCCCATGGCAGGAAGGGTTGGATTAGATGACTGTGGCCGGTTGACATTGCCCCCTTAAGAAAGGGAATATGGTGGACGGAAGTTGGTAAACGGAAGGAATAGTCTAAACTAATTTCATTGGACGAGTGGGAGGAAGCACCTTCTGAGCTGGGACTATACTGGGTTTTTCCAGCACCTTATCTTCAGTCTTGCTTCCGCCTTTCCACGGTGCGGCCGCTCTCTGTCTCTGTGCTGGGCTTTCTGCCAAGGCCTCGGCCTTGAAGATAGATAAAGGCCGGTATATTAACTCCCTTCCAATTAACACGAGCTGCTTCTAATTTTTTTTTCCTCTCTTTTCTTTCTCTTTCTATCCCACTCTGGGGAAAGGGGGGGGAGAGAGGGGAGAGCGGAGGTGGGGGACCCCTCTGCCGAGGGGGGATTACTCTCATTTCTGTGTTGCTCTGTTGTATATCTTTGTATATATTGTAGATATTGTAAATTTGTAAATATTCCCCTGCAAACCCTACAAACCTTTGTAAATATAGCTCCACTGCTTTGCTAATTCAGCTTGCGAGTTTTTTTTCCTTTCCCTTCAATTTTTTTTTCCCTTTTACCTTACAAGGGGGAAGGGAGGAGGCTTCTTGGCCTTACCCCTTCCAAACCCACCACATTTTTTTTTTATTGGTGTACCCAACGTGCGGCAGATAATTAGTTCAATTAATTATTTGATTGATTTAGTGTTTTCTAGCTGAATTAGAAAACATGAAGTTATTGTGGTTTGTGGAGCAATTGTTCTTTTCAATTTTTGGGGCTCTGGTTTACAGATATTGTTTGGGTTTGATTTTGGATTACCTGGGTAAATATTTGGAGCGGACAATTTATATGTGGGTTATGTATAGAGTTAAATTATGGTATGGAAAATGTATTAATATCTTATGGCCAGTGAGATACAGGAATGCTACCTCCACCACTCTCCCAATTGAGATAAAGGGTTTTAAGATTCCACCTGAGGAGAGAGTAACTTTAGGTGATGCCTGGGATCCAAAGGTGATTTATCTCATGTCTATAATTCTGCTGATGGTGATAATTAACGTGTATCTCCTGATTTCTTTGCGACGAGAGAGAAAGGTGTCCAGAGCTTGTTTTGTTATTAAAACTAGATCAAAAAGAAAACGCCGTGGCTCTAGGTCAGTCCCAGAGTCATCTAGTGACGAGGACTGTGGAGAACCCGTGTCAGTCAAAAAGAAGGCTAAAAAGTTAATTGGTAAGGCAGCTCTAAATGACTTTGCTGATTCAAGCAAGCAACCAAGGGCATCGGCTGGTATCAACATGGCGCCTACTCCTTCTCCCACTCCTTCTCCTTCTTCTTCTTCTACGTCGGCCAGTAATGGAGCAACGTCACTTCCACCCACTCCCTCGGTGGGACCGGAAGTCACTGCCCCAGCAGCTGATTTATCTCAGGACCTGTCAGCTTCCATTAAGGTGGCTGTAAATTCAAACACAGCTCCAGTCAAGATGGCTCCTTTAAAGACTAGAGGTGCAAAGGCCCAAGATGGAGAAGAAGAGGAGGAGACTGATCCTGGTGAGGGGCCCTCTGCTCTAAAAGATCCTGCTGAGGAGGAAGAGAAGGTTTGTTTTAAAGATCTAGCTAACCTAGTGAGATCAAAGCAGGATAGAGATGAAGTTAGGAAGGCAGCTGGCAAAGGTGGTTCTCAGCTTAAAGAGATCCTTAGGAGAATGACAGCAGGATTATATGGGCAAAGAATTCAAGGAGATGAAGATGAAGATGATATTACAGACTGTTCTTCGCCACGGGAGGAATTGCAAAATGTCCATAAAGATTTCACCAGGGCAGATAAGGAGCCAGTTCTAGCTTGGCTTAGTAGGTGTTATGATACAGGTGCTTCAGCTCTAACAGTTGGAGACAAGTCAGCAGCTCAGTTAGGAACTCTCTCAAGGGACAATGGAATAGATAGACATCTAGGCGAAGCTCTCGGTAAGGTTAATCTGTGGATACGCCTTTTAATGGCGGTTGCCCTGAGATACCCTTCCCGAGATGACCTTCCATGGAATCCTAAGCCCTGGACTACCATAGATGAGGGAATTAAGCGCTTGAGAGAATTTGCTGTTAGAGAGCTACTCTATGGTGAACATGAAACTCTGAATCCTGATGACATTCCTGTGGGTATTGGTCTTGCTAAAAAGATGATCAAACTTGCTCCTTCTAATTATGCAAACATTCTGGCAAGCAGAATTGTGTCAAGAAGTTATGGTGGAGCTTCTCCTACGGTTGGCCAATTCAGTGATCAAATGAGACAATTGGAGGATAGCATGACACGTGGTTCTTTGGTTTCAGCCATCAAAACTATGTCTGGTGATATTCAGAATTGCATAAGAGAGTTAAAGGATGAATTTAGAAATTCCATATCCCAATTGGCACAAAGGGATAATTTCAATTCTTCCTCCAGTTGGGTACAAGTCTCATCTGTGAGGAATACACGTCCTCCAAGGAGGTCATTCCAAAACAGGTCGTTCCAAAACAGACCACCAAGGCAATCACGTAGAACTATTTGGATAACTCTGCGTGATCAGTTTGGTGAGAACATGAACCGCTGGGATGGCCAACCAACTTCTAATCTTTTCAGGAGACTGAGGGAATTGCAAAGTGGCAGAACCCGAGGTAGCTATACCAGAAGGGTAGCTGTTACTTCCACAGTTCCCCAGAACGACTCTTATGGCTCCAACAGTGGCTCCAGTTATAACATGCAAAGTTATAACCCTGCAAACTATGTGCAATGCACATGTGCGCATGTTCCCCATAACTAGGGGTGCCCTGCCTCCCGCCAGGGGGAGGAGAGGGATAACAGAGATAATAGAATCTATTGGGATGTGTACATCCAGTGGCCTGGCACTTCACAATTTCGGAAGTACAGGGCCTTGGTTGACACAGGAGCTCAGTGCACCATAATACCATCAAATTATCAGGGATCGGAGTCTATAACTATTCGGGGAGTCACTGGTGGATCTCAAGAGTTAAGTAAGGTAGAGGTTAATATAAGTTTAACTGGTAAACAATGGAGGAAGCATACAGTTGTGACCGGACCTGATGCACCTTGTATTTTGTGAATTGATTTTCTGAGAGAAGGGCGTTTCAAAGACCCTAAAGGTTACAAATGGGCTTTAGGAGTAGCTTCTATAGAAATTGATGGACAAAAATTGAAGCTGTCTGCCAGACCTGAGCTTTCTGATGAATCTGCAGTTGTGGGACAACATAAGATACAGGACATTAAATTGCCGGTTGCTTCTCAGACTGTGCACCATAGACAATACAGAACCAACCGTGACTCTTTGTTGCCCATTCAGAATCTGATTCGTCAGTTGGAGAGTCAGAAAGTCGTCAGCAAAACTCATTCACCTTTCAACAGTCCAGTGTGGCCTGTGCGGAAGCAGAATGGAGACTGGCGTCTGACGGTAGACTACCGAGCCCTGAATGAAGTGACACCACCTATGAGTGCAGCAGTACCAGACATGATGGAGCTACAGTATGAGCTGGAATCCAAAGAGGCCAAATGGTATGCTACCATAGACATTGCTAATGCATTTTTCTCTATTCCCATAGCAGAGGAATGCAGGCCTCAGTTTGCTTTCACCTGGAGAGGAATCCAGTACACTTTCAACAGGCTGCCACTGGGCTGGATCCACAGCTCAAGCATCTGTCATGCAGTGATCCACGATGCTCTGGAGAAAGGCAGTGCTCCAGAACACATCCAGTTCATCGATGATATCATCGTCTGGGGTAAAACTGCTGAGGAAGTCTTCGAGAAAGGTAACAAAATCATTGACATTCTTCTGAATGCAGGTTTTGCCATCAAACGAGACAAGGTGAAAGGACCCACTACAGAGATTCAATTTCTGGGAGTGCGGTGGCAGGATGGACGCCGACACATTCCAGTGGATGTGGTAAATAGAGTCTCTACCATGGCAAGTCCCACAAACAAGCAAGAGACCCTACGTTTCCTGGGAATAGTGGGATTTTGAAGACTGCACATTCCTGGATACAGTCAGATTGTGAAACCTCTGTATGATGTGACTCGAAAGAGAAACCATTTCCACTGGGGACCTGAACAACAAGCAGCCTTTGACCAGATAAAGCAAGAAGTAATTCAAGCAATGGGTCTGGGACCTGTCCGAGATGATCCAGACGTTAAGAACATTTTGTACACGGCTGCAAGTGACAATGGTCCAACCTGGTGCTTGTGGCAAAAATCTCCAGGTGAGACACGTGGACGACCTCTTGGTTTCTGGAGTCGAGGTTACAGAGGTTCAGAGGCTAATTACACTCCAACAGAGAAAGAAATTTTAGCTGCCTATGAAGGAGTAAAAGCATCTTCTGAAGTGATTGGAACTGAATCACAACTTCTTCTAGCTCCCAGATTACCAGTTTTGAATTGGATGTTCAAAGGCAAAGGATCCACACCACATCATGCCACAGACTCAACATGGTCTAAGTGGATGGCTCTGATAACACAGAGAGCTCGAATGGGAAATCTTGAAAGACCTGGTCTAGTGGAGGTGATCTCAAGTTGGCCTGGAGGCATCAACTGTGCTAAACCTCCAGAGGAGAAAGTGACTCGTGCTGAGGAAGCTCCTCCTTACAATGACCTGTCTGATGATGAAAAGAAATATGCTTTGTTCAAAGATGGTTCCTGTCGTCTTGTTGGAAACAAGCGAAGGTGGAAGTCTGCAGTGTGGAGTCCAACACGCCGAGTTGCAGAGGCGAGAGATGGAGAAGGAGAATCCAGTCAGTTCGCAGAGGTAAAAGCTGTCCAGCTAGCTCTCGACGTAGCTGAACGTGAGAGATGGCCAAAGCTTTATCTCTACACCGACTCATGGATGGTAGCCAATGCTCTATGGGGTTGGCTAAAGAACTGGAAGAAGAGTGGTTGGCAGAGGAAAGGAAAACCCATTTGGGCAGCCAACCTGTGGCAGGATATTGCTGATCGAATCGAGAGAATTCCAGTGAAAGTGAGACACATCGATGCTCACATTCCTAAGAGCAAAGCTACTGAGGAACAGCAACACAACCATCAGGCAGATCTAGCTGCAAGAGTTTCTCAAGTAGACATGGACTCTAATCTTGATCTCGACTGGAAACACCGAGGTGAGATATTCTTAGCTCGGTGGGCTCATGATTCGTCAGGACATCAAGGCAGAGATGCAACATACCAATGGGCTCGTGACAGATCCATAGACATTTCCATGGATGCTATCACACAAGTCATCCATGACTGTGACATTTGTGCTGCTATTAAGCAGGCAAAACGACTTAAGCCCTTGTGGTATGGTGACAGATGGTCCAAGTACAAGTATGGTGAAGCTTGGCAGATTGACTACATCACTCTACCACGTTCTCGTTCTGGTAAGCAATACGTGCTTACTATGGTAGAGGCAAACACTGGATGGTTGGAAACTTATCCAGTTCCACATGCAACTGCACGCAACACCATTCTCGGTCTGGAGAGTCAAATCCTATGGAGACACGGAACTCCAGAAAGGATTGAGTCAGACAACGGAACTCATTTCAAGAGCAACCATGTAAAGAACTGGGCAAAAGAGCACGGTATTGAGTGGATATTCCATATTCCCTACTATGCACCAGCTTCAGGGAAGATTGAACGCTACAACGGTTTGTTGAAGACCACTCTCAAAGCCATGGGAGGTGGATCTTTGAAAAACTGGGAAAAACATTTAGCACAAGCAACCTGGCTGGTAAATAGTAGAGGTTCAGCGAACCGAGCTGGACCTGCACATTCAGATTTGCTACGGAAAGTAGAAGGTGATAGAGTTCCTGTTGTTAGAGAAAAGAATCTGTTAGGTAAAACTGTTTGGGTATTTTCACCCTCAGGAGAGGCTAAACCTGTCCGAGGGGTGGTTTCAGCTGAAGGTCCGGGTCACACTTATTGGGTAATGCAAGAGAATTGTGAAATTCAGTGTATTCCGCAAAGAAATTTAACTTTAGCTGAAAGAGGTTAATTTCAAACTGTTGTACAGCTACATCGCGTCCAAAGGAAGAATCAACGAGGAATCTACGGTGCACGAACCCTGAGATCCCTGAGAGCCCTGAGTCAACTAAGAGACCCTGAGATTTCCTGTTTCCCTTTTCTTCGCTTCGTCGGTGAAGAAATGAACTGTTTTCCATTTTTCTCATTTTCTGATTTTCTTGAACTTTTGAATCATCTACATCTGAGCATAGCCGGAATGGACTATGAACTTTACTCACGAACTGTAAATATCGTTGTGGATTGGATGGACAGTATGAACAGCCAATGAAATTGTTTAGAAGGGGTGGACTGTGGCCGGTTGACGTTGCCCCCTTAAGAAAGGGAATATGGTGGACGGAAGTTGGTAAACGGAAGGAATAGTCTAAACTAATTTCATTGGACGAGTGGGAGGAAGCATCTTCTGAGCTGGGACTATACTGGGTTTTTCCAGCACCTTATCTTCAGTCTTGCTTCCGCCTTTCCACGGTGCGGCCGCTCTCTGTCTCTGTGCTGGGCTTTCTGCCAAGGCCTCGGCCTTGAAGATAGATAAAGGCCGGTATATTAACTCCCTTCCAATTAACACAAGCTGCTTCTAATTTTTTTTTCCTCTCTTTTCTTTCTCTTTCTATCCCACTCTGGGGAAAGGGGGGGGAGAGAGGGGAGAGCGGAGGTGGGGGACCCCTCTGCCGAGGGGGGATTACTCTCATTTCTGTGTTGCTCTGTTGTATATCTTTGTATATATTGTAGATATTGTAAATTTGTAAATATTCCCCTGCAAACCCTACAAACCTTTGTAAATATAGCTCCACTGCTTTGCTAATTCAGCTTGCGAGTTTTTTTCCTTTCCCTTCAATTTTTTTTTCCCTTTTACCTTACAAGGGGGAAGGGAGGAGGCTTCTTGGCCTTACCCCTTCCAAACCCACCACAATGACCTTTGGAGGTCCCTTCCAACCCAAGCCACTCTGAGAAACTATGACATGAGCCCAAGATTTATTCCCAGGCAGTATAATCCAGGCTGCCTGCCCTAGTTGGAGAAGTCTCTGCTGGCTGCAAGGAGCTTGGACAAGATGACCTTTGAGGATCCCTTCTAATCCAATCCCACTCTATGAATCTATGACATGAACCCGAGATTTATTCCCAGGCAGTAAATCCTGGCTGCCTACCCTAGTTGGTGACTGCAAGGAGCTGGCTGCAAGGAGCTTGGACATGATGACCTCTGAGGATCCCTTCTAACCCAAACCCATTCTATGAATCTATGACATGAACCCAAGATTTATTCCCAGTCAATGAATCTGGGAAGCCTGCTCTAGCTGGCTGCTGGGGGGTTGGACAAGATGACCTTTGGAGGTCCCTTCCAGCCCAAACCCATTCTATGACTCTGTGATTTATTCCCAGGCAATGAATCTGGGCAGCCTGCTCTGGCTGGACAAGATGACCTCTGAGGCTCCCTCCCAGCCCTCTGCAATCTGTGACAGGGCTCTTCAGGAGCCTTTGGGAGTGTCGTAGTTTGGGCTGGGTGCCCTCTTCTACAGGGGTGTTTCCTGTGTCCAGAAGTCCAGCCCAGTGGGTGGACACAGGAAATTAGGTTATTTCCTACCATGATCCCTTGCACCACTATAAGTTTCACAGCGGGGTCTGGCACTTCCTCTTTCCTTCCTGCCCGCCACCTGGTAACTGGGGGAGAGATCTCCCAGCCATGGGCCTGGCTAGGCCCAAGGCCATGGGGGGGATGGGCAGTCTCAGATCTGGCCAGCTGAGACTAGCCTAGCAGTGGGGGGGGGAAGGAGGATCCCTGGGGGTTTTGGGTGCACCCTCAGGTGGGGATGGGATCTCTCTGGGTCTGTTTTGGGGTTCTTGTCACTGTGTTTCTAGTTCTTTGCACGCACTCACTGTTCTCTATTTAAACTTTCCATCACTTTTGCAATCTGTTTGTCTGAGTCGTTATTTCTGCACGTGGTGGGGAGGGGGTTTGCCCCAACCCATTACATTTTGGCGCCCAACGTGGGGCTGGCTGCTGTGCCCAATCTGCAGATCGATTGCAAAAGATGGAGAGTTTAAATTTAGTTCTGGGCATCGGTTTGGGTTTGCAAGTTGGGGCTCAAGTTTTCTTGTAGGGGCGACTGTGTGGACTCCTGTGGACTGCAGAAGGACTCCTGGTGCGTGGCTGATGGCATGGAAGTCCCTCCTGTTGCTTGGGAACAGCGAGGGGTGGCTCTTTCTGTGACTTTCTGCCTGGGGTGGCTTAAGAATGCAGTACCTGAAAGAGGCTGCAGGAGAGCTGGGCAGGGACTTTGGACAAGGGGTTGTGGTGACAGGATGAGGACAACAGCTTTGAGCTGGGAGAGGAGAGACTGAGAGTGGAGGTGAGGAAATTGTTGCCAGTGAGGCTGGGGAGGCACTGGCACAGGTTGCCCAGGGAGGCTGTGGCTTCCCTGTCCCTGGAGCCATTCAAGCTCAGCCTCGCTGTGGCCTTGGGCAGCCTGCTCCAGCTGGAGGTGTCCCTGCTGCCTGCAGGGCCTTGGCCAAGCTGCCCTTGGATGGTCCCTTCCAAGGCAGTGCAGCTGTACAGGGACTTCTAGGCAGGCAGGCTGCCCACGGCGGGGTCTGGCACTTCCTCTTTCCTTCCTGCCCGCCACCTGGTAACTGGGGGAGAGATCTCCCGGCCATGGGAGCCACCAGAAAGGTAGGGATTCAACAGCCCAACAAGAGATGCTCACTGCCTAGCTGAGGCCTATGAAGTTCTTAGCATAATTAATTGCTCCTCATTAGTCTGAACAGCTGCAGTCTCCTCTCCCTGCTTGCAGCAGCCTAAGCTCTGATAGGCCTAAGGCGTCCTTCCTGCTCTTAAGGCTGTTTGTTGCTTCCCACCCTTGCTCCAAGCTGAGCTCAGAAAGTTTCTTTTGGTTTCATTTTATGTTATGATTTTATTTCTATATTATGATTTAATTGTAGTCATTCTTGTTTATTTTTATTGATTTCATAGTTTCATAGTTTCATTCAGGGTTGGAAGGGACCACAAGGATCATCTAGTTCCAACCCCACTGCCATGGGCAGGGACACCCCACACTAGATCAGGCTGGACAGAGCCTCATCCAGCCTGCTCTTAAACACCCCCAGGGACGGGGCCTCGACCACCTCCCTGGACAACCCATTCCAGGGTTTCACCACTCTCATGGTGAAGAACCTCCTCCTCACATCTAGCCTGAATCTCCCCACCTCCAGCTTCATTCCATTCCCCCTAGTCCTATCACTAGTTGGGGCTGTTCAGTCTGCAGAAGAGAAGTGACCTAATTGTGGCCTTCCAGTATCTGAAGGGGGCCTACAGGAAGGCTGGGGAAGGACTTCTCAGGATCTCAGGTAGTGATAGGACTAGGGGGAATGGAATGAAGCTGGAGGTGGGGAGATTCAGGCTAGATGTGAGGAGGAGGTTCTTCACCATGAGAGTGGTGAAACCCTGGAATGGGTTGTCCAGGGAGGTGGTCGAGGCCCCGTCCCTGGGGGTGTTTAAGAGCAGGCTGGATGAGGCTCTGTCCAGCCTGATCTAGTGTGGGGTGCCCCTGCCCATGGCAGGGGGGTTGGAACTAGATGATCCTTGTGGTCCCTTCCAACCCTGAATGAAACTATGAAACTATGAAACTCCTTCAGTCTGTCCTCATAGGAGAGGTGCTCCAGCCCTCTGATCATCCTCGTGGCCCTTCTCTGGACACGTTCCAGCACCTCCACATCCCTCTTGTAATAGGGGCTCCAGAACTGGACACAGTACTCCAGGTGGGGTCTCACCAGGGCTGAGTAGAGGGGGAGGATCACCTCCCTCGACCTGCTAGCCACACTTCTCCTGATGCAGCCCAGGATCTGATTGGCTTTGCGGGCTGCAAGTGCACACTGAGAGCTCATGTTGAGCTTTTTGTCCACCAGCACCCCCAAGTCTCTCTCCTCAGGGCTACTTTCCAGCCAGTCACTGCCCAGCCTGTATTTGTGCCTGGGATTGCCTCGACCCAGATGCAGGACCCTGCACTTGCTCTTATTGAACTTCATAAGGTTGGCTTGTGCCCAACTCTCCAGCCTGTCAAGGTCCCTCTGGATGGCCTCCCTTCCCTCCAGCATGTCTGCTGCACCACACAGCTTGGTGTCATCAGCAAACTTGCTGAGGGTGCACTCAAATCCTCTTGGCTTCTGGCTGAGAAGCTCCAATTTCCCTGCCCTAATAACTGGACTGCCTGCCAAGAGCTCTTCCAGGCTCTGAGGTGTGCATTTTATTTGCTTTTAAATTTTTATTTTACTTTATAGTATTTTTCTTTTTTTTTATTTATTTGATTTAATTTTTATTTTATTTTTACTTTATTTAATTTAATTTAATTTTATTTAATTTTATTTTATTTTATTAATTTAATTTAATTTAATTTAATTTAATTTAATTTAATTTTATATAATTTCATTTTATATTATTTTATTTTATATTATTTCATTTAATTTCACTTAGCTTAATTTAATTTCTTTTAATTTCACATCATTTCATTTCATTTCATTTCATTTCATTTCATTTCATTTCATTTCATTTCACCAACCAGCACCAGTGACAATAATTAAAGCCCAGTTAGCTTGAGTTAAGGAACCTCAGCTAGGCGAACCCCAGGCTCTGCATTTGGTGTCCCTGGAAGGGATTCCTCTGGGAGGCACAGGCAGCATTTTGTGCCTTGCCCCTGAATGAGCAGCGCTGGGAGTCCATTATCTGCCGGCATCATTGTCGCCACTGCCGCCTCACACTAAATGCTTTATTTGTTCCGCGGGGGGACAGCGAATTTCCTTACCAACACCACACCATTGTGTGCCCTTGGAAACAGCTGCGGCAGCCCGCGCCACGATGACACACACTTGGAATTTGCTCCCAGCCCTCCGCCACGCAGCGATGAATGTCCCAGGGAAGGAATCAAAGCTATCTGCTGTCAGGGGCAGGCAGGTGCTGCGCAGCTGAGCGGCGCGGACGGGAAGAGCGCTCCCGGAGAAGCGATCTGCCGCAGCCCAGGCTCTCACGGCCCTGCGCCCTGCTGCCCAGCTGTGGCTTCCCTGTCCACCCTGCCCGCAGCTCAGCTCCAAACCGACTGCTGCCGGCCCAGCTGCGGCTTCCCTGTCCACCTGTGACCGGTTGACGTTGTCCCCTTAAGAAAGGGAATATGGTGGACGGAAGTTGGTAAACAGAAAGAATAATCTAAACTAATTTCATTGGTGAAGTGGGAGGAAGCACCTTCTGAACTGGGAGTGAACTGGGCACTCCAGCACTTTTATCTTCAGTCTTGCTTCCGCCTCTTCTTCAGGCAGCAGCTTTCTGTGCTGGGCTTTCTGCCAAGGCTCCGGCCTTCAAACTGACAAACCTGATAAGGCCTGTATTAACTGCTTCCAATTAACACAAAACTGCTTTTAACTTCTTTCTTTCTTCTTTCTCCCTTTTCTGACCTACTCTGGGGAAAGGGGGGGGAGAGAGGGGAGAGCGGAGGTGGGGAACCCCTCGGCAAGGGTGGTTACTCTCATTTCTGTGTTACTTCATTGTATATCTTTGTATATATTGTAGATATTGTAAATTTGTAAATATTCCCCTGCATACCCTACATTGCTGTGGCCGGTTGACATTGTCCCCTTAAGAAAGGGAATATGGTGGACGGAAGTTGGTAAACGGAAGGAATAATCTAAACTAATTTCATTGGTGAAGTGGGAGGAAGCACCTTCTGAACTGGGAGTGAACTGGGCATTTCCAGCACTTCTCTGTCAGTCTTGCTTCCGCCTCTTCTTCGTGCTACAGCTCTCTCTGTGCTGGGCTTTCTGCCAAGGCCTCGGCCTTGAAGACCAGATAAAGGCCGGTATTAACTCCCTTCCAATTAACACGAACTGCTTCTAACATTCTTTTTTTCTCTCTTTTCCTCTCTCTTTCTATCCCACTCTGGGGAAAGGGGGGGAGAGAGGGGAGAGCGGAGGTGGGGAACCCCCTCTGTCGAGGGGGGTTACTCTCATTTCTGTGTTACTCCGTTGTATATCTTTGTATATATTGTAAATATTGTAAATATTGTAAATTTGTAAATATTCCCCTGCAAATACTACACTGCTTTGTACATATAGCTCCACTGCCTTGCTAATTCAGCTTGTGAGGTTTTTTTTCCTTTCCCTTCAATTTTTTTTCCCTTTTACATTACAAGGGGGAAGGGAGGAGGCTTCTTGGCCTTACCCTTCCAACCCACCACATTTTCTTTTATTGGCGCCCAACGTGGGGCAGATAATTAGTTTAATTTATTACTTGATTGATTTAGTGTTCTCTAGCTGAATTAGCAAACATGAAGGTATTGTGGTTTGTGGAGCGATTATTTTTTTCAATTTTTGGGGCTCTGGTTTACAGATATTGTTTGGGTTTGATTTTGGATTACCTGGGTAAATATTTGGTGCAGACAATTTATATGTGGGTTATGTATAGAGTTAGATTATGGTATGGAAAATGTATTAATTTATTATGGCCGGTGAGATACAGGAATGTTACCTCCACCACTCTCCCAATAGAGATAAAGGGTTTTAAGATTCCGCCTGAGGAGAGAGTAACTTTAGGTGATGCCTGGGATCCAAAGGTGATTTATTTGATGTGTGTAATCCTGCTCTCAGGGATAATTAACGTGTATCTGCTGGTCTCTCTGCGGCGAGAGAGAAAGGTGTCCAGAGCTTGTTTTGTTATTAAAACTAGATCAAAAAGAAAACGCCGTGGCTCTAGATCAGTCCCAGAGTCATCTAGTGATGAGGAATGTCCAGAATCTGTGTCAGTTAAAAAGAAGGCTAAAAAGTTAATTGGTAAAGCAGCTCTAAATGACTTTGCTAATTCTGGCAAGCAGCCAAGGGCATCGGCTGGTATCAGCATGGCGCCTACTCCTTCTCCCACTCCTTCCCCTCCTTCTTCTTCTCCGTCAGCCATTAACGGAGCAACGTCACTTCCACCCACTCCCTCGGTGGGACTGGAAGCCACTGCCCCAGCAGCTGATTTATCTCAGGACCTGTCAGCTTCCATTAAGGTGGCTGTAAATTCAAACACAGCTCCAGTTAAGGTGGCTCCTTTAAAGAGTAGAAGTGGAAAGGCCAAAGATGGAGAAGAAGAGGTGGAGACTGATCCTGGTGAGGGGCCCTCTACTCTAAAAGATCCTGCTGAGGAGGAAGAGAAGGTTTGTTTTAAAGATTTAGCTAACCTAGTGAGATCAAAGCAGGATAGAGATGAAGCTAGGAAAGCACCTGGCAAAGGTGGTTCTCAGCTTAAAGAGATCCTTAGGAGAATGACAGCAGGATTATATGGACAAAGAATTCAGGGAGATGAAGACCAAGATGATATTTCAGACTGCTCATCACCACGGGAGGAATTGCAAAATGTCCGTAAAGATTTCACCAGGGCAGATAAGGAGCCAGTTCTAGCTTGGCTTAGTAGGTGTTATGATACAGGTGCTCCAGCTCTAACAGTTGGAGACAAGTCAGCAGCTCAGTTAGGAACTCTCTCAAGGGACAATGGAATAGATAGACATCTAGGCAGAGCTCTCGGTAAGGTTAATCATTGGATACGCCTTTTAATGGCGGTTGCCCTGAGATACCCTTCCCGAGATGACCTTCCATGGAACCCTAAACCCTGGACTACCATAGATGAGGGAATTAAGCGCTTGAGAGAATTTGCTGTTAGAGAGCTACTCTATGGTGAACATGAAACTCTGAATCCTGATGACATTCCTGTGGGTATTGGTCTTGCTAAAAAGATGATCAAACTTGCTCCTTCCAATTATGCAAACATTCTGGCAAGCAGAATTGTGTCAAGAAGTTATGGTGGAGCTTCTCCTACGGTTGGCCAATTCAGTGATCAAATGAGACAATTGGAGGATAGCATGACACGAGGTTCTTTGGTTTCAGCCATTGAAACTCTGTCTGGAAAAATTGAGAATTGCATGAGAGAGTTAAAAGATTCCCTATACCAATTGGCACAGAAGGATAATTTCAATTCTTCCTCCAGGTGGATACAAGTTTCATCTGTGAGGAATACACGTCCTCCAAGGAGGTCATTCCAAAACAGGACATTCCAAAACAGGTCATTCCAAAACAGACCACCAAGGCAATCACGTAGAACTATTTGGATAACTCTGCGTGATCAGTTTGGTGAGAACATGAACCGCTGGGATGGCCAACCAACTTCTAATCTTTTCAGGAGACTGAGGGAATTGCAAAGTGGCAGAACCCGAGGTAGCAATACCAGAAGGGTAGCTGTTACTTCCACAGTTCCCCAGAACGACTCTTATGGCATCAACAGTGGCTCCAGTTATATGGTATAACTGGAGCCACTGTTGGAGCCGGTTGACATTGCCCCCTTAAGAAAGGGAATATGGTGGACGGAAGTTGGTAAACGGAAGGAATAGTCTAAACTAATTTCATTGGGAGAGTGGGAGGAAGCACCTTCGGAACTGGGAGTGAACTGGACATTTCCACGACTTTTCTGTCAGTCTTGCTTCCACCTCTTCTTCGTGCTGCAGCTTTTTCTGTGCTGGGCTTTCTGCCAAGGCCTCGGCCTTGAAGACAGATAAAGGCCAGTATATTAACTCCTTTCCAATTAACACAAACTGCTTCTAACATTTTTTTTTTTTTCCCTCTCTTTTCTTTCTCTTTCTATCCCTCTTATGGCTCCAACAGTGGCTCCAGTTATAACATGCAAAGTTATAACCCTGCACAGTATGTGCAATGCACATGTGCGCATGTTCCCCATAACTAGGGGTGCCCTGCCTCCCGCCAGGGGGAGGAGAGGGATAACAGAGATAACAGAATCTATTGGGATGTGCACATCCAGTGGCCTGGCACTTCACAATTTCGGAAGTACAGGGCCTTGGTTGACACAGGAGCTCAGTGCACCATAATACCATCAAATTATCAGGGATCAGAGTCTATAACTATTCTGGGAGTCACTGGTGGATCTCAAGAGCTAAGTAAGGTAGAGGTTAATATAAGTTTAACTGGTAAACAATGGAGGAAGCATACAGTTGTGACCGGACCTGGCGCACCTTGTATTTTGGGAATTGATTTTCTGAGAGAAGGGCGTTTCAAAGACCCTAGAGGTTACAAATGGGCTTTTGGAGTAGCTTCAATAGAAATTGATGGACAAAAATTGAAGCTGTCTGCTAGACCTGAGCTTTCTGATGAATCTGCAGTTGTGGGACAACATAAGATACAGGACATTAAATTGCCGGTTGCTTCTCAGACTGTGCATCACAGACAATATAGAACCAACCGTGACTCTTTGTTGCCCATTCAGAATCTGATTCGTCAGTTGGAGAGTCAGAAAGTCGTCAGCAAAACTCATTCACCTTTCAACAGTCCAGTGTGGCCTGTGCGGAAGCAGAATGGAGACTGGCGTCTGACGGTAGACTACCGAGCCCTGAATGAAGTGACACCACCTATGAGTGCAGCAGTACCAGACATGATGGAGCTACAGTATGAGCTGGAATCCAAAGAGGCCAAATGGTATGCTACCATAGACATTGCTAATGCATTTTTCTCTATTCCCATAGCAGAGGAATGCAGGCCTCAGTTTGCTTTCACCTGGAGAGGAATCCAGTACACTTTCAACAGACTGCCAATGGGCTGGATCCGCAGCTCAAGCATCTGTCATGCAGTGATCCACGATGCTCTGGAGAAAGGCAGTGCTCCAGAACACATCCAGTTCATCGATGATATCATCGTCTGGGGTAAAACTGCTGAGGAAGTCTTCAAGAAAGGTAACAAAATCATTGACATTCTTCTGAATGCAGGTTTTGCCATCAAGCGAGACAAGGTGAAAGGACCTACCACAGAGATTCAGTTTCTGGGAGTGCGGTGGTAGGATGGACGCCAACACATTCCAGTGGATGTGGTAAATAGTGTCTCTACCATGGCAAGTCCCACAAACAAGCAAGAGACCCTACGTTTCTTAGGGATAGTGGGATTTTGGAGACTGCACATTCCTGGATACAGTCAGATTGTGAAACCTCTGTATGATGTAACTCGAAAGAGTAACCATTTCCACTGGGGACCTGAACAACAAGCAGCCTTTGACCAGATAAAGCAAGAGGTGATTCAAGCAATGGGTCTGGGACCTGTCCGAGATGGTCCAGACATTAAGAACATTTTGTACACGGCTGCAAGTGACAATGGCCCAACCTGGTGCTTGTGGCAAAAAGCTCCAGGTGAGACACGTGGACGACCTCTTGGTTTCTGGAGTCGAGGTTACAGAGGTTCAGAGGCTAATTATACTCCAACAGAGAAAGAAATTTTAGCTGCCTATGAAGGAGTAAAAGCATCTTCTGAAGTGATTGGAACTGAGTCACAACTTCTCTTAGCTCCCAGATTACCAGTTTTGAATTGGATGTTCAAAGGCAAAGGCTCCACACCACATCATGCCACAGACTCAACCTGGTCTAAGTGGATGGCTCTGATAACACAGAGAGCTCGAATGGGAAATCTTGAAAGACCTGGTCTAGTGGAGGTGATCTCAAGTTGGCCTGAAGGCATCAACTGTGCTAAACCTCCAGAGGAGAAAGTAACTCGTGCTGAGGCAGCTTCTCCTTACAATGACCTGTCTGATGATGAAAAGAAATATGCTTTGTTCACAGACGGTTCCTGTCGTCTTGTCGGAAACAAGCGAAGGTGGAAGTCTGCAGTGTGGAGTCCAACACGCCGAGTTGCAGAGGCGAAATATGGAGAAGGAGAATCCAGTCAGTTTGCAGAGGTAAAAGCTGTCCAGCAAGCTCTCGACGTAGCTGAACGTGAGAGATGGCCAAAGCTTTATCTCTACACCGACTCGTGGATGGTAGCCAATGCTCTATGGGGTTGGCTAAAGAACTGGAAGAAGAGTGGTTGGCAGAGAAAAGGAAAACCCATTTGGGCAGCCAACCTGTGGCAGGACATTGCTGATCGAATCGAGAGAATTCTAGTGAAAGTGAGACATATCGATGCTCACATTCCTAAGAGCAAAGCTACTGAGGAACAGCAACACAACCATCAGGCAGATCTAGCTGCAAGAGTTTCTCAGGTAGACATGGACTCTAATCTTGATCTCGACTGGAAACACCGAGGTGAGATATTCTTAGCTCGGTGGGCTCATGATTCGTCAGGACATCAAGGCAGAGATGCAACATACCAATGGGCTCGTGACAGATCCATAGACATTTCCATGGATGCTATCACACAAGTCATCCATGACTGTGACATTTGTGCTGCTATTAAGCAGGCAAAACGACTTAAGCCCTTGTGGTATGGTGATAGATGGTCCAAGTACAAGTATGGTGAAGCTTGGCAGATTGACTACATCGCTCTACCGCGTTCTCGTTCTGGTAAGCAATACGTGCTTACTATGGTAGAGGCAAACACTGGGTGGTTGGAAACTTATTCAGTTCCACATGCAACTGCACGCAACACCATTCTCGGTCTGGAGAGACAGATCCTGTGGAGACACGGAACTCCAGAAAGGATTGAGTCAGACAACGGAACTCATTTCAAGAACAACCTTGTAAAGAGCTGGGCAAAAGAGCACGGTATTGAGTGGATATTCCATATTCCCTACTATGCACCAGCTTCAGGGAAGATTGAACGCTACAACGGTTTGTTGAAGACCACTCTCAAAGCCATGGGAAGTGGATCTTTGAAAAACTGGGAAAAACATTTAGCACAAGCAACCTGGCTGGTAAATAGTACAGGTTCAGTGAACCGAGCTGGACCTGCACATTCAGATTTGCTACGGAAAGTAGAAGGTGATAGAGTTCCTGTTGTTAGAGAAAAGAATCTGTTAGGTAAATCTGTTTGGGTATTTTCGCCCTCAGGAGAGGCTAAGCCTGTCCGAGGGGTGGTTTCAGCTGAAGGTCCGGGTCACACTTATTGGGTAATGCAAGAGAATGGTGAAATTCAGTGTATTCCGCAAAGAAATTTAACTTTAGCTGAAAGAGGTTAATTTCAAACTGTTGTATAGCTACATCGCGTCCAAAGGAAGAATCAACGAGGAATCTACGGTGCACGAACCCTGAGATCCCTGAGAGCCCTGAGTCAACTAAGAGAGACCCTGAGATTTCCTGTTTCCCTTTTCTTCGCTTCGTCGGCGAAGAAATGAACTGTTTTCCATTTTTCTCATTTTCTGATTTTCTTGGACTTTTGAATCATCTACATCTGAGCATAGCCGGAATGGACTATGAACTTTACTCACGAACTGTAAATATCATTTTGGATTGGATGGACAGTATGAACGGCCAATGAAATTGTTTAGAAGGGGTGGACTGTGACCGGTTGACGTTGTCCCCTTAAGAAAGGGAATATGGTGGACGGAAGTTGGTAAACAGAAAGAATAATCTAAACTAATTTCATTGGTGAAGTGGGAGGAAGCACCTTCTGAACTGGGAGTGAACTGGGCACTCCAGCACTTTTATCTTCAGTCTTGCTTCCGCCTCTTCTTCAGGCAGCAGCTTTCTGTGCTGGGCTTTCTGCCAAGGCTCCGGCCTTCAAACTGACAAACCTGATAAGGCCTGTATTAACTGCTTCCAATTAACACAAAACTGCTTTTAACTTCTTTCTTTCTTCTTTCTCCCTTTTCTGACCTACTCTGGGGAAAGGGGGGGGGAGAGAGGGGAGAGCAGAGGTGGGGAACCCCTCGGCAAGGGGGGTTTCTCTCATTTCTGTGTTACTTCATTGTATATCTTTGTATATATTGTAGATATTGTAAATTTGTAAATATTCCCCTGCATACCCTACATTGCTTTGTAAATATAAAGCTCCACTGCTTTGCTAATTCAGCTTGTGAGTTTTTTTTTCCTTTTCCTTCAATTTTTCTTTCCCCTTACTTACGGGGGGAGGGAAGAGGCTTCTTGGCCTTACCCTTCCAACCCTCCACACCACCCTGCCCGCAGCTCAGCTCCAAACCGACTGCTGCCTGCCCAGCTGCAGCTTCCCTGTCCACCCTGCCCGCAGCTCAGCTCCAAACCGACTGCTGCCTGCCCAGCTACAGCTTCCCTGTCCACCCTGTCCACCCTCAGCTCCAAACCGACTGCTGCCTGCCCAGCTACAGCTTCTCTGTCCACCCCACCTGCATCTAGGCTCTAAATTCGTTGCTTCCTACCCAGCTACAGCTTTTCTGTCCACCCTGCCTGCATCTCAGCTCTAAATTGCTTGCAGCTTGGAAGGTAGTCCCTGCCCATTGGGGGGAGTTGGAACTAGTTGAACATAGAATGGTTTGGGTTGGAAGGGACCTCCAAAGCTCATCCAGGCCAACCCCCTCTGCACTCACCAGGGACATCCTCACCCAGATCAGGCTGCCCAGAACCCTGATGAGCCTCATCTTCAATATCTCCAGGGACAGAGCCTCAACTACCTCCCTGGGCAACCCATTCCAGTGTTCCACCGTTGTCATGGTGCAGAACTTGTTCCTACTACAAGTCCTGTAAATGTAACTGGTGGCTCTTCTCCTTGCTCCTTGGGGTGGCTCCTCCTGTTTTTACCTTGGAGGCCCTCAGCAGGCTGCCTGGCAGCAGATCCCAGCTCTCAGAGGGAACATGTGCATCCTGCACCGGGCTCTACATGGACCTACAACTGCTGCACTCATTTCCTTCTCGCCCCTCTTGTGACCCTATGATGAATGCCTCCTCCCCCCCTCCAGGAAACCCAAGTTCTCCAAGCTGCACCATCTGTAGAGCCATTTATTTACCTCCAGGATGTGCCTGTCCTTGCTCAGGCTTTCACCTTCTCTGATGGGGTTGATAAGAACACCAGCTGAGGCTCCAGGCCTCTCAGCATCACTTCAGGAGCTTTGCTGTTCCTGATGGCTTTCAGAGAGCCTTCAAATCATTGCAATTGGAAAAGATCATGAAGATCATTGAGCCCAACCATTCTCTAACTCTGCCAAGGCTGGGGCTACACCATGGCTCTCAGCACCACAACCCTGCCTCGTCCAAACCCCTCCAGGGATGGGGATTCAGCCACCTCCCTGGGCAGCCTGTGCCAGGCTTGGAGAACCCTTTCAGGCACCAAGTTTCTTCTCATTTCCAACCTAAACCTCCCCAAACAGTCAGGTTGACAATTTGCAAGTAACCTTAGGATACCTAAATCCCAAACAGCACAGAACTGCATGGAATCATAGGATTGTTTGGGATGGAAAAGGCCTCTGAGCTCATCCAGTCCAACCATCAACCCAACCCCACCATGGCCACCAAACCCTGTCCCCAAATGCCATGGCCAGAGGTTTCTGGCACACCTCCAGGGATGGGGACTCCACCACCTCCCTGGGCAGCCTGTGTGTAGCCGGTTGACGTTGCCCCCTTAAGAAAGGGAATATGGTGGACGGAAGTTGGTAAACGGAAGGAATAGTCTAAACTAATTTCATTGGTGAAGTGGGAGGAAGCACCTTCTGAGCTGGGACTATACTGGGTTTTTCCAGCACCTTATCTTCAGTCTTGCTTCCGCCTTTTCTTCGTGCAGCAGCTCTGTCTCTGTGCTGGGCTTTCTGCCAAGGCTTCGGCCTTGAAGCCGATAAGATACCAGGCCTGTATTGACTCCTTTCCAATTAACACAAAACTGCTTTTAACTTCTTTCTTTCTTCTTTCTCCCTTTTTCTGACCTACTCTGGGGAAAGGGGGGGGAGAGAGGGGAGAGCGGAGGTGGGGAACCCCCTCTGCCTTGAGGGGGGTCACTCTCATTTCTGCGTTACTCTGTTGTATATCTTTGTATATATTGTAGATATTGTAAATTTGTAAATATCCCCCTGCAAATCCTACACTGCTTTGTGAATATAGCTCCACTGCTTTGCTAATTCAGCTTGTGAGTTTTTTTTCCTTTCCCTTCAATTTTTTTTTTCCCTTTTACCTTACAAGGGGGAAGGGAGGAGGCTTCTTGACCTTACCCTTCCACCCACCACATTTTTTTTTATTGGCGTACCCAACGTGCGGCAGATAATTAGTTTAATTTATTATTTGATTGATTTAGTGTTTTCTAGCTGAATTAGCAAACATGAAGGTATTGTGGTTTGTGGAGCGATTATTCTTTTCAATTTTTGGGGCTCTGGTTTACAGATATTGTTTGGGTTTGATTTTGGATTACCTGGGTAAATATTTGGTGCGGACAATTTATATGTGGGTTATGTATAGAGTTAAATTATGGTATGGAAAATGTATTAATTTATTATGGCCAGTGAGATACAGGAATGTTACCTCCACCACTCTCCCAATTGAGATAAAGGGTTTTAAGATTCCGCCTGAGGAGAGAGTAACTTTAGGTGATGCCTGGGATCCAAAGGTGATTTATTTCATGTCTATAATTCTGCTGCTGGTGATAATTAACGTGTATCTGCTGGTCTCTTTGCGGCGAGAGAGAAAGGTGTCCAGAGCTTGTTTTGTTATTAAAACTAGATCAAAAAGAAAACGCCGTGGCTCTAGGTCAGTCCCAGAGTCATCTAGTGACGAGGAGTGTGCAGAACCCGTGTCAGTTAAAAAGAAGGCTAAAAAGTTAATTGGTAAAGCAGCTCTAAATGACTTTGCTGATTCTGGCAAGCAACCAAGGGCATCGGCTGGTATCAACATGGCGCGTACTCCTTCTCCCACTCCTTCTCCTTCTTCTTCTTCTACGTCAGCCAGTAACGGAGCAACGCCACTTCCACCCACTCCCTCGGTGGGACCGGAAGCCACTGCCCCAGCAGCTGATTTATCTCAGGACCTGTCAGCTTCCATTAAGGTGGCTGTAAATTCAAACACAGCTCCAGTTAAGGTGGCTCCTTTAAAGACTAGAGGTGGAAAGGCCAAAGATGGAGAAGAAGAGGAGGAGACTGATCCTGGTGAGGGGCCCTCTACTCTAAAAGATCCTGCTCAGGAGGAAGAGAAGGTTTGTTTTAAAGATCTAGCTAACCTAGTGAGATCAAAGCAGGATAGAGATGAAGTTAGGAAAGCAGCTGGCAAAGGTGGTTCTCAGCTTAAAGAGATCCTTAGGAGAATGACAGCAGGATTATATGGGCAAAGAATTCAGGGAGATGAAGATGAAGATGATATTTTGGAATGTTCTTCTCCACGGGAGGAATTGCAAAATGTCCGTAAAGATTTCACCAGGGCAGATAAGGAGCCAGTTCTAGCTTGGCTTAGTAGGTGTTATGATACAGGTGCTTCAGCTCTAACAGTTGGAGACAAGTCAGCAGCCCAGTTAGGAACTCTCTCAAGGGACAATGGAATAGATAGACATCTAGGCGAAGCTCTCGGTAAGGTTAATCTGTGGATACGCCTTTTAATGGCGGTTGCCCTGAGATACCCTTCCCGAGATGATCTTCCATGGAATCCTAAGCCCTGGACTACCATAGATGAGGGAATTAAGCGCTTGAGAGAATTTGCTGTTAGAGAGCTAATCTATGGTGAACATGAAACTCTGAATCCTGATGACATTCCTGTGGGTATTGGTCTTGCTAAAAAGATGATCAAACTTGCTCCTTCTAATTATGCAAACATTCTGGCAAGCAGAATTGTGTCAAGAAGTTATGGTGGAGCTTCTCCCACGGTTGGCCAATTCAGTGATCAAATGAGACAATTGGAGGATAGCATGACACGTGGTTCTTTGGTTTCAGCCATTAAAACGATGTCTGGTGATATTCAGAATTGCATAAGAGAGTTAAAAGATTCCATATACCAATTGGCACAGAAGGATAATTTCAATTCTTCCTCCAGTTGGATACAAGTTTCATCTGTGAGGAATACACATCCTCCAAGGAGGTCATTCCAAAACAGGTCATTCCAAAACAGACCACCAAGGCAATCACGAAGAACTATATGGATAACTCTGCGTGATCAGTTTGGTGAGAAAATGAACCGCTGGGATGGCCAACCAACTTCTAATCTTTTCAGGAGACTGAGGGAATTGCAAAGTGGCAGAACCCAAGGTAGCAATACCAGAAGGGTAGCTGTTACTTCCACAGTTCCCCAGAACAACTCTTATGGCTCCAACAGTGGCTCCAGTTATAACATGCAAAGTTATAACCCTGCAAACTATGTGCAATGCACATGTGCGCATGTTCCCCATAACTAGGGGTGCCCTGCCTCCCGCCAGGGGGAGGAGAGGGATAACAGAGATAACAGAATCTATTGGGATGTGTACATCCAGTGGCCTGGCACTTCACAATTTCGGAAGTACAGGGCCTTGGTTGACACAGGAGCTCAGTGCACCATAATACCATCAAATTATCAGGGAGCAGAGTCTATAACTATTCTGGGAGTCACTGGTGGATCTCAAGAGTTAAGTAAGGTAGAGGTTAATATAAGTCTAACTGGTAAACAATGGAGGAAGCATACAGTTGTGACCGGACCTGATGCACCTTGTATTTTGGGAATTGATTTTCTGAGAGAAGGGCGTTTCAAAGACCCTAGAGGTTACAAATGGGCTTTTGGAGTAGCTTCTGTAGAAATTGATGGACAAAAATTGAAGCTGTCTGCTAGACCTGAACTTTCTGATGAATCTGCAGTTGTGGGACAACATAAGATACAGGACATTAAATTGCCGGTTGCTTCTCAGACTGTGCACCATAGACAATACAGAACCAACCGTGACTCTTTGTTGCCCATTCAGAATCTGATTCGTCAGTTGGAGAGTCAGAAAGTCGTCAGCAAAACTCATTCACCTTTCAACAGTCCAGTGTGGCCTGTGCGGAAGCAGAATGGAGACTGGCGTCTGACAGTAGACTACCGAGCCCTGAATGAAGTGACACCACCTATGAGTGCAGCAGTACCAGACATGATGGAGCTACAGTATGAGCTGGAATCCAAAGAGGCCAAATGGTATGCTACCATAGACATTGCTAATGCATTTTTCTCTATTCCCATAGCAGAGGAATGCAGGCCTCAGTTTGCTTTCACCTGGAGAGGAATCCAGTACACTTTCAACAGATTGCCAATGGGCTGGATCCACAGCTCAAGCATCTGTCATGCAGTGATCCACGATGCTCTGGAGAAAGGCGGTGCTCCAGAACACATCCAGTTCATCGATGACATCATCGTCTGGGGTAAAACTGCTGAGGAAGTCTTCAAGAAAGGTAACAAAATCATTGACATTCTTCTGGATGCAGGTTTTGCCATCAAGCGAGACAAGGTGAAAGGACCTACCACAGAAATTCAGTTTCTGGGAGTGCGGTGGCAGGATGGACGCCGACGCATTCCAGTGGATGTGGTAAATAGAGTCTCTACCATGGCAAGTCCCACAAACAAGCAAGAGACCCTACGTTTCTTAGGGATAGTGGGATTTTGGAGACTGCACATTCCTGGATACAGTCAGATTGTGAAACCTCTGTATGATGTAACTCGAAAGAGAAACCATTTCCACTGGGGACCTGAACAGCAAGCAGCCTTTGACCAGATAAAGCAAGAGGTGATTCAAGCAATGGGTCTGGGACCTGTCCGAGATGGTCCAGACATTAAGAACATTTTGTACACGGCTGCAAGTGACAATGGTCCAACCTGGTGCTTGTGGCAAAAAGCTCCAGGTGAGACATGTGGACGACCTCTTGGTTTCTGGAGTCGAGGTTACAGAGGTTCAGAGGCTAATTATACTCCAACAGAGAAAGAAATTTTAGCTGCCTATGAAGGAGTAAAGGCATCTTCTGAAGTGATTGGAACTGAATCACAACTTCTCTTAGCTCCCAGATTACCAGTTTTGAATTGGATGTTCAAAGGCAAAGTTAGGGGCAGATGTTAGTCAATTAGAGGGTAGAAAGGCTCTGCAGAGGGACCTCGACCGACTGGAAAGATGGGCAGAGTCCAATGGGATGGCTTTCAACAAGTCCAAGTGCCGAGTGCTGCACTTTGGCTATGGCAATCCCATGCAGAGCTATAGGCTGGGGTCGGAGTGGCTGGAGAGCTCCCAGACAGAGAGGGACCTGGGTGTGCTGATCGACAGCCACCTGAATATGAGCCAGCAGTGTGCTCAGGTGGCCAGGAGGGCCAATAGCATTCTGGCCTGCATTAGGAATAGTGTGGCCAGCAGGAGCAGGGAGGTCATAGTGCCCCTGTACTCTGCTCTGGTTAGGCCGCACCTTGAGTACTGTGTCCAGTTCTGGGCTCCTCAGTTTAAGAAGGACATTGAGACACTTGAGAGTGTCCAGAGAAGGGCAACAAGGCTGGTGAGAGGCCTTGAACACAAGCCCTATGAGGAGAGGCTGAGGGAGCTGGGATTGTTTAGCCTGGAGAAGAGGAGGCTCAGGGGTGACCTTATTGCCCTCTACAACTACCTGAAGGGTGGTTGTAGCCAGGAGGGAGTTGGCCTCTTCTCCCAGGCAACCAGCACCAGAACAAGGGGACACAGTCTCAAGCTGCGCCAGGGGAGGTTCAGACTCGAGGTGAGGAGGAAGTTCTTCACCGAGCGAGTCATTCGGCATTGGAATGGGTTACCCAGGGAGGTGGTTGAGTCATCGACCCTGGAGGCGTTCAAGGGGAGATTGGACGTGGCACTTGGTGCCATGGTCTAGTCATGGGGTCTGCGGTGTCAGGTTGGACTCGATGATCCTCGAGGTCCTTTCCAACCTGGGTGATACTGTGAAATCAAGCTGTGAAATCAAGGCAAAGGCTCCACACTACATCATGCCACAGACTCAACCTGGTCTAAGTGGATGGCTCTGATAACACAGAGAGCTCGAATGGTAAATCTTGAAAGACCTGGTCTAGTGGAGGTGATCTCAAGTTGGCCTGAAGGCATCAACTGTGCCAAACCTCCAGAGGAGAAAGTGACTCGTGCTGAGGAAGCTCCTCCTTATAATGACCTTTCTGATGATGAAAAGAAATATGCTTTGTTCACAGACGGTTCCTGTCGTCTTGTTGGAAACAAACGAAGGTGGAAGTCTGCAGTGTGGAGTCCAACACGCCGAGTTGCAGAGGCGAAAGATGGAGAAGGAGAATCCAGTCAGTTCGCAGAGGTAAAAGCTGTCCAGCTAGCTCTCGACGTGGCTGAACGTGAGAGATGGCCAAAGCTTTATCTCTACACCGACTCATGGATGGTAGCCAATGCTCTATGGGGTTGGCTAAAGAACTGGAAGAAGAGTGGTTGGCAGAGAAAAGGAAAACCCATTTGGGCAGCCAACCTGTGGCAGGACATTGCTGATCGAATCGAGAGAATTCCAGTGAAAGTGAGACACATCGATGCTCACATTCCTAAGAGCAAAGCTACTGAGGAACAGCAACACAACCATCAGGCAGATCTAGCTGCAAGAGTTTCTCAAGTAGACATGGACTCTAATCTTGATCTCGACTGGAAACACCGAGGTGAGATATTCTTAGCTCGGTGGGCTCACGATTCGTCAGGACATCAAGGCAGAGATGCAACATACCAATGGGCTCGTGACAGATCCATAGACATTTCCATGGATGCTATCACACAAGTCATCCATGACTGTGACATTTGTGCTGCTATTAAGCAGGCAAAACGACTTAAGCCCTTGTGGTATGGTGACAGATGGTCCAAGTACAAGTATGGTGAAGCTTGGCAGATTGACTACATCACTCTACCACGTTCTCGTTCTGGTAAGCAATACGTGCTTACTATGGTAGAGGCAAACACTGGATGGTTGGAAACTTATCCAGTTCCACATGCAACTGCACGCAACACCATTTCTGGTCTGGAGAGACAAATCCTGTGGAGACACGGAACTCCAGAGAGGATTGAGTCAGACAACGGAACTCATTTCAAGAACAACCTTGTAAAGAACTGGGCAAAAGAGCACGGTATTGAGTGGATATTCCACATTCCCTACTATGCACCAGCTTCAGGGAAGATTGAACGCTACAACGGTTTGTTGAAGACCACTCTCAAAGCCATGGGGGGTGGATCTTTGAAAAACTGGGAAAAACATTTAGCACAAGCAACCTGGCTGGTAAATAGTAGAGGCTCAGTGAACCGAGCTGGACCTGCACATTCAGATTTGCTACGGAAAGTAGAAGGTGATAGAGTTCCTGTTGTTAGAGAAAAGAATCTGTTAGGTAAAACTGTTTGGGTATTTTCACTCTCAGGAGAGGCTAAACCCGTCCGAGGGGTGGTTTCAGCTGAAGGTCCGGGTCACACTTATTGGGTAATGCAAGAAAATGGTGAAATTCAGTGTATTCCACAAAGAAATTTAACTTTAGCTGAAAGAGGTTAATTTTGAACTGTTGTACAGCTGCATCGCGTCCCGAGGAAGAGTCAACAAGGAATCTACGGTGCACGAACCCTGAGATCCCTGAGAGCCCTGAGTCAACTAAGAGACCCTGAGATTTCCTGTTTCCCTTTTCTTTGCTTCGCCGGCGAAGAAATGAACTGTTTTCCATTTTTCTCATTTTCTGATTTTCTTGGACTTTTGAATCATATATATCTGAGCATAGCTGGAATGGACTATGAACTTTGCTCACGAACTGTAAATATCGTTTTGGATTGGATGGACAGTATGAACAGCCAATGAAATTGTTTAGAAGGGGTGGACTGTGGCCGGTTGACGTTGCCCCCTTAAGAAAGGGAATATGGTGGACGGAAGTTGGTAAACGGAAGGAATAGTCTAAACTAATTCCATTGGTGAAGTGGGAGGAAGCACCTTCTGAGCTGGGACTATACTGGGTTTTTCCAGCACCTTATCTTCAGTCTTGCTTCCGCCTTTTCTTCGTGCAGCAGCTCTGTCTCTGTGCTGGGCTTTCTGCCAAGGCTTCGGCCTTGAAGCCGATAAGATACCAGGCCTGTATTGACTCCTTTCCAAGTAACACAAAACTGCTTTTAACTTCTTTCTTTCTTCTTTCTCCCTTTTTCTGACCTACTCTGGGGAAAGGGGGGGGAGAGAGGGGAGAGCGGAGGTGGGGAACCCCCTCTGCCTTGAGGGGGGTCACTCTCATTTCTGCGTTACTCTGTTGTATATCTTTGTATATATTGTAGATATTGTAAATTTGTAAATATCCCCCTGCAAATCCTACACTGCTTTGTAAATATAGCTCCACTGCTTTGCTAATTCAGCTTGTGAGTTTTTTTTCCTTTCCCTTCAATTTTTTTTTCCCTTTTACCTTACAAGGGTGTGGTGGGTGGAAGGGCAAGGCCAAGAAGCCTCCTCCCTTCCCCCTTTGTAAAGTAAAAGGGAAAAAAAAATTGAAGGGAAAGGAAAAAAAAACTCGCAAGCTGAATTAGCAAAGCAGTGGAGCTATATTTACAAAGCAGTGTAGGATTTGCAGGGAGATATTTACAAATTTACAATATCTACAATATATACAAAGATATACAACAGAGTAACACAGAAATGAGAGTGAACCCCTCTCGGCAGAGAGGGGGGTTCCCCACCTCCTCTTTCCCCTCTTTCCCCCCTTTCCCCAGATTAGGTTAGAAGAGAGAGAGAGCGAAAGAAAGAAGTTAAAAGCAGTTTTGTGTTAATTGGAAAGGAGTTAATACAGGCCTTATCAGTTTTTCTCTCAAGGCCGGAGCCTTGGCAGAAAGCCCAGCACAGGGACAGAGAGCAGCCGCACCGTAGAAAGGCGGAAGCAAGACTGATAGAAAAGTCGTGGAAATGTCCAGTTCACTCCCAGTTCCGAAAAGTGCTTCCTCCCACTTCACCAATGAAATTAGTTTAGACTATTCCTTCCGTTTACCAACTTCCGTCCACCATATTCTCTTTCTTAAGGGGGCAACGTCAACCGGCCACAGTCCACCCCTTCTAAACAATTTCATTGGCTGTTCATACTGTCCATCTAATCCAAAACGATATTTACAGTTCGTGAGTAAAGTTCATAGTCCATTCCGGCTATGCTCAGATGTAGATGATTCAAAAGTCCAAGAAAATCAGAAAATGAGAAAAATGGAAAACAGTTCATTTCTTCACCGATGAAGCGAAGAAAAGGGAAACAGGGAAATCTCAGGGTCTCTTAGTTGACTCAGGGCTCTCAGGGATCTCAGGGTTCGTGCACCGTAGATTCCTTGTTGACTCTTCCTCGGGACGCGATGCAGCTGTACAACAGTTCGAAATTAACCTCTTTCAGCTAAAGTTAAATTTCTTTGTGGAATACACTGAATTTCACCATTCTCTTGCATTACCCAATAAGTGTGACCCGGACCTTCAGCTGAAACCACCCCTCGGACAGGTTTAGCCTCTCCTGAGGGTGAAAATACCCAAACAGTTTTACCTAACAGATTCTTTTCTCTAACAACAGGAACTCTATCACCTTCTACTTTCTGTAGCAAATCTGAATGTGCAGGTCCAGCTCGGTTCACTGAACCTCTACTATTTACCAGCCAGGTTGCTTGTGCTAAATGTTTTTCCCAGTTTTTCAAAGATCCACCCCCCATGGCTTTGAGAGTGGTCTTCAACAAACCATTGTAGCGTTCAATCTTCCCTGAAGCTGGTGCATAGTAGGGAATGTGGAATATCCACTCAATACCGTGCTCTTTTGCCCAGTTCTTTACAAGGTTGTTCTTGAAATGAGTTCCGTTGTCTGACTCGATCCTCTCTGGAGTTCCGTGTCTCCACAGGATCTGTCTCTCCAGACCGAGAATGGTGTTGCGTGCAGTTGCATGTGGAACTGGATAAGTTTCCAACCATCCAGTGCTTGCCTCTACCATAGTAAGCACGTATTGCTTACCAGAACGAGAACGTGGTAGAGTGATGTAGTCAATCTGCCAAGCTTCACCATACTTGTACTTGGACCATCTGTCACCATACCACAAGGGCTTAAGTCGTTTTGCCTGCTTAATAGCATCACAAATGTCACAGTCATGGATGACTTGTGTGATAGCATCCATGGAAATGTCTATGGATCTGTCACGAGCCCATTGGTATGTTGCATCTCTGCCTTGATGTCCTGACGAATCGTGAGCCCACCGAGCTAAGAATATCTCACCTCGGTGTTTCCAGTCGAGATCAAGATTAGAGTCCATGTCTACTTGAGAAACTCTTGCAGCTAGATCTGCCTGATGGTTGTGTTGCTGTTCCTCAGTAGCTTTGCTCTTAGGAATGTGAGCATCGATGTGTCTCACTTTCACTGGAATTCCCTCGATTCGATCAGCAATGTCTTGCCACAGGTTGGATGCCCAAATGGGTTTTCCTTTTCTCTGCCAACCACTCTTCTTCCAGTTCTTTAGCCAACCCCATAGAGCATTGGCTACCATCCATGAGTCGGTGTAGAGATAAAGCTTTGGCCATCTCTCACGTTCAGCTACGTCGAGAGCTAGCTGGACAGCTTTTACCTCTGCAAACTGACTGGATTCTCCTTCTCCATCTTTCGCTTCTGCAACTCGGCGTGTTGGACTCCACACTGCAGACTTCCACCTTCGCTTGTTTCCAACAAGACGACAAGAACCGTCTGTGAACAAAGCATATTTCTTTTCATCATCAGAAAGGTCATTGTAAGGAGGAGCTTCCTCAGCACGAGTTACTTTCTCCTCTGGAGGTTTAGCACAGTTGATACCTTCAGGCCAACTTGAGATCACCTCCACTAGACCAGGTCTTTCAAGATTTCCCATTCGAGCTCTCTGTGTTATCAGAGCCATCCACTTAGACCAGGTTGAGTCTGTGGCATGATGTGGTGTGGAGCCTTTGCCTTTGAACATCCAATTCAAAACTGGTAATCTGGGAGCTAGAAGAAGTTGTGATTCAGTTCCAATCACTTCAGAAGATGCTTTCACTCCTTCATAGGCAGCTAGAATTTCTTTCTCTGTTGGAGTGTAATTAGCCTCTGAACCTCTGTAACCTCGACTCCAGAAACCAAGAGGTCGTCCACGTGTCTCACCTGGAGCTTTTTGCCACAAGCACCAGGTTGGACCATTGTCACTTGCAGCCGTGTACAAAATGTTCTTAATGTCTGGACCATCTCGGACAGGTCCCAGACCCATTGCTTGAATCACTTCTTGCTTTATCTGGTCAAAGGCTGCTTGTTGTTCAGGTCCCCAGTGGAAATGGTTTCTCTTTCGAGTCACATCATACAGAGGCTTTACAATCTGACTGTATCCAGGAATGTGTAGTCTCCAAAATCCCACTATCCCCAAGAAACGTAGGGTCTCTTGTTTGTTTGTGGGACTTGCCATGGTAGAGACTCTATTTACCACATCCACTGGAATGTGTCGGCGTCCATCCTGCCACCGCACTCCCAGAAATTGAATCTCTGTGGTAGGTCCTTTCACCTTGTCTCGCTTGATGGCAAAACCTGCATTCAGAAGAATATCAATGATTTTGTTACCTTTCTCGAAGACTTCCTCAGCAGTTTTACCCCAGACGATGATATCATCGATGAACTGGATGTGTTCTGGAGCACCTCCTTTCTCCAGAGCATCATGGATCACTGCATGACAGATGCTTGAGCTGTGGATCCAGCCCATTGGCAGCCTGTTGAAAGTGTACTGGATTCCTCTCCAGGTGAAAGCAAACTGAGGCCTGCATTCCTCTGCTATGGGAATAGAGAAAAATGCATTAGCAATGTCTATGGTAGCATACCATTTGGCCTCTTTGGATTCCAGCTCATACTGTAGCTCCATCATGTCTGGCACTGCTGCACTCATAGGTGGTGTCACTTTGTTCAGGGCTCGGTAGTCTACTGTCAGACGCCAGTCTCCATTCTGCTTCCGCACAGGCCACACTGGACTGTTGAAGGGTGAATGAGTTTTGCTGACGACTTTCTGATTCTCCAACTGACGAATCAGATTCTGAATGGGCAACAAAGAGTCACGGTTGGTTCTGTATTGTCTGTGATGCACAGTCTGAGAAGCAACCGGCAATTTAATGTCCTGTATCTTATGTTGTCCCACAACTGCAGATTCATCAGAAAGTTCAGGTCTGGCAGATAGCTTCAATTTTTGTCCATCAATTTCTATTGAAGCTACTCCAAAAGCCCATTTGTAACCTCTAGGGTCTTTGAAACGCCCTTCTCTCAGAAAATCAATTCCCAAAATACAAGGTGCATCAGGTCCGGTCACAACTGTATGCTTCCTCCATTGTTTACCAGTTAAACTTATATTAACCTCTACCTTGCTTAACTCTTGAGATCCACCAGTGACTCCCAGAATAGTTATAGACTCTGATCCCTGATAATTTGATGGTATTATGGTGCACTGAGCTCCTGTGTCAACCAAGGCCCTGTACTTCCGAAATTGTGAAGTGCCAGGCCACTGGATGTACACATCCCAATAGATTCTATTATCTCTGTTATCCCTCTCCTCCCCCTGGCGGGAGGCAGGGCACCCCTAGTTATGGGGAACATGTGCACATGTGCATTGCACATACTGTGCAGGGTTATAACTTTGCGTGTTATAACTGGAGCCACTGTTGGAGCCATAAGAGTCGTTCTGGGGAACTGTGGAAGTAACAGCTACCCTTCTGGTATTGCTACCTTGGGTTCTGCCACTTTGCAATTCCCTCAGTCTCCTGAAAAGATTAGAAGTTGGTTGGCCATCCCAGCGGTTCATGTTCTCACCAAACTGATCACGCAGAGTTATCCAAATAGTTCTACGTGATTGCCTTGGTGGTCTGTTTTGGAATGACCTGTTTTGGAATGTCCTCCTTGGAGGACGTGTATTCCTCACAGATGAGACTTGTACCCACCTGGAGGAAGAATTGAAATTATCCCTTTGTGCCAATTGGTATATGGAATCTTTTAACTCTCTTATGCAATTCTGAATATCACCAGACATCGTTTTAATGGCCGAAACCAAAGAACCACGTGTCATGCTATCCTCCAATTGTCTCATTTGATCACTGAATTGGCCAACCGTAGGAGAAGCTCCACCATAACTTCTTGACACAATTCTGCTTGCCAGAATGTTTGCATAATTGGAAGGAGCAAGTTTGATGATCTTTTTAGCAAGACCAATACCCACAGGAATGTCATCAGGATTCAGAGTTTCATGTTCACCATAGAGTAGCTCTCTAACAGCAAATTCTCTCAAGCGCTTAATTCCCTCATCTATGGTAGTCCAGGGTTTAGGATTCCAGGGAAGATCATCTCGGGAAGGGTATCTCAGGGCAACCGCTATTAAAAGGCGTATCCACAGATTAACCTTACCGAGAGCTTCGCCTAGATGTCTATCTATTCCATTGTCCCTTGAGAGAGTTCCTAACTGAGCTGCTGACTTGTCTCCAACTGTTAGAGCTGAAGCACCTGTATCATAACACCTACTAAGCCAAGCTAGAACTGGCTCCTTATCTGCCCTGGTGAAATCTTTACGGACATTTCGCAATTCCTCCCGTGGTGACGAACAGTCCGTAATATCATCTTCCTCCTCGTCTCCCTGAATTCTTTGCCCGTAAAATCCTGCTGTCATTCTCCTAAGGATCTCTTTAAGCTGAGAACCACCTTTGCCAGCTGCTTTCCTAGCTTCATCTCTATCCTGCTTTGATCTCACTAGGTTAGCTAGATCTTTAAAACAAACCTTCTCTTCCTCCTGAGCAGGATCTTTTACAGTAGAGGGCCCCTCACCAGGATCAGTCTCCTCCTCTTCTTCTCCATCTTTGCCCTTTCCAGCTCTAGTCTTTAAAGGAGCCACCTTAACTGGAGCTGTGTTTGAATTTACAGCCACCTTAATGGAAGCTGACAGGTCCTGAGATAAATCAGCTGCTGGGGCAGTGACTTCCGGTCCCACCGAGGGAGTGGGTGGAAGTGATGTTGCTCCATTAATGGCCGACGGAGAAGAAGAAGGAGAAGGAGTAGGAGAAGGAGTAGGTGCCATGTTGATACCAGCCGATGCCCTTGGCTGCTTGCTAGAATCAGCAAAGTCATTTAGAGCTGCTTTACCAATTAACTTTTTAGCCTTCTTTTTAACTGACACGGGTTCTCCACAGTCCTCTTCACTAGATGACTCTGGGACTGATCGAGAGCCACGGCGTTTTCTTTTTGATCTAGTTTTAATAACAAAACACGCTCTGGATATCTTTCTCTCTCGCCGCAGAGAGAACAGTAAATATGCAATTACCATCACCAGCAACAGATTTATACACATCAAATAAATCACTTTTGGATCCCAGGCATCACCTAAAGTTACTGTCTCCTCAGGCGGAATCTTAAAACCCTTTATCTCAATTGGGAGAGTGGTGGAGGTAACATTCCTGTATCTCACTGGCCATAAGATATTAATACATTTTCCATACCATAATTTAACTTTATACATAACCCACATATAAATTGTCCGCACCAAATATTTACCCAGGTAATCCAAAATCAAACCCAAACAATACCTGTAAACAGAGCCCCAAAAATGGAAAAGAACAATCGCTCCACAAACCACAATACCTTCATGTTTGCTAATTCAGCTAGAAAACACTAAATCAATCAAATAATAAATTGAACTAATTATCTGCCGCACGTTGGGTACGCCAATAAAAAAAAATGTGGTGGGTGGAAGGGCAAGGCCAAGAAGCCTCCTCCCTTCCCCCTTTGTAAAGTAAAAGGGAAAAAAAAATTGAAGGGAAAGGAAAAAAAAACTCGCAAGCTGAATTAGCAAAGCAGTGGAGCTATATTTACAAAGCGATGTAGGATTTGCAGGGAGATATTTACAAATTTACAATATCTACAATATATACAAAGATATACAACAGAGTAACACAGAAATGAGAGTGAACCCCTCTCGGCAGAGAGGGGGGTTCCCCACCTCCTCTTTCCCCTCTTTCCCCCCTTTCCCCAGATTAGGTTAGAAGAGAGAGAGAGCGAAAGAAAGAAGTTAAAAGCAGTTTTGTGTTAATTGGAAAGGAGTTAATACAGGCCTTATCAGTTTTTCTCTCAAGGCCGGAGCCTTGGCAGAAAGCCCAGCACAGGGACAGAGAGCAGCCGCACCGTAGAAAGGCGGAAGCAAGACTGATAGAAAAGTCGTGGAAATGTCCAGTTCACTCCCAGTTCCGAAAAGTGCTTCCTCCCACTTCACCAATGAAATAGTTTAGATTATTCTTTCCGTTTACCAACTTCCGTCCACCATATTCTCTTTCTTAAGGGGGCAACGTCAACCGGCCACAAAGGGGGAAGGGAGGAGGCTTCTTGACCTTACCCTTCCACCCACCACACTGTGCCAATCCCTGACCACTCTTGCAGCAATAAATCTTCTCCTAACATCCAACCTAAACCTCTTCCTAGAGCCACAGCAGCATTGCTTCCCTAGTGAATGAGCCCCATGGAGGAGCTGCCAGCTGCTGCCAGCTTGGTTTGGGCAGAAGCTCTCTTGTCAGCCTTAGGTCACTGCAGCACATGGATGGTTCTTGTGACTGAGAGAAGTGAGTCACCAGCCACTAGCACCTTCCCTTTACTTTCACAAGCAGGGGTCATGAACCTCCTGCCTGCCAGAGCATGTGGTTTCTCTTCCTTCAGCACTGCAGTTGCTCTCCCACTCCTTGCCAAGAGAGTTTGCTGCTTTTTCTTTGTTATTTATTTAAAGGCTTGATGAATCTCCAGCTGAGGCTGAAGCTCCATCTGCCAGCAGCAGTAGAACACAGCCAGCTTTCTCCCCCTGGAGAAATGCCTTCCTCTTCCTCCTCTGGGGCTTCTGCAGACCTTCAGCTGCTTGCTGCTTAGAGCCTCCACATGTAGGATGTCCATGAGGTCCACGAGTTGCTTCATGCTCCTCAGCCCACCCTCCCTTCCTGGGATTCTTCCAGCTGGTTTCTAGGGAGTTGGCTTTCCTGGCTCCCTGGCTCTGCTGGAAACCACACTCACTGAAAATCCAAACTGTGGCCCAGACCAACACAGCTCCAGTTGGGATCCTGGGCTGGGCATAGCTCCTCTGAGGGCAGGCAGAGAAAGAGCTGGATGCTGAGGAGACATCACCCAGCCCTTATTCTCCCTGTTCCATAGCCTTCTAAACTCCCTGAACCCTGCTTTGTTCCACTTTGGTTAGGAACTTCTCCCCTGTTACCATCTGCTGCTGGCTAAGTGATCCCAACCTTGCCATGGACAGGGGGGCTTGAAGGTCTCTTCCAACCTGGTCTATTCTATTCTATTCTATTCTATTCTATTCTATTCTATTCTGTTCTGTTCTGTTCTGTTCCGTTCCGTTCCGTTCCGTTCCATTCCATTCCATTCCATTCCATTCCATCCCTGCTTTGACACTGCAGAGCTGAACATGAATCTGAAATCCAAACTTGGTATCCTGCCAGCTGGTGACATTCAAGTGGCAGATGAACCTTATGAAGGCCACCTATGAGAGCCACCATGGGGAGGATCAGATGGACTGTCTGGACTAAAACCCTGTCACAGAAACACAGAATGGTAAGGAAGGGAACTCTGGAGGCCATAGAATCACAGAACTGTCAGGGTTGGAAGGGACCTCAAGGATCAGCCAGATCCAAGCCCCCTGCCATGGCCAGGGACACCTCACACTACAGCAGGTTGCTCACAGCCACATCCGGCCGGGCTGCAAACACCTCCAGGCAGGAGGCTTCCACCACCTCCCTGGGCAACCTGTGCCAGTCTCTCACCACCCTCATGGGGAACAACTTCTTCCTAACATCCAATCTCAATCTCCCCACTTCTAGTTTTGCTCCATTCCCCCCAGTCCTATCACTCCCTGACACCCTCAAAAGTCCCTCCCCAGCTTCCTTGGAGCCCCCTGCAGATCCTGGAAGGCCACAATTAGGTCTCCTGGGAGCCTTCTCCTCTCCAGCCTGCACAACCCCAACTCCCTCAGTCTGTCCTCATAGCAGAGCAGCTCCAGCCCTCTGCTCCTCCTCGTGGCCCTTCTCTGGACACTTTCCAGCACCTCCAGATCCTTCCTGGCACAGAGGCTGAAGAATTGGACACAGAGCTCCAGCTGTGGTCTCAGCAGAGTGGAGTAAAGGGGTAGAATCCCCTCCCTGGCCCTTCTGGCCACACTTTTCTTGCTGTAGCCCAGAACTGGAAGCATCAAGTCCAACCATCTGCCAGAGCAGGGCTACCTAGATCAGGTTGCACAGGGATGCATCCAGGTGAGTTCTGACAGTCTCCAGAGAAGGAGGCTCCACAGCCTCTCTGGGCAGGCTGCTGCAGGGCTTCCTTAGGCCAAACTTGCTGCCCAGGTCCCATTCATTCCTAGGGTTGGCTGCTCCACAGAGCTCAGCAGCAGCCTCTCAGCATCTCTCCAAGGGTGCACCAAACGCCCCTGCCTGATCTTCTGCAGCTCCTGCCTTGGCAGCTTCTGTCAGGCTAATGAAGAAAACCAAAGAGAAGAGTTCTTGTCAGAGGACATGAAGAGGAATCAAAAGGAAAGGTTCTCCACCCCCCTTACTCTGCTCTGCTGTGGCCACACCTGGAATATTGTGTCCAGTCCTGGACTCAACAAGGACAAGGAACATCTGGAGAGAGGCCAAATGAGAGTCACTGAGGTGCTGAGGGGACTGGAACATTGTGACCGGTTGACGCTGTCCCCTTAAGAAAGGGAATATGGTGGATGGAAGTTGGTAAATGAAAAGAACAATCTAAACTAATTTCATTGGTAAAGTGGGAGGCAGCACCTGCTGAACTGGGAGTGCAGGAGGGTATCCTGGGCACTCCGGCACTTTTATCTTCAGTCTTGCTTCTGCTTCTCCTTCGGGCAGCAGCTTGCAGCTCCTGGGCTTTCGGCCAAGGCTTTGGCCTTGAAAAACTGATAAAGGCCTGTATTAACTCCTTTCCAATTAACACAAACTGCTTCTAACCCTTTTTTTTCTCTTTCTCTCTCTTTTCTAACCTGCTCTGGGGAAGAGGGGGAGAGAGGGGGAGAGCGGAGGTAGGGAACCCCATCAGCAGAGGGGGGAACTCTCATTTCTGTGTTACTTTATTGTATATCTTTGTATATATTGTAAATATTGGAAATTTGTATATATTCCCCTGCATATCCTACATTGCTTTGTAAATATACAGCTCCACTGCTTTGCTAATTCAGCTGTGAGTTTTTTTTTTTTTTCCCTTTCCCTTCAATTTTCCTTCCCTTTACTTTACAGGGGGGAGGGAGGAGGCTTTTGGGCCTTACCCTTCCAACCCTACGACATTTTTTTTTTTCTTGGCGCCCAACGTGGGGCAGATAATTAGTTTAATTTACTACTTGATTGATTTAGTGTTTTCTAGCTGAATTAGCAAACATGAAGGTGTTGTGGTTTGTGGAGCGATTATTCTTTTCAATTTGTGGGGCTCTGGTTTACAGATATTGTTTGGGTTTGATTTTGGATTACCTGGGTAAATATTTGGTGCGGACAATTTATCTGTGGGTTATGTATAGAGTTAGATTATGGTATGGAAAATGCATGGCTTTCCTATGGCCAGTGAGATACAGAAATGTCACCTCCACCACTCTCCCAATTGAGATAAAGGGTTTTAGGACTTCGTCGGGCAGCTTCCGCACTTCGTCGGGCAGCTTCCTCGAGACAGCACCCAGACCAGCAACCGCCGGGGACCAGCCGCTGCTCTCCTTTTCGGGCTGCGGGAATCGCCATCGCTGCCGAGTTTTGCCGCGGGGAAGGAGCAGCCGCTCTTTCACGTGGTCAGACTCGTGATCCCAGCGGCGGGAGCGGCTGAATTTAAAAGGCTCTGCTGTGGCTCGGGGGGTTCACTTCGTCGGGCAGCTCGTATTCTCCTGTACACTCACACGCCGCCCATTTTTTTTTTTTTTTTTGTTTTTTTTTTAAATTGGCAGTAGGTGCTGTGGCCAGGGACAGCCATGGTTGTAACTCGCAGCAAAATCTCCCTAAAAAAATCAGTGTCGACCCAGACCGAGGTAGAACAGAAGCAGGTAGCTGTCCAGGTATCTGGCTGTAGAGAATGCTGGAGCCTGGCCCTTGAGACGCAGGGTAGTGGGGGCAACTCTTGTATAAGGTGTGAGCAGGTTGACTATCTGCTTAATATGGTGGCCAGACTGAGGGATAAGTTTGCTAGCCTTAGAAATGTAAGGAAATGTAGGAAAGAGATGAACCACAGGAGGAAGGAGATGGACCAAAGGAGGAAAGAGGTGAATCAGAATCAGAAGAGGAAAGAGTTGAATCGGAGTAAGCAGGCTCTGCAGGCTCCCCCAGCAGAGGCTGGTTATTCAAAAAGCAGAGGTGAATGGACGCAGGTTACTCTCAAAAGATGCAAAGTTAAACCTCCTTGCCTCCCCTCACCTTCCCCGCTGCTCTTAGAAAACAGATATGGAGCACTGGAAATTGAGGGTGAGGTGGTCCTGATGCCGGAGGACACACCATCTGGGGTTCTCCCTAAGGCTAAGCAGCCTAAGATTAAACAGCCTAAGGCAAAGCAGCCTAAGGTCAAACAGTCTTCTGCTGGCATCAGGACCTGTTCCCTCAATAAAAAGAGGAGGGTAATTGTTATTGGTGATTCCCTTCTGAGGGGAATGGAGGGCCCTATATGTCGGCCTGACCCATCTCATAGGGAACTCCGTTGTCTGCCAGGAGCCCAAGTTAATGATGTTACCAGTAGGCTGCCTAAACTGGTACAGCCCTCTGACTACTACCCCTTACTAGTTATGCAGTTAGGGAATGATGATGTTGCAACCAGAACTCCCAGGGCTATCAAAGATGACTTCAGGGCCCTGGGAGACCTGGTTGAGGGGTCAGGGGCACAAATAATTTTTTCATCAATACCCTTAACTGCAGGAGGGAATACAGTAAGGAACAGGTCAGCAGCTATAGTTAACAAGTGGCTTAGAGGCTGGTGCAGTCAAAAGAATTTTGGGTTTTTTGATATTGGGAAACTTTCCACTGCACCAGGCCAGCTGGCAACAGATAGAGCACATCTGTCCCAGAGAAGGGGAAAGATCACTGTATATGAGAACGGACTGTCCCCCAAAGATAAAAAGATCCTGGGTAGGGAATTGGCGGGTCTCATCGACAGGGCTTTAAACTAGTTTCGAAGGGGGAAGGGGCTGAAAAGAGTCCTCTCAGACAAGAGTCTGGGGGCAACAAGCTAGAGTCGGAGGTGAAACCAGCAGCCCAGCTGAAGTGCATGTACACTAATGCACGAAGCATGGGTAACAAACAGGAGGAGCTGGAAGCCCTGATGCAGCAGGAAAATTATGATATAGTTGCCATCACAGAGACGTGGTGGGACGACTCACATGACTGGAGCGCTGCAATTGACGGTTACAAGCTCTTCAGGAGAGACAGGCGAGGAAGAAGGGGTGGAGGGGTGGCCCTGTACATCAGGAAGGCACTAGATGCCATTGAGATGGAGACTAGGGACGATCGGGTTGAATGCTTGTGGATAAGAATTAGAGGGAAGACCAGCAGGGCAGACACCCTGGTTGGAGTCTGTTATAGACCACCCAACCAGGAGGAAGATGTTGACGAAGCATTCTATAGGCAGCTTAGGGCTGTCTCAAGATCTCCGGACCTTGTTCTCATGGGCGACTTCAACCTGCCTGACATCTGCTGGGAACTCAACACGGCAGAGAGGAGACAGTCTAGAAGGTTTTTAGAATGCATGGAGGACAGCTTCTTATCCCAGGTGCTGCGAGAGCCTACCAGGGGCAAGGCTATGCTTGACCTCCTCTTCACCAACAGGGAAGGACTGGTGGGTGATGTGGTGGTTGGAGGGTGTTTGGGGTCCAGTGACCACGAGATAATTGAATTCTCGGTTTTTGGTCAAGCCAAGAGGGGCAGCAAGAAGACCTCCACACTGGACTTCCGGAGGGCAGACTTTGGGTTACTCAAGGAACTAATTCAGAGGGTTCCTTGGGATAAAGCCCTTAAAAACAAAGGGGTCCAGGAGAGCTGGACCTACTTCAATGAAGAATTGTTGAAGGCTCAGGGACAGGCTGTGCCAATGTGCCGGAAGATGAGCCGCCGGGGCAGACGGCCAGCCTGGATGGTTCATGAACTTTTAATGGAACTGAGGGAAAAAAAGAGAGTGTATCACCTTTGGAAGCGAGGGGAGGCAACCCACAGAATGTTTAAGGATGTTGCTAGGTCTTGTAGGAAGAGAATTAGGCAGGCAAAAGCACACTTAGAGCTTAAACTGGCCTCTACTGTGAAGGACAACAAAAAGTCCTTCTATAAATACATTAATAGTAAGAGGAAGGGGAAGGAAAACCTCCACTCCTTGGTGGATACGGAGGGGAACATTGTAACCAAGGATAAGGAAAAGGCAGAGATACTTAACACCTTCTTTGCCTCAATTTTTACTAGAAGGGCAGAACGTCTTCCTGACAGCTGGCCTGCAGAGCTAGCAGAAGGAGCCAGGGAGCTGCACAGTTTCCCTATGTTCCATGAGGCAGTGGTTGGAACTCTCCTTAGCAGCTTGGATCCCCACAAGTCCATGGGACCAGATGGGATTCATCCTAGGGTGCTGAGAGAGCTGGCAGATGAGCTGGCCAAGCCACTCTCCATAATTTTCCAGCAGTCCTGGCTCACTGGCGAGGTCCCAGAGGACTGGAAGCTGGCCAACGTGGTGCCCATCCATAAGAAGGGCCGGTTGGATGAGCCAGGGAATTACAGGCCTGTCAGCCTGACCTCAGTGCCAGGCAAGATCATGGAACAGGTCATCCTGAGTTCAATAACACAACACTTACAGGATGGCCAAGGGATCAGGCCTAGCCAGCATGGATTTAGGAAGGGCAGGTCCTGCCTGACCAACCTTATCTCCTTCTATGATCAGGTGACCCGCCTGGTGGATGTGGGGAGGCCTGTTGATGTAGTCTACCTGGACCTCAGCAAGGCCTTTGACACCGTCCCCCATAGCAAACTGCTGGCCAAGCTGTCAGCCCATGGCTTGGACGGGAGCACACTGCGATGGGTTAGGAACTGGCTGGAGGGCCGAGCCCAGAGAGTGGTGGTGAATGGTGCCACATCCAGCTGGCAGCCAGTCACTAGTGGTGTGCCCCAAGGATCAGTGCTGGGCCCTGTGCTCTTTAACATCTTTATTGATGATCTGGATGAGGGCATTGAGTCCATCATCAGTAAATTTGCCGATGACACCAAGCTGGGGGCAAGAGTTGATCTGCTGGAGGGTAGAGAGGCTCTGCAGAGGGACCTCGACAGGCTGGACAGATGGGCAGAATCCAACGGCATGAGATTTAACACATCCAAATGCCGGGTTCTGCACATTGGCCACAACAACCCCATGCAGTGCTACAGGCTGGGGTCAGAGTGGCTGGAGAGCAGCCAGGCAGAGAGGGACCTGGGGGTGCTGGTTGATGGTAGGCTTAACATGAGCCTGCAGTGTGCCCAGGCAGCCAAGAGGGCCAATGGCATCCTGGCCTGCATCAGGAACAGTGTGGCCAGCAGGAGCAGGGAGGTCATTCTGCCCCTGTACACTGCACTGGTTAGGCCACACCTCGAGTACTGTGTCCAGTTCTGGGCCCCTCAGTTTAGGAAGGATGTTGACTTGCTGGAACGAGTCCAGAGAAGAGCAACAAAGTTGGTGAGGGGTTTGGAACACAAGCCCTATGAGGAGAGGCTGAGGGAGCTGGGGCTGCTTAGCCTGGAGAAGAGGAGACTCAGGGGTGACCTTATCACTCTCTACAACTACCTGAAGGGAGGTTGTAGACAGGCTGATGATGGTCTCTTCTCCCAGGCACCCAGTACCAGAACAAGAGGACACAGTCTCAGGCTGCGCCAGGGGAGGTTCAGGTTGGATGTTAGGAAGAAGTTCTATACAGAAAGAGTGATTGCGCTATGGAATGGGTTGCCCGGGGAGGTGGTGGAGTCGCCGACATTGAAGGTGTTCAGAAGGAGACTTGATGGGGTGCTTGGTGCCATGGGTTAGCTGTTTGGGTGGGTTGGATTGGTTGATGGGTTGGACACGATGATCTTGAAGGTCTCTTCCAACCTGGTTTGGTTTATTCTAATAAAGGTATATTCTAATAAAGGATTCCGCCTGAGGAGAGAGTAACTTTAGGTGATGCCTGGGACCCAAAGGTGATTTATGTGATGTGTATAATTCTGCTGCTGGTGATAACTAATGTGTTTTCTCTGTATTCCTTGTGGTGAGAGAGAAAGGTGTCCAGAGCTTGTTTTGTTATTAAAACTAGATCAAAAAGAAAACGCCGTGGCTCTGGATCAGTCCCAGAGTCATCTAGTGATGAGGAAGGTGGAGACTCTCTGTCAGTTAAAAAGAGGGCTAAAAAGTTAATTGGTAAGGCTGCGCTAAATGACTTTGCTGCTGATTCTGGCAAGCTGCCAAGGGCAGCGGCTGGTATCAACATGGCGCCTGCTCCTTCTCCTCCTTCTTCTTCTCCGTCGGCCATTAACGGAGCAACGTCACTTCCGCCCACTCTCTCGGTAGGACCGGAAGTCACGGCACCAGCAGCTGATTTATCTCAGGACCTGTCAGCTTCCATTAAGGTGGCTGTAAATTCAAACACAGCTCCGGTTAAGGTGGCTGTTTTAAAGACTAGAGGTGGAAAGGCCAAAGATGGAGAAGAGGAGCTGGAGACCGATCCTGGTGAGGGGCCCTCTACTCTAAGAAATCCTGCTGAGGAGGAAGAGAAGGTTTGTTTTAAAGATCTAGCTAACCTATTGAGATCAAAGCAGGATGGAGATGAAGTTAGGAAAGCAGCTGGCAAAGGTGGTTCTCAGCTTAAAGAGATCCTTGGGAAAATGACAGCAGGATTATATGGACAAAAAGTTCAGGGAGACGAGGAGGAAGATGATATTTTAGAGTGTTTGTCACCACGTGAGGAATTGCAAAATGTCCGTAAAGATTTCACCAGGGCAGATAAGGAGCCAGTTCTAGCTTGGCTTAGTAGGTGTTATGATACAGGCGCTCCAGCTCTAACAGTTGGAGACAAGTCAGCAGCTCAGTTAGGAACTCTCTCATGGGATAATGGAATAGACATCTAGGCAGAGCTCTCGGTAAGGTTAATCTGCGGATACGCCTTTTAATGGCGGTTGCCCTGGGATACCCTTCCCGAGATGATAGAATAGAATAGAATAGAATAGAATAGAATAGAATAGAATAGAATAGAATAGAATAGAATAGAATAAACCAGGTTGGAAGAGACCTTCAAGATCATCACGTCCAACCTATCACCCAACACCACCCAATCAACTAACCCATGTAACCAAGCACCCTGTCAAGTCTCCTCCTGAACACCTCCAGTGACGGCGACTCCACCACCTCCCCAGGCAGCCCATTCCAATGGGCAATCACTTTTTGTGTATAGAACTTCTTCCTAACACCCAACCTGAACCTCCCCTGGCACAGCCTGAGACTGTGTCCTCTTGTTCTGGTGCTGGCTGCCTGGGAGAAGAGACCAACCTCTGCCTGTTTACAACCCCCCTTCAGGTAGTTGTAGAGAGCAATAAGGTCACCCCTGAGTCTCCTCCTCTCCAGGCTAATCAGCCCCAGCTCCCTCAGTCTCTCCTCATAGGGCTTGTGTTCCAAGCCCCTCACCAACTTTGTTGCTCTTCTCTGGACTCGTTCCAGCAAGTCAACATCCTTCCTAAACTGAGGGGCCCAGAACTGGACACAGTACTCGAGGTGTGGCCTAACCAGTGCAGTGTACAGGGGCAGAATGACCTCCCTGCTCCTGCTGGCCACACTGTTCTTGATGCAGGCCAGGATGCCATTGGCCCTCTTGGCTGCCTGGGCACACTGCAGGCTCATGTTAAGCCTACCATCAACCAGCACCCCCAGGTCCCTCTCTGCCTGGCTGCTCTCCAGCCACTCTGACCCCAGCCTGTAGCACTGCATGGAGTTGTTGTGGCCAATGTGCAGAACCCGGCACTTGGATGTGTTAAATCTCATGCCGTTGGACTCTGCCCATCTGTCCAGCCTGTCGAGGTCTCTCTGCAAAGCCTCTCTACCCTCCAGCAGATCAACTCCTGTCCCCAGCTTGGTGTCATCAGCAAATTTACTGATGATAGACTCAATGCCCTCATCCAGATCATCAATAAAGATGTTAAAGAGCATGGGGCCCAGCACTGATCCCTGGGGGACTCTGCTACTGACTGGCTGCCAGCTGGATGTGACACCATTCACCACCACTCTCTGGGTTCGGCCATCCAGCCAGTTCCTAACCCAGCTCAGCGTGCTGCTGTCCAAGCCATGGACTGACAGCTTGGCCAGGAGTTTGCTATGGGGGACGGTGTCAAAGGCCTTGCTGAGGTCCAGGTAAACTACATCCACAGGCCTCCCCACATCCACCAGGCGGGTCACCTGATCATAGAAGGAGATCAGGTTGGTCAGGCAGGACCTGCCCTTCCTAAATCCATGCTGGCTAGGCCTGATCCCTTGGCCATCCTGTAAGTGTTGTGTTATTGCACTCAGGATGACCTGTTCCATGATCTTGCCTGGCACTGAGGTCAGGCTGACAGGCCTGTAATTCCCTGGCTCATCCAACCGGCCCTTCTTATGGATGGGCACCACGTTGGCCAGCTTCCAGTCCTCTGGGACCTCGCCAGTGAGCCAGGACTGCTGAAAAATGATGGAGAGCAGCTTGGCCAGCTCCTCTGACAGCTCCCTCAGCACCCTAGGATGAATCCCATCTGGTCCCATGGACTTGTGGGGATCCAGGCGGCTGAGCAGATCACCAACTACCCTATTTTGGAACAGTGGAAAACTATGCTGCTCCCTGGCTCCTTCTGCCAGCTCTGCAGGCCAGCTGTCTGGAAGACATTCTGTCCTGCTAGTAAAAATTGAGGCAAAGACGGTGTTAAGTATCTCTGCCTTTTCCTCATCCCTTATCACAATGTTCCCCTCCGTGTCCACCAAGGAGTGGAAGTTGTCTCTGCCCTTCCTCTTACTATTAATGTATTTATAGAAGGACTTTTTGTTGTCCATGGAATCCTAAACCCTGGACTGCCATAGATGAGGGAATTAAGCGCTTGAGAGAATTTGCTGTGAGAGAGCTACTCTATGGTGAACATGAAACTCTGAATCCTGATGACATTCCTGTGGGAACTGGTCTTGCTAAAAAGATCATCAAACTTGCTCCTTCCAATTATGCAAACATTCTGGCAAGCAGAATTGTGTCAAGAAATTATGGTGGAGCTTCTCCTACGGTTGGCCAATTCAGTGATCAAATGAGACAATTGGAGGATAGCATGACATGTGGTTCTTTGGTTTCAGCCATTGAAACTCTCTCTGGAAAAATTGAGAGTTGCATGAAGGATCTGAAAGATTCCATATCCCAATTGGCACAAAGAGATAATTTCAATTCTCCCTCCAGGTGGATACAAGTTTCATCTGTGAGGAATACACGTCCTCCAAGGAGGTCATTCCAAAACAGGTCATTCCAAAACAGACCACCAAGGCAGTCACGTAGGACTATTTGGATAACTCTGCGTGATCAGTTTGGTGAGAACATGAACCGCTGGGATGGCCAACCAACTTCTAATCTTTTCAGGAGACTGAGGGAATTGCAAAGTGGCAGAATCCAAGGTAGCAATGGCAGAAGTGTTGCTGTTACTTCCACAGTTCCCCAGAACAACTCTAGTAGCTCCAACAGTGGCTCCAGTTATAACATGCAAAGTTATAACACTGCACACTGTGCGCAGTGCACATGTGGGCATGTTCCCCATAACTAGGGATGCCCTGCCTCCCGCCAGGGGGAGGAGAGGGATAACAGAGATAATAGAATCTATTGGGATGTGTACATCCAGTGGCCTGGCACTTCACAATGTCGGAAGTACAGGGCCTTGGTTGACACAGGAGCTCAGTGCACCATAATGCCATCAAATTATCAGGGATCAGAGTCCATAACTATTCTGGGAGTCACTGGTGGATCTCAAGAATTAAGTAAGGTGGAGGTTAATATAAGTTTAACTGGTAAACAATGGAAGAAGCATACAGTTGTGACCGGACCTGATGCACCTTGTATTTTGGGAATTGATTTTCTGAGAGAAGGGCGTTTCAAAGACCCTAGAGGTTGCAAATGGGATTTTGGGGTAGCTTCTGTAGAAATTGAAGGACAAAAATAAAAGCTGTCTGCCAGACCTGAGCTTTCTGATGAATCTGCAGTTGTGGGACAACATAAGATAAAGGACATTAAATTGCCAGTTGCTTCTCAGACTGTGCATCACAGACAATACAGAACCAACCGTGACTCTTTGTTGCCCATTCAGAATCTGATTCGTCAGTTGGAGAGTCAGAAAGTCGTCAGCAAAACTCATTCACCATTCAACAGTCCAGTGTGGCCTGTGCAAAAGCAGAATGGAGACTGGCGTCTGACGGTCGACTACCGAGCCCTAAATGAGGTGACACCACCTATGAGTGCAGTAGTGCCAGACAGTATGAGCTGGAATCCAAAGAGGCCAAATGGTATGCTACCATAGACATTGCTAATGCATTTTTCTCTATTCCCATAGCAGAGGAATGCAGGCCTCAGTTTGCTTTCACCTGGAGAGGAATCCAGTACACTTTCAACAGATTGCCAATGGGCTGGATCCACAGCTCAAGCATCTGTCATGCAGTGATCCACGATGCTCTGGAGAAAGGCGGTGCTCCAGAACACATCCAGTTCATCGATGATATCATCGTCTGGGGTAAAACTACTGAGGAAGTCTTCGAGAAAGGTAACAAAATCATTGACACTCTTCTGAATGCAGGTTTTGCCATCAAGCGAGACAAGGTGAAAGGACCTACCACAGAGATTCAGTTTCTGGGAGTGCGGTGGCAGGATGGACGCCGACACATTCCAGTGGATGTGGTAAATAGAGTCTCTACCATGGCAAATCCCACAAACAAGCAAGAGACCCTACGTTTCTTGGGGATAGTGGGATTTTGGAGACTGCACATTCCTGGATACAGTCAGATTGTGAAACCTCTGTATGATGTGACTCGAAAGAGAAACCATTTCCATTGGGGACCTGAACCGCAAGCAGCGTTTGACCAGATAAAGCAAGAGGTAGTTCAAGCAATGGGTCTGGGACCTGTCCAAGATGGTCCAGACATTAAGAACATTTTGTACATGGCTGCAAGTGACAATGGTCCAACCTGGTGCTTGTGGCAAAAAGCTCCAGGTGAGACATGTGGACGACCTCTTGGTTTCTGGAGTCGAGGTTACAGAGGTTCAGAGGCTAATTATACTCCAACAGAGAAAGAAATTTTAGCTGCCTTTGAAGGAGTAAAAGCATCTTCTGAAGTGATTGGAACTGAGTCACAACTTCTCTTAGCTCCCAGATTACCAGTTTGGAATTGGATGTTCAAAGGCAAAGGCTCCACACCACATCATGCCACAGACTCAACGTGGTCTAAGTGGATGGCTCTGATAACCCAGAGAGCTCAAATGGTAAATCTTGTAAGACCTGGTCTAGTGGAGGTGATCTCAAGTTGGCCTGAAGGTATCAACTGTGCTAAACCTCCAGAGGAGAAAGTAACTCGTGCTGAGGAAGCTCCTCCTTACAATGACCTTTCTGATGATGAAAAGAAATATGCTTTGTTCACAGATGGTTCCTGTCGTCTTGTTGGAAACAAGCGAAGGTGGAAGTCTGCAGTGTGGAGTCCAACACGCCGAGTTGCAGAGGCAAAGGATGGAGAAGGAGAATCCAGTCAGTTTGCAGAGGTAAAAGCTGTCCAGCTAACTCTCGACGTAGCTGAACGTGAGAGATGGCCAAAGCTTTATCTCTACACCGACTCATGGATGGTAGCCAATGCTCTATGGGGTTGGCTAAAGAACTGGAAGAAGAGTGGTTGGCAGAGGAAAAGAAAACCCATTTGGGCAGCAGACCTGTGGCAGGACATTGCTGATCGAATCGAGAGAATTCCAGTGAAAGTGAGACACATCGATGCTCACATTCCTAAGAGCAAAGCTACTGAGGAACAACAACACAACCATCAGGCAGATGTAGCTGCAAGAGTTTCTCAAGTAGACATGGACTCTAATCTTGATCTCAACTGGAAACACCGAGGTGAGATATTCTTAGCTCGGTGGGCTCATCATTCGTCAGGACATCAAGGCAGAGATGCAACATACCAATGGGCTCGTGACAGATCCATAGACATTTCCATGGATGCTATCACACAAGTCATCCATGACTGTGATATTTGTGCTGCTATTAAGCAGGCAAAACGACTTAAGCCCTTGTGGTATGCTGACAGATGGTCCAAGTACAAGTATGGTGAAGCTTGGCATCACTCTACCATGTTCTCGTTCTGGTAAGCAATACGTGCTTACTATGGTAGAGGCAAACACTGGATGGCTGGAAACTTATCCAGTTCCACATGCAACTGCACGCAACACCATTCTCGGTCTGGAGAGACAGATCCTGTGGAGACACGGAACTCCAGAGAGGATTGAGTCAGACAACGGAACTCATTTCAAGAACAACCTTGTAAAGAACTGGGCAAAAGAGCACGGTATTGAGTGGATATTCCACATTCCCTACTATGCACCAGCTTCAGGGAAGATTGAATGCTACAACGGTTTGTTGAAGACCACTCTCAAAGCCATGGGAGGTGGATCTTTGAAAAACTGGGAAAAACATTTAGCACAAACGACCTGGCTGGTAAATAGTAGAGGTTCAGTGAACCGAGCTGGACCTGCACATTCAGATTTGCTACGGAAAGTAGAAGGTGATAGAGTTCCTGTTGTTAGGGAGAAGAATCTGTTAGGTAAAACTGTTTGGGTATTTTCACCCTCAGGAGAGGCTAAACCTGTCCGAGGGGTGGTTTCAGCTGAAGGTCCGGGTCACACTTATTGGGTAATGCAAGACAATGGTGAAATTCAGTGTATACCACAAAGAAATTTAACTTTGGCTGAAAGAGGTTAATTTCAAACTGTTGTACAGCTACATCGCGTCCAAAGGAAGAATCAACAAGGAAATCAACGGTGCACGAACCCTGAGATCCCTGAGAACCCTGAGTCAACTGAGAGACCCTGAGATTCCCTGTTTCCCTTTTCTTCGCTTCGTCGTCAAAGAAAATGAACTGTTTTCCATTTTTTCTCATTTTCTGATTTTCTTGGGCTTTTGAATCATCTACATCTGAGCATAGCCGGAATGGACTATGAACTTTACTCACGAACTGTAAATGTCTTCTTGGATTGGATGGACAGTATGAACAGCCAATGAAATTGTTTAGAAGGGGTGGACTGTGACTGGTTGAGGCTGTCCCCTTAAGAAAGGGAATATGGTGGACGGAAGTTGGTAAATGAAAAGAGCAATCTAAACTAATTTCATTGGTAGAGTGGGAGGAAGCACCTTCTGAAATGGGAGTGCAGGAGGGTATCCTGGGCATTCCAGCACTTTTATCTTCAGTCTTTCTTCCGCTCCTCCGCCGAGCAGCAGCTCTCTCTGTGCTGGGCTTTCGGCCAAGGCTTTGGCCTTGAAAAACCGATAAACTGCAAGGCCTGTATTAACTGCTTTCCAATTAACACATAACTGCTTCTAACTTTTTCCCTCTTTTCTCTCTCTTTCTAACCCGCTCTGGGGAAAGGGGGAGAGAGGGGGAGAGCGGAGGTGGGGAACCCCCTCAGCAGAGGGGAGAACTCTCATTTCTGTGCTACTTTATTGTATATCTTTGTATATATTGTAAATAATGTAAATTTGTATATATTTCCGTGCGTTTCCCTGCTTTGTAAATATACAGCTCCACTGCTTTGCTAATTCAGCTGTGAGGTTTTTTTTCCTTTCCCTTCAATTTTCCTTCCCTTTACTTTACAGGGGGGAGGGAGGAGGCTTTTTGGCCTTACCCTTCCAACCCCTCGACTCAACTGATAGGAAAGGGAACAGCCTCCAGTTGCACCAGGGGAGGTTCAGGTTTGAAATGAGGACAAATTTCTTTGCTGAAAGAGAGGTCAGGGACTAGCACAGGCTGCCCAGTGAGGTGGTGGAGTCCCCAGCCCTGGAGGTGTGCAAGAGCTGTGTGGCCATGGTACCTGGGGCCTTGGTTTAGTGGCCATGGTGGTGTTGAGCTGAGGGTTGGACTGGGTGATCTTGGAGGTCTTTTCCAGCCTTATTGATTCTATGAAGATATTAAGGTGGCCAGATGCAGCTGAGCTGGGAACCAAAGCCACCCCCACAGCACTGTGGACTTCCTCTTCATTGAGATCTGATTAAAAACTCCATGGCCTAGTGCTGTACATTCCTAAATCTGATGGAGCTCTGCTGCCTTCTCCATCTTCACCTTCAATGCTCTGCATCTTTCAAGATGATTGATGAACTCCACAAAGGGAATTAGAGAGATTTATGCCAGGCTGTTCCACTGGTCATCATGTAATGTCAAGAACTGAAGCAACATCTGGCCCGGTGGTTTTGATGAGGGAAATGTACAAGGGTTTAACATTCTTCCTGCTGGACCTTCACAAAATCCAGCCACATGTGGGCATCTCCAGCTCATGGCAGCATGACCCTGGAGCTTGGTCATCCTTTCAGGTCAGGTAGGGTGGAGAGAAACTCAGGCCAATGAGCTGGAAGGTGTCCAGAGAAGGGCCACGAGGAGGAGCAGAGGGCTGGAGCTGCTCTGCTGTGAGGACAGACTGAGAGAGTTGGGGTTGTGCAGGCTGGAGAGGAGAAGGCTCCCAGGAGACCTAATTGTGGCCTTCCAGGATCTGCAGGGGGCTCCAAGGAAGCTGGGGAGGGACTTTTGAGGGTGTCAGGGAGTGATAGGACTGGGGGGAATGGAGCAAAACTAGAAGTGGGGAGATTGAGATTGGATGTTAGGAAGAAGTTGTTCCCCATGAGGGTGGTGAGAGACTGGCACAGGTTGCCCAGGGAGGTGGTGGAAGCCTCATGCCTGGAGGTGTTTGCAGCCCGGCCGGATGTGGCTGTGAGCAACCTGCTGTAGTGTGAGGTGTCCCTGGCCATGGCAGGGGGGTTGGATCTGGCTGATCCTTGAGGTCCCTTCCAACCCTGACAATTCTATGATCCTATGATCCTCCCCAGATTTTCTAGACAGGATTTCTGTAGCTGTGGAGCTGCCATGGGCGGCCAGCATCAGAGCTTGCCTGAGGGGAGCTGCTGCATGGAGCAGAGCTGCCACAGGATGGAGTGAGCTGCATGGAACCTTCAGACTTGGCTGAGAGATTTCACACTGTAAATGGCAAAGAGAAATCTGAATGCAGCAGAAACAAAAGCTGTGCCTGGATGTGTCTCAACAAGCCTCAGCTTCTTATAGAGAGCAGGAGAAAAAGAAGGAAGAATTCAGCATAAAAGAACCCAAAATTAACTGCAGTAGTGCCACAGGAGGGCAAATTGCTGTGATGGGTTCCTGGGGGATTTACTCCAGGGGATCTGCTCTGGAAGGGGGAGGGTTGGACTCCATGATCTGCAGAGGTCCTTTCCAACCCCCTCTGAGATCCGTCCAGTGCCTTTTATGCTCAGAGATGTTGGCGAGCAGAGTTGTAGGGAAGACCCCAACCCTCACCAGGGCTTTCTGAATGATTATTTCATAGAATCCTGAATCACTTTGGTTGGAAAAGCTCTTTCAGATCACTCAGTTCAACCAGTCTCTGACTCTGCCACATAGGTAACGAATGCAGTGCACCATGGAAGGGATGAGTGGGGTTGGAATGCACTGAAACCTCCCTGGGGCACTGCCTGTGGAACACCACTGGGAGAGAGCTCTTCCAAAGCCATCTTCCAGGATGGACTTGATGGGGAATAAAATCATGTAATCAGTTTGTTTGGGAAAGACATTCAAAAGCATCCAGTTCAACCATTCCCTAACTCTGCCAAGGCTGAGGCTAAGCCATGGCCGTCAGCATCACATCTCTGTCTCTTCCAAACCCCTCCAGGGATGGGGATTCAGCCACCTCCCTGGGCAGCTTGTGCCAGGCTTGCAGAACCCTTCCAGTCAAGGAGTTTCTTCTCATCTCCAACCTAAACCTCCTCTGGGACACCTTGAGGCCATTTCCCTCCTCCCATCACTTGGTAATATTGAGAAGAGACCAACATCCAGGGATGGAGATTAAACCACTTTCAGGGACAAAGATTCACTCCTCTCTGTCGTAGTTTGGGCTGGGTGCCCTCTGCTACAGGGGTGTTTCCTGTGTCCAGAAGTCCAGCCCAGTGGGTGGACACAGGAAATTAGGTTATTTCCTACCATGATCCCTTGCACCACTATAAGTTTCACGGCAGGGTCTGGCACTTCCTCTTTCCTTCCTCTCCGCCACCTGGTAACTGGGGGAGAGATCTCCCGGCCATGGGCCTGGTTAGGCCCAAGGCCACAGGGGGATGGGCAGTCTCAGATCTGGCCAGCTGAGACTAGCCTAGCAGTGGGGGAGGGAAGGAGGATCCCTGGGGGTTTTGGGTGCACCCTCAGGTGGGGATGGGATCTTTCTGGGTCTGTTTTGGGGTCTCTCTTGTCACTGTGTTTTTAGTCCTTTGCACGCATTCACTGTTCTCTGTTTAAACTTTCCATCACTTTTGCAATCTGTTTGAGTCGTTTTTTCTGCGCGTGGTGGGGAGGGGGGTCTGCCCCAACCCATTACACCTCCAGGGGTGAGGATTCAACAACCTCCAGGGGTGAGGATTCAGCCACCTCCCTGGGCAGCCTCTTCCAGTCTTGGAGAACCCTTCCAGTCAACAAGTTTCTTCTCATCTCCAACCTAAACCTCCCCTGGTGCACTTGAAGCCATTTCCTCTCTTCTTATCCCTTGTAAATAGGGAGAAGAGACCAACACCTACCCGGCTCCAACCTCCTTTCAGGGAGTTGTAGAGGACAGTGGCCTTAGGTTGGCCCAGGGGAGATTCAGGTTGGAGATGAGAAGAAACTCCTTGACTGGAAGGGTTCTCAAAGCCTGGCATAAGGTGCCCAGGGAGGTGGCTGACTCCCCATCCCTGGAGAGGTTTGGAAGAGACAGAGATGTGGTGCTGAGGGCCATGGCTTAGCCTCAGCCTTGGTAGAGTTGTAGAATTGTTGGATTGGATGAGCTCAAAGAGCTTTTCCCACCAGAACCATTCAAGGACCCTCATGGAAGAACCACATTATGCTGATTTGTGTCTTGTTTGTAAAGGGCATCTTTGCACACTGGTTATTAATTAACTACACTTTTTAACAGGCTGATTTATACTTTCAGGTTCTAAAGATGCTCTGGCAGGGTGGTGATGTTGGACTGGATGATCTCCAGAGGTCCCTTCCAGCCCCTAAACTTCTATGATTCTGTGCATGTCAAAACTGCCCTTTGAGGTCTCTTCCACCCTTGGTGATTCTGTGATACCTCAGAGCCTATTTTCAACCTTTTTTCGTCTTTTTCTTACCCCCCCCCCCCCCCCGAACTAGATGTTTTTCTCTTTATTTACCTCCCTACAGACAATGAAAACCAAACAAAAATAAGACTCAAATTCTCTTTGGTTGAATGACAGCTTCCAAGCAGACTTCCTGGCAAATCCTCTTCCTTCCCCCTTGTTGCAGTTTGAGCTGGGTGCCCCCCTGCAATGTTTACTTCCTGTGTCCAGAAGTCCAGCCCAGAAGGGTGGACACAGGAAATTATGTAGTATTTCCTACCACAATTCTTTGCACCACTATAAGATCCAGTGTGGAGTCTAGCACTCTCTTTTTTCTTCCTCCTCCGTCAGCCAGTAACTGGGGGAGATGTCTCCTGGCTTTGGGCCTGGCTAGGCCCAAGGCCATGGGGGGATGGGCAGTCTCAGATCTGGCCAGCTGAGACTAGCCTAGCAGTGGGAGGGGGAAGAAGGATCCCTGGGGGTCTTGGGTGTACCCTCAGGTGGGGATGGGATCTCTCTGGGTCTGTTTTGGGATCTTTCTTTGTCACTGCGCTTTTAGCTTTCTGTGAAGGTTCACTGTTTGCCTTTTAATCTTTCCATCACTTTTGCAATCCATTTGTCTGAGTGTTTATTGTTGCCAGTGATGGGGAAGGAGGCTGCCTCAACCCAGCACACCCCTTTTCTCAGGCTTTGGTACCAAATGCTTGCCTCTAAGGAGGAAGCAGTGGCCCCAAGACAATAATTTGCACCAAGAACACTAAATGACCTACAAAGATTAGAGGTCAGGGAAATCATTTGTATTAGCTGCAGAGCGTTTTGGTACAGCCAAAACCATCAACAGACAAAATCCACCCAGGGGTGGGAGCAGGACTCTTCCAGCTGCTTGCGTGACTGAAGGAAAAATGGGTTTAGGTCTTCAGAAGCATCCAGCTTCCAGGAGATGGTGCTGCAGCCCTTCAGCTGCCTTCCTGCCAAGATCTTGAGGCTTCAACCTCCGGTAAAAATTCTCCTCTCCTCTCCTCTCCTCTCCTCTCCTCTCCTCTCCTCTCCTCTCCTCTCCTCTCCTCTCCTCTCCTCTCCTCTCCTCTCCTCTCCTCTCCTCTCCTCTCCTCTCCTCTCCTCTCCTCTCCTCTCCTCTCCTCTCCTCTCCTCTCCTCTCCTCTCCTCTCCTCTCCTCTCCTCTCCTCTCCTCTCCTCTCCTCTCCTCTCCTCTCCTCTCCTCTCCTCTCCTCTCCTCTCCTCTCCTCTCCTCTCCTCTCCTCTCCTCTCCTCTCCTCTCCCTCTCCCCTCCCCTCCCCTCCCCTCCCCTCCCCTCCCCTCCCCTCCCCTCCCCTCCCCTCCCCTCCCCTCCCCTCCCCTCCCCTCCCCTCCCCTCCTCTCCTCTCCTCTCCTCTCCTCTCCTCTCCTCTCCTCTCCTCTCCTCTCCTCTCCTCTCCTCTCCTCTCCTCTCCTCTCCTCTCCTCTCCTCTCCTCTCCTCTCCTCTCCTCTCCTCTCCTCTCCTCTCCTCTCCTCTCCTCTCCTCTCCTCTCCTCTCCTCTCCTCTCCTCTCCTCTCCTCTCCTCTCCTCTCCTCTCCTCTCCTCTCCTCTCCTCTCCTCTCCTCTCCTCTCCTCTCCTCTCCTCTCCTCTCCTCTCCTCTCCTCTCCTCTCCCCCCTTTCCCATGTTTTATTACCTCACAGTTTGTGAATGATCCTAGCACCAAAGGAAATACTGCAGTGCAAGGGTCTGCAAATCAGTCTCCCTCCCGATTCTGCTGCTGGCACTGCTTGCAGCTAAGAAAGGAGCAGCTTTGTCCACCCAGAACAGCGCTGGAAGGACATGAAAAATGTTCTCAATGCCTTAAAAAGGAAACTAGAAATCACACTTGGAAATCAAACTTTGTTTTTCATGCCTTGGAGGGAAAATGGTGGGGGGGAAAGAAAAGTTGCTCTCTGAGAAAGTTTTCATGTTGAGAAGAAAAATGAAGCCTCTTTTTTCCCCCCTTTTTTATTTGGGGGGAGAGTTTCAGAGTGTTTTGTTGTTCTCCATTGGGTTTGGCAGTGACCTTTTGACCAGGCTCTGCTTGACCTCGAGGAAATCCTTCAGCTGCTGCTTACCCAAGGGACTGACTGCCCACCTGTGTCAGCCAAGGGTCTACAGACAGGCAATGAAGGCTCTTCTCCAGTCTTCTCCTGCAGACATTTCAGCGGGGAGAGAGCTTCATCCCCTACAGCTACACCTGCAACACAGAGGGCTTAGGGTGGAAGGGGACCTCAGAGATCATCTACTCCAACCTCCCTGCCATGGGCAGGGACACCTCCCACCATCCCAGGTTGCATGAGGCTTCATCCAGACTGGCCTTGAACACCTCCAAGGAGGAGGCAGCCACAGCCTCCCTGGGCAGCCTGTGCCAGAGTCTCCCCAGCCTCATTCTGAAGACCATTTATTCCTTTTGCATCCTTCCATGGCTCTTCTAATTCAGCAGTGCCTTCAGCTCCAGGGTTTGCCTCCTTTGGCAAAGACAATAGCTGGCAGCAGCTGCAATCAGAGAATGGTTTTGGTTGGAAAAGAACTTTCAGATCATCACAGAATCATAGAATCAACCAGTCTGGAAAAGACCTCAGAGATCATCAAGTTCAACCTAATACCTAACACCTCCTGACAACTAAACCATGGCTCCAAGTGCCACATCCAAGCCTTTCTTGAACACCTCCAGTGATGGTGACTCCACCACCTCCCTGGGCAGCACATCCCAATGGCCAATCTCTCTTTCTGGGAAGAACTTTCTCCTCACCTCCAGCCTAAACCTCCCCTGGCACAGCTTGAGACTGTGTCCTCTTGTTCTGGTGCTGCTTGCCTGGGAGAAGAGACCAACCCCCACCTGGCTACAACCTCCCTTCAGGGAGTTGGAGAGAGCAAGAAGGTCTCCCCTGAGCGTTCTCTTCTCCAGGCTAAGCAACCCTAGCTCCCTCAGCCTCAAGTCCAAGCATTATCCTTCTCTACAGCTCTCTCTGAGGAGCAGTCACAGAGATTTCCTGCAGCACAGCAAGGAATGTTCTGGGAGTCATCTTTCCTTTCCTATAGAGCATCCAGAGCCTTTATCAGAGACTATTTGGTTTCTGGTTTCATAGAACTGTTGAGTTTGAAAAAGACCTCTGAGATCACCAAGCCCAACCCCTCACCCAGAGCTCACAATTCCACCCCTGCTGCTAAGCCACTGCCACCAAACCATGGCCCTCAGCACCACATCCCTGCCTCTTCCAAACCCCTCCAGGGATGGGGATTCAGCCACCTCCCTGGGCAGCCTGTGCAAGGCTTGGAGAATCCTTTCAGTCAGGAAGTTTCTTCTCATCTCCAACCTAAACCTTCCCTTGTGCAACTTGAGGACCTTTCCTCTTGTCCTATCACTTCTGACTAGGGAGGAAAGACCAACCCCCAGCTGGCTCCAACCTCCTCAGGGAGCTGTAGGGATCAATGGCCTCAAGTTGCACCAAGGGAGGCTTAGATTGTATGTGAGAAGAAACTTGTTGACTGGAAGGGCTCTGCAATCCTGGCACAGGCTGCCCAGGGAGGAGGCTGGATCCCTGTGACCGGTTGACGCTGTCCCCTTAAGAAAGGGAATATGGTGGACGGAAGTTGGTAAATGAAAAGAGCAATCTAAACTAATTTCATTGGTAAAGTGGGAGGAAGCACCTTCTGAACTGGGAGTGCAGGAGGGTATACTGGGCATTCCAGCACTTTATCTTCAGTCTTGCTTCCGCTTCTCCTTTGGGCAGCAGCTTGCAGCTCCTGGGCTTTCGGCCAAGGCTTTGGCCTTGAAAACTGATAAAGGCCTGTATTAACTGCTTTCCAATTAACACAAAACTGCTCCTAACCTTTTTTCTCTTTCTCTCTCTCTTTCTAACCCGTTCTGGGGAAGAGGGGGAGAGAGGGGGAGAGTGGAGGTGGGGAACCCCCTCAGCAGAGGGGGGAACTCTCATTTCTGTGTTACTTTATTGTATATCTTTGTATATATTGTAAATATTGTAAATTTGTATATATTCCCCTGCATATCCTACATTGCTTTGTAAATATACAGCTCCACTGCTTTGCTAATTCAGCTGTGAGTTTTTTTTTTCCTTTCCCTTCAATTTTCTTTCCCTTTACTTTACAAGGGGGAAGGGAGGAGGCTTTTTGGCCTTACCCTTCCAACCCTACCACACATTTTTTTTTCTTGGCATACCCAACGTGCGGCAGATAATTAGCTTAATTTATTACTTGATTGATTTAGTGTTTTCTAGATGAATTAGCAAACATGAAGGTGTTGTGGTTTGTGGAGCGATTATTCTTTTCAATTTTTGGGGCTCTGGTTTACAGATATTGTTTGGGTTTGATTTTGGATTACCTATGTAAATATTTGGTGCAGACAATTTATCTGTGGGTTATGTATAGAGTTAGATTATGGTATGGAAAATGCATGGATTTCTTATGGCCAGTGAGATACAGGAATGTTACCTCCACCACTCTCCCAATTGAGATAAAGGGTTATAGGATTCCGCCTGAAGGGAGAGTAACTTTAGGTGATGCCTGGGATCCAAAGGTGATTTATGTGATGTGTATAAATCTGTTACTGGTGATGGTAATTGCATATCTACTTTTCTCTTTGCGGCAAGAGAGAAAGATATCCAAAGCTTGTTTTGTTATTAAAACTAGATCAAAAAGAAAACGCCGTGGCTCTGGATCAGTCCCAGAGTCATCTAGTGACGAAGAGTGTAGAGAATCTCTGTCAGTTAAAAAGAGGGCTAAAAAGTTAATTGGTAAAGCAGCTCTAAATGAATTTGCTGCTGATTTCGGCAAGCTGCCAAGGGCAGCGGCTGGTATCAACATGGCGCCTGCTCCTTCTCCTCCTTCTTCTTCTCCGTCGGCCTTTAACGGAGCAACGTCATTTCCGCCCACTCACTCGGTGGGACCGGAATTCACTGCCCCAGCAGCTGATTTATCTCAGGACCTGTCAGCTTCTATTAAGATGGCTGTAAATTCAAACACAGCTCCAGTTAAGGTGGCTCCTTTAAAGACTAGAGCTGGAAAGGGCAAAGATGGAGAAGAAGAGATGGAGACTGATCCTGGTGAGGGGCCCTCTACTCTAAAAAATCCTGCTGAGGAGGAAGAGAAGGTTTGTTTTAAAGATCTAGCTAACCTAGTGAGATCAAAGCAGGATAGAGATGAAGTTAGGAAGGCAGCTGGCAAAGGTAGTTCTCAGCTTAAAGAGATCCTTGGGAAAATGACAGCAGGATTATATGGACAAAAAGTTCAGGGAGAGGAAGAAGAAGATGATATTTTAGAGTGTTTGTCACCACGTGAGGAATTGTGAAATGTCCGTAAAGATTTCACCAGGGAGATAAGGAGCCAGTTCTAGCTTGGCTTAGTAGATGTTATGATACAGGTGCTCCAGCCCTAATAGTTGGAGACAAGTCAGCAGCTCAGTTAGGAACTCTCTCAAGGGATAGTGGAATTGATAGACATCTAGGCAGGGCTCTCGGTAAGGTTAATCTGTGGATACGCCTTTTAATGGCGGTTGCCCTGAGATACCCTTCCCGAGATGATCTTCCATGGAATCCCAAACCCTGGACTACCATAGATGAGGGAATTAAGCGCTTGAGAGAATTTGCTGTTAGAGAGCTACTCTATGGTGAACATGAAACTCTGAATCCTGATGACATTCCTGTGGGTATTGGTCTTGCTAAAAAGATCATCAAACTTGCTCCTTCTAATTATGCAACCATTCTGGCAAGCAGAATTGTGTCAAGAAATTATGGTGGAGCTTCTCCTACGGTTGGCCAATTCAGTGATCAAATGAGACAATTGGAGGATAGCATGACACGTGGTTCTTTGGTTTCGGCCATTTAAACTATGTCTGTTGATATACAGAATTGCATAAGGGAGTTAAAAGATGAATTTAGAAATTCCATATCCCAATTGGCACAAAGGGATAATTTCAATTCTCCCTCCAGGTGGATACAAGTTTCATCTGTGAGGAATAGACGTCCTCCAAGGAGGTCATTCCAAAACAGGTCATTCCAAAACAGACCACCAAGGCAATCACGTAGAACTATTTGGATAAGTCTGCGTGATCAGTTTGGTGAGAACATGAACCGCTGGGATGGCCAACCAACTTCTAATCTTTTCAGGAGACTGAGAGATCTGCAAAGTGGCAGAACCCGAGGTAGCAATACCAGCCCGGCTGGATGTGGCTGTGAGCAACCTGCTGTGGTGTGAGGTGTCCCTGGCCATGGCAGGGGGGTTGGAACTGGATGAGCCTGGGGGTGCTGATCGACATCCATCTAAACATGAGCCAGCAGTGTGCCCAGGTGGCCAAGAGGGCCAATGGCATCCTGGCCTGCGTTAGGAATAGTGTGGCCAGCAGGAGCAGGGAGGTCTTTGTGCCCCTGTACTCTGCATTGGTTAGGCCGCACCTTGAGTATTGTGTCCAGTTCTGGGCCCCTCAGTTTAAGAAGGACATTGACACACTTGAACGTGTCCAGAGAAGGGCAACAAGGCTGGGGAGGGGTCTGGAGCACAGCCCTGTGAGGAGAGGCTGAGGGAGCTGGGGTTGTTTAGCCTGGAGAAGAGGAGGCTCAGGGGTGACCTCATTGCCCTCTACAACTACCTGGAAGGTGGTTGTAGCCAGGAAGGGGTTGGTCTCTTCTCCCAGGCAACCAGCACCAGAACAAGAGGACACAGTCTCAAGCTGCACCAGGGGAGGTTTAGACTCGAGGTGAGGAGGAAGTTCTTCACCGAGCGAGTCATTCGTCATTGGAACGGGCTGCTCAGGGAGGTGGTTGAGTCGTTGTCCCTGGAGGTGTTCAAAAGGAGATTGGATGTGGCACTTGGTGCCATGGTCTAGTTATGGGGTCTGTGTTGATAGGTTGGACTCGATGATCCTCGAGGTCCTTTCCAACCTAAGTGATACTGTGATACTGTGATACTGTGAGCCTTGAGGTCCCTTCCAGTCATGACAATTCTGTGATTCTGGGATTCTATGATTCTGGGGTTCTGTGAGTCTACGGTTCAATGATTTCATGATTCTATGTTTCCCTGGTTCTGTGACTGTATGATCTTATGCTTCCACAATTCCATCATCTTTCCCTCAGACCAAGACTGAGCTCATTACTGAGCTTGGTCTCCACTGTTTTCAAGCCCAGTGAGGAACCTCTGTGATCACTGCCAAGGGAATCAGCATTCTCCTCTCTCTAGTTAAAATGCATAACCTATCACACATCACTTGCCTCACACTGAGGCCTCTGTCCCCACTGGCTCAAGGTAGAGCAAACCCTTCCCTTTGCGGGGGGTGAGAGCTCAGTCCCACCCAAGCTATCTGCCAGAGAATGGAGATTTCACTGGAGCCTATTAGCTCCACAGGCAGGAACACAGATGTTTGCTCACTGAGCAGCTATTACTCAAGGGAATCAAGGGTGCTGGCACTCCAGTCTTTAAATCCTCCACATAGAAGGAAACACCACCTGGAGCAGGAAATGATCCAGGGACAAGCAACCAAAGAGAAAAGGGTGGGTGGAAAGGAAGCAGGAGGAGATCTATTGAAGGGAGAAATGTCTCTCATGTTCTTGCCAGCTGCTTTTTCTTGCTGTTGAAATGCAGGTTTGTTCTCTGTTCCTCCTCATGCTTTGGGGGGTGGGGAGGGTTGGGTATCTCTCTGTGTGTAGGATCTTCAATCTGCTGCATTTGCCCCCACAGAAGGTGGGAGCCAGCCCACGAAGCTCAGTCGCTCCCCAAACCATATGGGAGGCTCAGGAGAGGAGGTGGGGAAAGAATGTGAGGGACTCAACCCCAACAGGAGGTTGAGCAGTGGTATATCCATTGTAACACAGCAGCAAGCAGATCCTGAGTCTTTATCCCAGTGTTGCAGTTTGAGCTGGGTGCCCCCCTGCAATGTTTACTTCCTGTGTCCAGAAGTCCAGCCCAGAAGGGTGGACACAGGAAATTATGTAGTATTTCCTACCACAATTCTTTGCACCACTATAAGATCCAGTGTGGAGTCTAGCACTCTCTTTTTTCTTCCTCCTCCGTCAGCCAGTAACTGGGGGAGATGTCTCCTGGCTTTGGGCCTGGTTAGGCCCAAGGCCATGGGGGGATGGGCAGTCTCAGATCTAGCCAGCTGAGACTAGCCTAGCAGTGGGAGGGGGAAGAAGGATCCCTGGGGGTCTTGGGTGTACCCTCAGGTGGGGATGGGATCTCTTTGGGTCTGCTTTGGGATTTTTCTTTGACACTGCGCTTTTGCTTTTCTGTAAAAGTTCACAGCTTTCTATTTAAACTTTCCATCACTTTTGCAATCCGTTTGTCTGAGTGTTTATTGTTGCCAGTGGTGGGGAAGGGGGCTGCCTCAACCCAGCACATTCTTGGTAGCAGAGGATGGTTGTGGTGGGCAGGGGGTCTGCCCCCAACCCCTTTACATTCTTGGTGAGCCAGCCAGGAGTAGGAGTTGGTTATTGTGGTTACTCTGCAGATCGGATTGCAAAAGATAAGAGAGTTTAAATTTAGTTCTGGGCGTCGTTTTGGTTTTTTGGCAGTTGGGGGCTCAAGTGGTGTTGTTGGGGCGATTGTGTTAAGTTCTTGTGGATTGCAGGGGGACTCCTGGTGCGTGGCCGGTGGCACAGAGTCCCTCCTGCTATTTCAAGCAGGGGTGGCTCTTATCCATCGGAATTGGGGCACCGCTTGAGAATGCGGGACCTGCCCTTCCTCCACCTTTATTCTCTGCGGAGCGGCAGAAGCGGCAGGGAGTGAAGTGGGGGAGGGGGCAGTGGCGAGCAGATCAAAGTCAGGTCCGTTTTCGCTGCGGGGTAGGGTCAGCCGCGGCAAGCGGGTGAGCTCGGCTCCCTATGGGCGAACAGGGACTCCAGTTGGAAAGCTGTTCTCAAGGGCCCTGAGGACGCGTTTATGGCTTTTGCTGGAGGAGGCGTTTGAATGCCCGAGGGGTGGAGGCGATTTTGATTCTGTCCCACGGCGATAGAGGTGGCCGGAGCCCCCCTGTATGCTCGGGCGGCGGCGGGCCCGACCGTGCGCTCGGAGCGGCGCTGGTGGCCCCTGGCCGTGCGCTCGGGCTGCGGTGGAGGCGGGTCTGGCCGTACACTCGGTGCGGCGGCGGACCTGGCCGTGCGCTCGGGCTGCGGCAGGGCTGGCCCTAGTCTCTTCCCTGACCTTTTCGGACGAGTTTCGAAAATGGCGCCGAGCACCTGGCTCCACCTCCCTTCTTCTCACTAGGTTGTGGTGCAGCCCCTCCCTCTTTCGGGGGAGGATTGTGTTGTTGGATGCTGTCACGTCTTGGTACACGAACGCCTATCGGGAAGGCAGTGTACTGTGACATGCATCTGTATAGCCTCGGGCCGCGGCTGGAAGCGGTCAGCACTGGGCTTGGGATAGGTCCGTGCAGGGTTGTGAAAGGCTCAGCGTGCTGTTGTCCTGGAGGGGTGGAGAAGCAGTTAGAGCCTGATTGTTCTGACTGGCTTGCCCCAGGGGTGAAAATATGCCGCTGAGTAAATAGAGGTGGGAATAATGGTTTGGTTGAGAAGTTGTGAGGTTCCTTCCAGGTGACCAGGATGTCCAACAGATCCATGAAGAGCCTGCACCGCAGAAGAGTGAACTCTGCATCGCTGGGAGGTTCCATTAGATGAGGGAAGAAGAACTGGAATGGACTGACACTTGAGCCTGAATGAGAGACTGTTTGGGTGGATGCCCAGATGAAGATACGGACTTCGCTGAACATGTCATTGGAAGATTCTTCTCCGTCGGCCAGTAATGGAGCAACGTCACTTCCACCCACTCCCTCGGTGGGACCGGAAGTCACTGCCCCAGCAGCTGATTTATCTCAGGACTTGTCAGCTTCTATTAAGGTGGCTGTAAATTCAAACACAGCTCCAGTTAAGGTGGCTCCTTTAAAGACTAGAGGTGGAAAGGCCAAAGATGGAGAAGAAGAGGAGGAGACTGATCCTGGTGAGGGGCCCTCTGCTCTAAAAGATCCTGCTGAGGAGGAAGAGAAGGTTTGTTTTAAAGATCTAGCTAACCTAGTGAGATCAAAGCAGGATAGAGATGAAGTTAGGAAGGCAGCTGGCAAAGGTGGTTCTCAGCTTAAAGAGATCCTTAGGAGAATGACAGCAGGATTTTATGGGCAAAGAATTCAGGGAGATGAAGATGAAGATGATATTTTGGAGTGTTCTTCTCCACGGGAGGAATTGCTAAATGTCCGTAAAGATTTCACCAGGGCAGATAAGGAGCCAGTTCTAGCTTGGCTTAGTAGGTGTTATGATACAGGTGCTTCAGCTCTAACAGTTGGAGACAAGTCAGCAGCTCAGTTAGGAACTCTCACAAGGGATAATGGAATAGATAGACATCTAGGCGAAGCTCTCGGTAAGGTTAATCTGTGGATACGCCTTTTAATGGCGGTTGCCCTGAGATACCCTTCCCGAGATGATCTTCCATGGAATCCTAAACCCTGGACTACCATAGATGAGGGAATTAAGCGCTTGAGAGAATTTGCTGTTAGAGAGCTACTCTATGGTGAACATGAAACTCTGAATCCTGATGGCATTCCTGTGGGTATTGGTCTTGCTAAAAAGATCATCAAACTTGCTCCTTCTAATTATGCAACCATTCTGGCAAGCAGAATTGTGTCAAGAAGTTATGGTGGAGCTTCTCCTACGGTTGGCCAATTCAGTGATCAAATGAGACAATTGGAGGATAGCATGACACGTGGTTCTTTGGTTTCAACCATTGAAACTCTGTCTGGAAAAATTGAGAATTGCATGAGAGAGTTAAAAGATGAATTTAGAAATTCCATATCCCAATTGGCACAGAAGGATAATTTCAATTCTTCCTCCAGGTGGGTACAAGTCTCATCTGTGAGGAATACACGTTCTCCAAGGAGGTCATTCCAAAACAGGATATTCCAAAACAGCTCGTTCCAAAACAGACCACCAAGGCAATCACGTAGAACTATTTGGATAACTCTGTGTGATCAGTTTGGTGAGAACATGAACCGCTGGGATGGCCAACCAACTGCTAATCTTTTCAGGAGACTGAGGGAATTGCAAAGTGGCAGAAACCGAGGTAGCAATACCAGAAGGGTAGCTGTTACTTCCACAGTTCCCCAGAATGACTCTTATGGCTCCAACAGTGGCTCCAGTTATAACATGCAAAGTTATAACCCTGCAAACTATGTGCAATGCACATGTGCACATGTTCCCCATAACTAGGGGTGCCCTGCCTCCCGCCAGGGGGAGGAGAGGGATAACAGAGATAACAGAATCTATTGGGATGTGTACATCCAGTGGCCTGGCACTTCACAATTTCGGAAGTACAGGGCCTTGGTTGACACAGGAGCTCAGTGCACCATAATACCATCAAATTATCAGGGATCAGAGTCTATAACTATTCTGGGAGTCACTGGTGGATCTCAAGAGTTAAGTAAGGTAGAGGTTAATATAAGTTTAACTGGTAAACAATGGAGGAAGCATACAGTTGTGACCGGACCTGACGCACCTTGTATTTTGGGAATTGATTTTCTGAGAGAAGGGCGTTTCAAAGACCCTAGAGGTTACAAATGGGCTTTTGGAGTAGCTTCAATAGAAATTGATGGACAAAAATTGAAGCTGTCTGCCAGACCTGAACTTTCTGATGAATCTCCAGTTGTGGGACAACATAAGATACAGGACATTAAATTGCCGGTTGCTTCTCAGACTGTGCATCACAGACAACACAGAACCAACCGTGACTCTTTGTTGCCCATTCAGAATCTGATTCGTCAGTTGGAGAGTCAGAAAGTCGTCAGCAAAACTCATTCACCATTCAACAGTCCAGTGTGGCCTGTGCGGAAGCAGAATGGAGACTGGCGTCTGACGGTAGACTACTGAGCCCTAAATGAAGTGACACCACCGATGAGTGCAGCAGTGCCAGACATGATGGAGCTACAGTATGAGCTGGAATCCAAAGAGGCCAAATGGTATGCTACCATAGACATTGCTAATGCATTTTTCTCTATTCCCATAGCAGAGGAATGCAGGCCTCAGTTTGCTTTCACCTGGAGAGGAATCCAGTACACTTTCAACAGACTGCCAATGGGCTGGATCCACAGCTCAAGCATCTGTCATGCAGTGATCCACGATGCTCTGGAGAAGGGCGGTGCTCCAGAACACATCCAGTTCATCGATGACATCATCATCTGGGGTAGAACTGCTGAGGAAGTCTTCGAGAAAGGTAACAAAATCATTGACATTCTTCTGAATGCAGGTTTTGCCATCAAACGAGACAAGGTGAAAGGACCTACCACTGAAATTCAGTTTCTGGGTGTGCGGTGGCAGGATGGACGCCGACACATTCCAGTGGATGTGGTAAATAGAGTCTCTACCATGGCAAATCCCACAAACAAGCAAGAGACCCTGCGTTTCTTGGGGATAGTGGGATTTTGGAGACTGCACATTCCTGGATACAGTCAGATTGTGAAACCTCTGTATGATGTGACTCGAAAGAGAAACCATTTCCACTGGGGACCTGAACAACAAGCAGCCTTTGACCAGATAAAGCAAGAGGTAATTCAAGCAATGGGTCTGGGACCTGTCCGAAATGGTCCAGACATTAGGAGCATTTTGTACACAGCTGCAAGTGACAATGGTCCAACCTGGTGCTTGTGGCAAAAAGCTCCAGGTGAGACACGTGGACGACCTCTTGGTTTCTGGAGTCGAGGTTACAGAGGTTCAGAGGCTAATTATACTCCAACAGAGAAAGAAATTTTAGCTGCCTATGAAGGAGTGAAAGCATCTTCTGAAGTGATTGGAACTGAATCACAACTTCTCTTAGCTCCCAGATTACCAGTTTTGAATTGGATGTTCAAAGGCAAAGGATCCACACCACATCATGCCACAGACTCAACGTGGTCTAAGTGGATGGCTCTGATAACACAGAGAGCTCAAATGGGAAATCTTGAAAGACCTGGTCTAGTGGAGGTGATCTCAAGTTGGCCTGAAGGCATCAACTGTGCTAAACCTCCAGAGGAGAAAGTAACTCGTGCTGAGGAAGCTCCTCCTTATAATGACCTCTCTGATGATGAAAAGAAATATGCTTTGTTCACAGACGGTTCCTGTCGTCTTGTTGGAAACAAGCGAAGGTGGAAGTCTGCAGTGTGGAGTCCAACACGCCGAGTTGCAGAGGCGAAAGATGGAGAAGGAGAATCCAGTCAGTTCGCAGAGGTAAAAGCTGTCCAGCTAGCTCTCGACGTGGCTGAACGTGAGAGATGGCCAAAGCTTTATCTCTACACCAACTCATGGATGGTAGCCAATGCTCTATGGGGTTGGCTAAAGAACTGGAAGAAGAGTGGTTGGCAGAGGAAAGGAAAACCCATTTGGGCAGCCAACCTATGGCAGGACATTGCTGATCGAATCGAGAGAATTCCAGTGAAAGTGAGACACATTGATGCTCACATTCCTAAGAGCAAAGCTACTGAGGAACAGCAACACAACCATCAGGCAGATCTAGCTGCAAGAGTTTCTCAAGTAGACATGGACTCTAATCTTGATCTCGACTGGAAACACCGAGGTGAGATATTCTTAGCTCGGTGGGCTCACAATTCGTCAGGACATCAAGGCAGAGATGCAACATACCAATGGGCTCGTGACAGATCCATAGACATTTCCATGGATGCTATCACACAAGTCATCCATGACTGTGACATTTGTGCTGCTATTAAGCAGGCAAAACGACTTAAGCCCTTGTGGTATGCTGACAGATGGTCCAAGTACAAGTATGGTGAAGCTTGTCAGATTGGCTACATCACTCTACCACGTTCTCGTTCTGGTAAGCAATATGTGCTTACTATGGTAGAGGCAAACACTGGATGGTTGGAAACTTATCCAGTTCCACATGCAACTGCACGCAACACCATTCTTGGTCTGGAGAGACAAATCCTGTGGAGACACGGAACTCCAGAGAGGATTGAGTCAGATAACGGAACTCATTTCAAGAACAACCTTGTAAAGAACTGGGCAAAAGAGCACGGTATTGAGTGGATATTCCATATTCCCTACTATGCACCAGCTTCAGGGAAGATTGAACGCTACAACGGTTTGTTGAAGACCACTCTCAAAGCCATGGGGGGTGGATCTTTGAAAAACTGGGAAAAACATTTAGCACAAGCAACCTGGCTGGTAAATAGTACAGGTTCAGTGAACCGAGCTGGACCTGCACATTCAGATTTGCTATGGAAAGTGGAAGGTGATAGAGTTCCTGTTGTTAGAGAAAAGAATCTGTTAGGTAAAACTGTTTGGGTATTTTCACCCTCAGGAGAGGCTAAACCTGTCCGAGGGGTGGTTTCAGCTGAAGGTCCGGGTCACACTTATTGGGTAATGCAGGAGAATGGTGAAATTCAGTGTATTCCACAAAGAAATTTAACTTTAGCTGAAAGAGGTTAATCTCAAACTGTTGTACAGCTACATCGCGTCCAAAGGAAGAATCTACGAGGAATCTACGGTGCACGAACCCTGAGATCCCTGAGAGCCCTGAGTCAACTAAGAGACCCTGAGAATCCCTGTTTCCCTTTTCTTCGCTTTGTCAGCGAAGAAATGAACTGTTTTCCAATTTTCTCATTTTCTGATTTTCTTGGACTTTTGAATCATCTACATCTGAGCATAGCCGGAATGGACTATGAACTTTACTCACGAACTGTAAATATCGTTTTGGATTGGATGGACAGTATGAACAGCCAATGAAATTGTTTAGAAGGGGTGGACTGTGGCCGGTTGACGTTGTCCCCTTAAGAAAGGGAATATGGTGGACGGAAGTTGGTAAACGGAAGGAATAGTCTAAACTAATTTCATTGGACGAGTGGGAGGAAGCACCTTCGGAACTGGGAGTGAACTGGACATTTCCGCGACTTTTCTGTCAGTCTTGCTTCCGCCTCTTCTTCGTGCAGCAGCTCTGTCTCTGTGCTGGGCTTTCTGCCAAGGCCTCGGCCTTGAAAACAAGATACCAGGCCTGTATATTAACTCTTTTCCAATTAACACAAAACTGCTTTTAACTTCTTTCTTTCGCTCTCTCTCTCTTCTAACCTAATCTGGGGAAAGGGGGGAGAGAGGGGAAAGAGGAGGTGGGGAACCCCCTCTCTGCCGAGGGGGGTTACTCTCATTTCTGTGTTACTCTGTTTTAAATATTCCCCTGCATACTCTACATTGCTTTGTAAATATAGCTCCACTGCTTTGCTAATTCAGCTTGTGAGTTTTTTTTTCTTTTCCCTTCAATTTTTTTTTCCCTTTTACCTTACAAGGGGGAAGGGAGGAGGCTTCTCAGCCTTACCCTTCCAAACCCACCACAGGTATAAAAAAAGCAGGACCTCATAGCTGTGGGATCTCCTTTTTGGCTCCTGCCTCTGCTGGATGAGAGCTACTGCAGCTGCTCTCCTGATCCTCAGCCACGTGGCCGGACCTGATCCTTCTCCCTGCTGCCTCTGCGCCTCCTCAGAGACAGACTGGTTTTGTATTATTCTTTTTCTATCCCCCTCCCATCCATTCTTGTTCCTTGCCCTTGTGAACCTTTTTTCCCTGTTATTGCTATATATATATATATTTTGAAAAAAAAAAAAATTACTTGCCTCTCTACTTCCAAGCTGACTCCAGATTGTTGCTTAGTGGATTTGCTCCTTACCTTTTTGTTCCCTCCTCTCCCTGTTTGGAGGGAGGAGGTGGGGGGGAAGTGGGGAAGAGATTCTCAGCCTTTTCCCCATTTGAGCTTTGAACTCTCAGTTAAGGCTCAAACCACTACACAGGCATGCAAAATAGGCCAGGGGGGAAAAAGGGGGGGGGGGGGGGGGGGGGTGTTAAAAGGAATAATTATGTCTCAGAAGTATAATCTCAACCACTTCCTGGCCTTGAATTTGATCTATCTCATCCATGCCCTGTGTGCTCCACAATAATTTGTGAGTTCCTAAAGTCTCTTCATCCTGAGGAAGGGTCTTAAAAAGATTTGCAGTCAGAAGGAAGAACAGATGGTGGAACAACTTCATCTGGCAATGCCTAACATACATATCTGAGGTCTACTCAGGGATGATGCTTTTCTCTTCTCAGTAACTGAACAGTTTCTTAACAGGACAGCTGGAAAGGCTGCTGAGAGCCCACGTCCATGCTCCTGGTCATGGTGGCCTGGATCTGAAGCAGAACAGAGGAGCTGCGTGTTCTGCCATCACCATGGGGTTTTGTTTACTTCCTTGCTTGCTTTTCCCCCTCACAAAATCAAACACAAAGAAGGAGAAAATAAGTACCAGAAAAGAATAAACCCTTCTCTTGTGGTGCTTTTGCTCGTTAAAGTAAATGGTGAGGTTTGTGGACCCATGGAGGAGGAATTGCTTTGGAAGTTGATTCATAGATTCACACTTTGGAAGGGACCTTGAAGATCATTTAGGCTCAAGGTGAGGAGAAAGTTCTTCTCAGAAAGGATAATTGGCTATTGGAAAGTGCTGCCCAGGGAGGTGGTGGAGTCATCATCCCTGGAGGTGTTCAAGAAAGGCTTGGATGTGGCACTTGGAGCCATGGTTTAGCTGTCAGGAGATGTTAGGTATTAGGTACTAGGTTGGACTTGATGATCTCTGAGGTCTTTTCCAACCTGGTTGATTCTATGATTCTATGATCATCCAGTTCCAACCCCCTGCCATGGGACACGTCCCACCAGCCCAGGCTGAGTCCAGGCTGCTCAAGATTTTAGGACAACTTGGAATCACAGACAAGCATCCAGGCACAAAGGATGGGACACAGAGGAGGTGAACTTGCTGTGCTCTTGTGACAGGACAAAAAGAACAATCAAATGTCCATTTGCCTGCTGAGTTGTGCCCTTTTCTCTGGAAGAATAAATTTTTTCCCTGTTTGGCATTCACTGCCAAGCAATTGGCATTCAGCTGGCATGGACCTGGCAGAGGAGAAAACTCTGTTTCATTTTTACTTGAAGCACAGAACAGAGGGGGTTGGAAGGGACCTCTGGAGATCATTGAGTCAAAATCCCCTGCTACAGCAGGGTCACCCAAGAGCTGGTTGCACAGCAACATATCCAGGTGGGTTTGGAAAGTCTCCAGAGGAGACTCCACAACCTCTCTGGGCAGCCTGGTCCAGGGCTGCAGCACCCTCACACCAAAGAAGTTTATCCTTATGTTTGAGTGAAACCTCCTGGGTTCCAGTTTGTGTCCATTGCCCCTTGTCCTGGCACTAGGCACCACTGAAAGGAGCCTGGCCCCATCCTCATGGTCTTCACCCTTTAGCTTTGATCAGATTCCCTCTCAGGCTGCTCTTCTCCAGGCTAAACAGCCCCAGGGCTCTCTTTACAGAGATGCTCCAGGCCCTTCAGCACCTTTGTGGCCTCCTTGGGACTTTTCCCTGTAGTTCTCTCTCCCTCTTGAACTGGGGAGCCCAGAACTGGACACAATATTCCAGGTGTGGCCTCACCAGGGCAGAGTAGAGTGGGAGAAGAGCTTCCCTTGCCCTGCTGGCCACACTCTTCCTCATACAGCCCGGGAGACCATTTGCCTTCTAGGCCACAAGGACACATTGCTGGCTCTCAGCTTTCCTTTGCATTCTTTCTGTGTAGGGTTTTATCCTCAGCTCACATCTAGGCTGTCTGGATGAAGTTAGGTTTTAGGACATGTTTGGGAGCTGCTCTAACTCTTCCTGGTCTCCAGTGGCAAAGCAATCTTTCATTGAAAGGACCACCTGTGGGGAGCAAATTTCCCACTTCCCCTTTGTCCCCCTTGCAATGTTAAATCTGAAGCTAGAAGGCTACCCAGGCAGCACATGTGTTTGCCTGCACTATATAAATCCCCACTCCCAAGCCTGGGCTGGAGCTGTGTCACCTTTCTGCCTGGAAAATGCCAGGACTGTGACCGGTTGAGGCTGTCCCCTTAAGAAAGGCAATATGGTGGTCAGAAGTTGGTAAACGAAAAGATGGATCTAAACTAATTTCATTGGTAGATTGGGAGGAAGCACCTTCTGAACTGGGAGTGCAGGAGGGTATCCTGGGCATTCCGGCACTTTTATCTTCAGTCTTTCTTCCGCTCCTGCTTTGGGCAGCAGCTGTTTCTGGGCTTTTGGCCAAGGCTCGACCTTGAAAAACTGATAAACTGCAAGGCCTGTATTAACTGCTTTCCAATTAATACATAACTGCTTCTAACTTTTTACTCTTTCTCTCTCTTTCTAACCCGCTCTGGGGAAAAGGGGGAGGGAGGGGAGAGCGAAGGTGGGGAACCCCCTCAGCAGAGGGGGGAACTCTCATTTCTGTGCTACTTTATTGTATATCTTTGTATATATTGTAAATATTGTAAATTTGTATATTCCCCTGCGTTTCCCTGCTTTGTAAACATACAGCTCCATTGCTTTGCTAATTCAGCTGTGAGTTTTTTTTCCTTTCCCTTCAATTTTCTTTCCCTTTACTTTACAGGGGGGAGGGAAGAGGCTTTTGGGCCTTACCCTTCCAACCCTACGACATTTTTTTTTTCTTGGCTTGCCCAACGTGGGGCAGATAATTAGCTCAATTTATTACTTGATTGATTTAGTGTTCTCTAGCTGAATTAGCAAGCATGAAGGTGTTGTGGTTTGTAGAATGGCTATTCTTTTCAAAATTTGGGGCTCTGGTTTACAGATACTGTTTGGGTTTGATTTTGGATTACCTGGGTAAATATTTGGTGCGGAAAATTTATTTGTGGGTTATGTATAGAGTTAGATTATGGTATGGAAAATGCGTGGATTTCTTATGGCCAGCCAGATACAGGAATGTTACCTCCACCACTCTCCCAATTGAGATAAAGGGTTTTAGGATTCCGCCTGAGGAGAGAGTAACTTTAGGTGATGCCTGGGACCCAAAGGTGATTTATGTGATGTGTCTAAATCTGCTGCAGGTGATGGTAATTGCATATTTACTGTTTTCTTTGCGACGGGAGAGGAAGATGTCCAGGGCATGCTTTGTTATTAAAACTAGATCAAAAAGAAAACGCCGTGGCTCTGGATCAGTCCCAGAGTCATCTAGTGATGAGGAGTGTGCAGAATCTCTGTCAGTTAAAAAGAGGGCTAAAAAGTTAATTGGTAAAGCAGCTCTAAATGACTTTGCTGCTGATTCTGGCAAGCTGCCAAGAGCGGCGGCCGGTATCAACATGGCGCCTACTCCTTCTCCTCCTTCTTCTTCTCCGTCGGCCATTAATGGAGCAACGTCATTTCTGCCCACTCTCTCGGTGGGACCGGAAGTCACTGCCCCAGCAGCTGATTTATCTCAGGACCTGTCAGCTTTCATTAAGGTGGCTGTAAATTCAAACACAGCTCCAGTTAAGGTGGCTGTTTTAAAGACCAGAAGTACAAAGACCAAAAATGATGGAGAAGAAGAGCTGGAGACAGATCCTGGAGAGGGATCCTTGAGCTTAAAGAGATCCTTGAGAAAATGGCAGGAGGATTATTTGGACAAAAAGTTCAGGGAGAAGAAGAGGAAGATGATATTTTAGAATGTTCCTCACCGCGTGAGGGATTGCGAAATGTCCGTAAAGATTTCACCAGGGCAGATAAGGAGCCAGTTCTGGCTTGGCTTAGTAGGTGTTATGATACAGGTGCTCCAGCTCTAACAGTTGGAGACAAGTCAGCAGCTCAGTTAGGAACTCTCTCAAGGGATAGTGGAATTGATAGACATCTAGGCAGGGCTCTCGGTAAGGTTAATCTGTGGATACGCCTTTTAATGGCGGTTGCCCTGAGATACCCTTCCCGAGATGATCTTCCATGGAATCCTAAACCCTGGACTACCATAGATGAGGGAATTAAGCGCTTGAGAGAATTTGCTGTTAGAGAGCTACTCTATGGTGAACATGAAACTCTGAATCCTGATGACATTCCTGTGGGTATTGGTCTTGCTAAAAAGATCATCAAACTTGCTCCTTCTAATTATGCAACCATTCTGGAAAGCAGAATTGTGTCATGAAATTATGGTGGAGCTTCTCCTACGGTTGGCCAATTCAGTGATCAAATGAGACAATTGGAGGATAGCATGACACGTGTTTCATTGGTTTCGGACATTAAAACTCTGTCTGGATATATACAGAATTGCATAAGAGAGTTAAAGGATGAATTTAGAAATTCCATATCCCAATTTGCACAAAGAGATAATTTCAATTCTCCCTCCAGGTGGATACAAGTTTCATCTGTGAGGAATACACGTCCTCCAAGGAGGTCATTTCAAAACAGATCAAATCAAAACAGACCACCAAGGCAATCACGTAGAACTATTTGGATAACTCTGCGTGATCAGTTTGGTGAGAAAATGAACCGCTGGGATGGCCAACCAACTTCTAATCTTTTCAGGAGACAGAGAGAACTGCAAAGTGGCAGAACCCAAGGTAGCAATACCAGAAGGGTAGCTGTTACTTCCACAGTTCCCCAGAACAACCCTAGTAACTCCAACAGTGGCTCCAGTTATAACATGCAAAGTTATAACCCTGCACACTATGTGCAATGCACATGTGCGCATGTTCCCCATAACTAGGGGTGTCCTGCCTCCCGCCAGGGGGAGGAGAGGGATAACAGAGATAATAGAATCTATTGGGATGTGTACATCCAGTGGCCTGGCACTTCACAATTTCGGAAGTACAGGGCCTTGGTTGACACAGGAGCTCAGTGCACCATAATGCCATCAAATTATCAGGGATCAGAGCCTATAACTATTCTAGGAGTCACTGGTGGATCTCAAGAGTTAAGTAAGGTAGAGGTTAATATAAGTTTAACTGGTAAACAATGGAGGAAGCATACAGTTGTGACCGGACCTGATGCACCTTGTATTTTGGGAATTGATTTTCTGAGAGAAGGGCGTTTCAAAGACCCTAGAGGTTACAAATGGGCTTTTGGAGTAGCTTCTATAGACATTGATGGACAAAAATTGAAGCTGTCTGCTAGACCGGAACTTACTGATGAATCTGCAGTTGTGGGACAACATAAGATACAGGACATTAAATTGCCGGTTGCTTCTCAGACTGTGCATCACAGACAATATAGAAGCAACCGTGACTCTTTGTTGCCCATTCAGAATCTGATTCGTCAGTTTCATAGTTTCATAGTTTCATAGTTTCTTTCAGGGTTGGAAGGGACCACAAGGATCATCTAGTTCCAACCCCCCTGCCATGGGCAGGGACACCCTACGCTAGATCAGGCTGGACAGAGCCTCATCCAGCCTGGGCTTAAACTCCCCCAGGGACGGGGCCTCGACCATCTCCCTGGACAACACATTCCAGGGTTTCACCACTCTCATGGTGAAGAACCTCCTCCTCACATCTAGCCTGAATCTCCCCACCTCCAGCTTCATTCCATTCCCCCTAGTCCTATCACTACCTGAGATCCTGAGAAGTCCTTCCCCAGCCTTCCTGTAGGCCCCCTTCAGATACTGGAAGGCCACAATTAGGTCACCTCGGAGCCTTCTCTTCTGCAGACTGAACAGCCCCAACTCCTTCAGTCTGTCCTCATAGGAGAGGTGCTCCAGCCCTCTGATCATCCTTGTGGCCCTTCTCTGGACACGTTCCAGCACCTCCACATCCCTCTTGTAATAGGGGCTCCAGAACTGGACACAGCACTCCAGGTGGGGTCTCACTAGAGCTGAGTAGAGGGGGAGGATCACCTCCCTCGACCGGCTAGCCACACTTCTCCTGATGCAGCCCAGGATCTGATTGGCTTTGCGGGCTGCAAGTGCACATTGAGAGCTCATGTTGAGCTTTTTGTCCACCAGCACCCCCAAGTCTCTCTCCTCAGGGCTACTTCCCAGCCAGTCACTGCCCAGCCTGGATTTGTGCCTGGGATTGCCTCGACCCAGATGCAGGACCCTGCACTTGCTCTTATTGAACTTCATGAGGTTGGCTTGTGCCCACCTCTCCAGCCTGTCCAGGTCCCTCTGGATGGCCTCCCTTCCCTCCAGCGTGTCTGCTGCACCACACAGCTTGGTGTCATCAGCAAACTTGCTGAGGGTGCACTCAATGCCACTGTCCATGTCACCCACAAAGATGTAGAATAAGACAGGTCCCAGGACTGATCCCTGAGGGACTCCGCTTGTCACTGGCCTCCACTGGGACATGGACCCATTGACAGCCACTCTTTGGGTGCGGCCATCAAGCCAGTTCCTTATCCATCTAGTGGTCCACCCATCAAACCCATGTGTCACCAGTTTGGATACCAGGATGTGGTGCGGGACAGTGTCGAAGGCTTTGCTCAGGCCCAGGTAAATGACATCAGTTGCTCGCCCCTCATCTATTAATTTTGTCACCTGCTCATAGAAGGCCACCAGGTTGGTCAGGCAGGATTTGCCCTTGGCAAAGCCATGCTGACTGTTCCCAATCACCTCTTCACTATTCTTTTGAGCGAGTAGTGACTCCAGGAGGATCTGCTCCATGATCTTTCCAGGCACAGAGGTGAGACTGACTGGCCTGTAGTTCCCTGGTTCCTCCTTCTTACCCTTTTTGAAGATGGGGGCAATGTTCCCCTTTTCCAGTCTGTGGGGACTTCCCCAGATTGCCATGACTTTTGAAATATAATAGAGAGGGGTTTAGCAACCTCATCTGCCAGTTCTCTCAGTACCCGTGGGTGTATCCCGTCAGGTCCCATGGACTTGAACACTTTCAGGTTCTTCAGGTGATCACGAACCTGATCTGCACTTACAATGGGCAGTTCTTCCTCCCCATCCCTGGCATTGTCTTCCATAACATCAGGAGTGTGGCTAGAGGCCCTTGCAGTGAAGACTGAGGTAAAGAAGTTATTAAGTACCTCAGCCTTTTCCTCATCACTTGTGACCATGTCACCATTTTCCTTTCTGAGAGGGCCCACACCTTCCCTAGTCATCTTCTTCCCATTAATATACCTGTAGAAGTCAGTTGGAGAGTCAGAAAGTCGTCAGCAAAATTCATTCACCTTTCAACAGTCCAGTGTGGCCTGTGCGAAAACAGAATGGAGACTGGCGTCTGACGGTCGACTACCGAGCCCTAAATAATGTGAAACCACCTATGAGTGCAGCAGTACCAGACATGATGGAGCTACAGTATGAGCTGGAATCCAAAGAGGCCAAATGGTATGCTACCATAGACATTGCTAATGCATTTTTCTCTATTCCCATAGCAGAGGAATGCAGGCCTCAGTTTGCTTTCACCTGGAGAGGAATCCAGTACACTTTCAACAGACTGCCAATGGGCAGGATCTACAGCTCAAGCATCTGTCATGCAGTGATCCACGATGCTCTGGAGAAAGGCGGTGCTCCAGAACACATCCAGTTCATCGATGATATCGTCTGGCGTAAAACTGCTGAGGAAGTCTTCGAGAAAGGCAACAGAATCATTGACATTCTTCTGAATGCAGGTTTTGTCATCAAACGAGACAAGGTGAAAGGACCTACCACTGAAATTCAGTTTCTGGGAGTGCGGTGGCAGGGTGGACGCCGACACATTCCAGTGGATGTGGTAAATAGAGTCTCCACCATGGCAAGTCCCACAAACAAGCAAGAGACCCTCCACTTCTTGGGGATAGTGGGATTTTGGAGACTACACATTCCTGGATACAGTCAGATTGTGAAACCTCTGTATGATGTGACTCGAAAGAGAAACCATTTCCACTGGGGACCTGAACAACAAGCAGCCTTTGACCAGATAAAGCAAGAGGTAGTTCAAGCAATGGGTCTGGGACCTGTCCGAGATGGTCCAGACATTAAGAACATTTTGTACACGGCTGCAAGTGACAATGGTCCAACCTGGTGCTTGTGGCAAAAAGCTCCAGGTGAGACACGTGGACGACCTCTTGGTTTCTGGAGTCGAGGTTACAGAGGTTCAGAGGCTAATTATACTCCAACAGAGAAAGAAATCTTAGCTGCCTATGAAGGAGTAAAAGCATCTTCTGAAGTGATTTGAACTGAATCACAACTTTTCTTAGCTCCCAGATTGGCAGTTTTGAATTGGATGTTCAAAGGGAAAGGCTCCACACCACATCATGCCACAGACTCAACCTGGTCTAAGTGGATGGCTCTGATAACACATAGAGCTCGAATGGGAAATCTTGAAAGACCTGGTCTAGTGGAGGTGATCTCAAGTTGGCCTGAAGGTATCAACTGTGCTAAACCTCCAGAGGAGAAAGTAACTCGTGCTGAGGAAGCTCCTCCTTACAATGACCTTTCTGATGATGAAAAGAAATATGCTTTGTTCAAAGATGGTTCCTGTCGTCTTGTTGGAAACAAGCGAAGGTGGAAGTCTGCAGTGTGGAGTCCAACACGCCGAGTTGCAGAGGCGAAAGATGGAGAAGGAGAATCCAGTCAGTTCGCAGAGGTAAAAGCTGTCCAGCTAGCTCTCGACGTAGCTGAACGTGAGAGATGGCCAAAGCTTTATCTCTACACCGACTCATGGATGGTAGCCAATGCTCTATGGGGTTGGCTAAAGAACTGGAAGAAGAGTGGTTGGCAGAGGAAAGGAAAACCCATTTGGGCAGCTGAACTGTGGCAGGACATTGCTGATCGAATCGAGAGAATTCCAGTGAAAGTGAGACACATCAATGCTCACATTCCTAAGAGCAAAGCTACTGAGGAACAGCAACACAACCATCAGGCAGATCTGGCTGGAAGAGTTTCTCAAGTAGATATAGACTCTAATCTTGATCTCGACTGGAAACACCGAGGTGAGATATTCTTAGCTCGGTGGGCTCATGATTCGTCAGGACATCAAGGCAGAGGTGCAACATACCAATGGGCTCGTGACAGATCCATAGACATTTCCATGGATGCCATCACACAAGTCATCCATGACTGTGACATTTGTGCTGCTATTAAGCAGGCAAAACGACTTAAGCCCTTGTGGTATGGTGACAGATGGTCCAAGTGCAAGTATGGTGAAGCTTGGCAGATTGACTACATCACTCTACCACGTTCTCGTTCTGGTAAGCAGTACGTGCTTACTATGGTAGAGGCAAACACTGGATGGTTGGAAACTTATCCAGTTCCACATGCAACTGCATGCAACACCATTCTCGGTCTGGAGAGACAGATCCTGTGGAGACATGGAACTCCAGAGAGGATTGAGTCAGACAACGGAACTCATTTCAAGAACAACCTTGTCAAGAACTGGGCAAAAGAGCACAGTATTGAGTGGATATTCCATATTCCCTACTATGCACCAGCTTCAGGGAAGATTGAACACTACAACGGTTTGTTGAAGACCACTGTTAAAGCCATGGGAGGTGGATCTTTGAAAAACTGGGAAAAACATTTAGCACAAGCAACCTGGCTGGTAAATAGTACAGGTTCAGTGAATCGAGCTGGACCTGCACATTCAGATTTGCTACAGAAAGTAGAAGGTGATAGAGTTCCTGTTGTTAGAGAAAAGAATCTGTTAGGTAAAACTAATTGGGTATTTTCTCCCTCAGGAGAGGCTAAACCTGTCCGAGGGGTGGTTTCAGCTGAAGGTCCGGGTGACACTTATTGGGTAATGCAAGAGAATGGTGAAATTCAGTTGAGGCTGTCCCCTTAAGAAAGGCACTATGGTGGTCGGAAGTTGGTAAACGAAAAGATGGATCTAAACTAATTTCATTGGTAGATTGGGAGCAAGCACCTTCTGAACTGGGAGTGCAGGAGGGTACCTGGGCATTCCGGTTCCTTTATCTTCAGTCTTTCTTCCGCTCCTGCTTTGGGCAGCAGCTGTTTCTGGGCTTTCGGCCAAGGCTCGACCTTGAAAAACTGATAAGCTGCAAGGCCTGTATTAACTGCTTTCCAATTAATACATAACTGCTTCTAACTTTTTACTCTTTCTCTCTCTTTCCAACCCGCTCTGGGGAAAGGGGGAGAGAGGGGAGAGCGGAGGTGGGGAACCCCCTCAGCAGAGGGGGGAACTCTCATTTCTGTGCTACTTTATTGTATATCTTTGTATATATTGTAAATATTGTAAATTTGTATATTCCCCTGCGTTTCCCTGCTTTGTAAATATACAGCTCCGCTGGTTTGCTAATTCAGCTGTGATTTTTTTTTCCTTTCCCTTCAATTTTCTTTCCCTTTACTTTACAGGGGGGAGGGAGGAGGCTTTTTGGCCTTACCCTTCCAACCCTACGACAAGCACCCACAGGGAAACTTTTTTCCAGTTCTGTGCCTTGTCACTGTCAGGCATTTGATCCCTGGTGCTCCAATATATCATGGCACCTTCTGTCTCTCAGCTCTCTGATCATCTAGCCCCCTTAGCATTTTGCTTCACAGTCAGGTTCCACACACTTCAGATGCACAACCTGGTGGCTTGGTGCTGCCTCTCCCTAAGGTACACAAGCTGGAGAACCTCCCCTGCAAAGACAGGCTGAGAGAGCTGGGTCTGCTTAGCCTGGAAAAGAGAAGGCCCCAGGGACACTTTAATGTGGTCTTCCAGTACCTGAGGGGACAACGATAAAGCTGGAGAGGGACTTTTGGAAAGGGCTTGTCGTGATGGGACGAGGGGCAATGGCTTTGAGCTGGGAGAGGGCAGATTGAGACTGGAGATGAGGAAGAAATTCTTGCCAGTGAGGCTGGGGAGACACTGGCACAAGTTGCCCAGGGAGGCTCTGGCTGCCTCCTCCTTAGAGGTGTTGAAGGCCAGGTTGGATGAAGCCTCGAGCAACCTGGGCTGGTGGGAGGTGTCCCTGCCCATGGCAGGGGGTTAGAACTACATGATATTTAAGGTCCCTCCCAGCCCAAGCCATTCCATGCTTCTATGACCTTTCAGGACCCCCAACCCAAACCATTCCACACTTCTATGATCTTTCATGACCCCCTGACCCAAACCATTCCATGCTTCTATGACCTTTCAGGACCCCCAACCCAAACCATTCCACGCTTCTATGATCTTTCATGACCCCCCAACCCAAACCATTCCATGCTTCTATGACCTTTCATGACCCCCCAACCCAAACCATTCCATGCTTCTATGAACTTTCATGACCCCCCAACCCGAACCATTCCATGCTTCTATGATCTTTCATGACCCCCCAACCCAAACCATTCCATGCTTCTATGACCTTTCAGGTCCCTCCCAACCCAAACTATTCCCTGTTTCGATGATCTTTCAGGACCTCCAACCCAAACCATTCCATGCTTCTATGATCTTTCATGACCCCCCAACCCAAACCATTCCATGCTTCTATGACCTTTCAGGTCCCTCCCAACCCAAACTATTCCCTGTTTCGATGATCTTTCAGGACCTCCAACCCAAACCATTCCATGCTTCTATGACCTTTCAGGACCCCCAACCCAAACCATTCCATGCTTCTATGACCTTTCAGGTCCCTCCCAACCCAAACTATTCCCTGTTTCGATGATCTTTCAGGACCTCCAACCCAAACCATTCCACGCTTCTATGATCTTTCATGACCCCCCGACCCAAACCATTCCATGCTTCTATGATCTTTCAGGTCCTTCTCAAACCATTCTATGATTCTATGGCCTTTAAGGTCCCTCACAATCCAAACCTTTCCAGGATCATTAAGGTTCAACCCAAACCATTCTATGAACATTCAGGTCCTTCCCAACCAAAACCATTCTATGATTTTTCAGGTCATTCCCAACCCAAACCATTCTATGATTCTGTGTTGCTTTAGGTCCCTTCCAATCCAAACATTTCTATGATTCTATGATGTTTCAGGTCTCTCCTAGTCCAAACCATTCTATGATCTTTCAGTTCTCTCCCAACCCATTCTATGATTCTGTGATGTTACAGGTCTCTCCCGGTCCAAACCATTCTATGATATTTTAGTTCTCTCCCAACCCAACCCAACCCAACCCAACCCATTGTATGATCTTTCAGGCCTCTCCCAACCCAACCCATTCTATGATTCTATGCTGTTTCAGGTCCTTTCCAATCCAAACATTTCTATGATTCTAAGTTGTTTCAGATCTCTCCCATCCCAACCCATTCTATGACCTTTCAGATCCTTCCCAACCCAAACCCTTCTATAACCTTTCAGATCCTTACCAACCCAAACCATTCTATGCTCTTTCAGATCCTTCCCAACCCAAATCATTCTATGCTCTTTCAGATCCTTCCCAACCCAAACCCTTCTATGACCCCCTTCAGATCCTTCCCAACCCAAACCCTTCTATGACCCCCTTCAGATCCTTCCCAACCCAAACCCTCCTATGCTCTTTCAAATCCTTCCCAACCCAAACCATTCTATGACCTTTACGAACCTTCCCAACTGAAACCCTTCTATGACCTTTCAGATCCTTCCCAATCCAAACCCTTCTATGACCTTTCAGATCCTTCCCAACCCAAACCCTTCTATGACCTTTCAGATCCTTCCCAACCCAAACCATTCTATGACCTTTCACATCCTTCCCAACCCAAACCATTCTATGCTCTTTCAGGTCCTTACCAACCCATTCTATGATCCTATGCCGTCTGAGGTCCCTCCAACCCAAACCATCCTATGATTCTATTCCCTGGTGTGTCCTCACTCAGCAGCAATAATGTACACGAAGCTGAAGAGAACATCTTCAGCAGAAGACTTTTGTAATCTCCATAAGCTGAAACACACTCAGTGCTAACCCTTCTCTCTCTCTCTCTCCTCTTAGTAAATGGAGCCAAATGTCCTCAGTGTGACCGTTTGAGGCTGTCCCCTTAAGAAAGGGAATATTGTGGTCAGATGTTTGTAAACGAAAGACGGATCTAAACTAATTTCATTGGTAGATTGGGAGGAAGCACCTTCTGAACTGGGAGTACAGCAGAGTATGCTGGGCATTCCTGCACTTTTCTGGTCAGTCTGTCTTCCCCCTCCTTCTGTGGCTTTCAGCTCGCAGCTCCTGGGCTTTCAGCCAGGCTTGACATTGAAACTGATAAACTGCAAGGCCTGTATTAACCACTTTCCAGTTAACACATAACTGCTTTAAATTTTTTTCTCTTTTCTCTCTTTCTAACCCTCTCTGGGGAAAGGGGGAGAGAAGGGGGAGCAGAGGTGGGGAACCCCCTCAGCAGAGGGTGGAACTCTCATTTCTGTGCTACTTTGTTGTATATTTCTGTATATATTGTAAATACTGTAAATTCTGTATATATTTCCCTGCGTTTCCCTGCTTTGTAAATATACAGCACCCACTGCTTTTCTAATTCAGCTGTGAGTTTTTTTTTTCCCTTCACTTTCCAGGGGGAGGAGAAGGCCTGGCCTTTCCCTTCCAACCCTCAACACTCAGGCTTCAGGAAAGTTTTCATTTGGAGCTGAACTCCCTGACCGAGCTCCAGCTCTGCTGAGCAGCCACGATTTCTGTGTTGGCCCCTCACAGATGAGGTGTTGCAAAAGCATCACTGAGGCACTGCTTCTTCCTCCCTTCCTCCAAGTGTTTTATTTCTATTCCCCCTGTTGGTGCAGTCTTTGGATGTCATCACAGCTGGCCACTTTCCCTCCAGTTTTGGAGGCAGATGTACCTTGGAGGCAGATATCTGTTCATGTTGCTTGGCAGCAGACGGTGTGCTGCTGGAGCCAGGAGAACAAGATCAGAAGGTGAGATAAACATGTGCTCTTTATCTTGCAAATAAAGATTAGCTTCCGGAGCACCCTCACTGTGAAGCTTTGGAGCCTCCAAAGGGCCCTCAGAGGTTGGGGGTTATGGGGAAGGGAAGCTTCTGCTCCTCAGGTTAAAACAGCAGAGGCTTTCTGCCATGTTTATTGCTTATTATGTAGGGAAAAGGAAACATGGAAATTGTATTTATTGCTGAAGGTGAAGGCTGATTGGGACAACCTGCAGGAGGGAATTCTGAGCAAAATCAATCGAACAATGATAGAGAAAGTGGTTGGCAGACCCAGAAAACATAGGAAGGCTCTAAAGAAAATATAGGAGTCACAGAACTGATCATTTTGCATGGAAAAGACCTTGAAGCCCATCCAGACCAACCATCCCCTAACTCTGCCAAGGCCGCAGCTAAACCATGTCCCTCAGCACTACAGCTCTGCCTCTCTCAAACCCCTCCAGGGATGGGTATTCAGTCACCCTCCCGGATGCGGATTCAGCCACCCCCCTGGATGGGGATTCAGGCACCATCCTGGATGAGGATTCAGCCACCCTCCTGGATGGGGATTCAGCCACCCTGCTGGATGAGGATTCAGCCACCCTCCTGGAAGGGGATTCAGCCACTCTCCTGGATGAGGATTCAGCCACCTCCCTGGATGGGAAATCAGCCACCCTCCCTGGATGAGGATTCAGCCACCCTTCTGGATGGGGATTCAGCCACCTCCCTGGATGAGGATTCTGCCACCTCCCTGGATGGGGATTCAGCCACCCTCCTGGATGGGGATTCAGCCACCTCCCGGGATGAGGATACAGCCACCCCCGTGGATGGGGATTCAGCCACCCCCCTGGATGGGGATTCAGCCACTCTCCTGGATGAGGATTCACCCGTCGCTCTGGATGTGGATTCAGCCACCTCCCTGGATGGGGATTCTGCCACCACCCTTAATGGGGATTCAGCCACCCTCCCTGGATGAGGATTCTGCCATCTACCTGGATGAGGATTCAGCCACCCCCCTGGATGGGGGTTCAGCCACTCCCCTGGATGGGAATTCAGCCACCCTCCCTAGATGAGGATTCAGCCACCCCCCTGGATGGGAATTCAGCCACCCTCCCTAGATGAGCATTCTGACATCTCCCTGGATGAGGATACAGCCACCCCCGTGGATGGGGATTCAGCCACCCTCCTGGATGAGGATTCAGCCACCTCCCTGGATGGGAAATCAGCCACCCTCCCTGGATGAGGATTCAGCCACCCTTCTGGATGGGGATTCAGCCACCTCCCTGGATGGGAAATCAGCCACCCTCCCTGGATGAGGATTCAGCCACCCTTCTGGATGGGGATTCAGCCACCTCCCTGGATGAGGATTCTGCCACCTCCCTGGATGGGGATTCAGCCACCCCCCTGGATGGGGGTTCAGCCACTCTCCGGGATGAGGATTCACCCGCCGCTCTGGATGTGGATTCAGCCACCTCCCTGGATGAGGATTCTGCCACCTCCCTGGATGGGGATTCTGCCACCTCCCTGGATGGGGATTCTGCCATCTACCTGGATGAGGATTCAGCCACCCCCCTGGATGGGGGTTCAGCCACTCCCCTGGATGAGGATTCAGCCACCTCCCTGGATGAGGATTCAGCCATCTCCCTGGATGAGGATTCAGCCACGACCCAAGAAGAGGATACAGCCACTCCCCTGGATGAGGATTCAGACACCTCCCTGGATGAGGATTCAGCCACCCCCCTGGATGGGAATTCAGCCACCCTCCCTAGATGAGGATTCAGCCACCCCCCTAGATGGGAATTCAGCCAACCTCCCTAGATGAGCATTCTGACATCTCCCTGGATGAGGATACAGCCACCCCCGTGGATGGGGATTCAGCCACCCCCCTGGATGGGGATTCAGCCACCCTCCTCGATGGGGATTCAGCTACCTCCCGGGATGAGGATTCAGCCACCCCCGTGGATGGGGATTCAGCCACTTCCCTGGATGAGGATTCAGCCACGACCCAGGAAGAGGATTCAGCCACCTCCCTGGATGTGGATTCAGCCACCCCCCTGGATGGGAATTCAGCCACCCTCCCTAGATGAGCATTCTGACATCTCCTGGGATGAGGATTCAGCCACCCCCGTGGATGGGGATTCAGCCACCCCCCCGGATGGGGATTCAGCCACCCCCTTGGATGGGGATTCAGCCACCCTCCCTGGATGAGAATTCAGCCAGCCTTCTGGATGGGCATTCAGCCACTCTCCTGGATGAGGATTCAGCCCCCCCCCGGATGGGGATTCAGCCACCTCCTTAATGGGAATTCAGGCACCCCTCTGGATAGGGATTCAGGCACCTCCCTGCATGGGAATTCAGCCACCCTCCCTGGATGGGGATTCAGCGACCCTTCTCGATGGGGATTCAGCGACCTCCCTGGATGAGGATTCTGCCATCTCCCTGGATGAGGATTCAGCCACCCCTCTGGATGGGGATTCAACCACACCCTTGGATGTGGATTCAGCCACTCTCCTGGATGTGGATTGAGACACCTCCCTGGATGGATGAGGATTCAGCCACCCCCGTGGATGAGGATTCAGCCACCCCCCCATATGGGGATTCAGCCACCTCCCAGGATGAGGATTCAGCCACCCTCCTGGATGAGGATTCTGCCATCTCCCTGGGTGAGGATTCAGCCACCTCCCTGGATGCGGATTCAGTCACACCCCTGGAATGGGATTCAGCCACCACAATAAATGGGGATTCAGCCACTCTCCTGGATGTGGATTCAGCCATCTCCCTGGATGGGAATTCAGCCACCCTCCCTAGATGACGATTCTGCCATCTCCTTGGATGAGGATTCAGCCACCACTCTGGACAAGGATTCAACCACCCCCCCTCGATGGGGATTCAGCCACTCTCCTGGATGAGGATTCAGCCACCCCCGTGGATGAGGATTCAGCCACCCCCCTGGATGGGGATTCAGCCACCCTCCTGGATGTGGATTCAGCCACCCCCCTGGATGGGAATTCAGCCACCCCCCAGCATGGGGATTCAGCCACCTCCTTAATGGGGATTCAGCCACCTCCCTGGATGGGGATTCAGGCACCCTGCTGGATGGGGATTCAGCCACACCCCTGGATGGGAATTCAGGCACCCCCCAGGATGGGGATTCAGCCACCTCCTTAATGGGGATTCAGCCACCCCACTGGATGGGGATTCCGCCACCTCCTTAATGGGGATTCAGCCACCTCCTTAATGGGGATTCAGCCACCTCCCTGGATGGGGATTCAGGCACCCTGCTGGATGGGGATTCAGCCACACCCCTGGATGGGAATTCAGGCACCCCCCAGGATGGGGATTCAGCCACCTCCTTAATGGGGATTCAGCCGCCGCTCTGGATGGGGATTCAGGCACACTCCTGGATGGGAATTCAGCCACCCTCCCTGGATGGGGATTCAGCCACCCCCCTGGATGGGCATTCAGGCACTCTTTGGGATGGGTATTCAGCCACTGCTCTTAATGGGGATTCAGGCACCCCCCTGGATGGGGATTCAGCCACCACAATAAATGGGGATTCAGCCACCTCCCTGGATGGGGATTCAGGCACTCCCCTGCATGGGAATTCAGCCACCCTCCCTGGATGAGGATTCTGCCACCTCCCTGGATGATGATTCAGGCACCACTCTGGACGGGGATTCAACCACCCCCCTGCATGGGGATTCAGCCACCTCCATGGATGAGGATTCAGCCACCCCAGTGGATGAGGATTCAGCCAACCCCCCGGATGGGGATTCAGCCACCTCCCTGGATGGGGATTCAGCCACCCTCCTGGATGAGGATTCAGCCATCTCCCTGGGTGAGGATTCAGCCACCTCCCTGGATGAGGATTCAGTCACCCCCCTGGATGGGGATTCAGCCACTCTCCTGGATGTGGATTCAGACATCTCCCTGGATGGGAATTCAACCACTCTCCCTAGATGACGATTCAGCCATCTCCCTGGATGAGGATTCAGCCACCCGCCTGGATGGGGATTCAGCCACCCTCCTGGATGTGGATTCGGCCACCCCCCTGGATGTGGATTCAGCCACCCCCCTGGATGGGGATTCAGCCACCTCAATGAATGGGGATTCAGCCACCTCCCTGGATGGGAATTGAGGCACCCCCCAGAATGGGGATTCAGCCACCTCCTTAATGGGGATTCAGCCGCCGCTCTGGATGGGGATTCAGGCACCCTCCTGGATGGGAATTCAGCCACACTCCCTCGATGGGGATTCAGCCACCCCCCTGGATGGGCATTCAGGCACTCTTTGGGATGGGTATTCAGCCACTGCTCTGGATGGGGATTCAGGCACCCTCCTGGATGAGGATTCAGCCACCTCCCGGGATGGGAATTCAGACACCCTCCCTGGATGAGGATTCTGCCACCTCCCTGGATGATGATTCAGCCACCACTCTGGACGGGGATTCAACCACCCCTCTGGATGGGGTTTCAGCCACTCTCCTGGATGAGGATTCAGCCACCTCCCTGGATGAGGATTCTGCCACCTCCCTGGATGGGGATTCAGCCACCTCCATGGATGAGGATTCAGCCACCCCTGTGGACGAGGATTCAGCCACCCCCCTGGATGGGGATTCAGCCGCCTCCCTGAATGGGGATTCAGGCACCCTGCTGGATGGGGAATCAGCCACACCCCTGGATGGGAATTCAGGCACCCCCCAGGATGGGGATTCAGCCACCTCCTTAATGGGGATGCAGCCACCCCACTGGATGGGGATTCAGCCACCTCCTTAATGGGGATTCAGCCGTGGCTCTGGATGGGGATTCAGGCACCCTCCTGGATGGGGATTCAGCCACTCTCCTGGGTGAGGATTCAGCCACCAACCTGGAATGGGAATTCAGCCCCCCCTCTCTGGATGGGGATTCGGCCACCCTCCTGCATGAGGATTCAGCCACCCCCCTGGATGGGCATTCAGGCACTCTTTGGGATGGGTATTCAGCCACTGCTCTGGATGGGGATTCAGGCACCCTCCTGGATGAGGATTCAGCCACCTCCCGGGATGGGAATTCAGCCACTCTCCTGGATGAGGATTCAGCCACCTCCCGGGATGGGAATTCAGCCACTCTCCTGGATGAGGATTCAGCCACCCCCCTGAATGAGGATTCTGCCACCTCCCTGGATGGGGATTCATGCACCCTGCTGGATGGGGATTCAGCCACCCCCATGGGTGGGGATTCAGCCAAACCCCTGGACGGGGATTCAGCCTGTCTCCTGGATTAGGATTCAGCCACCTCTTTAATGGGGATTCAGCCACCCTCCTGGATGGGGATTCTGCCATCTCCCTGGATGAGTATTCAGCCACCACTCATGACGGGGATTCAGGCACCTCCCTGGATGGGAATTCAGCCACTCTCCAGGATGAGGATTCAGCCACCTCCCTGGATGAGGATTCTGCCACCCCCGTGGATGGGAATTCAGGCACCCTGCTGGATGGGGATTCAGCCACCTCCTTAATGGGGATTCAGCCACCCCACTGGATGGGGATTCAGCCACCTCCCTGGATGGGGATTCAGCCACTCTCCTGGATGAGGCTGTGAGAGTCTAATAAGTTTGTCTCTCTCTATGTGAGTCAACAAAGATAAAAGTGATAGCAGAGCCACTGCAAAGAAGGTGGAAAGAATCCTGTCCACCAATCCTGGATGCAAATCAGCTTGTGATTGCATCGTGATAACACGGGACTACAACAATGGACCCAAGGACCCAGCCATCACACCTTTAGGGCAAGATAATCACCACCTGTTTCCTGAGCTTTGTCTGGATGGAGACAGGGTAGACGGAGATTCCCCCCTCCTCCAGCCAGGGTCTTGCCCAAACACACAGATTTCCTGCCACTGGAATTCCTGAGGGACAATATTTGACTACATACCTAAGGACTAAAAAACTGTATAAAAGACTTGAGCAACTGCTGGTTTGTTGAGAGAAACACAGGAGAGAAACAGAGGAGAGAAACAGAGGAGAAAAACGGGGAGAAAAATGGAGATGAAGGAAAACACAGGAGACGGGCCAGGCCGCTGAGAAGCCGGGACAATGCTGCTCCGGAGAAAAGAAGCTGCCCGGAGGACCACAGCTCCAGCCAAATCCTCAGCACCGTTCCTGTATCAACCCAACATCTCCCCAGAGGACCACAGCTGTTCTCCAGCAAAAGCCTCACCACGGTGTCTCTACAAACCCAACATCTCCTGCAGCACCTTTCCTCCACAGACTTTATCTTGGGGGGGATGAGGGGTGTGGTAATATAATTCCTTTCCTCTTCTATCTCTCGTCCCTCTCTCTCTCTCTCTTTTCTCCCTTTCCCTTCTTATGTCCACTTTCTCTATTTTCTCCCTCTCCCTTTCTTATTTATGTAATAAATAGTCTAGCTGTTGATACTTTGGCCTCGTTTGTGCCTTTAATTTCACAACACGGGAATATTTAAAAGAACTGTGTCTCCGGACCGAGGCAGTTAATGTCTCCGGACCGTGACATTTAAATGGCGTAGTCGGCAGGATTCCCGTGCAGTGAAAAGTATCACAGCAAAATTATTGCATTTCTGAGTACCCCGAAATGTGTGTGTGTGCCTGAGACGTACTTTTAGTACGAAGCGAGAGTGGAGTCCAGATTCGCGTTTCCACTTGCCCGCGAGGGAAGTGGCCGGAGAAGGACGAAGCGAAATTTTCAGAGGGACTGTGTGGGAGTTCTCAAAAGCTTTAAATGTGTGTGCTTTCTCGGGGAAGATTATCTGGGGTACAACTGTTGGTTTTATAGTGTGACCTCCTCGAGAATCCTCTGTACCCTGCTTTAAATGTGCGTGCTTTCCCGGGGAAGATTATCTGGGGTACAACTGTTGACTTTATAGTGTGACCTCCCCGAGAATTCTCAGTACCCTCTTTTAGGAAACCCAGTGTTGGTGATATTTGTAAAGTGTGGTTTTCCCGAGAAGCCCAATATTGAAGCAAAAGTTGAGAAACTTCTGCTGGTGTGTGTTCTCTCAGGGAAACAGAGTGACTCTTCCCTAAGAATCACAAGGTTGTTATCCAAGTGTAACAAAAAAATTTGAGGTACAAAAGCTAAGAAGCTTTTGCAAGTGTGGGTTCACTCAGGGAAATAGTGTGACTTCCTTGAGAAGCCCAGGTTGTTGTTGTTTTTTCTTGTGTGTGACCTCTCCTGAGAAATCTATTGTGCATTTTTCCTGGAGAAGATTATTTTGAAGTGAGCCTTTTAAAAGTGTACGTTTTTCCAGGGAAGATTTTGCTGGTACAAACAGTGTTTTGATCTGACTTCCCTGTGAAACTTAGCGCCCTATTAAGAAATGCTTTGTGAAACAAAAGAGATGGCCGGGAGTGAGAAGCTTTTTAACCTTTTAGAAGTTCACGGTGCCCGCCCATCTGTACAGGTACTTGACTGGGCCCGTGAAAATTGGCATAATTTCCAGAGTGTGGCTGATAGAATTGTGGCCCTGCAGAAAGATGCACGAGCAAAAGCCGGGAAAGGCAAAGGTTTTATTTGTGCGATTTTAGGTGCCTGTTTAGCCGCCTCAGTGAAGGAGAAAGAGGAATGGCATGAACAGGAAAATATAACTATTTCCTCTTTGCAGGGCTTAGTTTCGTCACTACAAAGCCATGTTGCCACTTTGAAAGACGTAGCGGCAGATCTTAAAATTCAATTGGAAAAGGAGAGGAGGCAAAATTCGTATTTGGACTCAAAAGAGGGTGTGAATTACTTGGAGTCTGCCCCTATGTGCCCTCGGGCAGAACTGACAGTGGCTAAGGAAGCTGCTGCGCATATCAGACCTCTCATTAAAACTGAAGTTTTATATGAGGATGGGGAGGTTACCCCCACTATCACAACCAAAGAAACGCCTTTCTCCTCAACTGAATTGGCCAAAATTCGTAAAGAATTTGCACGCTCTGCTGGGGAATCTGAGGTGGAATATGTCTGGCGAGTTTCAAAAACTGGAGGTGATCAGATTCTGTTAACAGAAGCTGAAGCCATGGGCTATTGGGGTGATAATGTTTTTCTAACTACAAAAAACAGAAGTGGACCCTGGAGTCTTACGCAAAGAGCTGCCTATTGGGCAGGGGGGTTTGATCCAAAGGAGAGGGGTGAACCCCTAATTCTGCGGGGAGGGATGAATCAGATAATGGAGAATGTGCAAAAAGCTGCATGCCTGCAGATGATATATGAAAGGGAACTAAAACATCATTTTGAATCCCCTCTTTCTGTCCTGGTGGATGCAAACAGAATGACTCCTTTGATCAGGGGCCTCAATGACTTGCTTAAAATAAGAGGTATCCAGCTTCAAAAAGAAATAGCTAATACCCCACTTTCTTCCAGGACATGGCAAGACGTGGGGAGGGAGTTATTAGATTATGCTAGGCAGTATAGTGTACCAGAGGAAATGAAAAAAACTCAAACTGGAGGCTTGAGATATGTGAAAATGACTCACCCACCAAGCCCCCAGGGCCAGATGCGCCGTATTCCTAGTAGGCACCTGGCTAGGGGCAGGGAACACTTGAATACCCGGCAATATTGGTGGGGGGTGGGCCAGAAGAAACGTATTCCAAAAGAAGTGGTTGATGGGGTAGCCACGAGGCAATTAGAAATAATTGTGAAATGCTGGCCCGAGCCTAAAAAGAGGGCTGAGGTCACTGCTCCCCTCTTGGTGGGACCATTTGGTGAATTGAGGGGTATGCACCCCAGGGCAACCAAGGGCTTCACTTCCCAGTGGTGAATTGGGGGGTGAAGCATGAATCAGGAGATCACCAAAAAATTGTACTTGGTTTGGAAAAAGGCCTTTGTTTGTGTTTAGCTTGGCTTTGAGAGAACCTGAAACAATCAACGATACTTACAGGCTCATTCAAAGTAATTATCACCTGAGAGGGTGGCTCTGAATGGTAACCTGGAAATACCAGTTTTGTATGTTTCAAGGTTGTGTTTCTTATTTAAGTTCTAATGCTAAATTTAAGTTCTAATGCGGAAGACTACCTGATGTATTGTCAGAAGGACTTGTCTTGCTACAATATGGAAGACTTCTCAAGTTTTGCATCACAGAAGACATCTCTTCAAGGACTGTACTTTCCATAACCCTGCAGACATTCAGATCTGGACTGAAGCTCTCACTTCAATTCCAAACTGAAGGACTGACGGGGTGGGGGGGGGTATGAGTTTGTTTGTTCTCCTGCCTTCCAGGAGGAACAAGGATGCTTTCACCTTGTGTAATTACCTGGTTTAATTTTGTTATAATTGTCAATCTTGTATAAATCCCTGTTGTATACAGTGATTCAACATGTAGTGTCCAATATGCAGTTGGTGTCTAATGATGGTGTACAACAGATTTGTGCTGTTAGCCAATCAAAACTTATGTCTATTGCAAAAATTGTTTAAAACTTCTTTCCTTTCTTTTCCACTTCTTTCCTTTCTTTTCTTTCTTTCTTCCTTTTATCTTTGATTGACGGGGTGGTGTGAGAGTCTAATAAGTTTGTCTCTCTCTATGTGAGTCAACAAAGATAAAAGTGATAGCAGAGCCACTGCAAAGAAGGTGGAAAGAATCCTGTCCACCAATCCTGGATGCAAATCAGCTTGTGATTGCATCGTGATAACACGGGACTACAACAATGGACCCAAGGACCCAGCCATCACACCTTTAGGGCAAGATAATCACCACCTGTTTCCTGAGCTTTGTCTGGATGGAGACAGGGTAGACGGAGATTCCCCCCTCCTCCAGCCAGGGTCTTGCCCAAACACACAGATTTCCTGCCACTGGAATTCCTGAGGGACAATATTTGACTACATACCTAAGGACTAAAAAACTGTATAAAAGACTTGAGCAACTGCTGGTTTGTTGAGAGAAACACAGGAGAGAAACAGAGGAGAGAAACAGAGGAGAAAAATGGGGAGAAAAATGGAGATGAAGGAAAACACAGGAGACGGGCCAGGCCGCTGAGAAGCCGGGACAATGCTGCTCCGGAGAAAAGAAGCTGCCCGGAGGACCACAGCTCCAGCCAAATCCTCAGCACCGTTCCTGTATCAACCCAACATCTCCCCAGAGGACCACAGCTGTTCTCCAGCAAAAGCCTCACCACGGTGTCTCTACAAACCCAACATCTCCTGCAGCACCTTTCCTCCACAGACTTTATCTTGGGGGGGATGAGGGGTGTGGTAATATAATTCCTTTCCTCTTCTATCTCTCGTCCCTCTCTCTCTCTCTCTTTTCTCCCTTTCCCTTCTTATGTCCACTTTCTCTATTTTCTCCCTCTCCCTTTCTTATTTATGTAATAAATAGTCTAGCTGTTGATACTTTGGCCTCGTTTGTGCCTTTAATTTCACAACACGGGAATATTTAAAAGAACTGTGTCTCCGGACCGAGGCAGTTAATGTCTCCGGACCGTGACAGAGGCTTCAGCCGCCGCTCTGGATGGTGATTCAGGCACCCTCCTGGATGGGGATTCAGCCACTCTCCTGGGTGAGGATTCAGCCACCTCCCTGGATGGGAATTCAGCCACCCCCCTGGATGGGCATTCAGGCACTCTTTGGGATGGGTATTCAGCCACTGCTCTGGATGGGGATTCAGGCACCCTCCTGGATGAGGATTCAGCCACCACTCTGGACAGGGATTCAACCACCCCCCTGGATGGGGATTCAGCCACCCTCCTGGATGGGGATTCTACCACTCTCCAGGATGAGGAATGAGCTACCCCCCTGCATGGCGATTCAGCCCTCCCCCCCCGGATGGGGATTCAGCCACCTCCCGGGATGGGGATTCAGCCACCTCCCGGGATGGGGATTCAGCCACCTCCCTCGATGGGGATTCAGGCACCCTCCTGGATGGGGATTCAGCCACCTCCCTGTATGTGGATTCAGCCACCCCCCTGGATGGGGATTCAGCCACCTCCCTGTATGTGGATTCAGCCACCCCCCTGGATGGGGATTCAGCCACCTCCCTCGATGGGGATTCAGGCACCCTCCTGGATGGGGATACAGCCACCTCCCTGGATGAGGATTCTGCCACCTCCCTGGATGGGAATTCAGCCACTCTCCCTAGATGACAATTCAGCCATCTCCCTGGATGAGGATTCAGCCACCCCCCTGGATGGGGATTCAGCCACCCTCCTGGATGTGGATTCAGCCACCCCCCTGGATGGGGATTCAGCGACCTCAATGAATGGGGATTCAGCCACCTCCCTGGATGGGGATTCAGGCACCCTGCTGGATGGGGATTCAGCCACACCCCTGGATGGGAATTGAGGCACCCCCCAGGATGGGGATTCAGCCACCTCCTTAATGGGGATTCAGCCGCCGCTCTGGATGGGGATTCAGGCACCCTCCTGGATGGGAATTCAGCCACCCTCCCTGGATGGGGATTCAGCCAACCCCCTGGATGGGCATTCAGGCACTCTTTGGGATGGGTATTCAGCCACTGCTCTGGATGGTGATTCAGGCGCCCTCCTGGATGAGGATTCATCCACCTCCCGGGATGGGAATTCAGACACCCTCCCTGGATGAGGATTCTGCCACCTCCCTGGATGATGATTCAGCCACCACTCTGGACGGGGATTCAACCACCCCCCTGGATGGGGATTCAGCCACTCTCCTGGATGAGGATTCAGCCACCTCCCTGGATGAGGATTCTGCCACCTCCCTGGATGGGGATTCAGCCACCTCCATGGATGAGGATTCAGCCACCCCTGTGGACGAGGATTCAGCCACCCCCCTCGATGGGGATTCAGCCGCCTCCCTGGATGGGGATTCAGGCACCCTGCTGGATCGGGAATCAGCCACACCCCTGGATGGGAATTCAGGCACCCCCCAGGATGGGGATTCAGCCACCTCCTTAATGGGGATGCAGCCACCCCACTGGATGGGGATTCAGCCACCTCCTTAATGGGGATTCAGCCGTGGCTCTGGATGGGGATTCAGGCACCCTCCTGGATGGGGATTCAGCCACTCTCCTGGGTGAGGATTCAGCCACCTCCCTGGAATGGGAATTCAGCCCCCCCTCTCTGGATGGGGATTCGGCCACCCTCCTGCATGAGGATTCAGCCACCACCCTGGATGGGCATTCAGGCACCCTTTGGGATGGGTATTCAGCCACTGCTCTGGATGGGGATTCAGGCACCCTCCTGGATGAGGATTCAGCCACCTCCCGGGATGGGAATTCAGCCACTCTCCTGGATGAGGATTCTGCCACCTCCCTGGATGGGGATTCAGGCACCCTGCTGGATGGGGATTCAGCCAAACCCCTGGATGGGGATTCAGCCACCCTCCTGGATGGGGATTCTACCACTCTCCAGGATGAGGAATGAGCTACCCACCTGCATGGCGATTCAGCCCTCCCCCCCCGGATGGGGATTCAGCCACCTCCCTGGATGGGGATTCAGCCACCTCCCTCGATGGGGATTCAGGCACCCTCCTGGATGGGGATACAGCCACTCTCCTGGATGAGGATTCAGCCACCTCCCTGGATGAGGATTCTGCCACCTCCCTGGATGGGGATTCAGCCACCTCCCTGGATGGGGATTCAGGCACCCTCCTGGATGGGGATACAGCCACTCTCCTGGATGAGGATTCAGCCACCTCCCTGGATGAGGATTCTGCCACCTCCCTGGATGGGGATTCAGCCACCCTCCTGGATGGGGATTCAGCCACCTCCCTGGATGTGGATTCAGCCACCCTCCTGGATGGGGATTCAGCCACCTCCCTGGATGTGGATTCAGCCACCCCCCTGGATGGGGATTCAGCCACCTCCCTCGATGGGGATTCAGGCACCCTCCTGGATGGGGATACAGCCACCTCCCTGGATGAGGATTCTGCCACCTCCCTGGATGGGGATTCAGCCACCTCCCTCGATGGGGATTCAGGCACCCTCCTGGATGGGGATTCAGCCACCTCCCTGGATGAGGATTCAGCCACCCCCCTGGATGGGGATTCAGCCACCCCCCTGGATGGGGATTCAGTCACCTCCCTCGATGGTGATTCAGGCACCCTCCTGGATGGGGATACAGCCACTCTCCTGGATGAGGATTCAGCCACCTCCCTGGATGAGGATTCTGCCACCTCCCTGGATGGGGATTCAGCCACCCCCCTGGATGGGGATTCAGCCACCTCCCTCGATGGTGATTCAGGCACCCTCCTGGATGGGGATACAGCCACCTCCCTGGATGGGGATTGAGGCACCCTCCTGGATGGGGATAAAGCCAGACCCCTGGATGGGGTTTCAGCCACTCTCCTGGATGAGGATTCAGCCACCCTTCAGGATCGGGATTCAGCCACTCTCCTGGATGAGGATATAGCCACACCCCTGGATGGGGATTCAGCCACTCTCCTGGATGAGGATTCAGCCACCCCAGTGGATGGGGATTCAGCCACCCCCCTGGATGGGGATTCAGGCACCCTCCTGGATGGGGATACAGCCACCTCACTGGATGGGGATTCAGCCGCCGCTCTAGATGGGGATTCAGGCACCCTCCTGGATGGGGATTCAGCCACCCTTCAGGATCGGGATTCAGCCACTCTCCTGGATGACGATATAGCCACCCCCCTGGATGGGGATTCAGCCACGTCCTTAATGGGGATTCAGCCACCTCCCTGGATGGGGATACAGCAACTCTCCTGGATGAGTATTCAGTCGTCGCTCTGGATGGGGATTCAGGCACCCCCCTGGATGGGGATTCAGCCACCCTCCTGGATGAGGATTCTGCCACCCTCCTGGATGGGGATTCAGCCACCTCCCTCGATGGGGATTCAGGCACCCTCCTGGATGGGGATACAGCCACCTCCCTGGATGAGGATTCTGCCACCTCCCTGGATGGGGATTCAGCCACCTCCCTCGATGGGGATTCAGGCACCCTCCTGGATGGGGATTCAGCCACCTCCCTGGATGAGGATTCAGCCACCCCCCTGGATGGGGATTCAGCCACCCCCCTGGATGGGGATTCAGTCACCTCCCTCGATGGTGATTCAGGCACCCTCCTGGATGGGGATACAGCCACTCTCCTGGATGAGGATTCAGCCACCTCCCTGGATGAGGATTCTGCCACCTCCCTGGATGGGGATTCAGCCACCCCCCTGGATGGGGATTCAGCCACCTCCCTCGATGGTGATTCAGGCACCCTCCTGGATGGGGATACAGCCACCTCCCTGGATGGGGATTGAGGCACCCTCCTGGATGGGGATAAAGCCAGACCCCTGGATGGGGTTTCAGCCACTCTCCTGGATGAGGATTCAGCCACCCTTCAGGATCGGGATTCAGCCACTCTCCTGGATGAGGATATAGCCACACCCCTGGATGGGGATTCAGCCACTCTCCTGGATGAGGATTCAGCCACCCCAGTGGATGGGGATTCAGCCACCCCCCTGGATGGGGATTCAGGCACCCTCCTGGATGGGGATACAGCCACCTCACTGGATGGGGATTCAGCCGCCGCTCTAGATGGGGATTCAGGCACCCTCCTGGATGGGGATTCAGCCACCCTTCAGGATCGGGATTCAGCCACTCTCCTGGATGACGATATAGCCACCCCCCTGGATGGGGATTCAGCCACGTCCTTAATGGGGATTCAGCCACCTCCCTGGATGGGGATACAGCAACTCTCCTGGATGAGTATTCAGTCGTCGCTCTGGATGGGGATTCAGGCACCCCCCTGGATGGGGATTCAGCCACCCTCCTGGATGAGGATTCTGCCACCCTCCTGGATGGGGATTCAGCCACTCTCCCGGGTGAGGATTCAGCCACCTCCCTGGATGGGAATTCAGCCACCCTCCCTGGATGGGGATTCAGGCACTCTTTGGGATGGGGATTCAGCCACCCCCCTGGATGGGGATTCAGCCACCCTCCTGGATGTGGATTCAGCCACCCTCCCTGGATGAGGATTCTGCCATCTCCCTGGATGAGGATTCAGCCAGCAATCTGGACGCGGATTCAACCATCCCCCTGGATGGGGATTCAGCCACTCTCCTGGATGAGGATTCAGCCACCCCAGTGGATGGGGATTCAGCCACCCCCCTGGATGGGGATTCAGCCACCTCCCTGGATGGGGATTCAGGCACCCTCCTGGATGGGGATACAGCCAGTCTCCTGGATGAGGATTCAGCCACCTCCCTGGATGAGGATTCCGCCACCTCCATGGATGGGGATTCAGCCACCCTCCTGGATGGGGATTCAGCCACCTCCCTGGATGAGGATTCAGCCACCCCAGTGGATGGGGATTCAGCCACCCCCCTGGATGGGGATTCAGCCACCTCCCTCGATGGGGATTCAGGCACCCTCCTGGATGGGGATACAGCCACCTCCCTGGATGGGGATTCAGCCACCTCCATGGATGAGGATTCAGCCACCTCCCTGGATGGGAATTCAGCCACCCCCCTGGATGGGGATTCAGCCACCCCCCTGGATGGGGATTCAGGCACCCTCCAGGATGTGGATTCAGCCACCCACCTGGATGGGGATTCAACCACCTCAGTGAATGGGGATTCAGCCACCTCCCTGAATGGGGATTCAGGCACCCTGCTGGATGGGGATTCAGGCACCCTCCTGGATGGGGATGCAGCCACACCCCTGGATGGGGATTCAGCCACTCTCCTGGATGAGGATTCAGCCACCTCCCTGGATGAGGATTCTGCCACCTCCCTGGGTGGGGATTCAGGCACCCTGCTGGATGGGGATTCAGCCACTCTCCTGCATCTGGATTCAGCCACACCCCTGCATGAGGATTCTGCCACCTCCCTGGATGGGGATTCAGCCACCCTCCTGGATGGGGATTCAGCCACCTCCCTGGATGTGGATTCAGCCACCCTCCTGGATGGGGATTCAGCCACCTCCCTGGATGTGGATTCAGCCACCCCCCTGGATGGGGATTCAGCCACCTCCCTCGATGGGGATTCAGGCACCCTCCTGGATGGGGATACAGCCACCTCCCTGGATGAGGATTCTGCCACCTCCCTGGATGGGGATTCAGCCACCTCCCTCGATGGGGATTCAGGCACCCTCCTGGATGGGGATTCAGCCACCTCCCTGGATGAGGATTCAGCCACCCCCCTGGATGGGGATTCAGCCACCCCCCTGGATGGGGATTCAGTCACCTCCCTCGATGGTGATTCAGGCACCCTCCTGGATGGGGATACAGCCACTCTCCTGGATGAGGATTCAGCCACCTCCCTGGATGAGGATTCTGCCACCTCCCTGGATGGGGATTCAGCCACCCCCCTGGATGGGGATTCAGCCACCTCCCTCGATGGTGATTCAGGCACCCTCCTGGATGGGGATACAGCCACCTCCCTGGATGGGGATTGAGGCACCCTCCTGGATGGGGATAAAGCCAGACCCCTGGATGGGGTTTCAGCCACTCTCCTGGATGAGGATTCAGCCACCCTTCAGGATCGGGATTCAGCCACTCTCCTGGATGAGGATATAGCCACACCCCTGGATGGGGATTCAGCCACTCTCCTGGATGAGGATTCAGCCACCCCAGTGGATGGGGATTCAGCCACCCCCCTGGATGGGGATTCAGGCACCCTCCTGGATGGGGATACAGCCACCTCACTGGATGGGGATTCAGCCGCCGCTCTAGATGGGGATTCAGGCACCCTCCTGGATGGGGATTCAGCCACCCTTCAGGATCGGGATTCAGCCACTCTCCTGGATGACGATATAGCCACCCCCCTGGATGGGGATTCAGCCACGTCCTTAATGGGGATTCAGCCACCTCCCTGGATGGGGATACAGCAACTCTCCTGGATGAGTATTCAGTCGTCGCTCTGGATGGGGATTCAGGCACCCCCCTGGATGGGGATTCAGCCACCCTCCTGGATGAGGATTCTGCCACCCTCCTGGATGGGGATTCAGCCACCTCCCTCGATGGGGATTCAGGCACCCTCCTGGATGGGGATACAGCCACCTCCCTGGATGAGGATTCTGCCACCTCCCTGGATGGGGATTCAGCCACCTCCCTCGATGGGGATTCAGGCACCCTCCTGGATGGGGATTCAGCCACCTCCCTGGATGAGGATTCAGCCACCCCCCTGGATGGGGATTCAGCCACCCCCCTGGATGGGGATTCAGTCACCTCCCTCGATGGTGATTCAGGCACCCTCCTGGATGGGGATACAGCCACTCTCCTGGATGAGGATTCAGCCACCTCCCTGGATGAGGATTCTGCCACCTCCCTGGATGGGGATTCAGCCACCCCCCTGGATGGGGATTCAGCCACCTCCCTCGATGGTGATTCAGGCACCCTCCTGGATGGGGATACAGCCACCTCCCTGGATGGGGATTGAGGCACCCTCCTGGATGGGGATAAAGCCAGACCCCTGGATGGGGTTTCAGCCACTCTCCTGGATGAGGATTCAGCCACCCTTCAGGATCGGGATTCAGCCACTCTCCTGGATGAGGATATAGCCACACCCCTGGATGGGGATTCAGCCACTCTCCTGGATGAGGATTCAGCCACCCCAGTGGATGGGGATTCAGCCACCCCCCTGGATGGGGATTCAGGCACCCTCCTGGATGGGGATACAGCCACCTCACTGGATGGGGATTCAGCCGCCGCTCTAGATGGGGATTCAGGCACCCTCCTGGATGGGGATTCAGCCACCCTTCAGGATCGGGATTCAGCCACTCTCCTGGATGACGATATAGCCACCCCCCTGGATGGGGATTCAGCCACGTCCTTAATGGGGATTCAGCCACCTCCCTGGATGGGGATACAGCAACTCTCCTGGATGAGTATTCAGTCGTCGCTCTGGATGGGGATTCAGGCACCCCCCTGGATGGGGATTCAGCCACCCTCCTGGATGAGGATTCTGCCACCCTCCTGGATGGGGATTCAGCCACTCTCCCGGGTGAGGATTCAGCCACCTCCCTGGATGGGAATTCAGCCACCCTCCCTGGATGGGGATTCAGGCACTCTTTGGGATGGGGATTCAGCCACCCCCCTGGATGGGGATTCAGCCACCCTCCTGGATGTGGATTCAGCCACCCTCCCTGGATGAGGATTCTGCCATCTCCCTGGATGAGGATTCAGCCAGCAATCTGGACGCGGATTCAACCATCCCCCTGGATGGGGATTCAGCCACTCTCCTGGATGAGGATTCAGCCACCCCAGTGGATGGGGATTCAGCCACCCCCCTGGATGGGGATTCAGCCACCTCCCTGGATGGGGATTCAGGCACCCTCCTGGATGGGGATACAGCCAGTCTCCTGGATGAGGATTCAGCCACCTCCCTGGATGAGGATTCCGCCACCTCCATGGATGGGGATTCAGCCACCCTCCTGGATGGGGATTCAGCCACCTCCCTGGATGAGGATTCAGCCACCCCAGTGGATGGGGATTCAGCCACCCCCCTGGATGGGGATTCAGCCACCTCCCTCGATGGGGATTCAGGCACCCTCCTGGATGGGGATACAGCCACCTCCCTGGATGGGGATTCAGCCACCTCCATGGATGAGGATTCAGCCACCTCCCTGGATGGGAATTCAGCCACCCCCCTGGATGGGGATTCAGCCACCCCCCTGGATGGGGATTCAGGCACCCTCCAGGATGTGGATTCAGCCACCCACCTGGATGGGGATTCAACCACCTCAGTGAATGGGGATTCAGCCACCTCCCTGAATGGGGATTCAGGCACCCTGCTGGATGGGGATTCAGGCACCCTCCTGGATGGGGATGCAGCCACACCCCTGGATGGGGATTCAGCCACTCTCCTGGATGAGGATTCAGCCACCTCCCTGGATGAGGATTCTGCCACCTCCCTGGGTGGGGATTCAGGCACCCTGCTGGATGGGGATTCAGCCACTCTCCTGCATCTGGATTCAGCCACACCCCTGCATGAGGATTCTGCCACCTCCCTGGATGGGGATTCAGCCACCCTCCTGGATGGGGATTCAGCCACCTTCCTGGATGAGGATTCAGCCACCCCCGTGGATAGGGATTCAGCCACCTCCCTGGATGGGGATTCAGGCATCCTCCCGGATGGGGATACAGCCACCGCTCTGGATGGGGATTCAGGCACCCTCCTGGATGGGGATACAGCCAGACCACTGGATGGGGTTTCAGCCACTCTCCTGGATGAGGATTCAGCCACCTCCCTGGATGGGGATTCAGCCACTCTCCTGGATGAGGATTCAGCCACCTCCCTGGATGGGGATTCAGCTACCTCCTTAATGGGAATTCAGGCACCCCCCAGGATGGTGATTCAGCCACCTCCTTAATGGGGATTCAGCCACCTCCCTGGATGGGGATTCAGCCCCCTCCCTGGATGAGGATTCTGCCACTCTCCGGGATGAACATTCAGCCACACTCCTGGATGACGATTCAGGCACCTCCCTGGATGGGGATTCAGCCACCTCCCTGGATGAGGATTCAGCCACCCTCCGGGATGGATATTCAGCCACTCTCCTGGATGACGATTCAGGCACCTCCCTGGATGGGAATTGAGCCACCCTCTCTGGATGAGGATCCAGCCACACCCCTGGATGGGGTTTCATCCACTCTCATGGATGAGGATTCAGCCACCCCCGTGGATGGGAATTCAGCCACCCTCCCTGGATGAGGATTGTGCCATCTCCCTGGATGGGGATTCAGCCACACTCCGAGATGGGGATTCAGCCATTCTCGTAGATGAGGTTCGAGGCACCTCCCTGGATGGGAATTCAGCCACTCTGCTGGATGGGGATTCAGTCATCCCCCTGGATGGGGATTCAGCCACCACTCTGGACGGAGATTGAACCACGCCCCTGGATGGGGATTCAGCCACTCTCCTGGATCTGGATTCAGCCACCTCCCTGGATGAGGATTCAGCCACCTCCCTGGATGGGGATTCAGGCACCTCCTGGATCTGGATTCAGCCACCTCCCTGGATGAGGATTCAGCCACCCCAGTGGATGGGCATTCAGGCACCCTCCTGGATGGGGATACAGCCACCTCCCTGGATGGGGATTCAGGCACCCTCCTGGATGGGGATACAGCCAGACCCCTGGATGGGGATTCAGCCACTCTCCTGGGTGAGGATTCAGTCACCGGTCTGGATGGGAATTTAGCCCTCCCCGGATGGGAATTCTGCCACCCCCCTGCATGGGGATTCACCAACCTCCTTAATGGGGATTCAGCCACCCTCCTGGATGGGGATTCAGACACTCTCCGGAATGGATATTCAGCCACTGTCCTGGATGTGGATTCAGCCACCTCCCTGGATGGGGATTCAGGCACCTCCTGGATCTGGATTCAGCCACCACCCTGGATGAGGATTCTGCCACCCCAGTGGATGGGCATTCAGCCACCCCCCTGGATAGGGATTCAGCCACCTCCCTGGATGGGGATTCAGGCACCCTCCTGGATGAGTATTCAGCCACCCTTCTGGATGGGGATTCAGCCCCCCCCCCGGATGGGGATTCCGCCACCCTCCTGGATGGGGATTCAGCCACCCTTCTGGATGGGGATTCTGCCCCCCCCGGATGGGCATTCAGCCAAATCCCTGGATGGGGATTCAGCCACCCCCTTGGATGGGGATTCAGCCACCCTCCTGGATGAGTATTCAGCCACCCTTCTGGAAGGGGATTCAGCCCCCCCCCGGATGGGGATTCCGCCACCCTCCTGGATGGGGATTCAGCCACTCTCCTGGATGAGGATTCAGCCACCCCAGTGGATGGGCATTCAGCCACCCCCCCGGATAGGGATTCAGCCACCTCCCTGGATGGGGATTCAGGCACCCTCCTGGATGGGGATACAACCAGACCCCTGGATGGGGATTCAGCTCCCCCCGGATGGGGATACCGCCACCCTCCTGGATGGGGATTCAGCCACTCTCCTGGGTGAGGATTCAGCCACCCCTCTGGATGGGGATTTAGCCCTCCCCGGATGGGAATTCTGCCACCCCCCTGCATGGGTATTCCCCAATCTCCTTAATGGGGATTCAGCCACCCTCCTGGATGAGGATTCAGCCACTCTCCGGGATGGATATTCAGCCACTCTCCTGGATGAGGATTCAGGCACCTCCCTGGATGGGGATTCAGGCACCCTCTCTGGATGAGGATTCAGCCACCCTTCTCGATGGGGATTCAGCCGCCCTTGTGGATGGCGATCCTGGCACACCCCTGGATGGGGTTTCAGCCACTCTCATGGATGAGGATTCAGCCACCTCCCTGGATGGGAATTCAGCCACCCTCCCTGGATGAGAATTCTGCCATCTCCCTGGATGGGGATTCAGCCACCTCCCTGGATGAGGATTGAGCCACCTCCCTGGATGGGGATTCAGACACCCTTCTTAATGGGGATTCAGCCACCTCCCTGGATGGGGATTGGGCCACTCTCCGGGATGGGGATTCAGCCACTGTCCTGGATAATGTTTCCGGCACCTACCTGGATGGGAATTCAGCCACCCTTCCTGGAAGAGGATTCAGCCACCCTTCTGGATGGGGATTCTGCCACCTCCCTGGACGAGGATTCTGCCATCTACCTGGATGAGGATTCAGCCACCCCTCTGGACAGGGATTCAACCACAACCCTGAATGGGGATTCAGCCACTATCCTGGATGAGGATTCAGCCACCCTTCTGGATGGGGATTCAGCCACTCTCCTGGATGAGGATTCAGCCACTCTCCAGGATGAATATTCAGCCACTCACCTGGATGACGATTCAGGCACCTCCCTGGATGGGAATTGAGCCACCCTCTCTGGATGAGGATTCAGCCACCCTTCTCGATGGGGATTCAGCCACCCTCGGGGATGGGGATCCATCCACACCCCTGGATGGGGTTTCAGCCACTCTCATGGATGAGGATTCAGCCACCTCCCTGGATGGGAATTCAGCCACCCTCCCTGGATGAGAATTCTGCCATCTCCCTGGATGGGGATTCAGCCACCTCCCTGGATGAGGATTCAGCCACTCTCCAAGATGGGGATTCAGCCTCCCCCCGGATGGGGATTCCACCACCCTCCTGGATGAGGATTCAGCCACTCTCCGGGATGGATATTCAGCCACTCTCCTGGATGAGGATTCAGGCACCTCCCTGGATGGGGATTCAGGCACTCTCTCTGGATGAGGATTCAGCCACCCTTCTCGATGGGGATTCAGCCACCCTCGTGGATGAGGATTCAGCCACCTCCCTGGAGGGGAATTCAGCCACCCTCCCTGGATGAGAATTTTGCCATCTCCCTGGATGGGGATTCAGCCACCTCCCTGGATGAGGGTTCAGCCACTCTCCGGGATGAATATTCAGCCACTCTCCTGGATGACGATTCAGGCACCTCCCTGGATGGGAATTGAGCCACCCTCTCTGGATGAGGATCCAGCCACACCCCTGGATGGGGTTTCAGCCACTCTCATGGATGAGGATTCAGCCACCTCCCTGGATGGGAATTCAGCCACCCTCCCTGGATGAGAATTCTGCCATCTCCCTGGATGGGGATTCAGCCACCCCCCTGGATGAGGATTCAGCCACTCTCCGAGATGGGGATTCAGCCACTCTCGTAGATGAGGTTCGAGGCTCCTCCCTGGATGGGTATTCAGCCACTCTCCTGGATGTGGATTCAGCCACCTCCCTGGATGGGGATTCAGCCACTCTCCTGGATGTGGATTCAGTCACCCCCCTGGATGGGGATTCAGCCACTCTCCTGGATCTGGATTCAGCCACCTCACTGGATGAGGATTCGGCCACCCCAGTGGATGGGCATTCAGCCACCCACCCGGATAGGGATTCAGCCACCTCCCTGGATGGGGATTCAGGCACCCTCCTGAATGAGTATTCAGCCACCCTCCTGGATGGGGATTCAGGCACCCTCCTGAATGAGTATTCAGCCACCTCCCTGGATGGGGATTCAGGCACCCTCCTGAATGAGTATTCAACCATCCCCCTGGATGGGGATTCAGCCACTCTCCTGGATGAGGATTCAGCCACCTCCCCGGATGGGAATTCAGGCACCTCCTTAATGGGGATTCAGCCACCCTCCTGGATGGGGATTCAGCCACCTCCTTAATGGGAATTCTGGCACCCCCCTAGATGGGGATTCAGCCACCTCCTTAATGGGGATTCAGCCACCCCACTGGATGGGGATTCAGCCACTCTCCTGGATGAGGATTCAGCCGCCGCTCTGGATGGGGATTCAGGCACCCTCCAGGATGGGAATTCAGCCACCCTCCCTGGATGGGGATTCAGCCACCCTCCTGGATGAGGATTCAGCCACCTCCCGGGATGGGAACTCAGCCACCCTCCCTGGATGAGGATTCTGCCATCTCCCTGGATGAGGATTCAGCCACCACTCTGGACAGGGATTCAACCACCCCCCTGGATGGGGATTCAGCCACTCTCCTGGATGAGGGTTCACCCACCTCCCTGGATGAGGATTCTGCCACGTCCCTGGATGGGGATTCAGCCACCTCCATGGATGAGGATTCAGCCACCCCTGTGGATGAGGATTCAGCCACCCCCCTGGATGGGGATTCAGCCACCCTCCAGGATGTGGATTCAGCCACCCACCTGGATGGGGATTCAACCATCTCAATGAATGGGGATTCAGCCACCTCCCTGAATGGGGATTCAGGCACCCTGCTGAATGGGGATTCAGGCACCCTCCTGGATGGGGATGCAGCCACACCCCTGGATGGGGATTCAGCCTCTCTCCTGGATGAGGATTCAGCCACCTCCCTGGATGAGGATTCTGCCACCTGCCTGGATGGGGATTCAGCCACCCTCCTGGATGGGGATTCAGCCACCTTCCTGGATGAGGATTCAGCCGCCCCAGTGGATGGGGATTCAGCCACCCTCCTGGATGGGGATGCAGCCACAACCCTGGATGGGGATTCAGCCACTCTCCTGGATGAGGATTCAGCCACCTCCCTGGATGAGGATTCTGCCACACCCCTGGATGGGGATTCAGCCACTCTCCTGCATCTGGATTCAGCCACCTCCCTGGATGAGGATTCTGCCACCTCCCTGGATGGGGATTCATGCATCCTCCTGGATGGGGATACAGCCTGACCACTGGATGGGGTTTCAGCCACTCTCCTGGATGAGGATTCAGCCACCTCCCTGGATGGGGATTCAGCCACTCATCTGGATGAGGATTCAGCCACCCCCCTGGATGGGGATTCACCCACCTCCTTAATGGGGATTCAGGCACCCCCCAGGATGGTGATTCACCCACCTCCTTAATGGGGATTCGGCCACTCTCCTGGATGCGGATTCAGCTACCTCCCTGGATGAGGATTCTGCCAACTCCCGGGATGGGGATTCAGGCACCCTGCTGGATGGGGATTCAGGCGCCCCAGTGGATGGGGATTCAGCCAACCCCCTGGATGGGGATTCAGCCACCCCCCTGGATGGGGATTCAGCCACCTCCCTGGATGGGGATTCAGGCACCCTCCTGGATGGGGATACAGCCCCCTCCCTGGATGGGGATTCAGCCACCTCCATGGATGGGGATTCAGGCACCCTCCCTGATCGGGATACAGCCAACTCCCTGGATGGGGATTCAGCCACTCTCCTGGGAGAGGATTCAGCCACCCCCCTGGATGGGGATTTAGCCCTCCCCGGATGGCAATTCTGCCACCCCCCTGCATGGGGATTCACCAACCTCCTTAATGGGGATTCAGCCACCCTCCTGGATGAGGATTCAGCCACTCTCCGGGATGGATATTCAGCCACTCTCCTGGATGTGGATTCAGGCACCTCCCTGGATGGGGATTCAGGCACTCTCTCTGGATGAGGATTCAGCCACCCTTCACGATGGGGATTCAGCCACCCTCGTGGATGAGGATTCAGCCACCTCCCTGGAGGGGAATTCAGCCACCCTCCCTGGATGAGAATTTTACCATCTCCCTGGATGGGGATTCAGCCACCTCCCTGGATGAGGATTCAGACACTCTCCGGGATGAATATTCAGCCACTCTCCTGGATGACGATTCAGGCACCTCCCTGGATGGGGATTCAGCCACCTCCCTGGATGAGGGTTCAGCCACTCTCCGGGATGAATATTCAGCCACTCTCCTGGATGACGATTCAGGCACCTCCCTGGATGGGAATTGAGCCACCCTCTCTGGATGAGGATCCAGCCACACCCCTGGATGGGGTTTCAGCCACTCTCATGGATGAGGATTCAGCCACCTCCCTGGATGGGAATTCAGCCACCCTCCCTGGATGAGAATTCTGCCATCTCCCTGGATGGGGATTCAGCCACCTCCCTGGATGAGGATTCAGCCACTCTCCGAGATGGGGATTCAGCCACTCTCGTAGATGAGGTTCGAGGCACCTCCCTGGATGGGAATTCAGCCACTCTCCTGGATGTGGATTCAGCCACCTCCCTGGATGGGGATTCAGCCACTCTCCTGGATGTGGATTCAGTCACCCCCCTGGATGGGGATTCAGCCACTCTCCTGGATCTGGATTCAGCCACCTCACTGGATGAGGATTCAGCCACCCTCCTGAATGAGTATTCAGCCACCCTTCTGGATGGGGATTCAGCCCCCCCCGGATGTGGATTCCGCCACCCTTCTGGATGGGGATTCAGCCACCCTCCTGGATGAGTATTCAGCCACCCTTCTGGATGAGGATTCAGCCCCCCCCGGATGGGGATTCCGCCACCTTCCTGGATGAGGATTCAGCCACCCCCCTGGATGGGGATTTAGCCCTCCCCGGATGGCAATTCTGCCACCCCCCTGCATGGGGATTCACCAACCTCCTTAATGGGGATTCAGCCACCCTCCTGGATGAGGATTCAGCCACCCTTCTGGAAGGGGATTCAGCCCCCCCTGGATGGGGATTCCGCCACCCCCCCTGGATGGGGATTTAGCCCTCCCCGGATGGCAATTCTGCCAGCCCCCTGCATGGGGATTCACCAACCTCCTTAATGGGGATTCAGCCACCCTCCTGGATGAGGATTCAGCCACTCTCCGGGATGGATATTCAGCCACTCTCCTGGATGAGGATTCAGGCACCTCCCTGGATGGGGATTCAGGCACTCTCTCTGGATGAGGATTCAGCCACCCCCCTGGATGGGGATTTAGCCCTCCCCGGATGGCAATTCTGCCACCCCCCTGCATGGGGATTCACCAACCTCCTTAATGGGGATTCAGCCACCCTCCTGGATGAGGATTCAGCCACTCTCCGGGATGGATATTCAGCCACTCTCCTGGATGAGGATTCAGGCACCTCCCTGGATGGGGATTCAGGCACTCTCTCTGGATGAGGATTCAGCCACCCTTCTCGATGGGGATTCAGCCACCCTCGTGGATGAGGATTCAGACACCTCCCCGGATGGGAATTCAGCCACCCTCCCAGGATGAGAATTCTGCCATCTCCCTGGATGGGGATTCAGCCACCTCCCTGGATGAGGTTTCAGCCACCTCCCTGGATGGGGATTCAGGCACCCTCCTTAATGGGGATTCAGCCACCTCCCTGGATGGGGATTCAGCCACCTCCCTGGATGAGGATTCTGCCACTCTCCGGGATGAATATTCAGCCACACTCCTGGATGACGATTCAGGCACCTCCCTGGATGAGGATTCAGCCACCCTCCGGGATGGATGTTCAGCCACTCTCCTGGATGACGATTCAGGCACCTCCCTGGATGGGAATTGAGCCACCCTCTCTGGATGAGGATTCAGCCACCCTTCTCGATGGGGATTCAGCCACCTTCCTGGATGATGATTCAGCCACACCCCTGGATGGGGTTTCATCCACTCTCATGGATGAGGATTCAGCCACCCCCGTGGATGGGAATTCAGCCACCCTCCCTGGATGAGGATTGTGCGATCTCCCTGGATGGGGATTCAGCCACTCTCCGAGATGGGGATTCAGCCATTCTCGTAGATGAGGTTCGAGGCACCTCCCTGGATGGGAATTCAGCCACTCTCCTGGATGTGGATTCAGCCTCCTCCCTGGATGGGGATTCAGCCACTCTGCTGGATGGGGATTCAGTCACCCCCCTGGATGGGGATTCAGCCGCCACTCTGGACGGAGATTGAACCACGCCCCCGGATGGGCATTCAGCCAAATCCCTGGATGGGGATTCAGCCACCCCCTTGGATGGGGATTCAGCCACCCTCCTGGATTAGTATTCAGCCACCCTTCTGGAAGGGGATTCAGCCCCCCCTGGATGGGGATTCCGCCACCCCCCTGGATGGGGATTTAGCCCTCCCCGGATGGCAATTCTGCCACCCCCCTGCATGGGGATTCACCAACCTCCTTAATGGGGATTCAGCCACCCTCCTGGATGAGGATTCAGCCACTCTCCGGGATGGATATTCAGCCACTCTCCTGGATGAGGATTCAGGCACCTCCCTGGATGGGGATTCAGGCACTCTCTCTGGATGAGGATTCAGCCACCCCCCTGGATGGGGATTTAGTCCTCCCCGGATGGCAATTCTGCCACCCCCCTGCATGGGGATTCACCAACCTCCTTAATGGGGATTCAGCCACCCTCCTGGATGAGGATTCAGCCACTCTCCGGGATGGATATTCAGCCACTCTCCTGGATGAGGATTCAGGCACCTCCCTGGATGGGGATTCAGGCACTCTCTCTGGATGAGGATTCAGCCACCCTTCTCGATGGGGATTCAGCCACCCTCGTGGATGAGGATTCAGCCACCTCCCTGGATGGGAATTCAGCCACCCTCCCAGGATGAGAATTCTGCCATCTCCCTGGATGGGGATTCAGCCACCTCCCTGGATGAGGTTTCAGCCACCTCCCTGGATGGGGATTCAGGCACCCTCCTTAATGGGGATTCAGCCACCTCCCTGGATGGGGATTCAGCCACCTCCCTGGATGAGGATTCTGCCACTCTCCAGGATGAATATTCAGCCACACTCCTGGATGACGATTCAGGCACCTCCCTGGATGGGGATTCAGCCACCTCCCTGGATGAGGATTCAGCCACCCTCCGGGATGGATATTCAGCCACTCTCCTGGGTGACGATTCAGGCACCTCCCTGGATGGGAATTGAGCCACCCTCTCTGAATGAGGATTCAGCCACCCGTCTCGATGGGGATTCAGCCACCTTCCTGGATGATGATTCAGCCACACCCCTGGATGGGGTTTCATCCACTCTCATGGATGAGGATTCAGCCACCCCCGTGGATGGGAATTCAGCCACCCTCCCTGGATGAGGATTGTGCCATCTCCCTGGATGGGGATTCAGCCACTCTCCGAGATGGGGATTCAGCCATTCTCGTAGATGAGGTTCGAGGCACCTCCCTGGATGGGAATTCAGCCACTCTCCTGGATGTGGATTCAGCCTCCTCCCTGGATGGGGATTCAGCCACTCTCCTGGATGGGGATTCAGTCACCCCCCTGGATGGGGATTCAGCCGCCACTCTGGACGGAGATTGAACCACGCCCCTGGATGGGGATTCAGGCACCCTCCTGGATGGGGATACAGCCAGACCCCTGGATGGGGATTCAGCCACTCTCCTGGGTGAGGATTCAGTCACCGCGCTGGATGGGAATTTAGCCCTCCCCGGATGGGAATTCTGCCGCCCCCCTGCATGGGGATTCACCAACCTCCTTAATGGGGATTCAGCCACCCTCCTGGATGGGGATTCAGACACTCTCCGGAATGGATATTCAGGCACCTCCTGGATCCGGATTCAGGCACTCTCTCTGGATGAGGATTCTGCCACCCCAGTGGATGGGCATTCAGCCACCCCCCTGGATAGGGATTCAGCCACCTCCCTGGATGGGGATTCAGGCACCCTCCTGGATGGGGATACAGCCAGACCCCTGGATGGGGATTCAGCCCCCCCGGGATGGGGATTCCGCCACCCTCCTGGATGGGAATTCAGCCACTCTCCTGGGTGAGGATACAGCCACCCCCCTGGATGGGGATTCATCCACCTCCCTGGATGGGGATTCAGGCACCCTCCTGGATGAGTATTCAGCCACCCTTCTGGATGGGGATTCAGCCCCGCCCCGGATGGGGATTCCGCCACCCTCCTGGATGGGGATTCAGCCACCCTTCTGGATGGGGATTCTGCCCCCCCCGGATGGGCATTCAGCCAAATCCCTGGATGGGGATTCAGCCACCCCCTTGGATGGGGATTCAGCCACCCTCCTGGATGAGTATTCAGCCACCCTTCTGGAAGGGGATTCAGCCCCCCCCCGGATGGGGATTCCGCCACCCTCCTGGATGGGGATTCAGCCACTCTCCTGGATGAGGATTCAGCCACCCCAGTGGATGGGCATTCAGCCACCCCCCCGGATAGGGATTCAGCCACCTCCCTTGATGGGGATTCAGGCACCCTCCTGGATGGGGATACAGCCACCTCCCTGGATGGGGATTCAGCCACCCTCCTGGATGGGGATACAACCAGACCCCTGGATGGGGATTCAGCTCCCCCCGGATGGGGATATCGCCACCCTCATGGATGGGGATTCAGCCACTCTCCTGGGTGAGGATTCAGCCACCCCTCTGGATGGGGATTTAGCCCTCCCCGGATGGGAATTCTGCCACCCCCCTGCATGGGTATTCCCCAATCTCCTTAATGGGGATTCAGCCACACTCCTGGATGAGGATTCAGCCACTCTCCAGGATGGATATTCAGCCACTCTCCTGGATGAGGATTCAGGCACCTCCCTGGATGGGGATTCAGGCACCCTCTCTGGATGAGGATTCAGCCACCCTTCTCGATGGGGATTCAGCCACCCTTGTGGATGGGGATCCAAGCACACCCCTGGATGGGGTTTCAGCCACTCTCATGGATGAGGATTCAGCCACCTCCCTGGATGGGAATTCAGCCACCCTCCCTGGATGAGAATTCTGCCATCTCCCTGGATGGGGATTCAGCCACCTCCCTGGATGAGGATTCAGCCACCTCCCTGGATGGGGATTCAGGCACCCTTCTTAATGGGGATTCAGCCACCTCCCTGGATGGAGATTGGGCCACTCTCCGGGATGGGGATTCAGCCACTGTCCTGGATGATGTTTCCGGCACCTACCTGGATGGGAATTCAGCCACCCTTCCTGGAAGAGGATTCAGCCACCCTTCTGGATGGGGATTCTGCCACCTCCCTGGACGAGGATTCTGCCATCTACCTGGATGAGGATTCAGCCACCCCTCTGGACAGGGATTCAACCACAACCCTGAATGTGGATTCAGCCACTATACTGGATGAGGATTCAGGCACTCTTCTGGATGGGGATTCAGCCACTCTCCTGGATGAGGAATCAGCCACTCTCCAGGATGAATATTCAGCCACTCACCTGGATGACGATTCAGGCACCTCCCTGGATGGGAATTGAGCCACCCTCTCTGGATGAGGATTCAGCCACCCTTCTCGATGGGGATTCAGCCACCCTCTTGGATGGGGATTCCGCCACCCTCCTGGATGAGTATTCAGCCACCCTTCTGGATGGGGATTCAGCTTCCCCCCGAATGGGGATTCCACCACCCTCCTGGATGAGGATTCAGCCACTCTCCGGGATGAGGATTCAGGCACCTCCCTGGATGGGGATTCAGGCACTCTCTCTGGATGAGGATTCAGCCACCCTTCTCGATGGGGATTCAGCCACCCTCGTGGATGAGGATTCAGCCACCTCCCAGGAGGGGAATTCAGCCACCCTCCCTGGATGAGAATTTTGCCATCTCCCTGGATGGGGATTCAGCCACCTCCCTGGATGAGGATTCAGTCACTCTCCGGGATGAATATTCAGCCACTCTCCTGGATGACGATTCAGGCACCTCCCTGGATGGGGATTCAGCCACCTCCCTGGATGAGGGTTCAGCCACTCTCCGGGGTGAATATTCAGCCACTCTCCTGGATGACGATTCAGGCACCTCCCTGGATGGGAATTGAACCACCCTCTCTGGATGAGGATCCAGCCACACCCCTGGATGGGGTTTCAGCCACTCTCATGGATGAGGATTCAGCCACCTCCCTGGATGGGAATTCAGCCACCCTCCCTGGATGAGAATTCTGCCATCTCCCTGGATGGGGATTCAGCCACCTCCCTGGATGAGGATTCAGCCACTCTCCAAGATGGGGATTCAGCCACTCTCGTAGACGAGGTTCGAGGTACCTCCCTGGATGGGAATTCCGCCACTCTCCTGGATGTGGATTCAGCCACCTCCCTGGATGGGGATTCAGCCACTCTCCTGGATGTGGATTCAGTCACCCCCCTGGATGAATATTCAGCCACTCTCCTGGATCTGGATTCAGCCACCTCACTGGATGAGGATTCAGCCACCCTCCTGAATGAGTATTCAGCCACCCTTCTGGATGGGGATTCAGCCCCCCCCGGATGTGGATTCCGCCACCCTTCTGGATGGGGATTCAGCCACCCTCCTGGATGGGGATTCAGCCTCCCCCGGATGGGGATTCCGCCACCCTCCTGGATGGGGATTCAGCCACCCTTCTGGATGGGGATTCAGCCCCCCCCGGATGGGCATTCAGCCAAATCCCTGGATGGGGATTCAGCCACCCTCCTGGATTAGTATTCAGCCACCCTTCTGGAAGGGGATTCAGCCCCCCCTGGATGGGAATTCCGCCACCCTCCTGGATGAGGATTCAGCCACCCCCCTGGATGGGGATTTAGCCCTCCCCGGATGGCAATTCTGCCACCCCCCTGCATGGGGATTCACCAACCTCCTTAATGGGGATTCAGCCACCCTCCTGGATGAGGATTCAGCCACTCTCCGGGATGGATATTCAGCCACTCTCCTGGATGAGGATTCAGGAACCTCCCTGGATGGGGATTCAGGCACTCTCTCTGGATGAGGATTCAGCCACCCCATCTGGATGGGGATTTAGTCCTCCCCGGATGGCAATTCTGCCACCCCCCTGCATGGGGATTCACCAACCTCCTTAATGGGGATTCAGCCACCCTCCTGGATGAGGATTCAGCCACTCTCCGGGATGGATATTCAGCCACTCTCCTGGATGAGGATTCAGGCACCTGCCTGGATGGGGATTCAGGCACTCTCTCTGGATGAGGATTCAGCCACCCTTCTCGATGGGGATTCAGCCACCCTCGTGGATGAGGATTCAGCCACCTCCCTGGATGGGAATTCAGCCACCCTCCCAGGATGAGAATTCTGCCATCTCCCTCGATGGGGATTCAGCCACCTCCCTGGATGAGGTTTCAGCCACCTCCCTGGATGGGGATTCAGGCATCCTCCTTAATGGGGATTCAGCCACCTCCCTGGATGGGGATTCAGCCACCTCCCTGGATGAGGATTCTGCCACTCTCCGGGATGAATATTCAGCCACACTCCTGGATGACGATTCAGGCACCTCCCTGGATGGGGATTCAGCCACCTCCCTGGATGAGGATTCAGCCACCCTCCGGGATGGATATTCAGCCACTCTCCTGGATGACGATTCAGGCACCTCCCTGGATGGGAATTGAGCCACCCTCTCTGGATGAGGATTCAGCCACCCTTCTCGATGGGGATTCAGCCACCTTCCTGGATGATGATTCAGCCACACCCCTGGATGGGGTTTCATCCACTCTCATGGATGAGGATTCAGCCACCTCCCTGGATGGGAATTCAGCCACCCTCCCTGGATGAGGATTGTGCGATCTCCCTGGATGGGGATTCAGCCACTCTCCGAGATGGGGATTCAGCCATTCTCGTAGATGAGGTTCGAGGCACCTCCATGGATGGGAATTCAGCCACTCTCCTGGATGTGGATTCAGCCTCCTCCCTGGATGGGGATTCAGCCACTCTCCTGGATGGGGATTCAGCCACCCCCGTGGATGGGGATTCAGCCGCCACTCTGGACGGAGATTGAACCACGCCCCTGGATGGGGATTCAGGCACCTCCTGGATCTGGATTCAGCCACCTCCCTGGATGAGGATTCAGCCACCCCAGTGGATGGGCATTCAGGCACCCTCCTGGATGGGGATACAGCCAGCTCCCTGGATGGGGATTCAGGCACCCTCCTGGATGGGGATACAGCCAGACCCCTGGATGGGGATTCAGCCACTCTCCTGGGTGAGGATTCAGTCACCGCGCTGGATGGGAATTTAGCCCTCCCCGGATGGGAATTCTGCCACCCCCCTGCATGGGGATTCACCAACCTCCTTAATGGGGATTCAGCCACCCTCCTGGATGGGGATTCAGACACTCTCCGGAATGGATATTCAGCCACTGTCCTGGATGTGGATTCAGCCACCTCCCTGGATGGGGATTCAGGCACCTCCTGGATCTGGATTCAGCCACCACCCTGGATGAGGATTCTGCCACCCCAGTGGATGGGCATTCAGCCACCCCCCTGGATAGGGATTCAGCCACCTCCCTGGATGGGGATTCAGGCACCCTCCTGGATGGGGATACAGCCAGACCCCTGGATGGGGATTCAGCCCCCCCGGGATGGGGATTCCGCCACCCTCCTGGATGGGAATTCAGCCACTCTCCTGGGTGAGGATACAGCCACCCCCCTGGATGGGGATTCATCCACCTCCCTGGATGGGGATTCAGGCACCCTCCTGGATGAGTATTCAGCCACCCTCCTGGATGAGGATTCAGCCACTCTCCGGGATGGATATTCAGCCCCTCTCCTGGATGAGGATTCAGGCACCTCCCTGGATGGGGATTCAGGCACCCTCTCTGGATGAGGATTCAGCCACCCTTCTCGATGGGGATTCAGCCGCCCTTGTGGATGGGGATCCAGGCACACCCCTGGATGGGGTTTCAGCCACTCTCATGGATGAGGATTCAGCCACCTCCCTGGATGGGAATTCAGCCACCCTCCCTGGATGAGAATTCTGCCATCTCCCTGGATGGGGATTCAGCCACCTCCCTGGATGAGGATTCAGCCACCTCCCTGGATGGGGATTCAGACACCCTTCTTAATGGGGATTCAGCCACCTCCCTGGATGGGGATTGGGCCACTCTCCGGGATGGGGATTCAGCCACTGTCCTGGATGATGTTTCCGGCACCTACCTGGATGGGAATTCAGCCACCCTTCCTGGAAGAGGATTCAGCCACCCTTCTGGATGGGGATTCTGCCACCTCCCTGGACGAGGATTCTGCCATCTACCTGGATGAGGATTCAGCCACCCCTCTGGACAGGGATTCAACCACAACCCTGAATGTGGATTCAGCCACTATACTGGATGAGGATTCAGCCACCCTTCTGGATGGGGATCCATCCACTCTCCTGGATGAGGATTCAGCCACTCTCCAGGATGAATATTCAGCCACTCACCTGGATGACGATTCAGGCACCTCCCTGGATGGGAATTGAGCCACCCTCTCTGGATGAGGATTCAGCCACCCTTCTCGATGGGGATTCAGCCACCCTCGGGGATGGGGATCCATCCACACCCCTGGATGGGGTTTCAGCCACTCTCATGGATGAGGATTCAGCCACCTCCCTGGATGGGAATTCAGCCACCCTCCCTGTATGAGAATTCTGCCATCTCCCTGGATGGGGATTCAGCCACCTCCCTGGATGAGGATTCAGCCACTCTCCGAGATGGGGATTCAGCCACTCTTGTAGATGAGGTTCGAGGCACGTCCCTGGATGGGAATTCAGCCACTCTCCTGGATGTGTATTCAGCCACCTCACTGGATGAGGATTCAGCCACCCCAGTGGATGGGCATTCAGCCACCCCCCCCGGATAGGGATTCATCCACCTCCCTGGATGGGGATTCAGGCACCCTCCTGGATGAGTATTCAGCCACCCTTCTGGATGGGGATTCAGCCCCCCCCGGATGTGGATTCCGCCCCCCTCCTGGATGGGGATTCAGCCACCCTCTTGGATGGGGATTCAGCCACCCTCCTGGATGAGTATTCAGCCACCCTTCTGGATGGGGATTCAGCCTCCCCCCGAATGGGGATTCCACCACCCTCCTGGATGAGGATTCAGCCACTCTCCGGGATGGATATTCAGCCACTCTCCTGGATGAGGATTCAGGCACCTCCATGGATGGGGATTCAGGCACTCTCTCTGGATGAGGATTCAGCCACCCTTCTCGATGGGGATTCAGCCACCCTCGTGGATGAGGATTCAGCCACCTCCCAGGAGGGGAATTCAGCCACCCTCCCTGGATGAGAATTTTGCCATCTCCCTGGATGGGGATTCAGCCACCTCCCTGGATGAGGATTCAGTCACTCTCCGGGATGAATATTCAGCCACTCTCCTGGATGACGATTCAGGCACCTCCCTGGATGGGGATTCAGCCACCTCCCTGGATGAGGGTTCAGCCACTCTCTGGGATGAATATTCAGCCACTCTCCTGGATGACGATTCAGGCACCTCCCTGGATGGGAATTGAGCCACCCTCTCTGCATGAGGATCCAGCCACACCCCTGGATGGGGTTTCAGCCACTCTTATGGATGAGGATTCAGCCACCTCCCTGGATGGGAATTCAGCCACCCTCCCTGGATGAGAATTCTGCCTTCTCCCTGGATGGGAATTCAGCCACCTCCCTGGATGAGGATTCAGCCACTCTCCAAGATGGGGATTCAGCCACTCTCGTAGATGAGGTTCGAGGCACCTCCCTGGATGGGAATTCAGCCACTCTCCTGGATGTGGATTCAGCCACCTCCCTGGATGGGGATTCAGCCACTCTCCTGGATGTGGATTCAGTCACCCCCCTGGATGAATATTCAGCCACTCTCCTGGATCTGGATTCAGCCACCCTTCTGGATGGGGATTCAGCCCCCCCCGGATGTGGATTCCGCCACCCTTCTGGATGGGGATTCAGCCACCCTCCTGGATGAGTATTCAGCCACCCTTCTGGATGGGGATTCAGCCTCCCCCGGATGGGGATTCCGCCACCCTCCTGGATGGGGATTCAGCCACCCTTCTGGATGGGGATTCAGCCCCCCCCGGATGGGCATTCAGCCAAATCCCTGGATGGGGATTCAGCCACCCTCCTGGATTAGTATTCAGCCACCCTTCTGGAAGGGGATTCAGCCCCCCCTGGATGGGAATTCCGCCACCCTCCTGGATGAGGATTCAGCCACCCCCCTGGATGGGGATTTAGCCCTCCCCGGATGGCAATTCTGCCACCCCCCTGCATGGGGATTCACCAACCTCCTTAATGGGGATTCAGCCAACCTCCTGGATGAGTATTCAGCCACCCTTCTGGATGGGGATTCAGCCCCCCCCGGATGTGGATTCCGCCACCCTCCTGGATGGGGATTCAGCCACCCTCTTGGATGGGGATTCAGCCACCCTCCTGGATGAGTATTCAGCCACCCTTCTGGATGGGGATTCAGCTTCCCCCCGAATGGGGATTCCACCACCCTCCTGGATGAGGATTCAGCCACTCTCCGGGATGGATATTCAGCCACTCTCCTGGATGAGGATTCAGGCACCTCCCTGGATGGGGATTCAGGCACTCTCTCTGGATGAGGATTCAGCCACCCTTCTCGATGGGGATTCAGCCACCCTCGTGGATGAGGATTCAGCCACCTCCCTGGAGGGGAATTCAGCCACCCTCCCTGGATGAGAATTTTGCCATCTCCCTGGATGGGGATTCAGCCACCTCCCTGGATGAGGATTCAGTCACCCTCCGGGATGAATATTCAGCCACTCTCCTGGATGACGATTCAGGCACCTCCCTGGATGGGGATTCAGCCACCTCCCTGGATGAGGGTTCAGCCACACCCCTGGATGGGGTTTCAGCCACTCTCATGGATGAGGATTCAGCCACCTCCCTGGATGGGAATTCAGCCACCCTCCCTGGATGAGAATTCTGCCATCTCCCTGGATGGGGATTCAGCCACCTCCCTGGATGAGGATTCAGCCACTCTCCAAGATGGGGATTCAGCCACTCTCGTAGATGAGGTTCGAGGCACCTCCCTGGATGGGAATTCAGCCACTCTCCTGGATGTGGATTCAGCCACCTCCCTGGATGGGGATTCAGCCACTCTCCTGGATGTGGATTCAGTCACCCCCCTGGATGAATATTCAGCCACTCTCCTGGATCTGGATTCAGCCACCTCACTGGATGAGGATTCAGCCACCCTCCTGAATGAGTATTCAGCCACCCTTCTGGATGGGGATTCAGCCCCCCCCGGATGTGGATTCCGCCACCCTTCTGGATGGGGATTCAGCCACCCTCCTGGATGGGGATTCAGCCTCCCCCGGATGGGGATTCCGCCACCCTCCTGGATGGGGATTCAGCCACCCTTCTGGATGGGGATTCAGCCCCCCCCGGATGGGCATTCAGCCAAATCCCTGGATGGGGATTCAGCCACCCTCCTGGATTAGTATTCAGCCACCCTTCTGGAAGGGGATTCAGCCCCCCCTGGATGGGAATTCCGCCACCCTCCTGGATGAGGATTCAGCCACCCCCCTGGATGGGGATTTAGCCCTCCCCGGATGGCAATTCTGCCACCCCCCTGCATGGGGATTCACCAACCTCCTTAATGGGGATTCAGCCACCCTCCTGGATGAGGATTCAGCCACTCTCCGGGATGGATATTCAGCCACTCTCCTGGATGAGGATTCAGGCACCTCCCTGGATGGGGATTCAGGCACTCTCTCTGGATGAGGATTCAGCCACCCTTCTCGATGGGGATTCAGCCACCCTCGTGGATGAGGATTCAGCCACCTCCCTGGATGGGAATTCAGCCACCCTCCCAGGATGAGAATTCTGCCATCTCCCTGGATGGGGATTCAGCCACCTCCCTGGATGAGGTTTCAGCCACCTCCCTGGATGGGGATTCAGGCACCCTCCTTAAAGGGGATTCAGCCACCTCCCTGGATGGGGATTCAGCCACCTCCCTGGATGAGGATTCTGCCACTCTCCGGGATGAATATTCAGCCACACTCCTGGATGACGATTCAGGCACCTCCCTGGATGGGGATTCAGCCACCTCCCTGGATGAGGATTCAGCCACCCTCCGGGATGGATATTCAGCCACTCTCCTGGATGACGATTCAGGCACCTCCCTGGATGGGAATTGAGCCACCCTCTCTGGATGAGGATTCAGCCACCCTTCTCGATGGGGATTCAGCCACCTTCCTGGATGATGATTCAGCCACACCCCTGGATGGGGTTTCATCCACTCTCATGGATGAGGATTCAGCCACCCCCGTGGATGGGAATTCAGCCACCCTCCCTGGATGAGGATTGTGCCATCTCCCTGGATGGGGATTCAGCCACTCTCCGAGATGGGGATTCAGCCATTCTCGTAGATGAGGTTCGAGGCACCTCCCTGGGTGGGAATTCAGCCACTCTCCTGGATGGGGATTCAGCCTCCTCCCTGGATGGGGATTCAGCCACTCTCCTGGATGGGGATTCAGCCACCCCCGTGGATGGGGATTCAGCCGCCACTCTGGACGGAGATTGAACCACGCCCCTGGATGGGGATTCAGGCACCTCCTGGATCTGGATTCAGCCACCTCCCTGGATGAGGATTCAGCCACCCCAGTGGATGGGCATTCAGGCACCCTCCTGGATGGGGATACAGCCACCTCCCTGGATGGGGATTCAGGCACCCTCCTGGATGGGGATACAGCCAGACCCCTGGATGGGGATTCAGCCACTCTCCTGGGTGAGGATTCAGTCACCGCGCTGGATGGGAATTTAGCCCTCCCCGGATGGGAATTCTGCCACCCCCCCTGCATGGGGATTCACCAACCTCCTTAATGGGGATTCAGCCACCCACCTGGATGGGGATTCAGACACTCTCCGGAATGGATATTCAGCCACTGTCCTGGATGTGGATTCAGCCACCTCCCTGGATGGGGATTCAGGCACCTCCTGGATCTGGATTCAGCCACCACCCTGGATGAGGATTCTGCCACCCCAGTGGATGGGCATTCAGCCACCCCCCTGGATAGGGATTCAGCCACCTCCCTGGATGGGGATTCAGGCACCCTCCTGGATGGGGATACAGCCAGACCCCTGGATGGGGATTCAGCCCCCCCGGGATGGGGATTCCGCCACCCTCCTGGATGGGAATTCAGCCACTCTCCTGGGTGAGGATACAGCCACCCCCCTGGATGGGGATTCATCCACCTCCCTGGATGGGGATTCAGGCACCCTCCTGGATGAGTATTCAGGCACCCTCTCTGGATGAGGATTCAGCCGCCCTTCTCGATGGGGATTCAGCCGCCCTTGTGGATGGGGATCCAGGCACACCCCTGGATGGGGTTTCAGCCACTCTCATGGATGAGGATTCAGCCACCTCCCTGGATGGGAATTCAGCCACCCTCCCTGGATGAGAATTCTGCCATCTCCCTGGATGGGGATTCAGCCACCTCCCTGGATGAGGATTCAGCCACCTCCCTGGATGGGGATTCAGACACCCTTCTTAATGGGGATTCAGCCACCTCCCTGGATGGGGATTGGGCCACTCTCCGGGATGGGGATTCAGCCACTGTCCTGGATGATGTTTCCGGCACCTACCTGGATGGGAATTCAGCCACCCTTCCTGGAAGAGGATTCAGCCACCCTTCTGGATGGGGATTCTGCCACCTCCCTGGACGAGGATTCTGCCATCTACCTGGATGAGGATTCAGCCACCCCTCTGGACAGGGATTCAACCACAACCCTGAATGTGGATTCAGCCACTATACTGGATGAGGATTCAGCCACCCTTCTGGATGGGGATTCATCCACTCTCCTGGATGAGGATTCAGCCACTCTCCAGGATGAATATTCAGCCACTCACCTGGATGACGATTCAGGCACCTCCCTGGATGGGAATTGAGCCACCCTCTCTGGATGAGGATTCAGCCACCCTTCTCGATGGGGATTCAGCCACCCTCGGGGATGGGGATCCATCCACACCCCTGGATGGGGGTTCAGCCACTCTCATGGATGAGGATTCAGCCACCTCCCTGGATGGGAATTCAGCCACCCTCCCTGTATGAGAATTCTGCCATCTCCCTGGATGGGGATTCAGCCAACTCCCTGGATGAGGATTCAGCCACTCTCCGAGATGGGGATTCAGCCACTCTTGTAGATGAGGTTCGAGGCACGTCCCTGGATGGGAATTCAGCCACTCTCCTGGATGTGTATTCAGCCACCTCATTGGATGAGGATTCAGCCACCCCAGTGGATGGGCATTCAGCCACCCCCCCGGATAGGGATTCATCCACCTCCCTGGATGGGGATTCAGGCACCCTCCTGGATGAGTATTCAGCCACCCTTCTGGATGGGGATTCAGCCTCCCCCCGAATGGGGATTCCACCACCCTCCTGGATGAGGATTCAGCCACTCTCCGGGATGGATATTCAGCCACTCTCCTGGATGAGGATTCAGGCACCTCCCTGGATGGGGATTCAGGCACTCTCACTGGATGAGGATTCAGCCACCCTTCTCGATGGGGATTCAGCCACCCTCGTGGATGAGGATTCAGCCACCTCCCAGGAGGGGAATTCAGCCACCCTCCCTGGATGAGAATTTTGCCATCTCCCTGGATGGGGATTCAGCCACCTCCCTGGATGAGGATTCAGTCACTCTCCGGGATGAATATTCAGCCACTCTCCTGGATGACGATTCAGGCACCTCCCTGGATGGGGATTCAGCCACCTCCCTGGATGAGGGTTCAGCCACTCTCCGGGATGAATATTCAGCCACTCTCCTGGATGACGATTCAGGCACCTCCCTGGATGGGAATTGAGCCACCCTCTCTGGATGAGGATCCAGCCACACCCCTGCATGGGGTTTCAGCCACTCTCATGGATGAGGATTCAGCCACCTCCCTGGATGGGAATTCAGCCACCCTCCCTGGATGAGAATTCTGCCATCTCCCTGGATGGGGATTCAGCCACCTCCCTGGATGAGGATTCAGCCACTCTCCAAGATGGGGATTCAGCCACTCTCGTAGATGAGGTTCGAGGCACCTCCCTGGATGGGAATTCAGCCACTCTCCTGGATGTGGATTCAGCCACCTCCCTGGATGGGGATTCAGCCACTCTCCTGGATGTGGATTCAGTCACCCCCCTGGATGAATATTCAGCCACTCTCCTGGATCTGGATTCAGCCACCTCACTGGATGAGGATTCAGCCACCCTCCTGAATGAGAATTCAGCCACCCTTCTGGATGGGGATTCAGCCCCCCCCGGATGTGGATTCCGCCACCCTTCTGGATGGGGATTCAGCCACCCTCCTGGATGAGTATTCAGCCACCCTTCTGGATGGGGATTCAGCCTCCCGCGGATGGGGATTCCGCCACCCTCCTGGATGGGGATTCAGCCACCCTTCTGGATGGGGATTCAGCCCCCCCCGGTTGGGCATTCAGCCAAATCCCTGGATGGGGATTCAGCCACCCTCCTGGATTAGTATTCAGCCACCCTTCTGGAAGGGGATTCAGCCCCCCCTGGATGGGAATTCCGCCACCCTCCTGGATGAGGATTCAGCCACCCCCCTGGATGGGGATTTAGCCCTCCCCGGATGGCAATTCTGCCCCCCCCCTGCATGGGGATTCACCAACCTCCTTAATGGGGATTCAGCCACCCTCCTGGATGAGGATTCAGCCACCCTTCTGGATGGGGATTCAGCCCCCCCCGGATGTGGATTCCGCCACCCTCCTGGATGGGGATTCAGCCACCCTCTTGGATGGGGATTCAGCCACCCTCCTGGATGAGTATTCAGCCACCCTTCTGGATGGGGATTCAGCTTCCCCCCGAATGGGGATTCCACCACCCTCCTGGATGAGGATTCAGCCACTCTCCGGGATGGATATTCAGCCACGCTCCTGGATGAGGATTCAGGCACCTCCCTGGATGGGGATTCAGGCACTCTCTCTGGATGAGGATTCAGCCACCCTTCTCGATGGGGATTCAGCCACCCTCGTGGATGAGGATTCAGCCACCTCCCTGGAGGGGAATTCAGCCACCCTCCCTGGATGAGAATTTTGCCATCTCCCTGGATGGGGATTCAGCCACCTCCCTGGATGAGGATTCAGTCACTCTCCGGGATGAATATTCAGCCACTCTCCTGGATGACGATTCAGGCACCTCCCTGGATGGGGATTCAGCCACCTCCCTGGATGAGGGTTCAGCCACTCTCCGGGATGAATATTCAGCCACTCTCCTGGATGACGATTCAGGCACCTCCCTGGATGGGAATTGAGCCACCCTCTCTGGATGAGGATCCAGCCACACCCCTGGATGGGGTTTCAGCCACTCTCATGGATGAGGATTCAGCCACCTCCCTGGATGGGAATTCAGCCACCCTCCCTGGATGAGAATTCTGCCATCTCCCTGGATGGGGATTCAGCCACCTCCCTGGATGAGGATTCAGCCACTCTCCAAGATGGGGATTCAGCCACTCTCGTAGATGAGGTTCGAGGCACCTCCCTGGATGGGAATTCAGCCACTCTCCTGGATGTGGATTCAGCCACCTCCCTGGATGGGGATTCAGCCACTCTCCTGGATGTGGATTCAGACACCCCCCTGGATGAATATTCAGCCACTCTCCTGGATCTGGATTCAGCCACCTCACTGGATGAGGATTCAGCCACCCTCCTGAATGAGTATTCAGCCACCCTTCTGCATGGGGATTCAGCCCCCCCCGGATGTGGATTCCGCCACCCTTCTGGATGGGGATTCAGCCACCCTCCTGGATGGGGATTCAGCCTCCCCCGGATGGGGATTCCGCCACCCTCCTGGATGGGGATTCAGCCACCCTTCTGGATGGGGATTCAGCCCCCCCCGGATGGGCATTCAGCCAAATCCCTGGATGGGGATTCAGCCACCCTCCTGGATTAGTATTCAGCCACCCTTCTGGAAGGGGATTCAGCCCCCCCTGGATGGGAATTCCGCCACCCTCCTGGATGAGGATTCAGCCACCCCCCTGGATGGGGATTTAGCCCTCCCCGGATGGCAATTCTGCCACCCCCCTGCATGGGGATTCACCAACCTCCTTAATGGGGATTCAGCCACCCTCCTGGATGAGGATTCAGCCACTCTCCGGGATGGATATTCAGCCACTCTCCTGGATGAGGATTCAGGAACCTCCCTGGATGGGGATTCAGGCACTCTCTCTGGATGAGGATTCAGCCACCCCATCTGGATGGGGATTTAGTCCTCCCCGGATGGCAATTCTGCCACCCCCCTGCATGGGGATTCACCAACCTCCTTAATGGGGATTCAGCCACCCTCCTGGATGAGGATTCAGCCACTCTCCGGGATGGATATTCAGCCACTCTCCTGGATGAGGATTCAGGCACCTCCCTGGATGGGGATTCAGGCACTCTCTCTGGATGAGGATTCAGCCACCCTTCTCGATGGGGATTCAGCCACCCTCGTGGATGAGGATTCAGCCACCTCCCTGGATGGGAATTCAGCCACCCTCCCAGGATGAGAATTCTGCCATCTCCCTGGATGGGGATTCAGCCACCTCCCTGGATGAGGTTTCAGCCACCTCCCTGGATGGGGATTCAGGCACCCTCCTTAATGGGGATTCAGCCACCTCCCTGGATGGGGATTCAGCCACCTCCCTGGATGAGGATTCAGCCACTCTCCGGGATGAATATTCAGCCACACTCCTGGATGACGATTCAGGCACCTCCCTGGATGGGGATTCAGCCACCTCCCTGGATGAGGATTCAGCCACCCTCCGGGATGGATATTCAGCCACTCTCCTGGATGACGATTCAGGCACCTCCCTGGATGGGAATTGAGCCACCCTCTCTGGATGAGGATTCAGCCACCCTTCTCGATGGGGATTCAGCCACCTTCCTGGATGATGATTCAGCCACACCCCTGGATGGGGTTTCATCCACTCTCATGGATGAGGATTCAGCCACCCCCGTGGATGGGAATTCAGCCACCCTCCCTGGATGAGGATTGTGCCATCTCCCTGGATGGGGATTCAGCCACTCTCCGAGATGGGGATTCAGCCATTCTCGTAGATGAGTTTCGAGGCACCTCCCTGGATGGGAATTCAGCCACTCTCCTGGATGGGGATTCAGCCTCCTCCCTGGATGGGGATTCAGCCACTCTCCTGGATGGGGATTCAGCCACCCCCGTGGATGGGGATTCAGCCGCCACTCTGGACGGAGATTGAACCACGCCCCTGGATGGGGATTCAGGCACCTCCTGGATCTGGATTCAGCCACCTCCCTGGATGAGGATTCAGCCACCCCAGTGGATGGGCATTCAGGCACCCTCCTGGATGGGGATACAGCCACCTCCCTGGATGGGGATTCAGGCACCCTCCTGGATGGGGATACAGCCAGACCCCTGGATGGGGATTCAGCCACTCTCATGGGTGAGGATTCAGTCGCCGCGCTGGATGGGAATTTAGCCCTCCCCGGATGGGAATTCTGCCACCCCCCTGCATGGGGATTCACCAACCTCCTTAATGGGGATTCAGCCACCCTCCTGGATGGGGATTCAGACACTCTCCGGAATGGATATTCATCCACTGTCCTGGATGTGGATTCAGCCACCTCCCTGGATGGGGATTCTGCCACCCCAGTGGATGGGCATTCAGCCACCCCCCTGGTTAGGGATTCAGCCACCTCCCTGGATGGGGATTCAGGCACCCTCCTGGATGGGGATACAGCCAGACCCCTGGATGGGGATTCAGCCCCCCCGGGATGGGGATTCCGCCACCCTCCTGGATGGGAATTCAGCCACTCTCCTGGGTGAGGATACAGCCACCCCCCTGGATGGGGATTCATCCACCTCCCTGGATGGGGATTCAGGCACCCTCCTGGATGAGGATTCAGCCACTCTCCGGGATGGATATTCAGCCACTCTCCTGGATGAGGATTCAGGCACCTCCCTGGATGGGCATTCAGGCACCCTCTCTGGATGAGGATTCAGCCACCCTTCTCGATGGGGATTCAGCCGCCCTTGTGGATGGGGATCCAGGCACACCCCTGGATGGGGTTTCAGCCACTCTCATGGATGAGGATTCAGCCACCTCCCTGGATGGGAATTCAGCCACCCTCCCTGGATGAGGATTCTGCCATCTCCCTGGATGGGGATTCAGCCACCTCCCTGGATGAGGATTCAGCCACCTCCCTGGATGGGGATTCAGACACCCTTCTTAATGGGGATTCAGCCACCTCCCTGGATGGGGATTGGGCCACTCTCCGGGATGGGGATTCAGCCACTGTCCTGGATGATGTTTCCGGCACCTACCTGGATGGGAATTCAGCCACCCTTCCTGGAAGAGGATTCAGCCACCCTTCTGGATGGGGATTCTGCCACCTCCCTGGACGAGGATTCTGCCATCTACCTGGATGAGGATTCAGCCACCCCTCTGGACAGGGATTCAACCACAACCCTGAATGTGGATTCAGCCACTATACTGGATGAGGATTCAGCCACCCTTCTGGATGGGGATTCATCCACTCTCCTGGATGAGGATTCAGCCACTCTCCAGGATGAATATTCAGCCACTCACCTGGATGACGATTCAGGCACCTCCCTGGATGGGAATTGAGCCACCCTCTCTGGATGAGGATTCAGCCACCCTTCTCGATGGGGATTCAGCCACCCTCGGGGATGGGGATCCATCCACACCCCTGGATGGGGGTTCAGCCACTCTCATGGATGAGGATTAAGCCACCTCCCTGGATGGGAATTCAGCCACCCTCCCTGTATGAGAATTCTGCCATCTCCCTGGATGGGGATTCAGCCACCTCCCTGGATGAGGATTCAGCCACTCTCCGAGATGGGGATTCAGCCACTCTTGTAGATGAGGTTCGAGGCACGTCCCTGGATGGGAATTCAGCCACTCTCCTGGATGTGTATTCAGCCACCTCATTTGATGCGGATTCAGCCACCCCAGTGGATGGGCATTCAGCCACCCCCCCGGATAGGGATTCATCCACCTCCCTGGATGGGGATTCAGGCACCCTCCTGGATGAGTATTCAGCCACCCTTCTGGATGGGGATTCAGCCCCCCCCGGATGTGGATTCCGCCACCCTCCTGGATGGGGATTCAGCCACCCTCATGGATGGGGATTCAGCCACCCTCCTGGATGAGTATTCAGCCACCCTTCTGGATGGGGATTCAGCCTCCCCCCGAATGGGGATTCCACCACCCTCCTGGATGAGGATTCAGCCACTCTCCGGGATGGATATTCAGCCACTCTCCTGGATGAGGATTCAGGCACCTCCCTGGATGGGGATTCAGGCACTCTCTCTGGATGAGGATTCAGCCACCCTTCTCGATGGGGATTCAGCCACCCTCGTGGATGAGGATTCAGCCACCTCCCTGGAGGGGAATTCAGCCACCCTCCCTGGATGAGAATTTTGCCATCTCCCTGGATGGGGATTCAGCCACCTCCCTGGATGAGGATTCAGTCACTCTCCGGGATGAATATTCAGCCACTCTCCTGGATGACGATTCAGGCACCTCCCTGGATGGGGATTCAGCCACCTCCCTGGATGAGGGTTCAGCCACTCTCCGGGATGAATATTCAGCCACTCTCCTGGATGACGATTCAGGCACCTCCCTGGATGGGAATTGAGCCACCCTCTCTGGATGAGGATCCAGCCACACCCCTGGATGGGGTTTCAGCCACTCTCATGGATGAGGTTTCAGCCACCTCCCTGGATGGGGATTCAGGCACCCTCCTTAATGGGGATTCAGCCACCTCCCTGAATGGGGATTCAGCCACCTCCCTGGATGAGGATTCTGCCACTCTCCGGGATGAATATTCAGCCACACTCCTGGATGACGATTCAGGCACCTCCCTGGATGGGGATTCAGCCACCTCCCTGGATGAGGATTCAGCCACCCTCCGGGATGGATATTCAGCCACTCTCCTGGATGACGATTCAGGCACCTCCCTGGATGGGAATTGAGCCACCCTCTCTGGATGAGTATTCAGCCACCCTTCTCGATGGGGATTCAGCCACCTTCCTGGATGATGATTCAGCCACACCCCTGGATGGGGTTTCATCCACTCTCATGGATGAGGATTCAGCCACCCCCGTGGATGGGAATTCAGCCACCCTCCCTGGATGAGGATTGTGCCATCTCCCTGGATGGGGATTCAGCCACTCTCCGAGATGGGGATTCAGCCATTCTCGTAGATGAGGTTCGAGGCACCTCCCAGGATGGGAATTCAGCCACTCTCCTGGATGTGGATTCAGCCTCCTCCCTGGATGGGGATTCAGCCACTCTCCTGGATGGGGATTCAGCCACCCCCGTGGATGGGGATTCAGCCGCCACTCTGGACGGAGATTGAACCACGCCCCTGGATGGGGATTCAGCCACTCTCCTGGATCTGGATTCAGCCACCTCCCTGGATGAGGATTCAGCCACCTCCCTGGATGGGGATTCAGGCACCTCCTGGATCTGGATTCAGCCACCTCCCTGGATGAGGATTCAGCCACCCCAGTGGATGGGCATTCAGGCACCCTCCTGGATGGGGATACAGCCACCTCCCTGGATGGGGATTCAGGCACCCTCCTGGATGGGGATTCAGGCACCCTCCTGGATGGGGATACAGCCAGACCCCTGGATGGGGATTCAGCCACTCTCCTGGGTGAGGACTTAGTCACCGCGCTGGATGGGAATTTAGCCCTCCCCGGATGGGAATTCTGCCACCCCCCTGCATGGGGATTCACCAACCTCCTTAATGGGGATTCAGCCACCCTCCTGGATGGGGATTCAGACACTCTCCGGAATGGATATTCACCCACTCTCCTGGATGTGGATTCAGCCACCTCCCTGGATGGGGATTCAGGCACCTCCTGGATCTGGATTCAGCCACCACCCTGGATGAGGATTCTGCCACCCCAGTGGATGGGCATTCAGCCACCCCCCTGGATAGGGATTCAGCCACCTCCCTGGATGGGGATTCAGGCACCCTCCTGGATGGGGATACAGCCAGACCCCTGGATGGGGATTCAGCCCCCCCGGGATGGGGATTCCGCCACCCTCCTGGATGGGAATTCAGCCACTCTCCTGGGTGAGGATACAGCCACCCCCCTGGATGGGGATTCATCCACCTCCCTGGATGGGGATTCAGGCACCCTCCTGGATGAGTATTCAGCCTCCCTTCTGGATGGGGATTCAGCCCGCCCCCGGATGGGGATTCCGCCACCCTCCTGGATGGGGATTCAGCCACCCTTCTGGATGGGGATTCTGCCCCCCCCGGATGGGCATTCAGCCAAATCCCTGGATGGGGATTCAGCCACCCCCTTGGATGGGGATTCAGCCACCTCCCTGGATGAGGATTCAGCCACCTCCCTGGATGGGGATTCAGACACCCTTCTTAATGGGGATTCAGCCACCTCCCTGGATGGGGATTCAGCCACTCTCCTGGATGAGGATTCAGCCACCCCAGTGGATGGGCATTCAGCCACCCCCCCGGATAGGGATTCAGCCACCTCCCTTGATGGGGATTCAGGCACCCTCCTGGATGGGGATACAGCCACCTCCCTGGATGGGGATTCAGGCACCCTCCTGGATGGGGATACAACCAGACCCCTGGATGGGGATTCAGCTCCCCCCGGATGGGGATACCGCCACCCTCCTGGATGGGGATTCAGCCACTCTCCTGGGTGAGGATTCAGCCACCCCTCTGGATGGGGATTTAGCCCTCCCCGGATGGGAATTCTGCCACCCCCCTGCATGGGTATTCCCCAATCTCCTTAATGGGGATTCAGCCACCCTCCTGGATGAGGATTCAGCCACTCTCCGGGATGGATATTCAGCCACTCTCCTGGATGAGGATTCAGCCACCTCCCTGGATGGGGATTCAGACACCCTTCTTAATGGGGATTCAGCCACCTCCCTGGATGGGGATTGGGCTACTCTCCGGGATGGGGATTCAGCCACTGTCCTGGATGATGTTTCCGGCACCTACCTGGATGGGAATTCAGCCACCCTTCCTGGAAGAGGATTCAGCCACCCTTCTGGATGGGGATTCTGCCACCTCCCTGGACGAGGATTCTGCCATCTACCTGGATGAGGATTCAGCCACCCCTCAGGACAGGGATTCAACCACAACCCTGAATGTGGATTCAGCCACTCTCCTGGATGAGGATTCAGGCACTCTCCAGGATGAATATTCAGCCACTCACCTGGATTACGATTCAGGCACCTCCCCGGACGGGAATTGAGCCACCCTCTCTGGATGAGGATTCAGCCACCCTTCTCGATGGGGATTCAGCCACCCTCGGGGATGGGGATCCATCCACACCCCTGGATGGGGTTTCAGCCACTCTCATGGATGAGGATTCAGCCACCTCCCTGGATGGGAATTCAGCCACCCTCCCTGTATGAGAATTCTGCCATCTCCCTGGATGGGGATTCAGCCACCTCCCTGGATGAGGATTCAGCCACTCTCCGAGATGGGGATTCAGCCACTCTCGTAGATGAGGTTCGAGGCACCTCCCTGGATGGGAATTCAGCCACTCTCCTGGATGTGTATTCAGCCACCTCACTGGATGAGGATTCAGCCACCCCAGTGGATGGGCATTCAGCCACCCCCCCCGGATAGGGATTCATCCACCTCCCTGGATGGGGATTCAGGCACCCTCCTGGATGAGTATTCAGCCACCCTTCTGGATGGGGATTCAGCCCCCCCCGGATGTGGATTCCGCCACCCTCCTGGATGGGGATTCAGCCACCCTCTTGGATGGGGATTCAGCCACCCTCCTGGATGAGTATTCAGCCACCCTTCTGGATGGGGATTCAGCCTCCCCCCGGATGGGGATTCCACCACCCTCCTGGATGAGGATTCAGCCACTCTCCGGGATGGATATTCAGCCACTCTCCTGGATGAGGATTCAGGCACCTCCCTGGATGGGGATTCAGGCACTCTCTCTGGATGAGGATTCAGCCACCCTTCTCGATGGGGATTCAGCCACCCTCGTGGATGAGGATTCAGCCACCTCCCTGGAGGGGAATTCAGCCACCCTCCCTGGATGAGAATTTTGCCATCTCCCTGGATGGGGATTCAGCCACCTCCCTGGATGAGGGTTCAGCCACTCTCCGGGATGAATATTCAGCCACTCTCCTGGATGACGATTCAGGCACCTCCCTGGATGGGGATTCAGCCACCTCCCTGGATGAGGGTTCAGCCACTCTCCGGGATGAATATTCAGCCACTCTCCTGGATGACGATTCAGGCACCTCCCTGGATGGGAATTGAGCCACCCTCTCTGGATTAGGATCCAGCCACACCCCTGGATGGTGTTTGAGCCACTCTCATGGATGAGGATTCAGCCACCTCCCTGGAGGGGAATTCAGCCACCCTCCCTGGATGAGAATTCTGCCATCTCCCTGGATGGGGATTCAGCCCCCCCCCTATATGAGGATTCAGCCACTCTCCGAGATTGGGATTCAGCCACTCTCGTAGATGAGGTTTGAGGCACCTCCCTGGATGGGAATTCAGCCACTCTCCTGGATGTGGATTCAGCCACCTCCCTGGATGGGGATTCAGCCACTCTCCTGGATGTGGATTCAGTCACCCCCCTGGATGGGGATTCAGCCACTCTCCTGGATCTGGATTCAGCCACCTCACTGGATGAGGATTCAGCCACCCCAGTGGATGGGCATTCAGCCACCCCCCCGGATAGGGATTCAGCCACCTCCCTGGATGGGGATTCAGGCACCCTCCTGAATGAGTATTTAGCCACCCTTCTGGATGGGGATTCAGCCCCCCCGGATGTGGATTCCGCCACCCTCCTGGATGGGGATTCAGCCACCCTCCTGGATGAGTATTCAGCCACCCTTCTGGATGGGGATTCAGCCCCCCCCGGATGGGGATTCCGCCACCCTCCTGGATGGGGATTCAGCCACCCTTCTGGATGGGGGTTCAGCCCCCCCAGGATGGGCATTCAGCCAAATCCCTGGATGAGGATTCAGCCACCCTCCTGGATGAGGATTCAGCCACTCTCCGGGATGGATATTCAGCCACTCTCCTGGATGAGGATTCAGGCACCTCCCTGGATGGGGATTCAGGCACTCTCTCTGGATGAGGATTCAGCCACCCTTCTCGATGGGGATTCAGCCACCCTCGTGGATGAGGATTCAGCCACCTCCCTGGATGGGAATTCAGCCATCCTCCCAGGATGAGAATTCTGCCATCTCCCTGGATGGGGATTCAGCCACCTCCCTGGATGAGGTTTCAGCCACCTCCCTGGATGGGGATTCAGGCACCCTCCTTAATGGGGATTCAGCCACCCTCCTGGATGAGGATTCAGCCACTCTCCGGGATGGATATTCAGCCACCCTCGTGGATGAGGATTCAGCCACCTCCCTGGATGGGAATTCAGCCATCCTCCCAGGATGAGAATTCTGCCATCTCCCTGGATGGGGATTCAGCCACCTCCCTGGATGAGGTTTTAGCCACCTCCCTGGATGGGGATTCAGCCACCTCCCTGGATGGGGATTCAGGCACTCTCTCTGGATGAGGATTCAGCCACCCTTCTCGATGGGGATTCAGCCACCTTCCTGGATGATGATTCAGCCACACCCCAGGATGGGGTTTCATCCACTCTCATGGATGAGGATTCAGCCACCTCCCTGGATGGGGATTCAGCCACTCTCCTGGATGTGGATTCAGCCACCTCCCTGGATGGGGATTCAGGCACCTCCTGGATCTGGATTCAGCCACCACCCTGGATGAGGATTCTGCCACCCCAGTGGATGGGCATTCAGCCACCCCCCTGGATAGGGATTCAGCCACCTCCCTGGATGGGGAGTCAGGCACCCTCCCGGATGGGGATACAGCCACACCCCTGGATGGGGATTCAGCCCCCCCGGAATGGGGATTTCGCCACCCTCCTGGATGGGGATTCAGCCACTCTCCTGGGTGAGGATTCAGCCACCCCCCTGGATGGGGATTCATCCACCTCCCTGGATGGGGATTCAGGCACCCTCCTGGATGAGTATTCAGCCACCCTTCTGGATGGGGATTCAGCCCCCCCCCGGATGTGGATTCCGCCACCCTCCTGGATGGGGATTCAGCCACCCTCTTGGATGGGGATTCAGCCACTCTCCTGGGTGAGGATTCAGCCGCCCCTCTGGATGGGGATTTAGCCCTCCCCGGATGGGAATTCTGCCACCCCCCTGCATGGGTATTCCCCAATCTCCTTAATGGGGATTCAGCCACCCTCCTGGATGAGGATTCAGCCACTCTCCGGGATGGATATTCAGCCACTCTCCTGGATGAGGATTCAGGCACCTCCCTGGATGGGGATTCAGGCACCCTCTCTGGATGAGGATTCAGCCACCCTTCTCGATGGGGATTCAGCCGCCCTTGTGGATGGGGATCCAGGCACACCCCTGGATGGGGTTTCAGCCACTCTCATGGATGAGGATTCAGCCACCTCCCTGGATGGGAATTCAGCCACCCTCCCTGGATGAGAATTCTGCCATCTCCCTGGATGGGGATTCAGCCACCTCCCTGGATGAGGATTCAGCCACCTCCCTGGATGGGGATTCAGACACCCTCCTTAATGGGGATTCAGCCACCTCCCTGGATGGGGATTGGGCCACTCTCCGGGATGGGGATTCAGCCACTGTCCTGGATGATGTTTCCGGCACCTACCTGGATGGGAATTCAGCCACCCTTCCTGGAAGAGGATTCAGCCACCCTTCTGGATGGGGATTCTGCCACCTCCCTGGACGAGGATTCTGCCATCTACCTGGATGAGGATTCAGCCACCCCTCAGGACAGGGATTCAACCACAACCCTGAATGTGGATTCAGCCACTCTCCTGGATGAGGATTCAGGCACTCTCCAGGATGAATATTCAGCCACTCACCTGGATTACGATTCAGGCACCTCCCCGGACGGGAATTGAGCCACCCTCTCTGGATGAGGATTCAGACACCCTTCTCGATGGGGATTCAGCCACCCTCGGGGATGGGGATCCATCCACACCCCTGGATGGGGTTTCAGCCACTCTCATGGATGAGGATTCAGCCACCTCCCTGGATGGGAATTCAGCCACCCTCCCTGTATGAGAATTCTGCCATCTCCCTGGATGGGGATTCAGCCACCTCCCTGGATGAGGATTCAGCCACTCTCCGAGATGGGGATTCAGCCACTCTCGTAGATGAGGTTCGAGGCACCTCCCTGGATGGGAATTCAGCCACTCTCCTGGATGTGTATTCAGCCACCTCACTGGATGAGGATTCAGCCACCCCAGTGGATGGGCATTCAGCCACCCCCCCCGGATAGGGATTCATCCACCTCCCTGGATGGGGATTCAGGCACCCTCCTGGATGAGTATTCAGCCACCCTTCTGGATGGGGATTCAGCCCCCCCCCGGATGTGGATTCCGCCACCCTCCTGGATGGGGATTCAGCCACCCTCTTGGATGGGGATTCAGCCACCCTCCTGGATGAGTATTCAGCCACCCTTCTGGATGGGGATTCAGCCTCCCCCCGGATGGGGATTCCACCACCCTCCTGGATGAGGATTCAGCCACTCCTCCGGGATGGATATTCAGCCACGCTCCTGGATGAGGATTCAGGCACCTCCCTGGATGGGGATTCAGGCACTCTCTCTGGATGAGGATTCAGCCACCCTTCTCGATGGGGATTCAGCCACCCTCGTGGATGAGGATTCAGCCACCTCCCTGGAGGGGAATTCAGCCACCCTCCCCTGGATGAGAATTTTGCCATCTCCCTGGATGGGGATTCAGCCACCTCCTGGATGAGGGTTCAGCCACTCTCCGGGATGAATATTCAGCCACTCTCCTGGATGACGATTCAGGCACCTCCCAGGATGGGGATTCAGCCACCTCCCTGGATGAGGGTTCAGCCACTCTCCGGGATGAATATTCAGCCACTCTCCTGGATGACGATTCAGGCACCTCCCTGGATGGGAATTGAGCCACCCTCTCTGGATTAGGATCCAGCCACACCCCTGGATGGGGTTTCAGCCACTCTCATGGATGAGGATTCAGCCACCTCCCTGGAGGGGAATTCAGCCACCCTCCCTGGATGAGAATTCTGCCATCTCCCTGGATGGGGATTCAGCCCCCCCCCTATATGAGGATTCAGCCACTCTCCGAGATGGGATACAGCCACTCTCGTAGATGAGGTTTGAGGCACCTCCCTGGATGGGAATTCAGCCACTCTCCTGGATGTGGATTCAGCCACCTCCCTGGATGGGGATTCAGCCACTTCTCTGGATGTGGATTCAGTCACCCCCCTGGATGGGGATTCAGCCACTCTCCTGGATCTGGATTCAGCCACCTCACTGGATGAGGATTCAGCCACCCCAGTGGATGGGCATTCAGCCACCCCCCCGGATAGGGATTCAGCCACCTCCCTGGATGGGGATTCAGGCACCCCTCCTGAATGAGTATTTAGCCACCCTTCTGGATGGGGATTCAGCCCCCCCCGGATGTGGATTCCGCCACCCTCCTGGATGGGGATTCAGCCACCCTCCTGGATGAGTATTCAGCCACCCTTCTGGATGGGGATTCAGCCCCCCCCGGATGGGGATTCCGCCACCCTCCTGGATGGGGATTCAGCCACCCTTCTGGATGGGGATTCAGCCCCCCCCGGATGGGCATTCAGCCAAATCCCTGGATGGGGATTCAGCCACCCTCCTGGATGAGGATTCAGCCACTCTCCGGGATGGATATTCAGCCACTCTCCTGGATGAGGATTCAGGCACCTCCCTGGATGGGGATTCAGGCACTCTCTCTGGATGAGGATTCAGCCACCCTTCTCGATGGGGATTCAGCCACCTTCCTGGATGATGATTCAGCCACACCCCTGGATGGGGTTTCATCCACTCTCATGGATGAGGATTCAGCCACCTCCCTGGATGGGGATTCAGCCACTCTCCTGGATGTGGATTCAGCCACCTCCCTGGATGGGGATTCAGGCACCTCCTGGATCTGGATTCAGCCACCACCCTGGATGAGGATTCTGCCACCCCAGTGGATGGGCATTCAGCCACCCCCCTGGATAGGGATTCAGCCACCTCCCTGGATGGGGAGTCAGGCACCCTCCCGGATGGGGATGCAGCCACACCCCTGGATGGGGATTCAGCCCCCCCGGAATGGGGATTCCGCCACCCTCCTGGATGGGGATTCAGCCACTCTCCTGGGTGAGGATTCAGCCACCCCCCTGGATGGGGATTCATCCACCTCCCTGGATGGGGATTCAGGCACCCTCCTGGATGAGTATTCAGCCACCCTTCTGGATGGGGATTCAGCCCCCCCCCCGGATGTGGATTCCGCCACCCTCCTGGATGGGGATTCAGCCACCCTCTTGGATGGGGATTCAGCCACCCTCCTGGATGAGTATTCAGCCACCCTTCTGGATGGGGATTCAGCCCCCCCCCGGATGGGGATTCTGCCACCCTCCTGGGTGGGGATTCAGCCACCCTTCTGGATGGGGATTCAGCCCCCCCCGGATGGGCATTCAGCCAAATCCCTGGATGCGGATTCAGCCACCCCCTTGGATGGGGATTCAGCCACCCTCCTGGATGAGTATTCAGCCACTCTTCTGGAAGGGGATTCAGCCCCCCCGGATGGGGATTCCGCCCCCCTCCTGGATGGGGATTCAGCCACTCTCCTGGATGAGGATTCAGCCACCCCAGTGGATGGGCATTCAGCCACCCCCCCCGGATTGGGATTCAGCCACCTCCCTTGATGGGGATTCAGGCACCCTCCTGGATGGGGATACAGCCACCTCCCTGGATGGGGATTCAGGCACCCTCCTGGATGGGGATACAGCCAGACCCCTGGATGGGGATTCAGCTCCCCCCGGATGGGGATACCGCCACCCTCCTGGATGGGGATTCAGCCACTCTCCTGGGTGAGGATTCAGCCACCCCCCTGGATGGGGATTTAGCCCTCCCCGGATGGGAATTCTGCCCCCCCCCTGCATGGGTATTCCCCAATCTCCTTAATGGGGATTCAGCCACCCTCCTGGATGAGGATTCAGCCACTCTCCGGGATGGATATTCAGCCACTCTCCTGGATGAGAATTCAGGCACCTCCCTGGATGGGGATTCAGGCACCCTCTCTGGATGAGGATTCAGCCACCCTTCTCGATGGGGATTCAGCCGCCCTTGTGGATGGGGATCCAGGCACACCCCTGGATGGGGTTTCAGCCACTCTCATGGATGAGGATTCAGCCACCTCCCTGGATGGGAATTCAGCCACCCTCCCTGGATGAGAATTCTGCCATCTCCCTGGATGGGGATTCAGCCACCTCCCTGGATGGGGATTCAGGCACCCTCCTTAATGGGGATTCAGCCACCTCCCTGGATGGGGATTGGGCCACTCTCCGGGATGGGGATTCAGCCACTGTCCTACATGATGTTTCCGGCACCTACCTGGATGGGAATTCAGCCACCCTTCCTGAAGAGGATTCAGCCACCCTTCTGGATTCGGATTCTGCCACCTCTCCCTGGAAGAGGATTCTGCCATCTACCTGGATGAGGATTCAGCCACCCCTCTGGACGGGGATTCAACCACAACCCTGAATGTGGATTCAGACACTATCCTGGATGAGGATTCAGCCACCCTTCTGGATGGGGATTCAGCCACTCTCCTGGATGAGGATTCAGCCACTCTCCAGGATGAATATTCAGCCACTCACCTGGATGACGATTCAGGCACCTCCCTGGATGGGAATTGAGCCACCCTCTCTGGATGAGGATTCAGCCACCCTTCTCGATGGGGATTCAGCCACCCTCGGGGATGGGGATCCATCCACACCCCTGGATGGGGTTTCAGCCACTCTCATGGATGAGGATTCAGCCACCTCCCAGGATGGGAATTCAGCCACCCTCCCTGTATGAGAATTCTGCCACATCCCTGGATGGGGATTCAGCCACCTCCCTGGATGAGGTTCAGCCACTCTCCGAGATGGGGATTCAGCCACTCTCGTAGATGAGGTTCGAGGCACGTCCCTGGATGGGAATTCAGCCACTCTCCTGGATGTGTATTCAGCCACCTCACTGGATGAGCATTCAGCCACCCCAGTGGATGGGGATTCATCCACCTCCCTGGATGGGGATTCAGGCACCCTCCTGGATGAGTATTCAGCCACCCTTCTGGATGGGGATTCAGCCCCCCCCCGGATGGGGATTCCGCCACCCTCCTGGATGGGGATTCAGCCACCCTTCTGGATGGGGATTCTGCCCCCCCCGGATGGGCATTCAGCCAAATCCCTGGATGGGGATTCAGCCACCCCCTTGGATGGGGATTCAGCCACCCTCCTGGATGAGTATTCAGCCACCCTTCTGGAAGGGGATTCAGCCCCCCCCGGATGGGGATTCCGCCACCCTCCTGGATGGGGATTCAGCCACTCTCCTGGATGAGGATTCAGCCACCCCAGTGGATGGGCATTCAGCCACCCCCCCGGATAGGGATTCAGCCACCTCCCTTGATGGGGATTCCGCCACCCTCCTGGATGGGGATTCAGCCACTCTCCTGGATGAGGATTCAGCCACCCCAGTGGATGGGCGTTCAGCCACCCCCCCGGATAGGGATTCAGCCACCTCCCTTGATGGGGATTCAGGCACCCTCCTGGATGGGGATACAACCAGACCCCTGGATGGGGATTCAGCTCCCCCCGGATGGGGATACCGCCACCCTCCTGGATGGGGATTCAGCCACTCTCCTGGGTGAGGATTCAGCCACCCCTCTGGATGGGGATTTAGCCCTCCCCGGATGGGAATTCTGCCACCCCCCTGCATGGGTATTCCCCAATCTCCTTAATGGGGATTCAGCCACCCTCCTGGATGAGGATTCAGCCACACTCCGGGATGGATATTCAGCCACTCTCCTGGATGAGGATTCAGGCACCTCCCTGGATGGGGATTCAGGCACCCTCTCTGGATGAGGATTCAGCCACCCTTCTCGATGGGGATTCAGCCGCCCTTGTGGATGGGGATCCAGGCACACCCCTGGATGGGGTTTCAGCCACTCTCATGGATGAGGATTCAGCCACCTCCCTGGATGGGGATTCAGCCACCTCCCTGGATGAGGATTCAGCCACCTCCCTGGATGGGGATTCAGACACCCTCCTTAATGGGGATTCAGCCACCTCCCTGGATGGGGATTGGGCCACTCTCCGGGATGGGGATTCAGCCACTGTCCTGGATGATGTTTCCGGCACCTACCTGGATGGGAATTCAGCCACCCTTCCTGGAAGAGGATTCAGCCACCCTTCTGGATGGGGATTCTGCCACCTCCCTGGACGAGGATTCTGCCATCTACCTGGATGAGGATTCAACCACCCCTCTGGACAGGGATTCAACCACAACCCTGAATGTGGATTCAGCCACTATCCTGGATGAGGATTCAGCCACCCTTCTGGATGGGGATTCAGCCACTCTCCTGGATGAGGATTCAGCCACTCTCCAGGATGAATATTCAGCCACTCACCTGGATGACGATTCGGGCACCTCCCTGGATGGGAATTGAGCCACCCTCTCTGGATGAGGATTCAGCCACCCTTCTCGATGGGGATTCAGCCACCCTCGGGGATGGGGATCCATCCACACCCCTGGATGGGGTTTCAGCCACTCTCATGGATGAGGATTCAGCCACCTCCCTGGATGGGGATTCAGCCACCCTCGGGGATGGGGATCCATCCACACCCCTGGATGGGGTTTCAGCCACTCTCATGGATGAGGATTCAGCCATCTCCCTGGATGGGGATTCAGCCACTCTCGTAGATGAGGTTCGAGGCACGTCCCTGGATGGGAATTCAGCCACTCTCCTGGATGTGTATTCAGCCACCTCACTGGATGAGGATTCAACCACCCCAGTGGATGGGCATTCAGCCACCCCCCTGGATAGGGATTCATCCACCTCCCTGGATGGGGATTCAGGCACCCTCCTGGATGAGTATTCAGCCACCCTTCTGGATGGGGATTCAGCCCCCCCCGGATGTGGATTCCGCCACCCTCCTGGATGGGGATTCAGCCACCCTCTTGGATGGGGATTCAGCCACCCTCCTGGATGAGTATTCAGCCACCCTTCTGGATGGGGATTCAGCCTCCCCCCGGATGGGGATTCCACCACCCTCCTGGATGAGGATTCAGCCACTCTCCGGGATGGATATTCAGCCACTCTCCTGGATGAGGATTCAGGCACCTCCCTGGATGGGGATTCAGCCACTCTCCTGGATGTGGATTCAGCCACCTCCCTGGATGGGGATTCAGCCACTCTCCTGGATCTGGATTCAGCCACCTCACTGGATGAGGATTCAGCCACCCCAGTGGATGGGCATTCAGCCACCCCCCCGGATAGGGATTCAGCCACCTGCCTGGATGGGGATTCAGGCACCCTCCTGAATGAGTATTCAGCCACCCTTCTGGATGGGGATTCAGCCCCCCCCGGATGTGGATTCAGCCACCCTCCTGGATGGGGATTCAGCCACCCTCCTGGATGAGTATTCAGCCACCCTTCTGGATGGGGATTCAGCCCCCCCCGGATGGGGATTCCGCCACCCTCCTGGATGGGGATTCAGCCACCCTTCTGGATGGGGATTCAGCCCCCCCCGGATGGGCATTCAGCCAAATCCCTGGATGGGGATTCAGCCACCCCCCTTGGATGGGGATTCAGCCACCCCCCTGGATGGGGATTTAGCCCTCCCGGATGGCAATTCTGCCACCCCCCTGCATGGGGATTCACCAACCTCCTTAATGGGGATTCAGCCACCCTCCTGGATGTGGATTCAGCCACTCTCCGGGATGGATATTCAGCCACTCTCCTGGATGAGGATTCAGGCACCTCCCTGGATGGGGATTCAGGCACTCTCTCTGGATGAGGATTCAGCCACCCTTCTCGATGGGGATTCAGCCACCCTCGTGGATGAGGATTCAGCCACCTCCCTGGATGGGAATTCAGCCATCCTCCCAGGATGAGAATTCTGCCATCTGCCTGGATGGGGATTCAGCCACCTCCCTGGATGAGGTTTCAGCCACCTCCCTGGATGGGGATTCAGGCACCCTCCTTAATGGGGATTCAGCCACCTCCCTGGATGGGGATTCAGCCACCTCCCTGGATGAGGATTCAGCCACTCTCCGGGATGAATATTCAGCCACACTCCTGGATGACGATTCAGGCACCTCCCTGGATGGGGATTCAGCCACCTCCCTGGATGAGGATTCAGCCACTCTCCGGGATGAATATTCAGCCACTCTCCTGGATGACGATTCAGGCACCTCCCTGGATGGGAATTGAGCCACCCTCTCTGGATGAGGATTCAGCCACCCTTCTCGATGGGGATTAAGCCACCTTCCTGGATGATGATTCAGCCACACCCCTGGATGGGGTTTCATTCACTCTCATGGATGAGGATTCAGCCACCTCCCTGGAAGGGGATTCAGCCACTCTCCTGGATGAGGATTCAGCCACCTCCCTGGATGGGGATTCAGGCACCTCCTGGATCTGGATTCAGCCACCACCCTGGATGAGGATTCTGCCAGCCCAGTGGATGGGCATTCAGCCACCCCCCTGGATAGAATTCAGCCACCTCCCTGGATGGGGTGTCAGGCACCCTCCTGGATGGGGATACAGCCAGACCCCTGGATGGGGATTCTGCCCCCCCGGAATGGGGATTCCGCCACCCTCCTGGGTAGGGATTCAGCCACTCTCCTGGGTGAGGATTCAGCCACCCCCCTGGATGGGGATTCATCCACCTCCCTGGATGGGGATTCATGCGCCCTCCTGGATGAGTATTCAGCCACCCTTATGGATGAGGATTCAGCCCTCCCCGGATGGGAATTCTGCCCCCCCCCTGCATGGGTATTCCCCAATCTCCTTAATGGGGATTCAGCCACCCTCCTGGATGAGGATTCAGCCACTCTGCGGGATGGATATTCAGCCACTCTCCTGGATGAGAATTCAGGCACCTCCCTGGATGGGGATTCAGGCACCCTCTCTGGATGAGGATTCAGCCACCCTTCTCGATGGGGATTCAGCCGCCCTTGTGGATGGGGATCCAGGCACACCCCTGGATGGGGTTTCAGCCACTCTCATGGATGAGGATTCAGCCACCTCCCTGGATGGGAATTCAGCCACCCTCTCTGGATGAGAATTCTGCCATCTCCCTGGATGGGCATTCAGCCACCTCCCTGGATGAGGATTCAGCCACCTCCCTGGATGGGGATTCAGGCATCCTCCTTAATGGGGATTCAGCCACCTCCCTGGATGGGGATTGGGCCACTCTCCGGGATGGGGATTCAGCCACTGTCCTGGATGATGTTTCCGGCACCTACCTGGATGGGAATTCAGCCACCCTTCCTGGAAGAGGATTCAGCCACCCTTCTGGATGGGGATTCTGCCACCTCCCTGGACGAGGATTCTGCCATCTACCTGGATGAGGATTCAGCCACCCCTCTGGACAGGGATTCAACCACAACCCTGAATGTGGATTCAGCCACTATCCTGGATGAGGATTCAGCCACCCTTCTGGATGGGGATTCAGCCACTCTCCTGGATGAGGATTCAGCCACTCTCCAGGATGAATATTCAGCCACTCTCCTGGATGACGATTCAGGTACCTCCCTGGATGGGGATTCAGCCACCTCCCTGGATGAGGGTTCAGCCACTCTCCGGGATGAATATTCAGCCACTCTCCTGGATGACGATTCAGGCACCTCCCTGGATGGGAATTGAGCCACCCTCTCTGGATGAGGATCCAGCCACACCCCTGTATGGGGTTTCAGCCACTCTCATGGATGAGGATTCAGCCACCTCCCTGGATGGGAATTCAGCCACCCTCCCTGGATGAGAATTCTGCCATCTCCCTGGATGGGGATTCAGCCACCCCCCTGGATGAGGATTCAGCCACTCTCCGAGATGGGGATTCAGCCACTCTCGTAGATGAGGTTCGAGGCACCTCCCTGGATGGGAATTCAGCCACTCTCCTGGATGTGGATTCAGCCACCTCCCTGGATGGGGATTCAGCCACTCTCCTGGATGTGGATTCAGTCACCCCCCTGGATGGGGATTCAGCCACTCTCCTGGATCTGGATTCAGCCACCTCACTGGATGAGGATTCAGCCACCCCAGTGGATGGGCATTCAGCCACCCCCCCGGATAGGGATTCAGCCACCTCCCTGGATGGGGATTCAGGCACCCTCCTGAATGAGTATTCAGCCACCCTTCTGGATGGGGATTCAGCCCCCCCCGGATGTGGATTCCGCCACCCTCCTGGATGGGGATTCAGCCACCCTCCTGGATGAGTATTCAGCCACCCTTCTGGATGGGGATTCAGCCCCCCCCGGATGGGGATTCCGCCACCCTCCTGGATGGGGATTCAGCCACCCTTCTGGATGGGGATTCAGCCCCCCCCGGATGGGCATTCAGCCAAATCCCTGGATGGGGATTCAGCCACCCTCGTGGATGAGGATTCAGCCACCTCCCTGGATGGGAATTCAGCCATCCTCCCAGGATGAGAATTCTGCCATCTGCCTGGATGGGGATTCAGCCACCTCCCTGGATGAGGTTTCAGCCACCTCCCTGGATGGGGATTCAGGCACCCTCCTTAATGGGGATTCAGCCACCTCCCTGGATGGGGATTCAGCCCCCCCGGAATGGGGATTCCGCCACCCTCCTGGATGGGGATTCAGCCACCCTTCTGGATGGGGATTATGCCCCCCCCGGATGGGCATTCAGCCAACTCCCTGGATGGGGATTCAGCCACCCCCTTGGATGGGGATTCAGCCACCCTCCTGGATGAGTATTCAACCACCCTTCTGGAAGGGGATTCAGCCCCCCCCGGATGGGGATTCCGCCACCCTCCTGGATGGGGATTCAGCCACTCTCCTGGATGGGAATTCTGCCACCCTTCTGGATGGGGATTCAGCCACTCTCCTGGATGGGAATTCTGCCACCCTCCCTGTATGAGAATTCTGCCATCTCCCTGGATCGGGATTCAGCCACCTCCCTGGATGAGGATTCAGCCACTCTCCGAGATGGGGATTCAGCCACTCTCGTAGATGAGGTTCGAGGCACGTCCCTGGATGGGAATTCAGCCACTCTCCTGGATGTGTATTCAGCCACCTCACTGGATGAGGATTCAGCCACCCCAGTGGATGGGCATTCAGCCACCCCCCTGGATAGGGATTCATCCACCTCCCTGGATGGGGATTCAGGCACCCTCCTGGATGAGTATTCAGCCACCCTTCTGGATGGGGATTCAGCCCCCCCCGGATGTGGATTCCGCCACCCTCCTGGATGGGGATTCAGCCACCCTCTTGGATGGGGATTCAGCCACCCTCCTGGATGAGTATTCAGCCACCCTTCTGGATGGGGATTCAGCCTCCCCCCGGATGGGGATTCCACCACCCTCCTGGATGAGGATTCAGCAACTCTCCGGGATGAATATTCAGCCACTCTCCTGGATGACGATTCAGGCACCTCCCTGGATGGGAATTGAGCCACCCTCTCTGGATGAGGATTCAGCCACCCTTCTCGATGGGGATTCAGCCACCTTCCTGGATGATGATTCAGCCACACCCCTGGATGGGGTTTCATTCACTCTCATGGATGAGGATTCAGCCACCTCCCTGGAAGGGGATTCAGCCACTCTCCTGGATGTGGATTCAGCCACCTCCCTGGATGGGGATTCAGGCACCTCCTGGATCTGGATTCAGCCACCACCCTGGATGAGGATTCTGCCACCCCAGTGGATGGGCATTCAGCCACCCCCCTGGATAGAATTCAGCCACCTCCCTGGATGGGGAGTCAGGCACCCTCCTGGATGGGGATACAGCCAGACCCCTGGATGGGGATTCAGACCCCCCGGAATGGGGATTCCGCCACCCTCCTGGATGGGGATTCAGCCACTCTCCTGGGTGAGGATTCAGCCACCCCCATGGATGGGGATTCCTCCACCTCCCTGGATGGGGATTCATGCGCCCTCCTGGATGAGTATTCAGCCACCCTTCTGGATGGGGATTCAGCCCCCCCCCCGCATGTGGATTCCGCCACCCTCCTGGATGGGGATTCAGCCACCCTTCTGGATGGGGATTCAGCCCCCCCCCGGATGGGGATTCCGCCACCCTCCTGGGTGGGGATTCAGCCACCCTTCTGGATGGGGATTCAGCCCCCCCCGGATGGGCATTCAGCCAAATCCCTGGATGGGGATTCAGCCACCCCCTTGGATGGGGATTCAGCCACCCCAGTGTATGGGCATTCAGCCACCCCCCCGGATAGGGATTCAGCCACCTCCCTTGATGGGGATTCAGGCACCCTCCTGGATGGGGATACAGCCACCTCCCTGGATGGGGATTCAGGCACCCTCCTGGATGGGGATTCAGCTCCCCCCGGATGGGGATACCGCCACCCTCCTGGATGGGGATTCAGCCACTCTCCTGGGTGAGGATTCAGCCACCCCCCTGGATGGGGATTTAGCCCTCCCCGGATGGGAATTCTGCCACCCCCCTGCATGGGTATTCCCCAATCTCCTTAATGGGGATTCAGCCACCCTCCTGGATGCGGATTCAGCCCTCCCCGGATGGGAATTCTGCCCCCCCCCTGCATGGGTATTCCCCAATCTCCTTAATGGGGATTCAGCCACCCTCCTGGATGAGGATTCAGCCACTCTGCGGGATGGATATTCAGCCACTCTCCTGGATGAGAATTCAGGCACCTCCCTGGATGGGGATTCAGGCACCCTCTCTGGATGAGGATTCAGCCACCCTTCTCGATGGGGATTCAGCCGCCCTTGTGGATGGGGATCCAGGCACACCCCTGGATGGGGTTTCAGCCACTCTCATGGATGAGGATTCAGCCACCCTCCCTGGATGAGAATTCTGCCATCTCCCTGGATGGGGATTCAGCCACCTCCCTGGATGGGGATTCAGGCACCCTCCTTAATGGGGATTCAGCCACCTCCCTGGATGGGGATTGGGCCACTCTCCGGGATGGGGATTCAGCCACTGTCCTGGATGATGTTTCCGGCACCTACCTGGATGGGAATTCAGCCACCCTTCCTGGAAGAGGATTCAGCCACCCTTCTGGATTCGGATTCTGCCACCTCCTTAGAAGAGGATTCTGCCATCTACCTGGATGAGGATTCAGCCACCCCTCTGGACGGGGATTCAACCACATCCCTGAATGTGGATTCAGCCACTATCCTGGATGAGGATTCAGCCACCCTTCTGGATGGGGATTCAGCCACTCTCCTGGAGGAGGATTCAGCCACTCTCCAGGATGAATATTCAGCCACTCACCTGGATGACGATTCAGGCACCTCCCTGGATGGGAATTGAGCCACCCTCTCTGGATGAGGATTCAGCCACCCTTCTCGATGGGGATTCAGCCACCCTCGGGGATGGGGATCCATCCACACCCCTGGATGGGGTTTCAGCCACTCTCATGGATGAGGATTCAGCCACCTCCCAGGATGGGAATTCAGCCACCCTCCCTGTATGAGAATTCTGCCATATCCCTGGATGGGGATTCAGCCACTCTCCTGGATGTGGATTCAGCCACCTCACTGGATGAGCATTCAGCCACCCCAGTGGATGGGCATTCAGCCACCCCCCCGGATAGGGATTCATCCACCTCCCTGGATGGGGATTCAGGCACCCTCCTGGATGAGTATTCAGCCACCCTTCTGGATGGGGATTCAGCCCCCCCCGGATGTGGATTCCGCCACCCTCCTGGATGGGGATTCAGCCACCCTTCTGGATGGGGATTCAGCCCCCCCGGATGGGCATTCAGCCACATCCCTGGATGGGGATTCAGCCACCCCCTTGGATGGGTATTCAGCCACCCTCCTGGATCAGTATTGAGCCACCCTTCTGGAAGGGGATTCAGCCCCCCCCGGATGGGGATTCCGCCACCCTCCTGGATGGGGATTCAGCCACTCTCCTGGGTGAGGATTCAGCCACCCCCCTGGATGGGGATTTAGCCCTCCCCGGATGGCAATTCTGCCACCCCCCTGCATGGGGATTCACCAACCTCCTTAATGGGGATTCCGCCACCCTCCTGGATGAGGATTCAGCCACTCTCCGGGATGGATATTCAGCCACTCTCCTGGATGAGGATTCAGGCACCTCCCTGGATGGGGATTCAGCCACCTCCCTGGATGAGGGTTCAGCCACCCTTCTCGATGGGGATTCAGCCACCCTCGTGGATGAGGATTCAGCCACCTCCCTGGAGGGGAATTCAGCCACCCTCCCTGGATGAGAATTTTGCCATCTCCCTGGATGGGGATTCAGCCACCTCCCTGGATGAGGATTCAGTCACTCTCCGGGATGAATATTCAGCCACTCTCCTGGATGACGATTCAGGCACCTCCCTGGATGGGGATTCAGCCACCTCCCTGGATGAGGATTCAGCCACTCTCCGGGATGGATATTCAGCCACTCTCCTGGATGAGGATTCAGGCACCTCCCTGGATGGGGATTCAGGCACTCTCTCTGGATGAGGATTCAGCCACCCTTCTCGATGGGGATTCAGCCACCCTCGTGGATGAGGATTCAGCCACCTCCCTGGAGGGGAATTCAGCCACCCTCCCTGGATGAGAATTTTGCCATCTCCCTGGATGGGGATTCAGCCACCTCCCTGGATGAGGATTCAGTCACTCTCCGGGATGAATATTCAGCCACTCTCCTGGATGACGATTCAGGCACCTCCCTGGATGGGGATTCAGCCACCTCCCTGGATGAGGGTTCAGCCACTCTCCGGGATGAATATTCAGCCACTCGCCTGGATGACGATTCAGGCACCTCCCTGGATGGGAATTGAGCCACCCTCTCTGGATGAGGATCCAGCCACACCCCTGGATGGGGTTTCAGCCACTCTCATGGATGAGGATTCAGCCACCTCCCTGGATGGGAATTCAGCCACCCTCCCTGGATGAGAATTCTGCCATCTCCCTGGATGGGGATTCAGCCACCTCCCTGGATGAGGATTCAGACACTCTCCGAGATTGGGATTCAGCCACTCTCGTAGATGAGGTTTGAGGCACCTCCCTGGATGGGAATTCAGCCACTCTCCTGGATGTGGATTCAGCCACCTCCCTGGATGGGGATTCAGCCACTCTCCTGGATGTGGATTCAGTCACCCCCCTGGATGGGGATTCAGCCACTCTCCTGGATCTGGATTCAGCCACCTCACTGGATGAGGATTCAGCCACCCCAGTGGATGGGCATTCAGCCACCCCGCCGGATAGGGATTCAGCCACCTCCCTGGATGGGGATTCAGGCACCCTCCTGAATGAGTATTCAGCCACCCTTCTGGATGGGGATTCAGCCCCCCCCGGATGTGGATTCCGCCACCCTCCTGGATGGGGATTCAGCCACCCTCCTGGATGAGTATTCAGCCACCCTTCTGGATGGGGATTCAGCCACTCTCCTGGGTGAGGATTCAGCCACCCCCCTGGATGGGGATTCATCCACCTCCCTGGATGGGGATTCAGGCACCCTCCTGGATGAGTATTCAGCCACCCTCCTGGATGGGGATTCAGCCACTCTCCTGGGTGAGGATTCAGCCACCCCCCTGGATGGGGATTCATCCACCTCCCTGGATGGGGATTCAGCCACCCTCCTGGATGAGTATTCAGCCACCCTTCTGGATGGGGATTCAGCCCCCCCCCGGATGTGGATTCCGCCACCCTCCTGGATGGGGATTCAGCCACCCTTCTGGATGGGGATTCAGCCCCCCCCCGGATGGGGATTCCGCCACCCTCCTGGGTGGGGATTCAGCCACCCTTCTGGATGGGGATTCAGCCCCCCCCGGATGGGCATTCAGCCAAATCCCTGGATGGGGATTCAGCCACCCCCTTGGATGGGGATTCAGCCACTCTCCTGAATGAGTATTCAGCCACTCTTCTGGAAGGGGATTCAGCCCCCCCGGATGGGGATTCCGCCCCCCTCCTGGATGGGGATTCAGCCACTCTCCTGGATGAGGATTCAGCCACCCCAGTGGATGGGCATTCAGCCACCCCCCCGGATAGGGATTCAGCCACCTCCCTTGATGGGGATTCAGGCACCCTCCTGGATGGGGATACAGCCACCTCCCTGGATGGGGATTCAGGCACCCTCCTGGATGGGGATACAGCCAGACCCCTGGATGGGGATTCAGCTCCCCCCGGATGGGGATACCGCCACCCTCCTGGATGGGGATTCAGCCACTCTCCTGGATGAGGATTCAGCCACCCCCCTGGATGGGGATTCAGCCCTCCCCGGATGGGAATTCTGCCACCCCCTGCATGGGTATTCCCCAATCTCCTTAAAGGGGATTCAGCCACCCTCCTGGATGAGGATTCAGCCCTCCCCGGATGGGAATTCTGCCCCCCCCCTGCATGGGTATTCCCCAATCTCCTTAATGGGGATTCAGCCACCCTCCTGGATGAGGATTCAGCCACTCTCCGGGATGGATATTCAGCCACTCTCCTGGATGAGAATTCAGGCACCTCCCTGGATGGGGATTCAGGCACCCTCTCTGGATGAGGATTCAGCCACCCTTCTCGATGGGGATTCAGCCGCCCTTGTGGATGGGGATCCAGGCACACCCCTGGATGGGGTTTCAGCCACTCTCATGGATGAGGATTCAGCCACCTCCCTGGATGGGAATTCAGCCACCCTCCCTGGATGAGAATTCTGCCATCTCCCTGGATGGGGATTCAGCCACCTCCCTGGATGGGGATTCAGGCACCCTCCTTAATGGGGATTCAGCCACCTCCCTGGATGGGGATTGGGCCACTCTCCGGGATGGGGATTCAGCCACTGTCCTGGATGATGTTTCCGGCACCTGCCTGGATCGGAATTCAGCCACCCTTCCTGGAAGAGGATTCAGCCACCCTTCTGGATTCGGATTCTGCCACCTCCCTAGAAGAGGATTCTGCCATCTACCTGGATGAGGATTCAGCCACCCCTCTGGACGGGGATTCAACCACAACCCTGAATGTGGATTCAGCCACTATCCTGGATGAGGATTCAGCCACCCTTCTGGATGGGGATTCAGCCACTCTCCTGGAGGAGGATTCAGCCACTCTCCAGGATGAATATTCAGCCACTCACCTGGATGACGATTCAGGCACCTCCCTGGATGGGAATTGAGCCACCCTCTCTGGATGAGGATTCAGCCACCCTTCTCGATGGGGATTCAGCCACCCTCGGGGATGGGGATCCATCCACACCCCTGGATGGGGTTTCAGCCACTCTCATGGATGAGGATTCAGCCACCTCCCAGGATGGGAATTCAGCCACCCTCCCTGTATGAGAATTCTGCCACATCCCTGGATGGGGATTCAGCCACCTCCCTGGATGAGGATTCAGCCACTCTCCGAGATGGGGATTCAGCCACTCTCGTAGATGAGGTTCGAGGCACGTCCCTGGATGGGAATTCAGCCACTCTCCTGGATGTGGATTCAGCCACCTCACTGGATGAGCATTCAGCCACCCCAGTGGATGGGCATTCAGCCACCCCCCCGGATAGGGATTCATCCACCTCCCTGGATGGGGATTCAGGCACCCTCCTGGATGAGTATTCAGCCACCCTTCTGGATGGGGATTCAGCCCCCCCCGGATGTGGATTCCGCCACCCTCCTGGATGGGGATTCAGCCACCCTTCTGGATGGGGATTCAGCCCCCCCGGATGGGCATTCAGCCACATCCCTGGATGGGGATTCAGCCACCCCCTTGGATGGGGATTCAGCCACCCTCCTGGATCAGTATTCAGCCACCCTTCTGGAAGGGGATTCAGCCCCCCCCGGATGGGGATTCCGCCACCCTCCTGGATGGGGATTCAGCCACTCTCCTGGGTGAGGATTCAGCCACCCCCCTGGATGGGGATTTAGCCCTCCCCGGATGGCAATTCTGCCACCCCCCTGCATGGGGATTCACCAACCTCCTTAATGGGGATTCAGCCACCCTTCTGGATGGGGATTCAGCCTCCCCCCGAATGGGGATTCCACCACCCTCCTGGATGAGGATTCAGCCACTCTCCGGGATGGATATTCAGCCACTCTCCTGGATGAGGATTCAGGCACCTCCCTGGATGGGGATTCAGGCACTCTCTCTGGATGAGGATTCAGCCACCCTTCTCGATGGGGATTCAGCCACCCTCGTGGATGAGGATTCAGCCACCTCCCTGGAGGGGAATTCAGCCACCCTCCCTGGATGAGAATTTTGCCATCTCCCTGGATGGGGATTCAGCCACCTCCCTGGATGAGGATTCAGTCACTCTCCGGGATGAATATTCAGCCACTCTCCTGGATGACGATTCAGGCACCTCCCTGGATGGGGATTCAGCCACCTCCCTGGATGAGGGTTCAGCCACTCTCCGGGATGAATATTCAGCCACTCTCCTGGATGACGATTCAGGCACCTCCCTGGATGGGAATTGAGCCACCCTCTCTGGATGAGGATCCAGCCACACCCCTGGATGGGGTTTCAGCCACTCTCATGGATGAGGATTCAGCCACCTCCCTGGATGGGAATTCAGCCACCCTCCCTGGATGAGAATTCTGCCATCTCCCTGGATGGGGATTCAGCCACCTCCCTGGATGAGGATTCAGCCACTCTCCGAGATTGGGATTCAGCCACTCTCGTAGATGAGGTTTGAGGCACCTCCCTGGATGGGAATTCAGCCACTCTCCTAGATGTGGATTCAGCCACCTCCCTGGATGGGGATTCAGCCACTCTCCTGGATGTGGATTCAGTCACCCCCCTGGATGGGGATTCAGCCACTCTCCTGGATCTGGATTCAGCCACCTCACTGGATGAGGATTCAGCCACCCCAGTGGATGGGCATTCAGCCACCCCGCCGGATAGGGATTCAGCCACCTCCCTGGATGGGGATTCAGGCACCCTCCTGAATGAGTATTCAGCCACCCTCCTGGATGAGTATTCAGCCACCCTTCTGGATGGGGATTCAGCCACTCTCCTGGGTGAGGATTCAGCCACCCCCCTGGATGGGGATTCATCCACCTCCCTGGATGGGGATTCAGGCACCCTCCTGGATGAGTATTCAGCCACCCTCCTGGATGGGGATTCAGCCACTCTCCTGGGTGAGGATTCAGCCACCCCCCTGGATGGGGATTCATCCACCTCCCTGGATGGGGATTCAGCCACCCTCCTGGATGAGTATTCAGCCACCCTTCTGGATGGGGATTCAGCCCCCCCCCGGATGTGGATTCCGCCACCCTCCTGGATGGGGATTCAGCCACCCTTCTGGATGGGGATTCAGCCCCCCCCCCGGATGGGGATTCCGCCACCCTCCTGGGTGGGGATTCAGCCACCCTTCTGGATGGGGATTCAGCCTCCCCCGGATGGGCATTCAGCCAAATCCCTGGATGGGGATTCAGCCACCCCCTTGGATGGGGATTCAGCCACTCTCCTGAATGAGTATTCAGCCACTCTTCTGGAAGGGGATTCAGCCCCCCCGGATGGGGATTCCGCCCCCCTCCTGGATGGGGATTCAGCCACTCTCCTGGATGAGGATTCAGCCACCCCAGTGGATGGGCATTCAGCCACCCCCCCGGATAGGGATTCAGCCACCTCCCTTGATGGGGATTCAGGCACCCTCCTGGATGGGGATACAGCCACCTCCCTGGATGGGGATTCAGGCACCCTCCTGGATGGGGATACAGCCAGACCCCTGGATGGGGATTCAGCTCCCCCCGGATGGGGATACCGCCACCCTCCTGGATGGGGATTCAGCCACTCTCCTGGATGAGGATTCAGCCACCCCCCTGGATGGGGATTCAGCCCTCCCCGGATGGGAATTCTGCCACCCCCTGCATGGGTATTCCCCAATCTCCTTAAAGGGGATTCAGCCACCCTCCTGGATGAGGATTCAGCCCTCCCCGGATGGGAATTCTGCCCCCCCCCTGCATGGGTATTCCCCAATCTCCTTAATGGGGATTCAGCCACCCTCCTGGATGAGGATTCAGCCACTCTCCGGGATGGATATTCAGCCACTCTCCTGGATGAGAATTCAGGCACCTCCCTGGATGGGGATTCAGGCACCCTCTCTGGATGAGGATTCAGCCACCCTTCTCGATGGGGATTCAGCCGCCCTTGTGGATGGGGATCCAGGCACACCCCTGGATGGGGTTTCAGCCACTCTCATGGATGAGGATTCAGCCACCTCCCTGGATGGGAATTCAGCCACCCTCCCTGGATGAGAATTCTGCCATCTCCCTGGATGGGGATTCAGCCACCTCCCTGGATGGGGATTCAGGCACCCTCCTTAATGGGGATTCAGCCACCTCCCTGGATGGGGATTGGGCCACTCTCCGGGATGGGGATTCAGCCACTGTCCTGGATGATGTTTCCGGCACCTGCCTGGATGGGAATTCAGCCACCCTTCCTGGAAGAGGATTCAGCCACCCTTCTGGATTCGGATTCTGCCACCTCCCTAGAAGAGGATTCTGCCATCTACCTGGATGAGGATTCAGCCACCCCTCTGGACGGGGATTCAACCACAACCCTGAATGTGGATTCAGCCACTATCCTGGATGAGGATTCAGCCACCCTTCTGGATGGGGATTCAGCCAGTCTCCTGGATGAGGATTCAGCCACTCTCCAGGATGAATATTCAGCCACTCACCTGGATGACGATTCAGGCACCTCCCTGGATGGGAATTGAGCCACCCTCTCTGGATGAGGATTCAGCCACCCTTCTCGATGGGGATTCAGCCACCCTCGGGGATGGGGATCCATCCACACCCCTGGATGGGGTTTCAGCCACTCTCATGGATGAGGATTCAGCCACCTCCCAGGATGGGAATTCAGCCACCCTCCCTGTATGAGAATTCTGCCACATCCCTGGATGGGGATTCAGCCACCTCCCTGGATGAGGATTCAGCCACTCTCCGAGATGGGGATTCAGCCACTCTCGTAGATGAGGTTCGAGGCACGTCCCTGGATGGGAATTCAGCCACTCTCCTGGATGTGGATTCAGCCACCTCACTGGATGAGCATTCAGCCACCCCAGTGGATGGGCATTCAGCCACCCCCCCGGATAGGGATTCATCCACCTCCCTGGATGGGGATTCAGGCACCCTCCTGGATGAGTATTCAGCCACCCTTCTGGATGGGGATTCAGCCCCCCCCGGATGTGGATTCCGCCACCCTCCTGGATGGGGATTCAGCCACCCTTCTGGATGGGGATTCAGCCCCCCCGGATGGGCATTCAGCCACATCCCTGGATGGGGATTCAGCCACCCCCTTGGATGGGGATTCAGCCACCCTCCTGGATCAGTATTCAGCCACCCTTCTGGAAGGGGATTCAGCCCCCCCCGGAAGGGGATTCCGCCACCCTCCTGGATGGGGATTCAGCCACTCTCCTGGGTGAGGATTCAGCCACCCCCCTGGATGGGGATTTAGCCCTCCCCGGATGGCAATTCTGCCACCCCCCTGCATGGGGATTCACCAACCTCCTTAATGGGGATTCAGCCACCCTTCTGGATGGGGATTCAGCCTCCCCCCGAATGGGGATTCCACCACCCTCCTGGATGAGGATTCAGCCACTCTCCGGGATGGATATTCAGCCACTCTCCTGGATGAGGATTCAGGCACCTCCCTGGATGGGGATTCAGGCACTCTCTCTGGATGAGGATTCAGCCACCCTTCTCGATGGGGATTCAGCCACCCTCGTGGATGAGGATTCAGCCACCTCCCTGGAGGGGAATTCAGCCACCCTCCCTGGATGAGAATTTTGCCATCTCCCTGGATGGGGATTCAGCCACCTCCCTGGATGAGGATTCAGTCACTCTCCGGGATGAATATTCAGCCACTCTCCTGGATGACGATTCAGGCACCTCCCTGGATGGGGATTCAGCCACCTCCCTGGATGAGGGTTCAGCCACTCTCCGGGATGAATATTCAGCCACTCTCCTGGATGACGATTCAGGCACCTCCCTGGATGGGAATTGAGCCACCCTCTCTGGATGAGGATCCAGCCACACCCCTGGATGGGGTTTCAGCCACTCTCATGGATGAGGATTCAGCCACCTCCCTGGATGGGAATTCAGCCACCCTCCCTGGATGAGAATTCTGCCATCTCCCTGGATGGGGATTCAGCCACCTCCCTGGATGAGGATTCAGCCACTCTCCGAGATTGGGATTCAGCCACTCTCGTAGATGAGGTTTGAGGCACCTCCCTGGATGGGAATTCAGCCACTCTCCTAGATGTGGATTCAGCCACCTCCCTGGATGGGGATTCAGCCACTCTCCTGGATGTGGATTCAGTCACCCCCCTGGATGGGGATTCAGCCACTCTCCTGGATCTGGATTCAGCCACCTCACTGGATGAGGATTCAGCCACCCCAGTGGATGGGCATTCAGCCACCCCGCCGGATAGGGATTCAGCCACCTCCCTGGATGGGGATTCAGGCACCCTCCTGAATGAGTATTCAGCCACCCTTCTGGATGGGGATTCAGCCCCCCCCGGATGTGGATTCCGCCACCCTCCTGGATGGGGATTCAGCCACCCTCCTGGATGAGTATTCAGCCACCCTTCTGGATGGGGATTCAGCCCCCCCCGGATGGGGATTCCACCACCCTCCTGGATGGGGATTCAGCCCCCCTTCTGGATGGGGATTCAGCCCCCCCCGGATGGGCATTCAGCCAAATCCCTGGATGGGGATTCAGCCACCCCCTTGGATCAGGATTCAGCCACCCTCCTGGATTAGTATTCAGCCTCCCTTCTGGAAGGGGATTCAGCCCCCCCTGGATGGGGATTCCGCCACCCTCCTGGATGAGGATTCAGCCACCCCCCTGGATGGGGATTTAGCCCTCCCCGGATGGCAATTCTGCCACCCCCCTGCATGGGGATTCCCCAACCTCCTTAATGGGGATTCAGCCACCCTCCTGGATGAGGATTCAGCCACTCTCCGGGATGGATATTCAGCCACTCTCCTGGATGAGGATTCAGGCACCTCCCTGGATGGGGATTCAGGCACTCTCTCTGGATGAGGATTCAGCCACCCTTCTCGATGGGGATTCAGCCACCCTCGTGGATGAGGATTCAGCCACCTCCCTGGATGGGAATTCAGCCACCCTCCCAGGATGAGAATTCTGCCATCTCCCTGGATGGGGATTCAGCCACCTCCCTGGATGAGGTTTCAGCCACGTCCCTGGATGGGGATTCAGGCACCCTCCTTAATGGGGATTCAGCCACCTCCCTGGATGGGGATTCAGCCACCTCCCTGGATGAGGATTCAGCCACTCTCTGGGATGAATATTCAGCCACACTCCTGGATGACGATTCAGGCACCTCCCTGGATCTGGATTCAGCCACCTCACTGGATGAGGATTCAGCCACCCCAGTGGATGGGCATTCAGCCACCCCGCCGGATAGGGATTCAGCCACCTCCCTGGATGGGGATTCAGGCACCCTCCTGAATGAGTATTCAGCCACCCTTCTGGATGGGGATTCAGCCCCCCCCGGATGTGGATTCCGCCACCCTCCTGGATGGGGATTCAGCCACCCTCCTGGATGAGTATTCAGCCACCCTTCTGGATGGGGATTCAGCCCCCCCCGGATGGGGATTCCGCCACCCTTCTGGATGGGGATTCAGCCCCCCCCGGATGGGCATTCAGCCAAATCCCTGGATGGGGATTCAGCCACCCTCCTGGATTAGTATTCAGCCTCCCTTCTGGAAGGGGATTCAGCCCCCCCTGAATGGGGATTCCGCCACCCTCCTGGATGAGGATTCAGCCACCCCCCTGGATGGGGATTTAGCCCTCCCCGGATGGCAATTCTGCCACCCCCCTGCATGGGGATTCACCAACCTCCTTAATGGGGATTCAGCCACCCTCCTGGATGAGGATTCAGCCACTCTCCGGGATGGATATTCAGCCACTCTCCTGGATGAGGATTCAGGAACCTCCCTGGATGGGGATTCAGGCACTCTCTCTGGATGAGGATTCAGCCACCCCCCTGGATGGGGATTTAGTCCTCCCCGGATGGCAATTCTGCCACCCCCCTGCATGGGGATTCACCAACCTCCTTAATGGGGATTCAGCCACCCTCCTAGATGAGGATTCAGCCACTCTCCGGGATGGATATTCAGCCACTCTCCTGGATGAGGACTCAGGCACCTCCCTGGATGGGGATTCAGCCACTCTCCTGGGTGAGGAATCAGCCACCCCCCTGGATGGGGATTTAGCCCTCCCCGGATGGCAATTCTGCCACCCCCCTGCATGGGGATTCACCAACCTCCTTAATGGGGATTCAGCCACCCACCTGGATGAGGATTCAGCCACTCTCCGGGATGGATATTCAGCCACTCTCCTGGATGAGGATTCAGGCACCTCCCTGGATGGGGATTCAGCCACCCTTCTCGATGGGGATTCAGCCACCCTCGTGGATGAGGATTCAGCCACCTCCCTGGATGGGAATTCAGCCACCCTCCCAGGATGAGAATTCTGCCATCTCCCTGGATGGGGATTCAGCCACCTCCCTGGATGAGGTTTCAGCCACCTCCCTGGATGGGGATTCAGGCACCCTCCTTAATGGGGATTCAGCCACCTCCCTGGATGGGGATTACGCCACCTCCCTGGATGAGGATTCAGCCACTCTCCGGGATGAATATTCAGCCACACTCCTGGATGACGATTCAGGCACCTCCCTGGATGGGGATTCAGCCACCTCCCTGGATGAGGATTCAGCCACTCTCCGGGATGAATATTCAGCCACTCTCCTGGATGACGATTCAGGCACCTCCCTGGATGGGAATTGAGCCACCCTCTCTGGATGAGGATTCAGCCACCCTTCTCGATGGGGATTCAGGCACCTTCCTGGATGATGATTCAGCCACACCCCTGGATGGGGTTTCATCCACTCTCATGGATGAGGATTCAGCCACCCCCGTGGATGGGAATTCAGCCACCCTCCCTGGATGAGGATTGTGCCATCTCCCTGGATGGGGATTCAGCCACCTCCCTGGATGGGGATTCAGCCACTCTCCGAGATGGGGATTCAGCCATTCTCGTAGATGAGGTTCGAGGCACCTCCCTGGATGGGAATTCAGCCACTCTCCTGGATGTGGATTCAGCCTCCTCCCTGGATGGGGATTCAGCCACTCTGCTGGATGGGGATTCAGTCACCCCCCTGGATGGGGATTCAGCCACCACTCTGGTCGGAGATTGAACCACCCCCCTGGATGGGGATTCAGCCACCTCCCTGGATGGGGATTCAGGCGCCCTCCTGGATGGGGATACTGCCACCTCCCTGGATGGGGATTCAGGCACCCTCCTGGATGGGGATACAGCCAGACCCCTGGATGGGGATTCAGCCACTCTCCTGGGTGAGGATTCAGTCACCGCGCTGGATGGGAATTTAGCCCTCCCCGGATGGGAATTCTGCCACCCCCCTGCATGGGGATTCACCAACCTCCTTAATGGGGATTCAGCAACCTTCCTGGATGGGGATTCAGACACTCTCCGGAATGGATATTCAGCCACTCTCCTGGATGAGGATTCAGGCACCTCCCTGGATGGGAGTTGAGCCACCCTCTCTGGATGAGGATTGAGCCACCCTTCTCGATGGGGATTCTGCCACCCCAGTGGATGGGGATCCAGCCACACCCCTGGATGGGGTTTCAGCCATTCTCATGGAGGAGGATTCAGCCACCACCCTGGATGGGCATTCAGCCACCCTCCCTGGATGAGAATTCTGCCATCTCCCTGGATGGTGATTCAGCCACCTCCCTGGATGAGGATTCAGCCACTCTCCGGGATGAATATTCAGCCACTCTCCTGGATGACGATTCAGGCACCTCCCTGGATGGGAATTGAGCCACCCTCTCTGAATGAGGATTCAGCCACCCTTCTCGATGGGGATTCAGCCACCTCCCTGGATGAAGATTCAGCGACACCCCTGGATGGAGTTTCAGCCACTCTCATGGATGAGGATTCAGCCACCCTCCCTGGATGAGAATTGTGCCATCTCCCTGGATGGGGATTCAGCCACCTCCCTGGATGGGGATTCAGCCACTCTCCGAGATGGGGATTCAGCCACTCTCGTAGATGAGGTTCGAGGCACCTCCCTGGATGGGAATTCAGCCACTCTCCTGGATGTGGATTCAGCCACCCCCCTAGATGCGGTTTCAGCCACCTCCCAGGATGTGGATTCAGCCACCCCCCTAGATGCGGTTTCAGCCACCTCCCAGGATGTGGATTCAGCCACTCTCCTGGATGAGGATTCAGCCGCCCCCCTGGATGAGGATTCTGCCAGCTCCCTGGATGGGGATTCAGCCACCCTCCTGGATGGGGATTCAGCCCCCGCCCTGGATGGGGATTCAGCCGCCCTCCTGGATGGGGATTCAGCCACCCCCCTGCATGTGGATACAGCCACCCGCCTGGAGGGGGATCCAGTCACCCCCCTGGATGAGGATTCAGCCACCTCCCTGGATGGGGATCCAAGCATCCTCCTGGATCGGGATTCAGACACCCATTTCGATGAGGATTCAGCCACCCCCCTGGATGCGGATTCAGCCACCCCCCTGGATGGTGATTCAGTCACTCTCCGGGTGGGGATTCAGCCACCTCCTTAATGGGGATTCGGCCACCCTTCTGGATGGGCATTCAGCCGCGCCTTTGGATGAGTATTCAGCCACCCTTCTGGATGGGGATTCAGCCACTCTCCTTAATGGGGATTCAGCCACCCTGCTGGATGGGGATTCAGCCACCTCCCTGAATGGGAATTCAGCCACCTCCAATGATGGGGATTTAGCCACTCTCCTGGAGGGGGATTCAGCCGCCACTGAGGTTGGGGATTCAGGCCCCCTCCTTAATGGGGATTCTGCCACCCACCTTGATGAGGATTCAGCCACTCTCCGGGGAGGATATTCGGCCACTCTCCTGGATTCAGGCACCTCCTGGATGGGAATTCAGCCACCCTCTCTGGATGAGGATTCAGCCACCCTACTCGATGGGGATTCAGCCACCTACCTGGATGAGGATTCAGCCACCTCCCTGGATGGGGATTCAGCCACCTCCCTGGATGGGAATTCAGCCACCCTCCCTGGATGAGGATTCTGCCATCTCCCTGGATGAGGATTCAGCCACCCCTTTGGATTGGGATTCAGCCACACCTTTGGAAGGTGATTCAGCCACACTCCTGGATGGGGTTTCAGCCACCGCTCTGGATGGGGATTTAGCCTGTCTCCTGGTTGGGGATTCAGCCACCTCCCTGGATGAGGATTCAACCACCCCCGTGGATGGGGATACAGCCTCCTCCCTGGATGACGATTGAGCTACTCTCCTGGATGAGGATTCAGCCACCCCCGTGGATGAGGATTCAGCCACCCCCCTGGATGGGGATTCAGCCACCCTCCTGGATGAGGATTCCGCCACCCCCGTGGATGAGGATTCAGGCACCTCCCTGGATGGGGTTTTCAGCCACCTCCCTGGATGGGGATTCAGCCCCCCTCCCCAGAAGGGGATTCAGCCACCTCATTCATGCGGATTCAGCCACCCTCCTGGATGTGGATTCAGCCTCCGCATTAATGGGGATTCAGCCGCCCCCCTGGATGAGGATTCTGCCAGCTCCCTGGATGGGGATTCAGCCACCCCCCTGGATGGGGATTCAGCCACCCTCCTGGATGAGAATTCAGTCACCCCTCTGGATGGGAATACAGCCCCCCCAGATGGGGATTCAGCCACCTCCCTCGATGAGGATTCAGTCACGCCTCTGGATGGGGATTCAGCCACCTCCCTGGATGAGGATTCAGCCACTCTCTTGGATGAGAATTCAGTCACCCCTCTGGATGGGGATTCAGCCCCCCCCGGATGGGGATTCAGCCACCTCCCTGTATGGGGATCCACCCACCCTCCTGGATGGGGATTCAGCCGCTCTCCTGGATGAGAATTCAGTCACCCCTCTGGATGGGGATTCAGCCCCCCCCCCGGATGGGGATTCAGCCACCTCGTTGGATGGGGATTCACCCACCCTCCTGGACGGGGATTCAGCCACTCTCCTGGATGCGGATTCCGCCACCCCCCTGGATGGGGATTCAGCCACCTCCTTAATGGGGATTCAGCCACCCTCCTGGATGGGGATTCAGCCACCTCCCTGGAATGGGAATTCAGCCACCTCCAATGATGGGGATTCAGCCACTCTCCTGGAGGAGGATTCAGCCACCACTGAGGATGGGGATTCAGGCCCCCTCCTTAATGGGGATTCAGCCACCCTCCTTGATGAGGATTCAGCCACTCTCCGGGGTGGATATTCAGCCACTCTCCTGGATTCAGGCACCTCCTGGATGGGAATTCAGCCAACCTCTCTGGATGAGGATTCAGCCACCCTTCTCGATGGGGATTCAGCCACCTACCTGGATGAGGATTCTGCCACCCCCGTGGATGGGGATTCAGCCACCCCCCTGGATGGGGTTTCAGCCACCCTCCTGGATGAGGATTCCGCCACCCCCGTGGATGGGGATTCAGCCACTCTCTGGGATGGGGATTCAGCCACCGCTCTGGATCTGCATTCAGGCACCCTCCTGGATGGGGATTCAGCCACTCTCCTGGATGAGCATTCAGCCACCCTTCTGGATGGGGATTCAGCCACTGTCCTGGATGCGGATTCAGCCACCCCCCTGGATGGGGATTCAGCCACCTCCCTGGATTGGGAATTCAGCCACCTCCAATGATGGGGATTCAGCCACTCTCCTGGAGGAGGATTCAGCCGTCGCTGAGGATGGGGATTCAGGCCCCCTCCTTAATGGGGATTCAGCCACCCTCCTTGATGAGGATTCAGCCACTCTCCGGGGTGGATATTCAGCCACTACCCTCGATTCGGGCACCTCCTGGATGGGAATTCAGCCTCCCTCTCTGGATGAGGATTCAGTCACCCTTCTCGATGGGGATTCAGCCACCTTCCTGGATGAGGATTCCGCCACCCCCCGTGGATGGGGATTCAGACACTCTCTGGGATGGGGATTCAGCCACCGCTCTGGATCTGCATTCAGGCACCCTCCTGGATGGGGATACAGCCACTCTCCTGGGTGAGGATTCAGCCACCTCCCTGGATGGGAATTCAGACACCCTCCCTGGATGAGGATTCTGCCATCTCCCTGGATGAGGATTCAGCCACCCCTTTGGATCGGGATTCAGCCACACCTTTGGAAGGTTATTCAGCCACACTCCTGGATGGGGTTTCAGCCACCGCTCTGGATGGGGATTCAGCCACCCCCGTGGATGGGGATACAGCCACCCCCCTGAATGGGAATTCAGCCACGCTCCTGGATGAGGATTCAGCCACCCCCCTGGATGGGGATTCAGCCAACCCCCTGGATGGGGATTCAGCCACCTCCCTGGATGGGGATTCAGCCACCATCCTGGATGAGGATTCAGCCAACCCCCTGGATGGGGATTCAGCCACCATCCTGGATGAGGATTCAGCCACCTCCCTGGATGGGGATTTCGCCACCATCCTGGATGAGGATTCAGCCACCCCCCTGGATGGGGATTCAGCCAACCCCCTGGATGGGGATTCAGCCACCTCCCTGGATGGGGATTCAGCCACCATCCTGGATGAGGATTCAGCCAACCCCCTGGATGGGGATTCAGCCACCTCCCTGGATGGGGATTCAGCCACCATCCTGGATGAGGATTCAGTCACCCCCCTGGATGGGGATTCAGCCGCCCTTCTGGATGGGGATTCAGACACCTCCCTGGATGGGGATTCAGCCACCATCCTGGATGAGGATTCAGCCACCTCCCTGGATGGGGATTCACCCACCCTCCTGGATGAGGATTCACCCACCCTCCTGGATGAGGATTCAGGCACCTCCCTGGATGGGGATTCCGACACCCCCCTGGATGGGGATTCAGCCACCCTTCTGGATGGGGATTCCACCACACTCCTGGATGAGGATTCAGCCACCCTTCTCGATGGGGATTCAGCCACCTACCTGGATGAGGATTCCGCCACCCCCCGTGGATGGGGATTCAACCACACTCTGGGATGGGGATTCAGCCACACCCCTGGATGGGGATTCAGCCACCTCCTTAATGGGGATTCAGACACCCTTCTGGATGGGCATTCAGCCACCCTCATGGATGAGTATTCAGCCACCCTTCTGGATGGGGATTCAGCCACTCTCCTTAATGGGGATTCAGCCACCCTTCTGGATGGGCATTCAGCCGCCCTCCTGCATGAGTATTCAGCCACCCTTCTGGATGGGGATTCAGCCACTCTCCTTAATGGGGATTCAGCCACCCTTCTGCATGGGGATTCAGCCACTCTCCTGGATGCGGATTCAGCCACCCCCCTGGATGGGGATTCAGCCACCTCCTTAATGGGGATTCAGCCACCCTTCTGGATGGGCATTCAGCCGCCCTCCTGGATGAGGATTCAGCCACCCTTCTGGATGGGGATTCAGCCACTCTCCTTAATGGGGATTCAGCCACCCTCCTGGATGGGGATTCAGCCACCTCCCTGGAATGGGAATTCAGCCACCTCCAATGATGGGGATTCAGCCACTCTCCTGGAGGAGGATTCAGCCGCCACTGAGGATGGGGATTCAGGCCCCCTCCTGGATGGGAATTCAGCCACCCTCTCTGGATGAGGATTCCGCCACCCCCGTGGATGGGGATTCAGCCACTCTCTGGGATGGGGATTCAGCCACTCTCTGGGATGGGGATTCAGCCACCGCTCTGGATCTGCATTCAGGCACCCTCCTGGATGGGGATTCAGCCACTCTCCTGGATGAGGATTCTGCCATCTCCCTGGATGAGGATTCATCCACCCCTTTGGATCGGGATTCAGCCACACCTTTGGAAGGCGATTCAGCCACACTCCTGGATGGGGTTTCAGCCACCGCTCTGGATGGGGATTCAGCCAGTCTCCTGGTTGGGGATACAGCCACCTCCCTGGATGAGGATTGAGCTACTCTCCTGGATGAGGATTCAGCCACCCCCGTGGATGAGGATTCAGCCACCCCCCTGGATGGGGATTCAGCCACCCTCCTGGATGAGGATTCCGCCACCCCCGTGGATGAGGATTCTGGCACCTCCCTGGATGGGGTTTCAGCCACCTCCCTGGATGGGGATTCATCCCCCTCCCCGGAAGGGGATTCAGCCACCTCATTCATGGGGATTCTGCCACCCTCCTGGATGTGGATTCAGCCACCTCATTAATGGGGATTCAGCTGCTGTCCTGGATGAGGATTCAGCTGCTGTCCTGGATGAGGATTCAGCCGCCCCCCTGGATGGGGATTCACCCACCCTCCTGGATGAGGATTCAGCCACCCTTCTGGATGGGGATTCAGCCACTCTCCTTGATGAGGATTCAGCCACTCTCCTGGATGAGGATTCTGCCAGCTCCCTGGATGGGGATTCAGTCACCCCCCTGGATGGGAATTCAGCCACGCTCCTGGATGAGGACTCAGTCACCCCCCTGGATGGGGATTCAGCCAACCCCCTGGATGGGGATTCAGCCACACTTCTGGATGGGGATGCAGACACCTCTCTGGATGGGGATTCACCCACCCTCGTGGATGAGGATTCACCCACCCTCCTGGATGAGGATTCAGCCACCTCCCTGGATGGGGATTCAGGCACCTCCCTGGATGGGGATTCCGACACCCCCCTGGATGGGGATTCAGCCACCCTCCTGGATGTGGATTCAGCCACTCTCCTGGATGGGGATTCAGTCACCCCGCTGGATGGGGATTCACCCACCCTCCTGGATGGGGATTCAGTCACCCCGCTGGATGGGGATTCACCCACCCTCCTGGATGGGGATTCAGCCACTCTCCTGGATGAGTATTCAGCCACCCTTCGGAATGAGGATTGAGCCACTCTCCTGGATGAGGATTCAGCCACCCCCCTGGACGGGGATTCCGCCACCGCCTTATAGGGGATTCAGCCACCCTCCTGGATGGGGATTCAGGCACCCCCCTGGACGGGGATTAAACCACCCCCTAGATGGGGATTCAGCCACCCCCCTAGATGGGGATTCAGCCACTCTCCTGGATGAGTTTTCAGCCACCTCCCTGGATGACGGTTCTGCCACCTCCCTGGATGGGGATTCAGCCACCTCCCTAGATGAGGATTCAGCCACCTCCCTGGATGAGGATTCTGCCACCTCCCCAGATGAGTATTCTGCAATCTCCCTGGATGAGTATTCATCCACCCTTCTGGATGGGGATTCAGCCACTCTCCTGGATGAGGATTCATCCTCCCCCCTGCATGGGGATTCAGGCACCCCCCTGGACGGGGATTCAACCACCCCCCTGGATGGGGATTCAGCCACTCTCCTGGATGAGGATTCAGCCACCTCCCCGGATGAGGATTCTGCCACCTCCCTGGACGGGGATTCAGCCACCTCCTTAATGGGGATTCAGCCACCCTTCTGGATGGGCATTCAGCCGCCCTCCTGGATGAGTATTCAGCCGCCCTTCTGGATGTGGATTCAGCCACTCTCCTTAATGGGGATTCAGCCACCCTCCTGGATGGGGATTCACCCACCTCCCTGGAATGGGAATTCAGCCACCTCCAATGATGGGGATTAAGCCACTCTCCTGGAGGAGGATTCAGCCGCCACTGAGGATGGGGATTCAGGTCCCCTCCTATAATGGGGATTCAGCCACCCTCCTTGATGAGGATTCAGCCACTCTCCGGGGTGGATATTCAGCCACTCTCCTGGATTCAGGCACCTCCTGGATGGGAATTCAGCCACCCCCGTGGATGGGGATTCAGCCACTCTCTGGGTTGGGGATTCAGCCACCCCCCTGGATGGGGATTCAGCCACCTCCTTAATGGGGATTCAGACACCCTTCTGGATGGGGATTCAGCCGCCCTCCTGGATGAGTATTCAGACATCATTCTGGATGGGGATTCAGACACTCTCCTTAATGGGGATTCAGCCACCCTCCTGGATGTGGATTCAGCCACCCTTCTGGATGGGGATTCAGCCACCCTTCTGGATGGGGATTCAGCCACTCTCTGGGTTGGGGATTCAGCCACCCCCCTGGATGGGGATTCGGCCACCTCCTTAATGGGGATTCAGACACCCTTCTGGATGGGGATTCAGCCGCCCTCCTGGATGAGTATTCAGACATCATTCTGGATGGGGATTCAGCCACTCTCCTTAATGGGGATTCGGCCACCCTCCTGGATGTGGATTCAGCCACCCTTCTGGATGGGGATTCAGCCACCCTTCTGGATGGGGATTCAGCCACTCCCCTGGATGTGGATTCAGCCACCCCCCTGGATGGGGATTCAGACACCCCCCTGGATGGGGATTCAGCCACCTCCTTAATGGGGATTCAGCCACCCTTCTGGATGGGGATTCAGCCACCTCCCTGGAATGGGAATTCAGCCACCTCCAATGACGGGGATTCAGCCACTCTCCTGGAGGAGGATTCAGCCGCCACTGAGGATGGGGATTCAGGTCCCCTCCTGGATGGGAATTCAGCCACCCTCTCTGGATGAGGATTCAGCCACCCTTCTCCATGGGGATTCAGCCACCTACCTGGATGAGTATTCCACCACCTCCGTGGATGGGGATTCAGCCATTCTCTGGGATGGGGATTCAGCCACCGCTCTGGATCTGCATTCAGGCACCCTCCTGGTTGGGGATTCAGCCACCTCCCTGGATGAGGATTCAGCCACCCTCCTGGATGAGGATTCCGCCACCCCCGTGGATGAGGATTCAGGCAACTCCCTGGATGGGGTTTCAGCCACCTCCCTGGATGGGGATTCAGCCCTCTCCCCGGAAGTGGATTCAGCCACCTCATTCATGGGGATTCAGCCCCCTCCCCGGAAGTGGATTCAGCCACCTCATTCATGGGGATTCAGCCACCCTCCAGGATGAGGATTCAGCTGCTGTCCTGGATGAGGATTCAGCCGCCCCCCTGGATGGGGATTCACCCACCCTCCTGGATGAGGATTCAGCCGCCCTTCTGGATGGGGATTCAGCCACTCTCCTAGATGAGGATTCAGCCACCCTCCTGGATGGGGATTCAGCCACCTCCCTGGAATTGGAATTCAGCCGCCTCCAATGATGGGGATTCAGCCACTCTCCTGGATGTGGATTCAGCCGCCACTGAGGATGGGGATTCAGGCCCCCTCCTTAATGGGGATTCAGCCACCCTCCTTGATGAGGATTCAGCCACTCTCCGGGGTGGATGTTCAGCCACTCTCCTGGATTCAGGCACTTCCTGGATGGGAATTCAGCCACCCTCTCAGGATGAGGATTCAGCCACCCTTATCGATGGGGATTCAGCCACTCTCTGGGATGGGGATTCAGCCACCGCTCTGGATCTGCATTCAGGCACCCTCCTGGATGGGGATTCAGCCACTCTCCTGGGTGAGGATTCAGCCACCTCCCTGGATAGGAATTCAGCCACCCTCCCTGGATGAGGATTCTGCCATCTCCCTGGATGAGGATTCAGCCACCCCTTTGGATCGGGATTCAGCCACACCTTTGGAAGGTGATTCAGCCACACTCCTGGATGGGGTTTCAGCCACCGCTCTAGATGGGGATTCAGCCACCCCCGTGGATGGGGATACAGCCACCTCCCTGGATGAGGATTGAGCTACTCTCCTGGATGAGGATTCAGCCACCCCCGTGGATGAGGATTCAGCCACCCCCCTGGATGGGGATTCAGCCACCCTCCTGGATGAGGATTCCGCCACCCCCCTGGATGAGGATTCAGGCACCTCCCTGGATGGGGTTTCAGCCACCTCCCTGGATGGGGATTCAGCCCCCTCCCCGGAAGGGGATTCAGCCACCTCATTCATGGGGATTCAGCCACCCTCCTGGATGTGGATTCAGCCACCTCATTAATGGGGATTCAGCCACCCTCCAGGATGAGGATTCAGCTGCTGTCCTGGATGAGGATTCAGTCACTCTCCTAGATGAGGATTCAGCCGCCCCCCTGGATGAGGATTCTGCCAGCTCCCTGGAAGGGAATTCAGCCACCCTCCTGGTTGGGGATTCAGCCACCCTCCTGGATGGGGATTCAACCACCCCCCTGGATGGGGATTCAGCCACCCCCCTAGATGGGGATTCAGCCACTCTTGTGGATGAGGATTCTGCCACCTCCCTGGATGAGGATTCTGCCAGCTCCCTGGAAGGGAATTCAGCCACCCTCCTGGATGGGGATTCAGCCACCCTTCAGGATGGGGATTCAGACACTCTCCTAGATGAGGATTCAGCCGCCCCCCTGGATGAGGATTCTGCCAGCTCCCTGGATGGGGATTCTGCCAGCTCCCTGGAAGGGAATTCAGCCACCCTCCTGGATGGGGATTCAGCCACCCTTCAGGATGGGGATTCAGACACTCTCCTAGATGAGGATTCAGCCGCCCCCCTGGATGAGGATTCTGCCAGCTCCCTGGAAGGGAATTCAGCCACCCTCCTGGTTGGGGATTCAGCCACCCTCCTGGATGGGGATTCAACCACCCCCCTGGATGGGGATTCAGCCACCCCCCTAGATGGGGATTCAGCCACTCTCCTAGATGAGGATTCAGCCGCCCCCCTGGATGAGGATTCTGCCAGCTCCCTGGAAGGGAATTCAGCCACCCTCCTGGTTGGGGATTCAGCCACCCTCCTGGATGGGGATTCAACCACCCCCCTGGATGGGGATTCAGCCACCCCCCTAGATGGGGATTCAGCCACTCTTGTGGATGAGGATTCTGCCACCTCCTTGGATGGGGATTCAGCCCCCCTCCTGGATGGGGATTCAGCCACCCTCCTGGATGTGAATTCAGTCACCCCTCTGGATGGGGATTCAGCCCCCCCCGAATGGGGATTCAGCCACCTCCCTCGATGAGGATTCAGCCACACCCCTGGATGGGGATTCAGTCACCCCGCTGGATGGGGATTCACCCACCCTCCTGGATGGGGATTCAGCCACTCTCCTGGATGAGTATTCGGCCACCCTTCGGAATGAAGATTGAGCCACTCTCCTGGATGAGGATTCAGCCATGCCCCTGCACGGGGATTCCGCCACCGCCTTAATAAGGATTCGTCCACCCTCCTGGATGGGGATTCAGGCACCCCCCTGGACGGGGATTAAACCACCCCCCTAGATGGGGATTGAGCCACCCCCCTACATGGGGATTCAGCCACTCTCCTGGATGAGGATTCAGCCACCTCCCTGGATGACGATTCTGCCACCTCCCTGGTTGGGGATTCAGCCACCTCCCTGGATGAGGATTCAGCCACCTCCCTGGATGAGGATTCTGCCACCTCCCTGGATGTGTATTCATCCACCCTTCTGGATGGGGATTCAGCCACCCTCCTGGATGTGTATTCAGCCACCCTTCTGGATGGGGATTCAGCCACTCTCCTGGATGAGGATTCATCCTCCCCCCTGGATGGGGATTCAGGCACCCCCCTGGACGGGGATTCAACCACCCTTCTGGATGGGGATTCAGCCACTCTCCTGGATGCGGATTCAGCCACCCCCCTGGATGGGGATTCAGCCACCTCCTTAATGGGGATTCAGCCAGCCTTCTGGATGGGCATTCAGCCGCCCTCCTGGATGAGTATTCAGCCACCCTTCTGGGTTGGGATTCAGCCCCCCCCCGGATGGGGATTCAGCCACCTCCCTCGATGAGGATTCAGCCACACCCCTGGATGGGGACTCAGCCACCTCCCTGGATGAGGATTCAGCCACTCTCCTGGATGGGGATTCAGCCACCTCCTTAATGGGAATTCAGCCACCCTTCTGGATGGGCATTCAGCCGCCTTCCTGGATGAGTATTCAGCCACCCTTCTGGATGGGGATTCAGCCACTCTCCGTAATGGGGATTCAGCCACCCCCCTGGATGGGGATTCAGCCACCCTTCTGGATGGGGATTCAGCCAGTCTCCTGGATGCGGATTCAGCCACCCCCCTGGATGGGGATTCAGCCACCTCCTTAATGGGGATTCAGCCACCCTTCTGGATGGGCATTCAGCCGCCCTCCTGGGTGAGTATTCAGCCACCCTTCTGGATGGGGATTCAGCCACTCTCCTTAATGGGGATTCAGCCACCCTCCTGGATGGGGATTCAGCCACCTCCCTGGAATGGGAATTCAGCCACCTCCAATGATGGGGATTCAGCCACTCTCCTGGAGGAGGATTCAGCCGCCACTGAGGATGGGGATTCAGGCCCCCTCCTTAATGGGGATTCAGCCACCCTCCTTGATGAGGATTCAGCCACTCTCCGGGGTGGATGTTCAGCCACTCTCCTGGATTCAGGCACCTCCTGGATGGGAATTCAGCCACCCTCTCAGGATGAGGATTCAGCCACCCTTATCGATGGGGATTCAGCCACCTACCTGGATGAGGATTCCGCCACCCCCGTGGATGGGGATTCAGCCACTCTCTGGGATGGGGATTCAGCCACCGCTCTGGATCTGCATTCAGGCACCCTCCTGGATGGGGATTCAGCCACTCTCCTGGGTGAGGATTCAGCCACCTCCCTGGATAGGAATTCAGCCACCCTCCCTGGATGAGGATTCTGCCATCTCCCTGGATGAGGATTCAGCCACCCCCCTGGATGGGGATTCAGCCACCTCCTTAATGGGGATTCAGCCACCCTTCTGGATGGGCATTCAGCCGCCCTCCTGGATGAGTATTCAGCCACACTTCTGGATGGGGTTTCAGCCACCGCTCTAGATGGGGATTCAGCCACCCCCGTGGATGGGGATACAGCCACCTCCCTGGATGGGGATTCAGCCACCCTCCTGGATGAGGATTCCGCCACCCCCCTGGATGAGGATTCAGCCACCCCCCTGGATGGGGATTCAGCCACCCTCCTGGATGAGGATTCCGCCACCCCCCCTGGATGAGGATTCAGGCACCTCCCTGGATGGGGTTTCAGCCACCTCCCTGGATGGGGATTCAGCCCCCTCCCCGGAAGGGGATTCAGCCACCTCATTCATGGGGATTCAGCCACCCTCCTGGATGTGGATTCAGCCACCTCATTAATGGGGATTCAGCCACCCTCCTGGATGAGGATTCAGCCACCTCATTAATGGGGATTCAGACACCCTCCAGGATGAGGATTCAGCTGCTGTCCTGGATGAGGATTCAGCCACCCCCCTGGATGGGGATTCCGCCACCCCCGTGGATGAGGATTCAGCCACCCTTCTGGATGGGGATTCAGCCACTCTCCTAGATGAGGATTCAGCCGCCCCCCTGGATGAGGATTCTGCCAGCTCCCTGGAAGGGAATTCAGCCACCCTCCTGGTTGGGGATTCAGCCACCCTCCTGGATGGGGATTCAACCACCCCCCTGGATGGGGATTCAGCCACCCCCCTAGATGGGGATTCAGCCACTCTCGTGGATGAGGATTCTGCCACCTCCCTGGATGGGGATTCAGCCACCCTCCTGGATGGGGATTCAGCCACCTCCCTGGAATGGGAATTCAGCCATCTCCAATGATGGGGATTCAGCCACTCTCCTGGAGGAGGTTTCAGCCGCCACTGAGGATGGGGATTCAGGCCCCCTCCTTAATGGGGATTCAGCCACCCTCCTTGATGAGGATTCAGCCACTCTCCGGGGTGGATATTCAGCCACTCTCCTGGATTCAGGCACCTCCTGGATGGTAATTCAGCCACCCTCTCTGGATGAGGATTCAGCCACCCTTCTCGATGGGGATTCAGCCACCTACCTGGATGAGGATTCCGCCACCCCCCGTGGATGGGGATTCAGCCAATCTCTGGGATGGGGATTCAGCCACCGCTCTGGATCTGCATTCAGGCACCCTCCTGGATGGGGATTCAGCCACTCTCCTGGGTGAGGATTAAGCCACCTCCCTGGATGGGAATTCAGGCATGCTCCTTAATGGGGGTTCAGCCACCTCCCTGGATGGGGATTCAGCCGCTCTCCGAGATGGGGATTCAGCCACTCTCGTAGATGACGTTTGAGGCACCTCCCTGGATGGGAATTCAGCCACTCACCTGGATGTGGATTCAGCCACCTCCCTGGATGGGGATTCAGCCACTCTCCTGGATCTGGATTCAGTCACCCCCCTGGATGGGGATTCAGCCACTCTCCTGGATGAGGATTCAGTCACCACCCTGGATGGGGATTCAGCCACACTTCTGGATGAGGATTCAGCCACCTCCCTGGATGCGGATTCAGGCACCCCCCTGGATGGGGATTCAGCCACTCTCCTGCATGAGGATTCAGCCACCCCCTTGGATGGGGATTCAGACACCCTCCTGGATGAGTATTCTGCCACCCCTTTGGATGGGGATTCAGCCATCTCCTGGATGAGGATTCAGCCACCCTTCTTGATGGGAATTCAGCCACTCTCCTGGAGGAGGATTCAGCCACCCCCCTGGATGGGGATTCAGCCACCTCCTTAATGGGGATTCAGCCACCCGTCTGGATGGGCAGTCAGCCGCCCTCCTGGATGAGTATTCAGCCACCCTTCTGGATGGGGATTCAGCCAGTCTCCTTAATGGGGATTCAGCCACCCTCCTGGATGGGGATTCAGCCACCTCCCTGGAATGGGAATTCAGCCACCTCCAATGATGGGGATTCAGCCACTCTCCTGGAGGAGGATTCAGCCGCCACTGAGGATGGGGATTCAGGCCCCCTCCTTAATGGGGATTCAGCCACTCTCCTGGAGGAGGATTCAGCCACTCTCTGGGGTGGATATTCAGCCACTCTCCTGGATTCAGGCACCTCCTGGATGGGAATTCAGCCACCCTCTCTGGATGAGGATTCAGCCACCCTTCTCGATGGGGATTCAGCCCCCTCCCTGGATGGGGATTGAGCCACTCGCCGGGATGGGGATTCAGCCACTGTCCTGGATGATGATTCCGGCACCTAACTGGATGGGAATTCAGCCACCCTTCCTGGAAGAGGATTCAGCCACCCCTCTGGACGGGGATTCAGCCACTCTCCTGGATGGGGATTCAGCCGCCGCTGCGGGTGGGGATTCAGCCACTCTCCTGGATGAGGATTCAGCCACCCTTCTGGATGGGGATTCAGCCACTCTCCTGGATGAGGATTCAGCCGCCACTGCGGGTGGGGATTCAGCCACTCTCCTGGATGAGGATTCAGCCGCCACTGCGGGTGGGGATTCAGGCACCCTCCTTAATGCGGATTCAGCCACCTCCCTGGATGTGGATTCAGCCACCTCCCTGGATGAAGATGCAGCCACTCTCCGGGATGAATATTCAGCCACTATCCTGGATGACGATTCAGGCACCTCCCTGGATGGGAATTGAGCCGCCCTCTCTGGATGAGGATTCAGCCACCCTTCTCGATGGGGTTTCAGCCACCTCCCTGGAATGGGAATTCAGCCACTTCCCTTGATGGGGATTCAGCCACCCTCCTGGATGAGGATTCAGCCACTCTCCGGGATGGATATTCAGCCACTCTCCTGGATGAGGATTCAGCCACCTCCCTGGATGAGGATTCTGCCACCTCCCTGGATGGGGATTGAGCCACCTCAATGGATGGGGATTCAGCCACCCCCCTGGATGACGATTCAGCCACCTCCCTGGATGGGGATTCAGCCACCCCCCTGGATGGGGATTCAGCCAGTCTCTGGGATGGGGATTCAGCCACCACTCTGGATGAGGATTCAGCCACCTCCCTGGATGGGAATTCAGCCACCCTCCTGGATGAGGATTCAGCGACCTCCCTGGATGGGAATTCAGCCACCCTCCCTGGATGGGGATTCAGCCACCCTCCTGGACGAGGATTCAGCCACCCTCCTGGATTGGGATTCAGCCACCCATCTCGATGAGGGTTCAGCCACCCTTCTGGATGGGGATTCAGCCACTCTCCTGGATGGGGATTCAACCACTCTCCTGGATGAGGATTCAGGCATCCTCCTGGATAGGGATTCAGCCACCCTTCTCGATGAGGATTCATCCACCCTTCTGGATGGGGATTCAGCCACTCTCCTGGATGGGGATTCAGCCACTCTCCTCGATGAGGATTCAGCCGCCGCTGTGGATGGGGATTCAGGCACCCTCCTTAATGGGGATTCAGCCCCCTCCCTGGATGGGGATTCAGCCACCTCCCTGGATGGGAATTCAGCCACCCTCCCTGGATGAGGATTCTGCCATCCCACTGGATGGGGATTCAGCCACCCTCCCTGGGTGAGGATTCTGCCATCTCCATGGATGGGAATTCACCCACCTCCCTGGATGAGGATTCTGCCACCCCACTGGATAGGGACTCAGCCGCCCTCCTGGATGGGGATTCAGCCACCCCCCTGGATGGGGATTGAGCCACGCGCCTGGTTGGGGATCCAGTCCCCCCCCGGATGAGGATTCAGCCACTTTCCTGGATGTGGATTCAGCCACCTTCCTGGATGGGGATCCAGCCACCCTCCTGGATGAGGATTCAGCCAGCTCCCTGGATGGGGATTCATGCACCCCCCTGGGTGAGTATTCAGCCACCTCACTGGATGGGGATTCTGCCACCCCCCTGGATGGGGATTCAGCAACCGCTCTGGATGGGGATTCAGCCACCTCTCTGGATGGGGATTCCAGCACCCTCCTGGATCGGGATTCAGGCACCCTTTTGGATGAGGATTCAGCCACCCTCCTGGATAGGGATTCAGCCACCCTCCTGGATGAGGATTCAGCCACCCCCCTGGATGGGGATTCAGTCACTCTCCGGGTGGGGATTCAGCCACCACCTTAATGGGGATTCAGCCAACTTTCTGGAAGTGGATTCATCCACTCTCCCTAATGGGGATTCAGCCACCCTTCTGGATGGGGATTCAGCCACTCTCCTGGATGAGGATTCAGCCACCCCTCTGGATGAGGATTCTGCCACCTCCCTGGATGGGGATTCAGCCACCCCCCTGGATGGGGATTCAGTCACTCTCCGGGATGGGGATTCAGCCACCTCCTTAATGGGGATTCAGCCACCCTTCTGGATGGGGATTCAGCCACTCTCCTGGATGAGGATTCAGCCACCGCACTGGATGAGGATTCTGCCACCCCCGTGGATGGGGATTCAGCCACCCCCCAGGATGGGGATTCAGGCACCCCACTGGATGGGGATTCACCCACACTCCGGGATGGGGATTCAGCCACAGCTCTGGATGGGGATTTAGGCACCCTCCTGGATGGGGATTCAGCCACCCTCATGGATGAGTATTCAGCCACCCTTCTGGATGGGGATTCCGCCACCCTCCTGGATGGGGATTCAGCCACCCCCCTGGATGAGTATTCAGCCACCCTTCTGGATGGGGATTCAGCCACCCTTCTGCATGGGGATTCAGCCACCCTCCTGGATGAGTATTCAGCCACCCTTCTGGATGGGGATTCAGCCACCCTTCTGCATGGGGATTCAGCCACCCTCCTGGATGAGTATTCAGCCACCCTTCTGCATGGGGATTCAGCCACTCTCCTGGATGAGGATTCAGCCACCCCCCTGGATGGGGATTCAGCCACCTCCAATGATGGGGATTCAGCCACTCTCCTGGAGGAGGATTCTGCCGCCACTGAGGATGGGGATTCAGGCCCCCTCCTTAATGGGGATTCAGCCATCCTCCTTGATGAGGATTCAGCCACTCTCCGGGGTGGATATTCAGCCACTCTCCTGGATGAGGATTCAGGCGCCTCCTGGATGAGGATTCAGGCGCCTCCTGGATGGGAATTCAGCCACCCTCTCTGGATGAGGATTCAGTCACCCTTCTCGATGGGGATTCAGCCACCTACCTGGATGAGGTTTCTGCCACCCCAGTGGATGGGGATTCAGCCGCACTCCGGGACGCGGATTCAGCCACTGTTCTGGATGGGGATTCAGCCACCCTCCTGGATATGGATTCAGCCACCCTCCTGGATGTGGATTCAGCCACCTCCCTGGATGAGGATTCTGCCACCTCCCTGGATGCGGATTCAGTCACCCCCCTGGATGGGAATTCAGCCGCCCTCCTGGATGAGGATTCAGTCACCTCCCTGGCTGGGGATGCAGCCACCCTTCTGGATGGGGATTCAGCCACCCTCCTGGATGGGAATTCAGCCGCCCTCCTGGATGAGGATTCAGTCAGCTCCCTGGATGGGGATTCAGCCACCCTTCTGGATGGGGATTCAGCCACCCCCATGGATGGGGATTCAGTCACCCCCCTGGATGGGAATTCAGCCGCCCTCCTGGATGAGGATTCAGCCACCTCCCTGGATGAGGATTCAGCCACCTCCCTGGATGAGGATTCAGCCACCTCCCTGGATGAGTATTCAGCCACCCTTCTGGGTGAATATTCAGCCACCCTCCTGGATGAGTATTCAGCCACTCTTCTGGATGGGGATTCAGCCACTCTCCTGGATCAGGATTCAGCCACCCCCCTGGATGGGGATTCAGCCACCTCATTAATGGGGATTCAGCCACCCTTCTGGATGGGGATTCAGCCACCCCCCCTGGATGGGGATTCAGCCACCTCATTAATGGGGATTCAGCCACCCTTCTGGATGGGGATTCAGCCACCCTCCTGGATGAGCATTCAGCCACCCCCCGTGGATGGGGATTCAGCCACCTCCCTGGAATGGGAATTCAGCCACCTCCAATGATGGGGATTCAGCCACTCTCCTGGAGGAGGATTCAGCCGCCACTGAGGATGGGGATTCAGGCCCCCTTCTTAATGGGGATTCAGCCACCCTCCTTGATGAGGATTCAGCCACTCTCTGGGGTGGATATTCAGCCACCCCTCTGGATGGGGATTTAGCCACCTCCTTAATGGGGATTCATCCATCCTCCTGGATGTGGATCCAGATACTGTCCTGGATGGGGATTCCGCCACCCTCCTGGATGGGGATTCACCCACCTCCTTAATGGGGATTCAGCCACCCTCCTGGATGTCGATTCAGCCACCTCCCTGGAATGGGAATTCAGGCACCCCCCTGGATAGAGATTCAGCCACACCCCTGGATGGGGATTCGGCCACCCTCCTGGATGGGGATTCAGCCACCTCCCTGGATGTGGATTCCGCCACTCTCCTGGATGGGGATTCTGTCACCCCCCTGGATGGTGATTCACCCACCCTCCTGGATGGGGATTCAGCCACTCTCCTGGATGAGTATTCAGCCACCCTTCGGGATGAGGATTGAGCCACTCTCCTGGATGAGGATTCAGCCACCCCCCTGGACGGGGATTCCGCCACTGCCTTAATGGAGATTCAGCCACCCTCCTGGATGGGGATTCTGCCACCTCCCTGGAATGGGAATTCAGCCACCTCCCTTGATGGGGCTTCAGCCACTCTCCTGGATGAGGATTCAGTCGCCGTTGTGGATGGGGATACAGGCACCCTCCTTAGTGGGGATTCTGCCACCTCCCTGGGTGGGGATTCAGCCACCGTCCGGGATGGATATTCAGGCACTCTCCTGGATGAGGATTCAGGCACCTCCCTGGATGGGGATTCAGGCACCCTCCTGAATGAGGGTTCTGCCACCTCCCGGATGGGGATTCAGGCACCCCCCTGGATGGGGATTCAGCCACCCTCTGGGATGGGGATTCTGTCACCGCTCTGGATGGGGATTCAGGCACCCTCCTGGATGGGGATTCAGCCACCTCCCTGGATGGGAATTCAGCCACCCTCCCTGGATTAGGATTCAGCCACCCTTCTGGATGGGGATTCAGCCACCTCCCTGGATGAGGATTCCGCCACCCCTCTGGATGGGGATTCAGCCACAACTTTTGGAAGGTGATTCAGCCACACTCCTTGATGTGGATTCAGCCACACTCCTTGATGTGGATTCAGCCACCTCCCTGGATGAGGATTCCGCCGCCGCTCTGGATGAGGATTCAGCCACCCCCCTGCATGGGGATTCAGCCACTCTCTGTGATGGGGATTCAGCCACCGCTCTGGATGGGGATTCAGGCACCCTCCTGGATGGGGATTCAGCCACTCTCCTGGGTGAGGATTCAGCCACCTCCCTGGATGGGAATTCAGCCACCCTCCCTGGATGAGGATTCAACCACCCTTCTGGATGGGGATTCAGCCACCTGCCTGGATGAGGTTTCTGCCATCTCCCTAGATGAGGATTCAGCCACCCCTCTGGATGGGGATTCAGCCACGCCTTTGGAAGGTGATTCAGCCACACTCCTGGATGTGGATTCAGCCACCTCCCTGGATGAGGATTCCGCCACCGCTCTGGATGGGGATTCAGCCACTCTCCTGGATGAGGATTCAGCCACCTCCCTGGATGGGGATTAAGCCACTCTCCTGGATGAGGATTCAGCCGCCGCTCTGCATGGGGATTTATGTGAGGTATCCCTGTCCTTGGCAGGGGGGTTGGGACTGTCTTATCCTTGTTGTCCTTTCCAACCCTGACAGTTCTGTGACTCTGTGTCTTATCCTCTGCCTCAGCATGCTTAATACTTATAGCATTTCAGGACAGAGAGGAAAATCTGATCAGTGACATTCAGGCCAGAAATCTGCCCCCAGCCCAAGGCCCAGCAGCTCCTGCTGAATGAAATCAGTCCCATTACCATCAGTCCTTCATTACATGTCCTTGGGAGCAGAAGCTTTCTGGGTCCCTGCACTTCACTGCCTCTAAAAGAAACTTTAATTTGCTGCTGCCAAAGCCGGAGAAATCACATCAGTAACCCACTGAGTTGTCAAGAAATGTTGAAAGCCACAGACATGGCTTCAGCCACTCCAGCTCCAAGGCCATAGAGCTCTCTGTGATTGCGAGCAGGAGAGCAGGGATGCCAGGGCTGAGCAGTGTGACACCTGAATAATCAGCAGTTTGAACTTGCTGCTGACCTTTTCCTGCCTCAGGGATGATTGCCTGCCTGAGCTGAAGGTGCACAAATGGTGTTATGAGCTGTAGGGACTTCAGCCTCTCTGTCATTTCATTTTGCCATTAGCTCAGTTTACCAAAGGAGCTCCAGCACTGAGGTCTGATTCAAAAGGGAGCTGCTGAGAGGAAACGTTGGGGGAGTTGTGGCTTTCTTTTCTTCTTTTCTTTTCTTTTCTTTTCTTTTCTTTTCTTTTCTTTTCTTTTCTTTTCTTTTCTTTTCTTTTCTTTTCTTTTCTTTTCTTTTCTTTTCTTTTCTTTTCTTTTCTTTTCTTTTCTTTTTTTTCCTCATTTTCTCTTCCTCTCCTCTCCTCTCCTCTCCTCTCCTCTCCTCTCCTCTCCTCTCCTCTCCTCTCCTCTCCTCTCCTCTCCTCTCCTCTCCTCTCCTCTCCTCTCCTCTCCTCTCCTCTCCTCTCCTCTCCTCTCCTCTCCTCTCCTCTCCTCTCCTCTCCTCTCCTCTCCTCTCCTCTCCTCTCCTCTCCTCTCCTCTCCTCTCCTCTCCTCTCCTCTCCTCTCCTCTCCTCTCCTCTCCTCTCCTCTCCTCTCCTCTCCTCTCCTCTCCTCTCCTCTCCTCTCCTCTCCTCTCCTCTCCTCTCCTCTCCTCTCCTCTCCTCTCCTCTCCTCTCCTCTCCTCTCCTCTCCTCTCCTCTCCTCTCCTCTTTTTTATCTTCTTTTCTTTTCTTTGATGCCGAATTTTGCCCCAAAAGGCAAGAATAACTGCCTAAGAGACTCAGTTTAAGTCAGATAGACAGGAGGTATTTTATTAGCAACGCGTTGGAGAAATCACTAAATGGATTTCTACCTTTCCCGTAACAAAAGCATGTCTTTTATACAGTTTTGGATGTGGTATTGCATCAGATCACATACATAATCATATCTCTGCATACATATTCATAAGAGGTGTGGTGTAGGCGGAGCGTGGGCGGGGACATCTCTTTTGAGGATCCTCTTGGTGGTCTTTCCGGTGGCCTTCATCATGGGCAGGGGTCTCCTGATGAGTCTTCCTCTCTTAAACTTTTGAACCCTTTCCTAATTTGGTCAATTCCCGGTGTGCCTGGCTTAGTTTTACTGACTGGACAAGGCTGTTAGGGTCAGTTTGACCTTGTCGGCCCTGAATCATGCTTGCTCTGTCAGTTCTTATCACTTATCTCCTTTCTCTGTCACAGTGTCCCATGCCTCAGTCGATTTATTGCTCTATGTGATTTGTGCTTCCTTCAATTGCTAACCCATTATTTCTTAAAAGCTATCTGTTTTGGGGCTTCATTTCCCCCCTTTTTCTTATAACTTACGAATTCTTTCGTCAAATTCTAATCCAATAGGGCTCTGATATGCTCGTACCATAGCCCAAACCATTTGGGTCCTTTTTAGTATGATTCTTAGTCTCCACCACATACAAATATTTGTGAGAGTTAATAGTAGCAGAACTACAATTACTATTAGCATTGGGTGCACCAGATAGTTGAAGACCTGTGTAGCTGTTGGGGAGTATCCTGTAAAGATGTCCCACCAATGTTGCTGGCCTACTTGTTCTACTTTGGTCAGGACATCCTTTATTTTTTCTGAATTATGTTCTACCTGCCATACCATTCGTTTAGTCGTTTGATTCACCTTTTGCACCAATTCCTTCACTTTAGGATGTGCGAGCATCGCTTTAAGAATTTTGACGTCCATCCCTATTTGTAATTTCGGTATCTCTTGATATAGGTTAAAATCTGCGTTAATTAGCTTAATTAGCTGTTGAGTAGTTATTGGGACAGTATAATGAAAATCACAACCCACTATTTTGGTGAAGTTGCACACACAGAAGTTAGTATTGTTAGTCTCCTCTTGGCAATTATCTATAGTGACGTTGTCACAAGCTGTCCTCACGCAAGCACACCCATTCCCTATACAGTAAACTTGTGATTGTGTTCTATTATGTGAAAGCATTTCAAAGGTACATATACTGTTTTCGACATCACAGTATCACAGTATCACTTAGGTTGGAAAGGACCTCGAGGATCATCCAGTCCAACCTGACACCGCAGACCCCATGACTAGACCATGGCACCAAGTGCCACGTCCAATCTCCCCTTGAACGTCTCCAGGGTCGATGACTCAACCACCTCCCTGGGCAACCCATTCCAATGCCGAATGACTCGCTCGGTGAAGAACTTCCTCCTCACCTCGAGTCTGAACCTCCCCTGGCGCAGCTTGAGACTGTGTCCCCTTGTTCTGGTGCTGGTTGCCTGGGAGAAGAGGCCAACTCCCTCCTGGCTACAACCACCCTTCAGGTAGTTGTAGAGGGCAATAAGGTCACCCCTGAGCCTCCTCTTCTCCAGGCTAAACAATCCCAGCTCCCTCAGCCTCTCCTCATAGGGCTTGTGTTCAAGGCCTCTCACCAGCCTTGTTGCCCTTCTCTGGACACTCTCAAGTGTCTCAATGTCCTTCTTAAACTGAGGAGCCCAGAACTGGACACAGTACTCAAGGTGCGGCCTAACCAGAGCAGAGTACAGGGGCACTATGACCTCCCTGCTCCTGCTGGCCACACTATTCCTAATGCAGGCCAGAATGCTATTGGCCCTCCTGGCCACCTGAGCACACTGCTGGCTCATATTCAGGTGGCTGTCGATCAGCACACCCAGGTCCCTCTCTGTCTGGGAGCTCTCCAGCCACTCCGACCCCAGCCTATAGCTCTGCATGGGATTGCCATAGCCAAAGTGCAGCACTCGGCACTTGGACTTGTTGAAAGCCATCCCATTGGACTCTGCCCATCTTTCCAGTCGGTCGAGGTCCCTCTGCAGAGCCTTTCTACCCTCTAATTGACTAACATCTGCCCCTAACTTTGTGTCATCTGCAAACTTGCTGATGACTGACTCTACCCCTTCATCCAGATCATCAACGAATATGTTGAAGAGGACAGGGCCCAGCACTGATCCCTGGGGGACACCACTGGTGACTGGCCTCCAGCTGGATGCGGCACCGTTCACGACCACTCTCTGGGCCCGGCCCTCCAGCCAGTTCCTAACCCAGCACAGAGTGTAGTGGTCCAATCCACAGGCTGACAGCTTAGTCAGCAGTTTGCTGTGGGGGACGGTGTCAAAGGCCTTGCTGAAGTCTAGGTAGACCACATCCACAGGCCTCCCCACATCCACCAGGCGGGTCACCTGATCATAGAAAGAGATCAGGTTGGAGAGGCAGGATCTGCCCTTCCTGAATCCATGTTGGCTGGACCTGAGCCCTTGGCCATCCTTCAGGTGCGCAGTTATTGCTGCCAGGATAATCTGCTCCATCACTTTCCCTGGCACTGAGGTCAGGCTGACTGGCCTGTAGTTTCCAGGTTCCTCCATCCGACCCTTCTTGTGGATGGGGACCACGTTGGCCAGTTTCCAGTCATCTGGGACCTCACCGGTGAGCCAGGACTGGAGGAAAATGATGGAGAGTGGCCTAGCTAGCACATCCGCCAGCTCTCTCAGCACCCTAGGATGGATCCCATCTGGTCCCATGGACTTGTGGATATCCAAGTGGTCAGCAGATCTAAGCATAAATCTTCTGCTTCTACTACAGCGTTTTCGCAAACATAGCCTAATTGTCCTCTAGGAATACATGCCTCTGTGCTAACTGATTGCCACCTATTTTTGGTATAATCATAACTGGCCCAGACATTGTGGTCTATTGGTCTGACAATGACATGTTGATGTATTGTCCCTAGAGTGAGGATAGGAAAGATAGCTCTTTCTTCTGCCGTACTGATGGTGAGGACATAAGCTTCAATGTGATCTCGTTGAGGCTCATAAGTGAAATTTACTAATTGCCACCAGGCTTGGTGGTCCTTCTCAAATTGTGTAGTGTGATTGTCCTTTAATATTGTTTCCCTTATTTCTTGAGGTAATGTACCTGACATTCCCTCTCTCATTATTCCTGCCGCTACTGATTGTACCCATTGTTGTGTCTGAGAGCATTGGATAGCGAGTGCAATGTCTCTACTAAGTTCCCCTGTATAATCAGCGAGCTTCACAAAATCCTCTGCAGTATGGTTTGCTACCATGGTTAGTAATTTTACTGCTAGCGATTGCGTTTCTGCTAATGTAAGCACGGATGAACTCAGGGGCACTTTGAGTTTTCCTAAGTTGGTGGTGACAGTACTTAATTTGTTCACCAATACCTCTTGATCTACTGCATTTAGTATTCCAAATCCAGTGCCGACCCATCCACTTATATCTCTTTGCGCCCGTCTGTGATAAGACCTAGTTGCCAGCCATGCATTCCATCCCTTAAGGCTTTGCTGTATAAATGGTCGGCAATCCTTCTGCAAATATGTAACATCGGTGTGAATGTTCATCTTCACCTTTTTCAGGGAATAAGTGGGGTCTAACAATAATTTTAGTTCATTAGATTTTCTTATCACTTGAGGCCCTATAAAGGTTAGGTTATGTACTACTTTACATCCTATCGGTAGAGTGTTTTCTTGGGGCAAGTCTAAATCTGGATACAATGGGATCACGTCCCCCGGTAATTGCACCTTATATTCGACAGCATGCCCAGGGAAGCCTAAACCCTGTTCCAGCATTTTCAACTGTCTTTCGCATACGAAGGACATTGATTGATCCAATCTAAATGCCATTTCACACTGTGCTTTCCCTTCCTCAGGACCATTAGATGCTACGATCTTTCCCGCAGGAAAGAGAAGAGGGTGTAGGTCAAGGGTTATGTTTTGGGGATGTAGTTCCCCAAGCGAATCTTCTCTATAAATTACCGAGTTATGGGGTTGTAATCCGGGTGGATCTTCCCTGAAGTCACTCCACTGGCATGAAATTGGACCCTTTTGCTGGACCCAGACGGTGGACTTGCCCATTTTCACTGGACTAAAGGTAATTAGGTTATGTTTAGAGTCTGGCATCAAGGGTCGAATTGTTAATACTAGCCGCCTTGTTTTTCCATCCACTGGGTCAAGCTCTCGACACCCAATTTGGATTTGATCACCCTTGTATGCTACCATGGAGGGCTGATGCCATACTTTACTCATGTATGGCTGATTGTTACGTAAGGCATAAACCTCGAAATAGGGTCCCTTCTTTCCCCTCTCCAGGTGGATACACTGGTGTGCATGAGACCATGGGTCTATTGGGGCAGAGCCTTGGGGAAGAGCTATACTTATCGAGAGTCCAATGATCAGAGTTGTAAAGGTTTGAGGTGGAGTCAGGATCATGACGTCTGCTCCTCTGGTTTGTTCTCCGGAGCTTTCTTGACTCGTGAATAATGGATCCACGTAGGTCGCTCCTTGATCCGAACCGCGGTGAAGGTAGTCAGCAGCACTTGGAAAGGTCCTTCCCACTTCTCTTGTAGGGGTTTCACTAAAAATCACCGGGATTAAACGAATGCAATTTACAATCAGGTTGTTTAGGTTGGTGCTCTATCACCACAGTAGCATTTTTGTCAAACTGTTTTCCCACCGTAATTACATAATCATAAATGTACTGATCACCGATTTGGCCTATAGCGTCCCCATTCACGACTTGCATAGCATAAGGTCTACCGTACAAAATTTCAAATGGGCTTATCTTTTCTTTTGATCTTGGTTTGACTCTCAGCCTCAGTAGAGCAATAGGCAGAGCTTGATACCACTGCAAATTAGTCTCCTGACATATTTTGGCAATTTGCTGTTTAATAAGGTGATTCATCTTTTCCACTTGCCCACTGGCCTGTGGACGGTAAGGCGTGTGTAATTGCCATTTGATTTGTAATGCTTTGCTTATTGCTCTCACTGCTTTTGCACAGAAATGTGTACCCCTATCCGAAGAAATGCTCTTCGGTACCCCAAACCGTGGAATAATTTCATTCAACAGTACTTTAGTTACTTCTCTTTCCTTATTTGTCCTGCAAGGGAATGCTTCAGGCCACCCAGAAAACGTATCAGTTAATACCAATTAATACCAACAAATACCGAAACCCCCCTTTTCTTGGGAGTTCAGAAAAATCAATTTGCCATACTTCACCTGGGAATTTACCTCGATTTATGGCTCCTTGGTGTACCTTGGTTCCCGTATTCGGGTTGTTTTTCAGACACCGCTCGCACTGGGATATAACGTGTTTTATAGTAGTAAATAATTTTGGTCCTGCTATCCTGGTTTGCAAATATTGGTGAAGCGAATCTAGACCCCAATGGGCCTTCTCATGTTCTGCCTTTACAAACTGCCACATCACGTTTCCTGGTATTACTAACTGTCCTGTTTCCAATTGACCCCAACCATTTTCTAATATTTTGCCCTTCCTTCTTCGTATCCACCTATGATCTGATTCCTGGTAATCTGGCTGGATGTTGGTATCCAGCTCTCCTGGTATTAGGGCCGTTATTTTCACTTCCCTAGTCCTCGTGGCAGCCAATTTAGCTTCTGTATCTGCCTTCCTGTTTCCTATTTCTGGAATAGTGTTACCTTTCAAATGTCCCTTACAATGCATTATGGCCACTTGTGCTGGGAGCTGGACCGCCCCTAGCAATCGCAGAACCTCCTCTGCATGTTTGACCGTTTTTCCTTGTGTAGTCAACAGTCCTCTTTCTTTCCAAATGGCTCCATGAGCATGTACAATGGAAAAGGCATATTTAGAGTCTGTCCATATATTAATTTGCATGTTCTCCGCCAATTCCAGGGCTCGAGTCAGAGCTATCAGTTCTGCCTTTTGAGCTGAGGTCCCTGCAGGCAAGGAGTTCGACTCAATTACCCTTTCTGTAGTAGTGACTGCATAGCCAGCCATTCTTACTCCTCGCTTCACGAAGCTGCTGCCATCTGAGAACCAGTTGTCTGCATCTTCGAACGGCTCTTCTTTGAGATCCGGGCGACTGGAGTAGACTGCTTCAATTGTTTCCAGGCAGTCATGTTCGATGGGTTCTGCTGGGTCTCTTCCTTCTAGAAATGAAGCTGGGTTCACAATGTTAGTCACCTGAATGGTTATGTCATCTGATTCAGCCAGGATGGCCTGGTATTTTAGGAATCTGGAAGGCGACAGCCAATGGTTGCCTTTCTGTTCCAGCACAGCTGACACACTGTGAGACACTAACACAGTCATCTTTTGACCCAACGTGAGCTTCCTGGCCTCTTCTATGTTAATTATTACTGCGGCCACTGCCCTCAGACAGCCTGGCCATCCTTTACTTACTTCATCCAATCACTTGGAGAAGTAGGCCACAGCTCTCTTGTGTGGTCCCAATTGCTGTGCTAGGACTCCTAGGGCCATCCCTTGCCGCTCATGGGAGAACAGCCAGAATGGTTTTGATACATCTGGGAGACCTAAGGCCGGTGCTCTCATTAGCTCCAGCTTCAACTTCTTGAAGGCCCCTTCTGCCTCGGGAGTCCAAACTAGGACGTTCTTAGTCTCCTTCAACAAATCATACAGTGGTTTAGCGAGTATCCCGTACTGGTAGATCCATAGCCGACACCACCCTGTCATCCCCAGAAAGGCGCGCAGATCTCTCACCATCTCTGGTTTAGGTATCTGGCAGATGGCCTCTTTCCTAGCTGCTCCCAGGGATCGCTGTCCTCTGGAGACTTCGTATCCCAGGTACACCACTTCTTTTTGCACCAGCTGTGCTTTCTGTTGAGAAACTCGATATCCACTTAAACCCAGGAAATTTAACAAGGAAATAGTCCATTCAATGCATTCTTCCTCTGTCACCGTTGCTATTAGGAGGTCGTCTACGTACTGCAGAAGGGTGCCATCTCCCAGCGGCCTTTCCCACTGTTCTAATTCTTTGGCTAACTGGTTCCCAAAAATCGTGGGGGAATTGCACCATCCTTGGGGCAATACCGTCCAGGTAAGTTGAGTCTTTCTTCCTCTATCTACAGATTCCCACTCAAAGGCAAAAATCTTTTGACTCTCGGGAGCTAAGGGAAGGCAGAAGAATGCATCTTTTAAATCTAATACGGTGAACCAGGCCAAATTATCCTTCAGTCTAGTTAAAAGTGTGTATGGATTAGCAACTACTGGATGTAATGTCTTGGTTATTTCGTTTACTGCTCTCAGATCCTGAACTAGTCTATAGGCTCCGTTAGGTTTCTTCACTGGCAGGATTGGTGTATTAAAATCTGATTCGCATTCTACCAATAACCCCAGTTCCAAAAACCTTTCGATTATGGGCTCGATCCCCTTCCTGTCTTCTATCCTCAGAGGGTATTGTTTTCTTATGACTGGTTTTGCCCCAACTTTAAGTTCAACAACAATCGGTACTGCTTGTTTTGATTTTCCAGGTATATCAGTAGCCCACACTAATGGGTACGTCTTGTTCAGAATTCGCTCGAAATTGTGATTCTCAAGTTTAGGTTCCACACAACTGATCGTTAGGCTTAGAGCTATAATCAGTTGTTCTTCATTTACTTGTAATTCCAATTTGTCTTTGTTGAATTTTATTATGGCTCCCAAGTTCTCCAATAGGTCTCTCCCCAATAAGGGCTTTGGCGAATTTGGTAAATACAGGAACTGATGAATTCCCATCTGTTTCCCAATTTTGTATTTAATGGGTTTCAAAAAGTAAGCCTTTTCTGGTTGGCCTGTTGCTCCCACAACTTGTACAAATTAATCACTTTTAGGTACCAATTCCTGATTTAAAACCGAAAAAGTTGCTCCCGTATCAACCAAAAAGTTCAATTCCTTTTTACCTTCCCCTAGCTCCATTTTAACCAGTGGGTCTGCTAGGGTATGGCCCACCGGTCCCCCTCATTCACTATCCTGATGTGTGGTAGTAGTAGTGGCCATGAGCCTTTCCCTTCGTTGGGGGCATTCTCGCTTCCAGTGTCCCATCTGTAGGCAGTACGCACATTGATTTGACCCCACCCTAGCTGGGTGGGGTTGGAGCCTCCCTCCCCTTCCTGCTGGGTTGCCTCTACCTCTTCCCCTGGTTCCAGGTTCCGAGTAACCTGTCTTCTGAGCTGCCACTGCTACAGCCACTACTCTCGCTATCCTCCTGTCCTCTTTTTTCTTCTCCTCAATCTCTCTATTATTGTATACTTTCCATGCCTCATTCAGCAGTGTCTCTAGGTTTTTATTTGCTGGATGCTCAAGTTTTTGTAATTTCTTCCTGATGTCTGGGTTACTCTGTCCCATCATCAACCCTAACAAGTGCTGTTTCCCTTCCTCTGTTGCTGGGTCCAGGGGTGTATATTGTCTCATCGCTGCCCTAAGTCTATCCAAAAACTCTGATGGGGTCTCATCCTTTCCCTGCCTGATGTCATATAGCATTGACCAGTTGATAGCCTTAGGGATCGCATTACGCAAGCCCATCGCTATCAGTTTTCTATACTGCACTAGCTGTTGATAGTGCTTGGCATTGTCCGGGTCCCATTCTGCTTTATTGCTGGGAAAATTATCTTCTAGTCTTCCTGATAATACTTGAGCATGTCGTTTTCCTGTTTCCAATACGAGTTCCCTTTCTGTATCTGTCAATTCTGACAGCATCACTTCTATATCCTCCCAATCAATATCTAAATTCTTTGCCATTAATTCAAACCTCTTCGCCACTCCCTCAGGATTTCTCCTGAAATTCCTTGCCTCATCCCTCCAACTGTTCAAATCATTTGTCGAGAACGGCACCTTTACTCTAGTCTTTTCCCCTAACGTTGGTACAACTTGTCGGAGAGGAGCTATCATATGGTTCCCTTCCTCTCTTTGCTTTGCTTCCCCCCGTGCCACAGATCTGGTATAATACGAGTGACCAATCTCTTCCCCGGGATCTCCTTCCTGTGCTTCAATGTCTCCCCTATTCTTTCTCTTCTCTTTCCTCTTCCCCCTTTCCTGTTCTTCATTTTCCCCTCCTATCTCTATTACACCATCCATCCGATTCTCGTCCTGTGTCTGTCGCCCTTTTTGTATCTGCCGGCTCCTATCCTGTCCCGGGCTGCTGTCCCTCTCATCCTCTGCTCCCCTCCCATTTCTCTCATCCTTTATCCGAATTACTATATTAAGTTGTTCCCTGCCCCCCTTTTTGCATGTCTCGTTATCATCCTTTTCACTATATCTCAATTCAGAGACGTCGCCTCTCAGTTTAGAGACGCCGCTTCCCAGCGAGTTACTTTTGTCCCCAGTCCTTGGTGTGCTGGTTTCCATTCTACAAATGTCTCCACTTCTGGATGTGTTGTTATCCCCATATGGACTGAACTCGGGCAGGCTACGTGTCTCCCTTTGGCTCTCTGCTCCTGACGGACTGCCTTCCTCCCTTTCGACTTCTAGTCTGGGTGGGCTGTCAGCATCCATGTAGCTCCCCAACCCCTGTGGACTATCTAGTCCCTGAGGGCTGCTTTTCCTCTCGTCATTCCCCGATTTTAATGGACTATCTTCCTCCCAACTGTTGTCTAACTTCTGAGGGCTGTGCCCAAACTTAGATTTCCACCATCGCTCCAGTTCCTCTAATGGGCTAGGATCCCCTTGTTCCTCTTTTGGCCTGGGAAGAGGCCCTTCCCACCCTGGAGCGAATGGATGGTATTCCCTCAGGCTTATTTCGCTCTCCTTTCCACTATCTCTTCTTGTTAGCTTGAGACACTGCTGTCCAATACTACATGCATCACAGCAACGTTCTTTAGGCTTTGGACCCTTCTTATCCCTTTCCAGGGCTAATACTAGGGGATCCTGAGGGGCTACATTAATTCCGCACTCTTTTTGCCACTCAGGTTTATTCCTTAGAGTGAAGAACATGTCTGCGTACATCACCTCATCCCATTTATTGAGCCGGCGGAGGAAGAGCATCAGTTGTAAAACAGTGTTATAATTAGTTGTTCCCTCCGGTGGCCATTTCTCATTGTCGTCTAACTTATACAACGGCCACCACTGTGTACAATATTTAAGGAGTGTCTTTTTACTTATGCTTCCCCCTGGAACTCCTCCCAAGTCCTTCCAATGCTTCAAGATACATCCTAATGGAGTTTTCATATTTACGTCCTTACTCTGTCGTCCTCCCATGGCTGTTCCCGGAATAGTCTCTTTCTCCCACAAGCACTATATACCAATATATTTTAACACACAATTTTCAATCGCTTTGTCCGTCTCCGACCTGGCTTCTCGCGAAGAACAGGAAATGCGGATCAGGACTCCCTCTTGCTTCGCAGCGATGCTGCGTCTCATTCACTCACACTCTTAACGCATCCATCCAAACTATCCTACCTTACCCGAGTACACTGCTTTACCACGAGATGTCGCTGGTCAACCGTATAATACCGATACCAGTCAGCTTCGGGATGTCAGCTGTAAACCAAGGTACGGTTTGCAGATGATATCACAATAAATTCTTACACACAAAAGAGATTACAGTTAACACAAAATACCGAGTACTAAATTACGAGATTCTTGCAGACAACATAACAATGTTAGACAAAAGTGTAACACAAATGTACCCTCTCAGAAGCACAGCAACAACATTAAGATGAAAGAGAAACATACACCCGATTAACAAGCACCCAGTGGGGACTCCAACCCCTATTTCCAGTGGGGACTCCAACCCCTGTTTCCAGTGGGGACTCCAACCCCTATAAACGGGATTATGCCAGGGCGTCCCCAGGCCTTCCCATCAGGTGACCACGTCTGGTCCCCGTTTCCCAGTCAAAGCGCTTTTATCCCCAAACAAATAAACAGTTAAAATACCTCTTGATTGGAGCAGGAGATGCAGGTAACCCTTTGTCCACCAACGAGCGCTGGTCCGGGGGGGGTCTCTTCTGACAAAAAAGTCGTCAGGGGCGCCCAGAGGGTCCCGGCCCCGGACCCGGCTCGGGAGGACCCCTTAAGGTCTGGATCTCCTGCCTGGCTCACCAGAAAATGATGCCGAATTTTGCCCCAAAAGGCAAGAATAACTGCCTAAGAGACTCAGTTTAAGTCAGATAGACAGGAGGTATTTTATTAGCAACGCGTTGGAGAAATCACTAAATGGATTTCTACCTTTCCCGTAACAAAAGCATGTCTTTTATACAGTTTTGGATGTGGTATTGCATCAGATCACATACATAATCATATCTCTGCATACATATTCATAAGAGGCGTGGTGTAGGCGGAGCGTGGGCGGAGACATCTCTTTTGAGGATCTTCTTGGTGGTCTTTCCGGTGGCCTTCATCATGGGCAGGGGTCTCCTGATGAGTCTTCCTCTCTTAAACTTTTGAACCCTTTCCTAATTTGGTCAATTCCCGGTGTGCCTGGCTTAGTTTTACTGACTGGACAAGGCTGTTAGGGTCAGTTTGACCTTGTCGGCCCTGAATCATGCTTGCTCTGTCAGTTCTTATCACTTATCTCCTTTCTCTGTCACAGTGTCCCATGCCTCAGTCGATTTATTGCTCTATGTGATTTGTGCTTCCTTCAATTGCTAACCCATTATTTCTTAAAAGCTATCTGTTTTGGGGCTTCATCTTGAAGTGTTTCCTGACAACTAAATAAATCCCAGAACAGACTCAAGAACAGAAGTGTTTAGAATTGTTCTAGTATTGAGAGAAGTTCTCCTCCCCCTGTACTCTGCCCTGGTAAGGCCACATAGAATCACAGACTCACAGAATTGTCAGGGCTGGAAGGGACCTCAGGGCTCAGCCAGCTCCAACCCCCCTGCCATGGCCAGGGACACCTCACACTACAGCAGGTTGCTCACAGCCACATCCAGCCTGGCTGCAAACACCTCCAGGCAGGAGGCTTCCACCACCTCCCTGGGCAACCTGTGCCAGTCTCTCACCACCCTCATGGGGAACAACTTCTTCCTCACATCCAATCTCAATCTCCCCACTTCTAGTTTTGCTTCATCCCCCCCCCCCCCCCTCCCCAGTCCTATCACTCCCTGACACCCTCAAAAGTCCCTCCCCAGCTTTCTTGAAGCCCTCTTCAGATCCTGGAAGGCCACAATTAGGTCTCCTGGGAGCCTTCTCTTCTCTAGACTCAATAGTCCCCAGATCTGTGTCCTCCAGTGAACTACTGGAGGGAATCATAGGGTCACAAAGATACTTAGGGGATTGAGTTAGGGTCTGTCTGAGGATGTGAAGGTGAAAAACCTGGGGCTGTATAGCCTGCAACAGGCTGCCCAAGGAGGTGGTGGAGTCACCATCCCTGGAGGTGTTCCAATGTGTGGCCCTGGCGCTTGGGGACAGCGTTTGGTGGGCATGATGGTGTTGATGGCAAATTTAATGACCTTGGAGGGTTTTTTCCAACTTTAATGATTCTATAATATTTTAACTACAGAGCTTTAATCTGAGGTGGTGTCTAAATGTATTTGACATTGGAAGTGGCTATTTTAGAAAGGCTGGGAGTGCCAGGAGGAGGGACAATGGCTGTGAGGTGGGAGAGGGCAGATTGAGACTGGAGATGACAAAGAAATTCATGCCAGTGAGGCTGGGAAGACACTGGCACAGGTAGCCCAGGGAGGCTGTGGTTGTCCCCTCCCTGGAGGTGCTCAAGGCCAGGCTGGATGTGGCTGTGAGCAACATGATGTAGTGTGAGGTGTCCCCTGCCCATGGCAGGGGATCGGAACAGGATGGTCCTTGAGGTCACTTCCAACCCAACCCATTCTATGTTTCTCTGACGACCACATTAGTCACTTGGTATCATTCATGTCACCCTAGGGAACAGTAAAGGGAAGATCTTGTAGCAATAGGATGAGAGACAATGGTTTGAAACTGGAGCAGGGCAGGGTTAGGCAGGAGGAAGTTCTGCACAGTGAGGCTGGGGAGACACTGGAACAGGCTGCCCAGGGAGGTGGTTGAGGCTCCATCCCTGGAGACATTCAGGATCAGCCTTGCTGTGTCCCTGAGTGGCCTGATGTAGTTGGAGGTGCCCCTGCTGAGTGCAGAGGGGTGGTGGACAAGATGCCCTTTGCTGGTCCCTCCCAGCCCAATGCCATCTGTGGATGTGTGAAAAGGAGGAAGGCTTCCCTGAACTCGAGCAGTTTATCCTCTCCTCCTCCTCCAGTGTTCCCACAGAGCTCTTTTTCCTCTCCACATCCTGAAAGCACCATGGCTCTAATCTCACTCCTGGTTCTCACAGCAGGCCCTACACACTCCCTCCTGCTGTCTGCAGCCACGTTCCCAAATGGGGCCTTATTGCATTGTTCCTGCCTGCAGAGAGCCATGCAATCAGGAGCAACTCCTTTTGTTTATACTGTTAATAACAGATGTTGCTCTGCTACATAACACATGCTGCTTAATATTACCCAAACAATTATTCATTTATTCAGATCTGTGCAGTGTGTGCAAGCTGCCAACCACAGATCTTGCAGACGTGGCCTTCATGAATGCATAAGCAGGAGTGGATGTGGTGGGGAATTAATCACCTTCCCCCCTTCCCATCGCTGGGGTTGGAGCTCCTAGCTGGGGAAAATAAATTGAGGCTAACTTCAGTGCTTGCTCAGCAAGAAAGGGGTGAAAAAGAAAGCTTTGGGGGTGTGGAAAAGCTGCTGGAGCAATGGTGGTCACTTTCCTGCAGAGAGGTGGGGTGTGTGCATGGAAGGAAGGAAGCTTTGCTTTAGGCTCCTGGAATGGTTCTGGTGGGAAACCAAACCACAACAGCTAGGCAAAATGATTTAGGATAGAAACATGGAACCACTTGGGTTGGAAAGGCCCTTCCAGGTCACCCTCTCCAACCATTCCCTTAACTGTTATCAAGGCTGAGGCTAAACCACATCTCTGCCTCTTTTAAACACCTCCAGGGATGGGGATTCAGCCACCTCCCTGGGCAGCCTGTGCCAAGCTTGGAGAACCCTTTCCATCAAGGAGTTCCTTCTCATATCCAAACTAAAACGCCCTGGTACAGCTTCAGGCCATTTCCTCTCCTATCACTTGTGACTAGGGAAAAGAGACCAACCCCCACCTGGCTCCAACCTCCTTCCAGGGAGCTGCAGAGAGCAATGAGGTCTCCCCTCAGCCTTCTCTTCTCCACACTAAACACCCCTGGGTCCCTCAGCTGCTGGAAGGAGTCCAGAGAAGGGCAACAAAGCTGGGGAGGGGTCTGGAGCACAGCCCTGTGAGGAGAGGCTGAGGGAGCTGGGGTTGCTTAGCCTGGAGAAGAGGAGGCTCAGGGGAGACCTTCTTGCTCTCTCCAACTCCCTGAAGGGAGGTTGTAGCCAGGTGGGGGTTGGTCTCTTCTCCCAGGCACCCAGCACCAGAACAAGAGGACACAGTCTCAAGCTGTGCCAGGGGAGGTTTAGGCTGGAGGTGAGGAAGAAATTCTTCCCAGCAAGAGAGATTGGCCATTGGACTGTGCTGCCCAGGGAGGTGATGGAGTCACCACCACTGGAGGTGTTTAAGAAGGGCCTGGATGAGGCACTTGGTGCCATGGTTGAGTTGATTAGAGGGTGCTGGGTGATAGGTTCTACTAGGTGATCTTGGAGGTCTTTTCCAATCTGGTTAATTCTATTCTATTCTATTCTATTCTATTCTATTCTATTCTATTCTATTCTATTCTATTCTATTCTATTCTATTCTCCAGGCTAAGTAACCCCAGATCCCTCAGCCTCTCCTCACAGGGCTGTGCTGCAGACCTGGCAGGTACTGGCAGGCTGCTATTAGGTGTCCCTGGAGCCTTCTCTTCTGCAAGCTGAACACCCCCATCTCATAGCAGAGATGCAGAATACAGAATTAACCAGATTGGAAAAGACCTT